>NW_028263370.1:5413163-6159413 GCF_051168715.1 Poecilia mexicana | reverse complement strand
CAGGTAGGAAAAAAAAAATATATATATATATATTTTGGCACCAAGATGATAACAAGTTGACAGCACAAGAAAGGAAAGCAGGGGGCGAAGAAAACCAGCCGCGATCGCAACAAATGACCACAAACTGTCCTTGGAAAAAGTGAAATGGACAAATAAAAAAATGAGATGCGCGCACAAGGGCGAGAAAACGTGTAATCTGTTGCTGCAGCATTCATTTAGTCTCTGATGTCGGCTGATGCATTTTCTCCAGCGTGTGTGAAAACAGCACACACGCTGAGCACGTGCACTGCCCAAATGTGAAGGCTATTTGGGAAAAGAGGATGTTTAACTGCAGTGGGGGGGAACTAATTTCATGGGGGAATTTAAATGTGGTGCCAGTTCAACTTGGAGCTGGTGGATTGTGTGTGTGTGCGTGTGTGTGTGCGTGGGGGTGTGTGTGTTTATGGCAAAATGTTAAAATTAATACTCAGAATTGTATTTCTTCTGTATTGAAGAATACAGCAAGAAAACTGAAAAAAAAATATTTGAAGCATAAAAAATATGCTTCTGGGTACAAAGATCCGACAATATAATTAAAGCCAAGTAAGATAAATACATAGATACATACTATTCCATTTTAAGGCATATGCTAACATATTATAGTGTACAAATCAGTCTTTTGAGTCATGCCTACTTAAGCAGGAAGGCACTAGTATGATTATGTATAGATAATCATACTATTTTGATAACGGCATCATCTTAACCCTTATCACTTACATACTTTCTTTTGAGTGCTTGTCAAGAAAGTATAAAAGTAACCTGGCTTGTAATTCGGTACGACAAGCAATATGATATATTGATATTGTAATTAAATGTTGCTTACTTGAAAGTAGATTTGCCACTAAAAAAAAAGAAAAAAAGATTTGAGTATTGGCGTTTATGAATTTAGGATGTCTTCGAAGCCACGTAAAAATAAACATCTTCTCCCCTAGTAATTCTGCTTGCCTATATAGTTTGCATTTCTCTCACATTTGCATAAATCAATATGTTTCTAAACACAAAACAACTGCAGTAAAAGTATATAGCTAACTGCAGCGAAGTTAAAGAATAAGTATCTCCACAGAATTGTCAAGAAAGTTTTTTTTTTGTTTTTTTTTTGTGAGCATTCACAAAAAAAAAAAAAAATGAAGTGACTTTTTAGGATTAACCAATATTTTGTGTGCAAACAGGGATTTTGAATGACATGATACAGACTCTCCCTGAAAATGCATTTTGCTAGTCGAATTGAGCTCCTGTAAGATGACTATGTACAGAGAAATGAGACTTGCAGCATCACTGCATGACTCCATAATAGTGGGGTATTCCTGTGAAAGCTGTTCAGAGAAACTGCATAGCTGATGCTCGTAGTCAACGAAGTAACAATGCTGGCCAGAACTGGAGCACAAATTGGAACATCTAACAATTTGTCTGTTTTTTTCTGTCATTAGCAGTTACTTTGGTAAATCACATACATTGAATTATCCTTGATCAGCTCTGGCTCCATCCATTATCGTCCACTTTTTCAGAGGCACAAGGTCGCAGAGGCAGCACCATAAGCGGAGAGGTCCAGACCTTAGAATCAGCTCTAGTTGAAAATGTAACTAGCAACAGAGAAACTGATGATGCAGCACAATACTTTAAAACACAGTTTGAGATTTATGATATATATATATATATATTTTATTTTTTTTTTTTTTGTAGATTTGAACAAACGCATAAATGAGCATTTTCTATATTTTTTGTATCAGTTCCATTTCAGTCCAAAAAAATGTATGGAAACCTGTTATTAAATATATCAGATCTGGTCAAAACTATCCCAAAACAGTCTTTTGTGTTATGTGAAGGGGGTTCTTAGTTTGATCAAAAATGTGCTCAAAATGTTTTAATGTAACATTTCAAATGAACTCTTGTGAGCCGAAGGTTTCAACACCGTTGATGTTCCACATGCCATCAGGGCTGCAGTGATGCCAGTTTTATCCCCTTCAACTGAATTTCTTTTTGATACAGGAAACATTTGTGAAATCTAATGTATTTGTATGATAGCTCTCAAAGCTCCACTCAATTCTTATTTCTCCTTTCGTTAAAGCTGTGTGAAGATATTTGCAGCTTTATTTATTTGTTGTGGCCAATAGATGTAGCGATATTCTTTTAAGAACATATTTGCATAATTAACTCATGTATCGTTCAGTGAGCTTGTACGTATGATCTTTCTCAAATCTCAGGGTCATGGAGAATGTGTTGGTGGTAGATCAAATGACTTATTAAAACATTAAATTGATTGAGTATTCTGCGTGAAAGATAAACCTTACAGTAACAAATGAAAATGTATCATCTATGTAATTTAATACATTTTCTGTGTTAAGTGTTTCTCTTTCAACATGGCATATAAATAGAAATTTGTTTGTGCACATTGTGTATAATTAATTTATTTTAATTTTAAATTAGAACAACTTCAAAAAACAAATCAAATCGATGGTTGCTTAACCTAACCTCTCACTCCTTTTATATATATTATTGTACATTTTTATTGTAAGGATCAGGGAGGTTCAGCAACAGGAGACTTTCATGCATTAAGCATTTTCACTTGGCTTCTCTTATAAAAAAAAAAAAAATACAAAAACAAATTGATGCATCGAGAAATCAACTAACACCTGATACTGGTTCACGTAGAGTGACAATAGACCGTATTTTAGCATTGTTTTGGGAGAGCCAGTGTAAGGACTTCAGAAAGTTGATGTGCTGTCTTTTCTTAATTTTGGTAAGAAATCAAGCAGCAGCTTGGCCTGTGAAGACACTGTTGCAGTAATCAATTCAAAGATGAACGCACTGATTGGTTTCTCAAGACCTTTTTGGGACATTAGTTCTTTAACTTTGGAAATGTTTCTCAGATGAGAGAAGGTCGTCTTTGCAATTGTCTTTATGTGGCTCTGAATGTCCGGGTTAGGGTCCATCACTACACCTGGACTTCAGGACTGAAAATATCTAGTTTCTAGTTGTAAGAGCTGAAGCTGCATTGATGAAGGTTTTTTTTTGTTTGTTTGTTTTATAACTGAATATATTTATGCACCAATTGTCACCTGATGGCATTTTTGAGCAGTAAAGCTGGAGGAATATACACCACATTGAAAATAAATCATAAATTAAAAGTGTATTGAATCCTAGCCAAGCACATTAGTTTCATTTGTTGCCTCTAAATGCATCAACAATCAAAAAGTTATATTGTTTTTAAGTATTAATTCTCATCTTGTTTTGAAGAGAATGTCGTTTTATGTGAAACTTGCTCCCAAAAAACTTGTTAAACATTATGAATATGTGTGACTCTTTTAAATGATTGAAAACAAACACAAATACAAGTCGATGATGTTGTAGATCCCCAGATTTTAACACAACAACAACAAAATTTGTCAATCTAATGTTTAACATCTCATCCACACGATTTCATACTGGCTTGTCTGCCTGTTAATGGAAATGAGCTTCTGTGTAGTCATACCTGCAAAATTATAATAATCTTTACTTGGAGGGTAGAGCTCCCAATTTGCTATTAACAAGGTCACATCCTGTCTGGCGAAAAACAGGAAACAGGCTGTGCTCGCCAAAAAAAAAAAAAAAA
Organism: Poecilia mexicana; assembly: GCF_051168715.1. Taxonomy (NCBI): domain Eukaryota; kingdom Metazoa; phylum Chordata; class Actinopteri; order Cyprinodontiformes; family Poeciliidae; genus Poecilia; species Poecilia mexicana. The sequence continues at coordinate 6,155,785 of NW_028263370.1, read as the reverse complement.
AAAAGATCGGCATCTCGCTTCTGCAGATCACCAGTGTCATGAACTCTTAGTGAAGCCAGACTCCTTTCTTTTTCTGCCACTTATGAGCATAACCTACGTTAGCGTTCAGGGGCAGTATGGTGGGATATTAACTCTTAGGAACTCTGTATGGGAGTATTTTATGCATAAAAACAGATTTAACAAATCAGTCAAGTGTCTTCGATTTTGTATGAAAAATATGTTTGAAGTTTTTTGTGAGAAATCCCTGCATTTTGAGTTCCTCGAAACGCAGCAACAGCGAAGAAGAGTCAGGTGGTAGCAAGAAAAGAGCCACCCCTGAAAGAGCTGCTAACCATCATATTGATTTCATACATCTGACTTGAACTGTGTTGATGTCTTAGAACAACTTATAAACACTTTCCCCTTCCTTTACTTCTATTAGCAGTCAAATATCCAATCATTTATCTTATAAACCTAAATCCAGTACTCTCCAGTATGGGCGTTGCTCTCCATTAAGTCAGGGAATAATTTAATTGTTCCTTCCTGCTTCTTTTTCTTTGCGACGACTTAGTTTTCTAGTAAATTCTACTTAACATGCCTCACCATTTCCAATACATGTGCATAAACTGTCACATCTAATTCATTCATTAAAAATCCAGCTCCTCTGCCTCCTCTCTCAGGTCTTACTGCCATCTCCAGAAATACACCGCTCCATCAGAAACAGCCAATCAGAGTCAGGAGGAGGGTCTTAGCGCTGACAATCATGCTTTTCTATGCGCTGCTCACAGGCTCCCACTTGGACTCTGCTGAGCTGCAGCTCCTTCCCCGCTACAGAATCCTGTCGTGCATGCTAAGCCTAGTTAGCATACGCACAGATGATGGTTAATAAACAGTTTTCCTGACACAGAAAATTGTTCCTCTGCTTTTAGCACACTTGCAGAAAACCGACAATTAAATCTATGGCACAGTCTCTCATTATTACACAAACAGACTAAAAAGTGGGTAATTCTTTGATTTAAGACAGAGAGAGAAAAAGGGTTTGTGGGTCCATTTACTCAGTGTACGTACACATCTGAGGCTGAAAAAGCATTTGTCACTTCAAGGCTGGACTATTGTAATTCTTCACTATCAGCAATTCCACAATAATGCCGTGAAAAAAAACCTTATTGTCATCTCCAGGCACTCGAGGTGACGTGTTGTGAAATATAAATAAACTCCATTGAATTGACTGCAGCAGACAAGCTCCTGCTGCAAACATTAGCAACCAAATTACAACTTTCCGCTTTCATGAAAATGGAAAAACAACCTGAACGTAGGCAAACCATTGCAGGCAGGCGAGAAGTTATCAATTTATCCCTTGAAAGAAAAAGCATTTTCATATCATTCTTTGACATGGAAAACTCATTACATAATTGATTTTGTTCAGTTGAAAGTTAAACACTCCTAGAAAAGCAAATTACTAAGTTATACTACTTATTAATAGAATAAGTATTTCTCTGAAAGACCCCATCTGCATAATCAAGCTCACAGACCATTACCATGTGTGCCACATTAAAACTGTGCCCAGCTTCAATTAAGGTAGGATTGCCAATGCATGACCAGTTTTATCCTCATTTTGAAAGTGGTGCACATAAGCTGAGCACAGATTATTTTTGCAATATCTTTGAATCTAAGGTGTAACCACATTTGTTTCTTTTTTTTTTTTTTTTTTGCCTCTGGAGCTGCCGTTTCTGTCACAGATTTCATATTTATAGGTTTTTAGAATCCCACGCTCTATTTACGACCAGTGGCGACTTTCTTGACGGCAATTAACTTAAAACTTCTCTCCCCTTGCAGTCTTGGAGCAGGCACATCATTGATTCCCATTAATTGCAGGTACTGCTGCAAGCAAAGTCTGCATAAATTTTGCACTCCACTTGAAGACACACACACACACACACATGCAGGTCCATGTCAAAATATGTCCGCTTGACAGACAGCAATGACTGAATTAGGATTTTAAAAAGATGAAGAGCTTTGTGCAAAAACTCATTAAAAGTAGTTAACAACTGACATTGCTTTATTAAACATGTGCTTACTGTATGCATGCAGGCGCACACATCCACGCACACACACACACATTCAGCACCACTCTTGGGACTTAATTATTGCCATATATGAGCCAGAAGGAAGCTACTTTATTATATTAACATAGTTTCATTTTCCTTTTAATATTCAAGGAAATCCTATTAAACCGAGACTTTGCTGAAAACCGAAATGAGATCTTGATTAAATAAAAAATATCTTTGTCCCTCTCCTGTAAAAAATGAAAAAAAAAGAGGAAAAACTGAGATGTCTGTGTGTATGTGTCATAATTCATCCAAAAGCCCTTGAAGAAAGCGCATAGCGTGTTTTACCTTATCCTCACAGTGACCTCTGGACCATCTGTGGCACCTTTTCTTCTGTCAGTTTTTCCACTCCATTTTGATTCTCTTTTCATGACATAAATTATATCTGTTTCTTGTGGCAACGAGGAAGAGTGCCTTTGATTTTTGTCGGCAGCGTCTGCCTCATTACTTTCATATGCAAGACTTACATTACTTTTTGAAAGTGCTTCCGCCAACACAGAGATTGCTACTTCAAACTGCACCGCTGTGGACTCTGACACAAATCTACAGCAACATCTTTTATCCAGTTACAATGAAAAGCAGAGCTTGAGATCAGATGGTTTCCTTTAAACTCCTTCTTCTGTAAGGCTGAGCTACTTCGAACGCGGAGATTTGTTTTATTCCTTAAAGAACGCATAATGACATCTCCTCCATTTTGATAAACGCCCGACATTCATACTTTACTTTACAGTTTCATTCGACATCATATTTTTTAAGCCATGTGAAACAGCTCTGCCGTCAAGAGCTTAAAGCCCCACAGGAAACAATGTCTTATACATTATTTATGATGTTAATTGTTCACAACATGACATCTCTTTTATAGGAGGAATGTTAGTCACATCGCATTGCCTTGTAGTGACAGTGAGCCTTTGCGCCGGCTCTTGTTTCCACTTTTATGTTACTCACATGTTGCTTGTTCTGTCGTAGTTATAGTTTTTACTTCGCACAAAGTTATTTTACGTTTATAAGTTCACATTTAGCATGCACACTTTTTGCTTTCATTTACTGTATGTTGTGCTGAGAGAGCTGCCGTTGACTTTTATCTTTTTTTTAAAAAAATCGAATTGGTAAATGGGTAAATAAATATATCCCTTAGGATTTTTGTGTTTTTCCAACATAAAAAGCACGCAGCTTCACACGACTTCTGACGTCAATGTTTTACGATGCACCAAATCATATATGGGATTTGAAAGTGAGATCTTAAAGGAATTAGCCTATGAAGAACTGTGGACTGAAACTAAATTCTCCTTTACAAAACCTTTAATGTAGGTTTTAGCTCACCGATACATTTTCCTCTCCAGGAAATTTTGCAGTTTGAGGTTAAAACCATCTCACACAATCAATATCATCAATGTAGCCTTAGGGAACCATTATATTCTCCCCCTCTGAGGACCACACACACATCAGACAGACAGAGTTAGCAGCAAACTAGTGAATACATAAAGCTGAACAATCGGCAGCTCTTTGCAGTCAAGCTTTGCAGTGGCCACCGTCAAAACGAGGTGCATACAGGCCTTTTCTGGATGTAATTAAAGATAGAAAGCAAATTTAAAAAAAAGCTTTAGCACATAATGCAATAATAATTAAAAACTTGAATGTGGACTTAAAATGTGGACACTGTATTTATTTATGCAAGATTTAGGAATATTACAGTAAGACAAAGTTTAAAGTCACCATTATTATAATTTTGTTATCCCACTAGTTTAGTTCTTGACCCAACTTGTGTTTACTTGGTGCCAGTCCCAAACCAGTTACCTTAGCTTCCCTCTTGTTCCCGGCTTCTGCAAAATTATCAGCCAGTTATTCTGATTACCTATTTCTTAAGGCGTCCTCTCAATATTTATTTTCAGTTTTGTTTTGTTTTTTGTTGTTGTTGTTCCTCTCCTGCATTTTATTAATCTCTGAAATCAGCTGTGAAAATGTTGCTGAAAATTACTATATTGGATTTTCAGTCCCAAAAAAAAAAATATATATATATATATAAATTGTCAATGTTTGTGAATCCTGCTGGTCATTTTATACAATAGCTTGATGAGTAAATAGGTTACAGTTGTGTGAATAGGACAGCAGGAACTCAGAGTATCAGAAACACTTAGAGGGAGGAGGAGGACAGGGCCCAGCAGGGTCAAGCTGACACGCCGAAGTTGGATTTCACTGTCGCAGTCTTGTGACCAAACTCTTGTCATGTTGTTCTCGGCCTTATGTCGGCCACCCCTTCTTTTCACAACTCCCTGGAGGATCTTTAAGACTCCTCCTACATCCAAATTGTGAATTTTTGTGGGCGTGTTTGTTTATACACAAAACAGCACCAACTACTCAACTTCCAGGAGCTGGTTTTTCTGCCAGAGAGCAGGACGGGCAGTTTTAAGGAACAATTGTCCAAGGCCGTGAAGAAGTACGTACTGTTGGACCAAAACACTGAACATGCCCTGCTCGGTTCTGGTCCGATGCAGTGGGTGAACACTGATGCCTTTTGTTCTCCAAATAAAATGAGATGTTGCATCTTGTCAACCATTATTTATTCCTCCTCTGAACTTGTGAACTGATAACAGTGAATCTCTTCTGCAGTGAGCGCTGTGTTTACTGTACTGTTGTAAACCAGAGCCAGGACAAAACACCATGACGGACATTGCAGTGGGAAGGATTTCAGAGAAGCTTTGCTTGGTACGTCTTATGGACCTTAAAGGGTGGTTGCGAAAACTAATGTCCCTCAACCACATAACCGCACGTCGATGGTTCCACCTCATCGCAACCATGCTGGGCCCTTGAGAAAGAGAAAACAATACAGAAAAACAACAAACTCTCCATCATCACAGCAAGTTTTAGAACAACAAATATATTTTTTACTACGAGTACATCGAGTTGCTTACCTTTACCAGTTGAAAGCTAAGAGACTTTGCAGCACTTTTCATGTCGTATGGCCACATACAAGTTTCAAAGTTCAACCAGGCTTTGCTGCTGGGTTCTGTCTTACACACAAAGCAAATAGAGCGGCTTGCTAATGAAACACAAGCACGAGTGACTTTCTTCCATTTAGAAATAAAAAATAAGTGACATGAAGGGTAAAGTTTGTGCATGCAGGTCTCTTGCGCTGCCTTTTGGAGAGCTGGCCGATATATATTTTAGCTACAACACAAATACAAGTGTGCTGCTACAGCTTTACACAAGGCCTTATTCTTAGGTTAGTTATTTATGATACTGTATCGACCTCTCTAGCAACGAATGACTTTTCAAAGTCAACCAAGTTGAGGGGCATCGTATATAATTGGAAGCTAAAAACCAGAGTGGTGGGATTAAATGTGAGTTTGATATCTTTGGATGTGTGATGGGTTTCTTCTCACCTTAAGGATCTGTCCACTAGAGGAGTGAAAAGCTAAGGTGAAAAATGTGACATAATCCGTGCTGTGATTGGCTCGCTGTGTGATATCTTGTTTTCTAGCTTCGGAGACTCAATCAATACAACCCAGGGTGAACAAAGCTCACTCTTACCTTCTCTCACTCACAGAAACACAGGCACACAAACTTTATTCCTGCGAGGAAGAAACGCTGGAACTAGGACGAAAAGCTTTAACATCTGGTCAAAGCTTAAACAGGTATGATAGCTGATACTATATCAACTATCTATTTAATAAAATTCAGATGAATTGAGATTCACCTGTATGTTGCCTGGAAGTCAATTGAAGCTGGCAGATTATGGAGAGTGAGACAGATCTGTGTTATGACGACTGTCACCAAAATGAGAAATGATGTCCAACTGTCATGGAGACAAATTAATCCCCTCATTAAACAAACTGTTGAACAAGCACGATCTGTTACCCAGGACCACATGTACTAGTTAATGAAGCATTTAGCAGGTTGGAGGTACAGTATGTGAGCCTATCTATAGCCACAACGGCAAGCAGTGCAGCTCAGGTTAAACAAATTTAGAGGCTATAAGGCCAACAGATGGCCAACAGATGGCTCATACCTGCATTACAGATAAGGGGCACCTGGGAGGGGTGATGTTGTCTCATTGGTGATTTTCTTTCTTTGTATTATTAAGGCTTTCTGCTGATGGTAAACCACCTTGTGGTCCAGGAAAGAAATTCTTTCACAGCATAAAGACACCATGGAGGGAGCAAGGCAGCAGCTTCACTGCAGAAACGATAAATAGACGTTAACAGTGACGACCCAATTACCTGCAGCTGTGTGACTGCGTCGCTATGCCAGCCAGAGCAGCGTGCCAATCCAGGCAGATATACCCCCACCACGCTATCGCATCTACATCTCCCCAGGCTGCATCCCCCCGGTGGGTTTGAAACAGAGTGAGCCGCAGTAATTTCGTCAAAGTTCAAATGAAATCTAATATTTATCACGACATCGCAAATAAGCTTGATAAACCTTTCGAAAACAAATTAGAGTTGTCTGTTGCTTTGAGCTCCAGCTTTTGGACAATCTGCCACATTCGGTTCCGAGTGTTTGTTCAAAAAAAAAAAAAACCTGACAGAAGCCTACAATTGGGACTCAGCCAAAATTGGTGTTTACCAAGTAATTAATTTATTACCTAATGTGGATTTTAAAATACACAAATAGCAACGCAGGTTAAAATGCCATGGAATGAGAAAGCATGATTGTTTTTCCTAATTTAGTTCCATAAATACATTGAGGTTTAACTCACTTAATATGAAGAAATTATATCCAAGTAACAACTTTTTCTTCCTGAACAGTGTCGGAGGGATACAGCCTAGTGATGCTTGCGAGGACAGAGTCTCAACAGTAAGCTTGTGTTTTGTTCCCAATAGATACTGCCTTAATTAGGCAATTTAGAACTAACGAAAACTGCTAGAGCCTCATATTTTTTGCCATGTTTTTATGTTTAGGTTTATGGCAGCAATACAGCTTAAATTGTATTTTTATTTCCCATGTATTAGCATCGTTCCAAGGCACAACAGGCTGTTGTTTGTGGGAGGAAAACAGCACAGCTGTGCAATCAGATTTTCTTAGCATGAAATAGCAGTCCGTGATTGCTTTAAGAGATGTTTCCTTTAAGAATGTATTTATAAGCTTATAAAGATGGCTCTACAGATTTTGACTGTTGTGTGTTTAAGCTAAAGCTCGTTTGATTTAAAGGTTATAAACCAATCAGTGGGTCTTTGAGAGATCTGCTACAAATGAAAGGTTCCTAGAATTTATTTACAGTGGATGCTGAGATTATCTGTCCGTCCATACCGACAAATCTATGGAGGGGGCCGAGTGCCAATCTCCATTGGGCGAGAGGACGGGTTCACCCTGAACAGGTCACCAATCCATCACCAGGACACACAGGACAAACAACCCTGTACACACACTCACTCATAAGGACAATTTGGAGAAGCCAATTAACCGAGCAGTCATGTTTTTGGACTGTTGAAGGAAGCTAGAGGACCCACGCATGCATGTGGAGAGCATGGAGACTCCATGCAAAAATACCCCTGGCCGGGATTTGAACCCGGGACCTGAAAAAAATTCTCATTTTCAAATGTTTGATAGGATTAAATTAGTTAGTTTCCAAAAGTATTAAATGAAATTTTACCTGTCTTGCTGATTTTGTACATACAAAAATGCCAAACCATAAAAAAAAACAAAGAAATAAAGTTTTATTTTTCTTTGAAAGGTACGTTTGATTTATTTCCAATTCGGTTTAGAATGACATATAGAACTTGAACCTAAGTTTGAAGTGCTTACGGATGAGTTCTTTAAGAAAACAATTATCTTTGTTCCAGTAACTCCTGACATGTCATTGCATTAAACATAAATACATGAGTGGACATGTATTTGGCTGTCATACTTATTATTCCATAAATCAAAGATCACCATATATGATGGCGACAAAGATTATTACAGGTGTCTCACAATAATAAAACTCAAACATCCGCTAAATTACTTTAATTGCATCTCCAGCAAACAATCCCTTCTACAATCTGAAAGCTTGTGGGAAACACAGAAACAATGTTGACGATAATATGAGTTAATTATTTTGTGTTAAGGTTTTCCTTTTTTTTTTTTTTTTCAAAGTCTGTCCTTGCCACTACAGATTGCAAGATAGAAATACTATAAAAGCAAAAGCCCTGTTAATATATCATAGCGGGGACATAATATATTTTTTAAAATTACATCTCTGAAATGATAAATTCTCATTCTGTGTTGTGTCAATCTGTTAGGATTGTTTTCATCCTTTCAACAGTGGAAGAAACATTTGCATACATTCATTTCTCTGGGTATTTGTGGGATATTAAATGTTAAAAAGTCCCAGTGAGAAATGGCGAGAATCTGCTGAAAGAATAGTTACTTGTTTCTTTCTTTTATTGAACAACTTGAACAAACTAAGTTAGTTTTCTGTGTTTATCCAGATATACAGAAAGGCAATAGTTGTAGATGGTGAATTCAGAATATGTTGGTTACCAACAAAAACATTAAATTAAGTAAAAACAAAGCACAGAATCTCCGTTTTGGCTCTGTTCTTTAGTATAATAACTACCTCAATAAGGAAGTACAGCTTTCTGAAGCTGGGCAGTACTCTGCTACTTGCATCACTTCAGTTGTGACTTTACAATCTGTTCAACGTGAAGGAAAAAAAGGCGATTGAAAGCTTTTAATTTAAGTCATGTGCTAAATTTGAATTAAAGTCATGATAAGAAACTAGTGGCCTAAAACGGCAACACAGAAGCCAATGTGTGAGAAATCCAAAAATGATCTCTGAAAGAGTTTGAAGCTGCATAATTAATCAATTAATTATCTTAATTTAAATCATTTTGCTAACACAGCAACTCTGTTTAGAAGCCATTTCATCTACAGTTTATCACAAAGTGCCCCCCCGCCCCACCCTTCCACTGGAAATGAGATAAGACTTAAACTCGGATAAAAGTTGTGAAAACAAACTGGCATGGAAGTGAATTTCAGATACAGAAATTTAAATATGAGTTATCTCTTGAGTGTGAGGAAATAAAACTGATGGTTGATCAGATGATGTGGCTTCGCACTGGGATTAGTTTACCCACCGACATGGTGGTGAAGGTGGCCTACTTACTGAACAAAACTGAGCAAAATATAAAGAAGCAGACAATGTCTAAAACAGATTATTAAAAAGGTAAAAAAAATAAATAAATTGTAATCTGAAAACTAGCTTTAGCTGTGAGTGGAGTGGGAATCTTGGAGGAACTAAGGAAAATGATGAAACACACGCAGTTTCTGGGAAACACCAAGATAAAGGGAAACAATAGCTAAAAACATGCAACTAAAACTTATAAATCTTTGTGACAAAATAACCAAATATCAACAAGGGGAAAAAGAGGTGAATAAAATACAACCTCATTCATCTGTTCAACCTACTATGGTAAATTATAAATGCCATGGAAATGTCCAGTCAACATACTATTCAGAAAGGAGATGCACTTATGAGCCAAAGATTAATCTGCTTTGGTCTGAAATGGTCAGAGTCCTGTTAAGGCAGCAATTGTGCAACTTTATTTCTGTTTTAATACACAAACTTGTTCTGTTGCAAGTCAGGGGGAGAAAACTGATAACATGTCAAAGCAATCCATACTTTTAAAGCTTACCGATGTCCAGCATTTCATCTGTAAAATTTAGGCATATTTTGCTATGCTTACTTCCGAGGCAAACCGTTTCTTTTAGAGCCTCTTCAGTATTAAATGTGTCTCTCAGATCTCTTTTGGATAGCAGAAATAGCCTCGTCTGAGAGATTTTCAAATATAGCAAGCATGCAAGGATCTGCTGTGAAGGTGCTCATCAAATTTGACTGAATATGCCATTGGTCTGCCTTTTAACTCTCCCACACTGTGGCAGCTACACTCAGACTCAGCCTACCTGTGGGAGGCATTGATCTCACAACAAGAGGTCGAGAAAGACAGAACAAATCAGAGAGTGTGTGTGTGTGTGTGTGTGTGTGTGTGTGTGTGTGTGTGTGTGTGTGTGTGTGTGTGTGTGTGTGGGTGTGTGTGTGTGTGTGTGTGTGTGTGTGTGTGTGTGCATCTGTGTGCACAAATGGTAGAAAGAAAAGCTGCAAAAAGGTAGGGAAGACAGGTAAATCTCCTCAAAGTAGGAACTGGAACGAGATGAAACAACAACAAAAGACACAAAGAACACCGCATACTAGAAAACAGTCGAACGGAGGAGAAACAAATAAAGTCAGAGGAATATTACAATAATAACGAGAGTATTCACACGTAGCACGTTCTTTCATCACCCCCACCTTGGATTTCAGTGTTGGAAAATAATATTTTGATCCCCGTCAGATGTGCAAACAGCTTACACGTTTGGTTGTTTCCAAGGCGAGCAAAAATGAAGGTGTTGAAAGTTAACAGCACAAATTATTTAGATATTATTTAGATCCCAGGTAAAGCCGTCCAACATAGGCTGTTAAAGAGATCAGCTCATCTCTGCATCTCCTTAAATCAAAAATTGCCTGAGGATGCCCAAGTCAAACTGAGTGAACCTTATAAAATTACAAAGATAGAAGAAGCCTTACAAAGAAAACACAGCCTTTTTCCAAGACAGCCTATGCATTATGTAACTGAGTGAAGCCAACCCACCCACTACATGCAGCAAAAATGTACATTTCATGATCTGGAAAAGCAGCAATACTTAGAGAGAGAAAAAACAGCAACATAAACGTTATAATTTCTATCTTATACGTTCGTAAATTTGAGAAAAGGAAAATCACGGTAGGTATGTTTTTAGTGACCCGTTATGAGAACAGAAAGAAATTTTTTTTTCTCCAAAAAATGTCTAAAATTCTGCTCTTCCTGTGCTTTGAATTCACTAAATAGTAAAGTAAAAGGGATGCCAGATAGCAGACATCTCCACTTACGGTTAACTTTAGACCTTTAGAGAGAAGTATTGGCAGAGCAAGGTTCTTGTCACGGTGTTTGTGCTTATCTTTCACCTCGAGGCAAAAGGGTAATGTTGTTCCACAAACCACCGACTGTAGAGCCGACAAGCTGCTTTTTCAAAAGCAGAAGGCAAACGGCTACATTTCACTTCCCCCAAAAACCTGACGGTGCCTTTCAAAAGTGTTATTAACGTATGAATTTTACCACATTTTGTCAACCAGAAACTGCAGTATATATTTTATTGGGATCTTTGTGTGGACCACCTCAAAGTAGTTTAACTGTGAAGCAGAAACATCGTGGTTTTTATTTTATGTTAATACTTTGTAGAAACCAGTTCTATCCACAAAAAAATAAATAAATAAGTTGAATGCTTTTTTGGTATTTGTTTCTGCTCAGTTTGTGTGTTTTGTTTTTTTTTTAAACATTCCTCAGACTTTTAATTAGATTTAGGTGTGGACTTTAACTGGTCCCTTCTAATCGATTGCTATTTATCCGTTTATCTCCCTCCATCTTCCCATCAACTCTGACCAATGCCTCCAGCCTGTTAAAGAAATGGATCTCCACCCCTTGATGCTGTTGACAACATTTGTCAGGGAGAGCAACATGTGTTCAGGTTAACGTTAACAGTCTGAAGATAAAACAGTCTGGCTTTAAATTAGGGGTAGGAATGTCAGACTATACTTAACAGTTATTTGTATAAAGAAAATAAAATAAAAAACATTTGTCTTTTTCCTCCTCCTTGATAATTATGCATTGCTTTGTGCAATAACTCCAATAAAATATGTAGAAGTTTGTGATTACAACATGAAAAGAAAAAAAAAAAAAAAAGAAAAAATATGCGTTTGCAAGCCAGTGATTTTCCAGTAAATGAGTCAAAACACAGCGCTTCAAAGGAAGAAACAACATAAATGATATTCCCTGATCCTAAAAATCTGCATGGTGTATTCTTTGTTTTTCATGATATTGAGAAACAACAGGAGCGACCAGATGTAAGAGCCAGCATGCCACAGAGCGCGTGCTTCTTTTAAGATCTGCATGAGCCCGTCTCTCTTATTCAGGATATTGAAATAATCTAACTTTCTTAAAAGAAGGCATTGATATCAGACATGACTATCAGTAAATGTTGAGAAGTAACTATTTTCTCCCTCCGACTGAACAGTGGTACGACTTTCAGTGGCCAATAACACCAAATTTCAAACGAGCAGAATCTTTTCAACTCAAATCATAAGCTCAGAAACTTGGTGTTTGTGTCTCCAGAACTGTTATTGGAAGTTTAAATCGTTTTTAATAGAAAAAAATTTTGTTGGACGCACGTGAAACTCGGCATCAAAAAATATAACGGTGTGACACGGAGTTTCAGAAAGCTCAATTTTCAATACTATTCGCTGGTAGAGATAGTCAAGAAACAAAGCAGCAATTTTCACAGCTGTGTGAAGGAAACAACTTTACATCGCCGTGCCTACCAATCACTGATGGCATTTTAATTGATTTCAAGATATTAAGCATGGATAACCAATATTTTTTCTCAGCTCATTCAGGAGAAATACAATATTTTCTTAACTCTCAAAAGAGATTCAGAGGAAAACGACAAACTCGGTTTCTTTTCTCTCAGTAAATGTTACCTGAAAAACACTGAGTTCAACCATTTCTCTCTTGTCCCAATGTGCAGAATTTAATATTCTTCTAATGGTTTGCAGAATATTCTACTGAAACATTCTGCTGTCTAGTCTTTCTAAAAAGTAAGCAACCCATCTACAGCGACTCTAAAATTCAGCTACACAAATAGTGACAAAAACCTAAATCAGAAGTGTCTAACTGAATCTTTTTGGTACTGATGTGTTTCTCAGCTTCTTTTACTGTACGACTCATCCAGATCCCTCATGGAAAGTTGAAAGTATTTATTGATTATACCCATAAGATAAGCAAAAACCAACAGTGAGTCATTATTTTCACATGATTTCATATAGCCCTCATCTGTGGAGTTTCATTTATCGAGAGCTGAGGGAAGTGGAGACTGTTTAATTTAATTTAAAAACTAATTTAGTTTTTAATCATTTGTTTATTCTTATTTACATTCTCTTTTTATTGTGTAAACGTTTTTAGAGCTTCATATGTTCCATTACTCATAATTACTGTATCTGTTTTGCTTCATCCGGAGGTGGATAGAGTACCCAAAAATTGCAATCGAGTAACAACAGTAGTACTAGTTCAACATGTTTACTCAAGTAAAAAGCAAAGTAAAAATACTCCTGACAGTAAATGTTTTCCAGGAAGTTACTCAAATAAATCCAACTAGTTCCTACCCGACCCTGCTCACATCATCATTGATCTAGTCTTTCAAACCAACCTCACTTTTATTCCTGACACGTTTCAGTTGCTCACGTTCTGTTTGTGCTATTAGTTTATTTCCACGTCGTCTTTATTCAATTTCGTTTTCTTCTTTTGTTGCTTCAGCTTTGAAAGCACCGAGTGCCGCCCTTGGTGAGTAAGGCAACTGCTCTAAAATTAGAAACCGATTTACTGATCGATATACAAATTCACCGTCACCCATAAAGCACCTCTTCGATCACGTCATGAGTGGACATCTTAAGAGTGGTAAACATTTCACCTCTGCCACGATGCCATTTTATCCTTTGAAAGCTTTGCTCAGAAAGGCCTCAAGTGCATGGGGATAGAGTTTGACGATCCCATCGTTAGCAGATCAGTGTATGACTGTGGCAAAGCAAAGCAAATATATGCAGAAGGTGAGTGCTGAAGAGCAATGATTGGTTGAGAACAGGAAAGAAGAGGGAAAAAAAAGTGTCATACTTGGGAAATGAAGGGAAGCAGAGGCTTCCCCTGTCACCATCTGTAGTCTTGTGAAGAGCATAAATCCTCCTATCTGTGTCATGCATACAGTACTGCTGTTGCCGCTGCATCGCAGATCATCTGTGCTCACCCACACAGACACAGACATACACACACACACACAGACGGACGCAACACACTTAATGTCTTCCACCCCTCTTAGCCCCATCTGTCTGTGTCTGTTCTTCTGCTCTTCCCTCTGATGCCCAAATAAACACTGTTTTCACTTTGGCAGATGCAAACAAACATGGTAACACACACCGGCAACTAAGAGCAGGGGCACAAGCACTAATATACACACAATTTAGTTTTTCTATTCCACACCTTTTCTTTTTTTTCCCCCAAACTCGTCTCATCCATTTTTTTATATCTTTTGATCTTTCCAGCATCACGATACATATCTCTCCTGGATTGCCACAACTTCTTCCCACATCTTCCTGTCCTGCAATGCATATTTTTTATTAGTTTAGAAGTGCCAAGCATGGTGTAAATGCTCCTTTCACAGACCTGTTTATGTCTGTTTGTTTTGACTCCTCCATTTACTTATGCATTTATGTCATTACTATAATCATTATCATCCCTCTATCTTTACGCTCTACCTCTCAAAACCTCTCTCCAAACTCTTTTCTTTAATTTTTTAGCAACCTGCCTCTCCCTTCCTACTTCGCCTTTAAATCATACTCTCCGTTTTTCTTTTTTTTTCTTCTCATCATTTTCGTTGTATTTAGATTCTCTGAATCTCTTCCTTTCGCTCCCCTTTTCCTCTGCTCTCCCTTTGGAACGGCAGATCAGAGAGATTTACATTCAGCACCACGGACAGATCCTCTCCCCCCCTCCAGACTGGAAAAATAAAGAGTTGCAGTGCCACCTGTTGGCGGACATCAGAAGAACGTCGCTCAGAGGATGCCTGTGCTGGATGAATTATTGTTTTGCTCATAAAACCGGACAGATAACGACCACATGCTCATACATATGTGAACAAGGCTCGTCTACGAGACCGGAGGACCCATCTTAAGCGGGGCTGCACAAAAAGTAGGGTTTTAAAAGAGCAAACCCTTGACTCTGAAAACTACATAAAAGGAGATTCAGCTGGGAGATCTATGTGAGAGGTTAAGCTAGCAGGCTTTAAGGTAATGGCAACCATATATTACCCCTGTAGTTTCATCCCGCTATGTGTCGGGGCTCATAGATGCAGTGCAACTCCGAGGCGCTTGAGCCCAGAATGGGAATCTCAAGTCTCATTCCCGTTCATAGCAGCCAAGGGGGGAAACAATAGCATCTGTTGTCCTTGGAGACAGGGAATTTAATCACAAGCACAGCCAAGGTAAGATATGAATGTAAAGTAGTGTGGTGATGGGTTTTCTCTGTGTGTGTCGGTGTGGATATGTGTGTGAGACAATGAGTCTATTTAAAGGAATAGACATGTTGTTTTGGTAGTGAAAGTAATAAAATGTCAACAAAGGAGGTGGATGACACTGGATGCGAGTAAGGAAATATGGGAGAAATGGAAATACATAATGCATGTGTGTGTGTGTGTGTGTCCAGATGTCCACAGATGTGACTCTCATCAAGCAGAGCGCACTGAAAACATTTTCTATTTGTCTCAACAAACGAGCACAGTGGTACTGATCCACTGTAGGGACCATCAGTGATCCATATCAGTGCTCAAACTGGGCAGCACCGGTGTGTGTCTTTCTCTCAGTGTTCCATCCTATTGGGAAGGCAGCCTTGTGTACGCACATGGCGTGCACGCATGACTGAATTATTTTTTTGTGTCCACAGAAGATTCTAGAGAAGAAAGAAGTGGTGGAAGATCAGGCGAAGTGGAGATAAAAACATAACAGTAACAATGGAAATGAGGGGAATGACACAGGCAAGAAAAAAAGTTTAGTTTTTTTTTTATTCCTTCTCCCTCTCTTTGCCTACATCACTTTTTTTTTTTTTTTATCCACCCACACAGGAGTAAGTACAATGATCACAGAAAAGCAGATCTAAAACCTCAGCTAGTCAGAAAACAGTGACCAGATATAGAAGCATAAGATAAAATCAAAGACAGTTCTGGGTAAGCGCTGTTCAGTTTTCTTTTCTTCCATACTGTAGGTGAGCACTTTTTAATGAGAGCATGTTAACAACTAAATGACACAGAAACTGCAAGAACAAAACCCCACAGGCAGTGTCTTTCAAAATGAGCCACAAAGAGCAGTGGAAACAGTATTTGTTCTTCCAACTTTCATGTTAAATGTTTCAGATAATCCAACAAACTGCAATAGCAATAATCACCTGAGTAAGTGCAAAATGCTGATTTCATTAAAAGGGATGAAAGTCATCCAAAGCGACTTGGACGACTTTCAAGTTGCTTTGAAAGTCAAATTGAAAGTCGACTTTCAAGTTGACTTGAAAAGTCTTGAAAAAAAGACAATTTCTACTCTATACCTGATAACTGATTTTGCCCACCTTGGCATCAACAACTACCATCACAAATTTTTGATAACTGGCGATTAGACTTTTTACATCACAGTGGACAAATTATCCTTTTTTCGTGTTGCTCCAAAAAATGTTTTTTTTGTTTTTTTGTTTTTTTTTTGGCATCGTTGAAGAGTTTTGGAGCATGAATGTCCTGTTTAAGACCATGTCATGGCATCTCAATCCAAATGGAGTCAAACTTTGATATTTAGCATGTTTTTCTGGAAGCTATTTATTGGTAGATATGCTGATGGTCTTTGGCTTTTTGTCCTGCTGTGTAAAGCTTGAGCTCAATCACACAGTCAGAATGTTGTTTATCTATACATCAGATGATCGTTATTTTGGGGGATTTTATGGGTAAATAAGATATGACATTTTGGCAAGTCATTGTGGTCCTCAAGCAGCAGAATCTGGATAATAGTGCATTTAAATTTTTTTGGCAAATGTGAAATCTTTCATAGGTTTTCTGTCTCCCTTATACGTCTTGTGGAAAAATGTTAAAGGGACTCCTTTGGCTTTCTTTTAGCTAATCTTCCAACTGAGGTATGGATTTCTGCAGTTCTCCTGAGCTACCATGCATGCATTTCTGGTTAATTGCTCTCCTTGCCAAGCCTGTCAGTTTAAGTGGACAGTCATGTTTCAATGGGTTTGCCGTGATGCAATACTATTTCCACTTTTGCATGTCCAAAGATTAGGTTGTTGTTTCAACCTAACCCTGCCTTAAACGTTTCCAAAGTGCTCTGACCTCTCTCGTGTTTTCTTTTTTTTCTGCTGCTGTTGTTTTTTGGGGGGCTTCATGAAGCTGTTTGTTCACTCACATTGCATTCATACTGAGAGTAAATTACAGGGGACCCCAGTTATTATTTCAGAGGGACAGATAGGTGGGGGGGGGGTTGACAGTTGTTTGTGCTAAGTTTTATTTAGTGGTATCAAAGTAAAGATAGTTGGATATATATGCATGATATTTTCAAGGCATTTTTATGTCCAAAATGTTGAAAACCATATATCCTTTTTCTGCTGCTTCACAATTTCTGTTGTCCTACCAAAGAAACACAAACTGCAGCCAACGGGACAACTGAGTAATAATGGACAAAAACACAGGGACTTTTATCATTTCTAATTGTGCAGCTAACCTCCATGTCCCAACTTGTGATGTCCACAAGGAAAAGTAAATGTACCATATTTTCTGGACTATAGAGAGCACCACACTATAAACCGCACCCACAAAGTTTAAAAAAAAAAAAGAAAAAACTGGAAACCTACATATATAAGCCGCATCGAGCTATAAGCCGCTGGTATCTCCGCCTCTCTCGGTTCTCCACAAGGACCCAGCAGAGAGCTGCGTCCTTAAAAAATCTGCTATTAAGTACGCCAGCGCCGAATCATGGGTGGTCGATCTGTATTGCCAGATCGATAGCCTTCAACTGAAAAGCTGCATCATATCAACTTCTTCATGTTTCCTTGATGAGGGGGTATGAATGAAAATCAGTATTTTCTTCTTTGATTTCCAATTTTGACTTCCACTGATTCCCTTCCTGCTAAAGAGCCCCCTGGTGGTTAAAGAAAAATCCACAGAAAAGCCGCTCCAGGCTATAAGCCGCATGGTTCAAAACGTGGGAAAAATGTAACAGTTCATAGTCCGAAAAATACGGTACTAAAGGGGATAAGTACTAACAAGATTTAGCTAGCTTTAGGACTGCTCAGACTAGTATCAAAACAACATTGTTGAACATTTTACATCTCCCCTCCTGTCTATGCACAAATTAGACTTTTTTTGGTGGCCACAGCAGGAAATTAGTAGAGGCTGAAAACTTCAAAGAAGGAAATTACTAACCACATTTTAGATGTTGTACCAATTACAATGATTAGGACAACAACTAGGGTTTGTGAGGAGATAGCAATGTTGTAAATCAATAGCCCCAATGACAGAAGTGATGAGCTGTCTCACCACATCTTTTGCTGAGACATGCATTGAGACAACTACAGATGTGAGATACAGTAAAGACCCTTTGATAGAATCGTGCTTCTTTGCACTGGATATGCAAAGAATCTGATGGTTATGTTCCCAAAAGCAGTGAAAGCAAAAAAAAAACAGGACATCAAATCTATGCAAAAGGCAGTCTTGTAAAACGTGTATTTGGTTCTCTCTTGAACATAATATCTGTTCCTCTGCCCATTAAAAAGTGACTAGAAGGGCCCTTTGAAGTAATATTTGTTATATAGATTTTCAGTATAGCAGTGTATAAAACTTAAAGTCCCGCTGGGTTCTCCTCTGTTTTGTGAAATTGTCAAGCTGACTCTTGGTGGTTTGAGGTGGTGTCTCTGCCAGCCTCTTCAACATGACAACAAATTCACATGTGGGACTGTGCATCAGCAGGGCTCTGACAGAAGCTTGTTTTTTTATGACAGTGGTGTTGCATCACAAAACTTTAGGGGGAAGCCTAAGAACAAAATAAAGAAATAGAAATTGTGGCATTGCCTTAAATGCAATTCAGTCTCTGCTACCCACAAAATGTCAGAAAAGTGATTTTTGTTTTTTTTGTTGTAGCTGGCATGAATACCTCGGGTGATGACTGAGGCAGAATCTGAATAGGCAGGTGGCAAAATGAGCAGCACTGACTCAAAGGCATACTACAAACATAAACTGCTGACTTCTTACTTTTAAATGTTTTTAAGAAGACTTCTACATTTTTAATTTCTTTATGGGAACAGAAAAATGTTATTTTATCAGTTTTACTTTGGTTAGCATTGCAAACTGGTTGTATTAACAAAACGATTAGGTAATAGAACAAAAACTACTTTACATTTAGAAAAAGACCACATTTAAATTACAATATGATAATAAAAAAGGAACATTTACAATTGTTGAAGTGTGTTTTCGAGGAGTCTAAATGACTGCTGTTGTCAAGCTAGAGGGTAGTTTCATTACCAGTATATATATATATATATATATTTTTTTTTTTTTTTTTTTTTTCCATGTCCAAGTCACGTCTCAAACCTTGAATGGCTGAAATCAATATGTCTGCTAAGCTAAAGTGAGAATAAGTTAAATCTAGAGCTACTTAAATGTGATACTAGCATAACAGAAGTAAGATGTTAGAGCCAAGTGAGTTTGAGCCGCTTCTTAATGGTCATTATTATGAAACTCATTACATACATTTGCATTATACATTTATATACATCAGTCTATAGTTATCCATATTGAGAACAGTGTTTGATTAGTATCATTTTGTCCGTTTGTCTCATGTGAGACATGGTGGGTAAATCAGAACGCAGAGCAAACTTGGCACAAATAATTTTCTGATAGAATCCGAGTTTAAAATTTTTGCTCTACGTGTTTTGTCTGACTACTGATCCTGACCTCACAGCAAACACCAAACTTCGCCTTTCGAGGCTGCAAACTGACATATTTTCTACTCAAAGGGAATCCAATTCACACATCAAGGCATCCTGACAGCAGGTGGTGTATCTGAAGTAATACCATGTGTTTACATGCCCTCAGCTGTCTGTACACATAAAGGTACGCAAGTGTTAACAAACGTTAATGAAGTGAGATTTCAAGGTTTTTTTGGGGGGGGCGGGGGGTTTCGCATAAAACACCTCAAGCTATTTGGAACAGGTGCATACACAAAAGGACGAAGATGAAGACTTTATGTTGAGGCATCATTTAGTGTAATTTTAGTCGTGGGTTATTATGGTTTATAGCAGTGACAAACACTACGTTTGTTGTGGAATACCTATTATTGTTGTTAGCTGTTGTTACTGCTGTAATGTGATTGCCTAAATTTGAAACCCTCCTGGTGTTTCCCCCAGCTCTATCTGGCAGGTATTTTTCCTTCTTCTCCTTGTTCTTTTCCTGGATTTTGGTTAATTTCAGAGGTAGTCTCAGCTGCAACTGTTCTGTTCCAGCTCCTGCTGGTTCTAATCTGCTCTATGCCAAAAACTGTTTTCCAGCTCCACTGCCACCAATAATGTAGACAAAGATGTGAGGTGGTCTGCTTCCTGACATTGACATCTCGACTCTGATTGCATCAATTGCAAATGTAAGCTCAAACAATGCCCAATTTAACTGGACAATCTCACTTTTGGTATTAATCTGTGGCTCAAAACCAACATGAATGTGGCTTTGAGATTTCAGCTGAGTAACAAACGTGCAAAATTAAGTTGATAATTTGCATTTGACGAACAAATAGGTCACAAGATTTACTGCTTTTCTGTGCCACGAAGCAAAAAAAAAATGTTTATAACACATAAAAGAGTAAATTAAGTCAAACAGTTTTAATAAAACGTTTTAGCACAAAAGTTTAAGCCTGGAATATTGGGTTAAGATCAGGAAAAAACATGCAGCCCTCTCCTCATATAAAAAATCTAGATAGAAACTGAGTAATAAAAGTAAATAAAAACAAAAGCAAGACAGAACAGAGAGCAAGTGAGCTTTACAAACACAAAAAAGGTGGACTAAGTGAGGAGCTGCCTGCTTAATCTGAAGCATTTAACAGACAAATCTGCATGGCGGAAAGCCCCTGGGAGGGCCCTCATGATGTAATTTGAACTTTATTTTGGCCTTGGCACAGAAAGCTGTGCTTTCAGCTGTGGTGAGCCCTTTTAGGGCCAGCTGCAGTAGACAATGGAGCTTGTGGAAGTCAGTTGTCTCAGTTGATAAACTTTGCCCTCAGTTATGCAGCATGTGTAAACAGATTTATTCACTGTGCAAACAGCTGGTGGTATTTTTACTTTCTCTCCGACAGTCTTTACTCTGCTCTCGAAATGCAGTACATTTGGCTATGGTGTTTTGTTTTAGGTGGTGTTTGCTTACTTATCAATTACCTAATGTTTATATAATGGTTAGAACTGTACTAATCTACAGTGCCCTGAAAAAATGTGATCTGCATTTGTTTTGAGGTCCCTTTACTCTGATACGTCTAAATGGAAACTGTTGACAACAACTGTCTTCAGACCTCACCTAATTATTAAATCCAGTCCAACTTTGCATAATTTTATTTCAGCCCAAATGCTGCAGTTTGGTAAAAGGCAAGAGGTTTATTAGAATGCGATTATAAAATCTGTGGAAATAACAGGTCAGAGGTAATGTTGTGGAGTTGGTTTAATCAGGCTTAGAGTATAAAACATCACCCTAAGCTTTGGACACTTCACAGAGCACCGTCCAATCTGTTATTCAAAAACGGAATGAGTATAGCGATATGCCAAGCATATACAGATGTGGCCCTCCACCTGAACGAACAGGAATAATTAGAACAGTAACAAGGAGGACCAAGATATACCGGAGGAATCTTAAGAGACTTGCATGTTTAAACAACAACTATTTGCACGTTTCACAAATGCAGCTTCTATGAAAGAATGTCAAGAACGGGATTTACATTTGCAAATAAGCCTTGAAAGGATATTGCTCTTCTGCAAGCATGTAGGAAATTTAAAAAAAATAATTTTAAAACCCAAAATGTTTTTGCTGAAATGCAAAAAATGCCATGTGTGGCACAAAACTTGCAGTGCACACGGTGGTGAAAGCATCAAGCCGTTTGAGTGCTTTTTGACAGCAGGGACAGTGAAGCTGGTGAAAAACAAAAAAGTAAAGACAAATGCGGCACTGAAGAGGACCTGAGATTCCTGTTGGGGATTAGAAAAGACTTTGAGACTGTGGTAAAGGTTCCACTTCCAGCAGAACAAGAATGAATAAATAGCCAGTAGTACAATAGAGTCCTTGATGGAAAACTCATAAAAGTTGATTTTATATAATAACCCCTCTTTAAATTTTACAATTATGCAATGATTTTTGTGGATCTGTCAGATAAAATGTGTGGTTGTAATGTGACAAACTTTGAAGGCGGACAGACTCTCTTCATGCCACAAAGCTAAAAGTCATCTGTAGCAAGTGGATTTTTTATTTTTTTTTGCCTTTTACACAACTGCATTGTGTTTTAAAAGACAGATTACTGAGGCACCTAAGATTTCTTGCGAATTGGACAGGAGCTTGATGCAACTTCTTTGCCTCTTTGCGCACTGCTTGGTACAGAAGCTCGACCCGTTGAGACACCCAGCAAATAGGTAGGAGAGATGAAAAAGCATCTGAAAATCCATTCACCCATATTAAAAATACAGCTTACACACACAGCTGTGCACAGACGGACACACTTTGAGGGCACAGCAATGCGTCTGTCACAGGGCACTGGTCACACTGCGGCTCCAACACACACTCGCACATATACAGAGCTTGACCACCCATGGCTGCCCCCTGATTACCACCACCTTCCACGGCCACCGTAACTCCTTCTCCCCATACCTCCTGCACACTCCAGTGCTTCACGCTTCTCTCTCAGCTTCCCCATATTCATCCCAACATGGTTCCCATCCTTCTCTGCCCCGTTTCCACGTGTTTTCCACCTCTTCTTGCTCCCCCGTTCGTTTTTTTTTTCACACCATATTCTTTCCTCAATTTCCTCTCCTACACATTAACATATAAAATGCATCAACTGGTTTGTAGGCTTAAGTGCTTTGTGACTTAATCAGTCAGCTGCATAGCCACTTACCTACTCATTCCCTCACTTGATTACTCAGCTGCTCGCTCACTCATTCACCTGTTTACTTTCTCAATCTTATTCATTTAGGTCTTCATCCGCTCTCATACCTCAAGAGTGGTGATAAATGTTTCTACAGTGATGGAAGCCGGATATACACTCAAGTTCTCACGTAAACTCCTTTTTACTGGGGTAGCAACCAAACTAAAATTTCCAAGGATGAATGCTGGGAAAACACGTCGTTCGTTTTCTTTATTAATTTTTTGCGTGTCTGTCATAAAATGGAAAAGTTTAATTCTAGTGAAACGCTATTAAATTCCTGTAACTTAAAATGTGTCATTTCATTTCTATGCTTAATATATACGACTTTCACATTTCATGGTTTAAAATAAAACCTTTGTATATCAAGGAATGAATGAATGTGATTGTTATCCCACTTTGACAAACATTTTTAAATTACTTCATCACTGGTGATGCATAAAGGAGAACAACAATTACATAAAATAGGATTTTACCATCTTATAGGTAGATTTTGTAGCTGCTGGGTGCTAAAAAAAAAAAAAAAAACACTAAACATAATACATACATAATTTAAGTGCCGGTGAAAAGTCTTTATTCCTCTTAAACTTTTCAGTATTCTGACATGTTGTAACCACAATCTTCAGTATAATTTATTGGGATTTTATGCGACAGACCAACTAACTTCTAATTGTGAAGAAAAGGAAACATGACACATTTTCAAATACATATCCATTCAGGCCTTATTAATCAATATCACCTTTGTCTTCAATATCAGCTGCAAGTAGTCTGTGTTGTCTAGATAATTGCTTGCTAAAATAACCTAAACTCAGGTTGTGAACATCAATTTTCCACCTTTCCACAATTTCTAAGCTGAACTTAGGTCTATTCTTTTTCAGTGACATGCTAACAAATGAATATGCCTCGATAAAAAGCCCCTGGTTGTAACTCTGGCTGTATAATTATGTAGTTTTCTTCCTGGAAAGTGATTATCTGCTGCACTCCAGTCATTTCGAGCCCCTGATTTTTTTTCTTTTTTTCCATGGTTGTCTGTTTAGCTTTATCCATTTTCCCATCAACTAAAATCAGCTTCCCAGTCCCTGATAGAGAAAAAAACATCTCCAAAGTATTATACTGCCACTGCCATGTTACACAATGGATATGGTGTGTTTCAATGAGGTGCAGAGTTAGTTTTAATCCAAACTTTGTTTTTTGCATGCAGACCAAAATGTTCAGTTTTTGAGTCCATTTTCCAAGAACATCAATATCAATTTGTTTGCCATGCTGTGTTCTACGTCAAACTGCAAAATTACTTGAAGATTTATCACACAAACGTTTGACAAAAGTGCGAAAATATAAGGTGAATGTATAGAGTACAATAAATGAAGAGTAATAAGTCTGTGTCTTGGCAGGTTTAAGAATATGTTTGATGGTTAGAAAACCATAAAACTGAATTGTTGATTTCTACAATGCAGACTTTAAAAAAAAAAATAAGAACAAAAACAAATATGAATCAAATTTCCCTGTCTAGAAAGGAAGCGTAAGAGCTGGGTAAGACATCATTAGCTCATTATGTTCAGGAATTAGGTGGGCTAAATGACTGTGGATGCAAATATGCTACAAAGATGCAAAGATAAATCAAGAGTTTATATATGTCGGAGACAAGAATGAGAGGAGCGAGTGGGTTACTTCTAGACAAAACTCAATGTTTTGTACATTCCTCTTTCAAATTCTGCCCAATGGATACTTTCACTTCAGACTAAACCAAGCAAACGCCCCCATTTTTCATTTAATAAGGCATTAAGTTTGTGGAATGTTCAGATGTCTAAATAAATGCTCTAAAGCCTTTGTTTTCTGTGCACAGCCTATGCCAGCTTTCAAGAGCCAAGAGGTGGGTCTCAGGTTACCACTCTATCAGAGGCTCAATTGCAAAACAGAGATAGCTATGCATGCTTATACTGACAAACCCAATTGACCCTAGATGTATGTTTTTGAACTATCAGAGAAAAGTGGACTGCCTGGAGGAGGCACAAAATCTACACAGAAAGGTCAGAGTTTCAAACTGAAGGTCTTGATTGCTAAGCTAAGCATCACCCCACAGTGCAACTCAAGATTCAATCAAACACAAACAAGGACTTTCATTGAAATTGAAATGTTCTTACCCCAGGCACAGGCATAAGACTTGTGGCAAAGGCTCTACACGTTTATGACCAACAGAAAAAGAAAAAGGTTCTTCCTAGATTCTAAGAAAACGTGTGTTTCTTCTTTTCTAGGGTGAGTTGCTCCAAATTTCAACGTTCATGATTCAGGCACTGTGTTGCAACCATGTGGTGCCTGATGTTTGATGATATCTGCCTGGAAGAAAAAGTACAAACAAGGTTGAATTTTAATTGCAGTTCACAAAATTCTTAGGATTAATAAAACAACACAATTATAGATTGATTAAAAGGTGGAATTCTGACTCACAACCAGCTATTAAGCTGAACTTTGAGTCAAATTTGAATCTTACATTTCCCTCATTTATTTTTTACATGCTGAGCACCATATGTTTGTCTTCATTACATCATTCTGCACTTTTATCTCAAAATGTCCTCTGCAGCATATAATGCAGCAAAGCAAATTACCCTGAAAAATCTACTAGGTAGATCAACCTAATCGAGTTATCTTCATAAATCTAACAGAAGACTACAGCTTTAATCAACTATTCTAGAAAAAGAGCTACAAAATCTTCATAGTATAATATACTTAAGTGCAATGCTAGTATATTACATGTGCTCACCAAAATGAATGAAAAACGCTCAAGAAACTCGTGCAACTAGTCCTATTATTAAACAAGCTACAACTACTTCCTGATAAAGTAGTTAAGTCCTCCGTTATCCTAGCGTACTCATGTACAAATCTCCAGCTTCACAATGAAACCAACAGCAGAGTACATGGCCACAGGAAGAATCATGCACCTCTGCATGAAGCCAGGGAGATATATGAACAAATTTTTTCTTAGACATTTACCATTAATAAGACTAACTATGAGCTGTGACAACAACAAGATGTCTTTGGATATTATTTATATATTAAAATACTCTAATCATCACATCATAATTACTACACATACACAAATAGAAAATACAATTTAATCTGCATGCCCCACTTTAACTTTAGAGAGCTTTACTTGAGTTATTTTCATTAGTGTTTAGCTTTTAATGTGACTCAACTAGAAGTCATCAGGGCCAATTAAAGCAAATGTCATAACAACATCTATGAGACACATGGATAACTTTTATTTTCTAATTTAATCTAAGAGCAACATTTTAAACCATCTCCTGGTGACTAGAGATAGAATGAATAGTGGGGAGGGGTATCTAATTGATTCGTCTGTTTTTGTTTAGACAAAACTGAGGGAAGTGAAATTTTAACTTTTGTATTTGAGATAAAAGGCATGGGAGGAGAGGTGGAAGATTCTTGTCGGTCAAAATTACAAAAACGTGAGCCACTGGTAATATAGGCTCTTAATCCAGAAATGCTGCCTTGGGCCATACACTTAAAGAAAAAGGTATTTCAGAAAAGGACATTTTTGGTTCTTAGGAAAAAGGACGGGTGCTCTACCATCTCCTAGTGTCCATCTGTCCATGGCCTTGGCTGTGATTACTTAAACTGACTTATTGGGAAAGTTAATGGGGAAAAAAAACAGAGTCACTGAACATTTTACCAAATGCCAGCTGAATTTATCACACACATTTTACAACTTCCTCGCGCAACTTTTGTTTTCAAGGAAGCAGTAGCACACTGTCAAAGTTGTCTAGCACATATTTCCTGCAGGTACTTACAGTAATTGGACATAGAGAGCCAGAGCTGTGATTTATTGAGTCCATGAGGGTGTGTGTTGTGGTGTGTTTCCACTGTGAGCCAAACACTGGTGTGTGGGTGTGTGCATGTAGATGTGTGTGTGTGGGGGGGGGAGGGGGGCGTGAGGGCATGGTGTGTCTATCGATACATGAACAGAGTCAGAGGCACAGTCACACTGCGATATGAAGGGTTTTGCCACCTTCACCTCATCCTCAGGGTGTGTGCGTGCCTGTGTGTGTGTGTGTGTGTGTGTGTGTGTGTGTGCGTGTGTGCGTGTGTGTGTGTGTGTGTGTGCGTGTGCGTGTGTGTGTGTAAGCATGCATCTGCCCTGTTTCTGAATGCATGTGTGTTATTTTATTTGGACTTCTTGGCTCTGAACACAACCTTTAATTGCCTGGGAGGATTCTGGCTGAATTTAAAATTTAAAGCCTCCCACTAATGTGCTGTCAGTCAGTATGTTCACGAACACTTATACTTACACTCGTACTTTTCTTTTTACCAAAAAAACAAACAAAAAAACATGACATATAAACAATCTGAAAATTAAAACTTCAACTTCAGAGCACTTGTCTGATTTACCATGTCTTTAATCCCCGTGCAAGTTACGCCATCCTCCTCTTCGTTGATCTGTTGCGCAGCACTCCTCGTCTATCGAAGTGTTGTGATGTTCAGGCTGTTGTTTAATAATTTGTGATCCCGCTTGTGTATTCGCTGAACTCCCTGGAGTGGAGGCAGGGCAAAAACAAGGAGGTAAAAGTCAAGAGAAGCATCATGGTGACTGACAGAAAAAAAAAAGAAGCAAAAAAAAAGGAGGGACAAGTTGGATGTTGAGTCACTGACAGACATACTGGTGTATGAAATGAATGATATAAACAATCGTTACAGGCAAAACTGTGAGTACGTCATTGACAAGAAAGGCAGACTAAAAACATAAACATTTAATGGTGAACAACATACATTGAATATGCTCTGGTGGGAAGGGGGCTCTCTATAAATGAACAAATTGTGTTCATTTATAGTTAAGCTGAATAAAAAAGAAACCCTGCTAAATTTAAGACTTCACCAATCAAAATAAATATTGGTACATATACACAAGTAGCCAGTCACGCATACAACAAATCTTTCATTTGTTAAAAATGTTATTTTAAATAATCTTTTACACCGGATTTGTCACTCCCAGCCTCAATGTGTCTGATCAAATTCAGCAAAGTCTAGTAAGTATTATCACTCTGACATTAAATTATGAAGAGCTGCATTTATATAATGGAGTGCTAAAATAAGTTCTGACCAAATATAGGACTCAGCTCACTGAATTTAGTAAACAAATCAAATCACAACCCAGAAATAGTAAAATTGTGTGTTTGGCAGAAAACAAGGCATCTAGTTGTCATTGTCTTATCTTCTACTAATAAATAAATCAGTTGTCACTTGTGCAAAACTTGTCAAACATCCAACTATTCTTGGAATCACATGGCAATCTTTTGTTTCTATATTTTTTTTTCCAGATCAGGGCATTGTGATGGCTACTCCAGACTGACTTTTACCGTCGGCTACATAGAAATTAATTTGGAAGAATTCTTAGGCTCAAGTTGATCATCTGCCTATCTTTTCCTTCCCCCCGTTTTACTACCGAATAGCGTCCCACTGTGCTGGAGAAGTCTGCAGCCGAGTCTAATATTCCACCAACTATGCCGCTGATTTATGGCAATCTGTTGCCGAATCTTTTAAGTTTTACAGTTAGCTCACATTTATGATCTGTATCGGCTTCATTCAAATAATATTTTTTATAGGAGGATTTTACTCTGGTATTTGTAATGCTCAAAACAAACATTACCCTTAATTATCCAGGTGTGTGTTCACTGTTATTTTTAAACTGAGCTAAACATCTACACTTGAGTTTTTCTTTACCTAAGCAACTTTGTGTTGCAAATTTGCAACCGTTTGATTTGTTCAATCGGCCCAAGAACATTTTAACAGAAGTAGGGAAAGGGCACTGAAGCTTCAATCCTCGAAGCATCAGACAACCACTCTATCATGGAGCTGCAGCCATCCCATGGTAACATATTGGGGGTAACACCATCTGTTGTTAATAAGAATTGCAATGCTTCCGGCATCATTTTGGCAAGGTGTCTGCAGCCTCTTCCATCTCAAAAAGTTTAAATATTGGAAAGAACAGCACTGCCCATGATACGCTCCGGCAAACAAGTCTCATTAGAACCCTTTTTTAAATATTTCCTGTAGTCCCATTATAATATTGCCCAGGCTCCAAAATCTTCCACTTTGTCTGCCAATGACCTCACGTTCCCTAAAGCAATCAGGGAAAAAGTAGTTCGGTTTTCTACTAGTTGATCTTAGCTCAGCTTCTGTTCTCCATTGACCACATCCCCATAACCTGTCAGGGACCTGGGGTCATATTTCGGATGTTTGCTGGGCTTTGAAATCTGTTGGTAGAATGGCTACTCAAAATCAATAAATATTTCATTCAAAGTTGTAGAAATATTAACAAAATCCCTCCAAAAGACAGCTACGAAACCAGGATGTAAAAAAATCTCAAAGTCTCCAAAGCAATTCGACATTCAGAAAGATACAAAAATACAAAGAAAAACACATTATGGATGCCCACTACACTTGGTCCCATCATGGTGGGTTTTTTGTTGTTTTAAGATTTTATTTCTATAGCTAAACTTTATTTCCCAATCGGTTTGACAGTTTTACTCAGCATTACTTTTACCAACAAATTTTCTCTCATACACCATTAGCTCAACACTCAGGTGCAGCTCTCTATCATTAACCCAAGAACAAATTGTAATTACCGCCTGAATGTTCATCTATAGCTTTAGTAGTTGCATATTAGAGTGGATAAGCTTTTTTCTTTTTTTTAGGCAACAGCAGAACAAGACTTTGTCGATGGAACTGTGGAGGGAGGAGTGACGAGGTGAGAGGATATAATTGAAGAGTACTGAGCTTTTGAAAAATAAATGATGACAGCGGGTATTCAGGCTGGTGTGTCAAAATATGTCAATCTAAAGTCTTCATTTGTCATTTATCTATTTCAGCATGAGCATAAACGACTTCATGTTGTTTTTTTTTTGTAATTGGAAGCATTATATCAAGAAATTATGGAAAGATGATAAATATGATTTAAAATTAAGAAATTGTAATATAGAATACGGAAGTAAAAATGAATACATAAATGTATCTGTCCTTGAGCTGAATCCAGGTTCAGACAGGTCCTTATTCAAACAATGGTTAGCTTAATATCAAACATCATTAACATCTTGGAGCACAAGCATGGGTTCAATTCATACAAAACTTATATAAATTGATTTTGACAATTATTACATTTCTTATTAACAGAGGTTTAACCAGGCTTGGAAATAGTAAACCAGCATAAACTTTCAGTATCGGAGTTACCAAGCCTTATGACTGTTTGTAGTAATCCCTCTCACTGAGTTTTATGAGGTGGCAGCGGACAGAAAAACTTTTCACAGCAAGAAACCTCCAGCAGAACCTATCTCCATTCCTCATGCATGTGAAAATGATATGTGCTTTACTCCATATGTAGGCACAGTTTTATACATCTGGATTTGTTTTTGCCCCCCCCTCAGTATTGTTGACTGCAACATATGGCAGATTTTAGTAACAAACTAACACAAGTACAGAAGACCTGAGGAGATTTAAAATAAAAACCTGTTGACCATGAACAGAAAATGGAATGTGGTTCCTTATTGTGTTTTCAGCAGGATAATGATCCAAACATGCAGATAAATAAATGCAGAGATGCTTCGCCAGACACAAATTATCCATCTGCTATTCTTATCTCAATCACCACACTTAAGTCGAATGGAAAACAGAAATAGTAAAGGAGAGAAGCCAGTGCTGGGTGATCTAAAGGCATGTGCATGCTCCAGTCTTGAGAAATATTATATTAAACAACAAGACTAAGGGCTGTCATATTCTCAAAAAAGGAAGCTGTGCAAATAACAACAGGAATGGCACCTAGAGTAACTATTTTTGCAAACTCTTAAATTCTCTCCTCACTTAAAAAATTTAATCAAATTAACAGTTGAATATTTCTAAATTTTCCATTGTGAGCACATGCCTCTGTAAAAAAAATAAATACATTTCCAGTAAGCCTTTTCACACATCTTAAGTGTGGAGTGTGTGTGTAGTAAGAACACACACTCCACACTTTTTATGATAAAACTAATGCAGTAATTAGTTTTACTAATTTTACATTGTAAAACAATATCTTTAAAAAAGCCTGGACTAGAGGCCTGTGGCGCTCATCTGTTCAGAACAGCTGGAATGGCCACCTTCATATTTTCCAAAAACATGAAGGTCCACATTTAAGTCTTGACTTTTATTCAATAAAACTCTAAATAATTGAAGAATTTTGTATTCATTTGATTTTGTTACTTGCAGCGAGGTTTCACAGTGAAAAAGTTAATGATATTTTACTGGCAAATGAAAAATCATGTAGCTCATGGAAAATGGAAGCAACAACAGCGATGATTACCAGACAACAAAACGGGCTTAGCACTAATTTCTGTGGTTTACTATATTTAACATGTCAGTGTGACAAAGCATAATAGCCCACGGCATAATGCGACCCGAAAATATCAGCTAAATACCGATCCAAAGCTGTACCACAATTGCTAATGGAATGGATTAGATTGTCAACAAGAATATCACGGTCAGAAGCTTGAATGCAGCTTTTAGGTCAAGCAGCACTAATGTAGTGCACTCACCAGCTCTGGCATGTATCAAGAGGTCATTAGTGACCCTTAGACGCAGATGTGCTGCTGACGAAAGCTGTGCAAGTGGTTGTTTGGTCTGATTGTAAAAGCTGTGAGCTGTCAACTGTCCAAAAGAATGACTGAGATCTCAGGCTGTGGAGCAGACAAAAAAGTCATTTATGCAGAACATTACCAGCAGGGTCTGACATGTTCTAACAAAGGCTGTGTTCTTGCAAATGTGCTGTTACCAACTATTATCCTACATGAAGGCGGCAAGAAACAGATTAAATAAATGCAAAAAAAAAAATCATATATTGAGCAATCTCTGTTAAAATGTTTCTATCATCTGAGGCTTTCTCAATCTGTGCACATCACTGGAATTCTGCACCAGATGTAAACTCCACAAAGCTTAAAAACCATGATCTAAAAAAAAAAAAAAAACATTTGCAATTATGTTCATATACTAATGAAAATTCTATTTTACAGAAAGTATGAACATTGCATGTGTTACCCAGCAACTTTGGATGGACTGAGGGTAATGTGGTAATTTTGTTCTCTCAACGTGTGATGCTGTGATATAGAAGAGATGATACACACACATTGAGCATCCATTAGCATCTAGCATCTAATGAATTAAATATACAAGTGACTGTAATAGCTAGCCATCAGATTCAGTACATCAAAAATGAACGATAATTTGTTTGACATGCTCCAATTACCATTATGAATATACAAATAAAACATACTTAAATATGTAAACATTTAGCCTTCAATTGTGTCCATTGCTTTAACAGAATAATATTTTATCTCTTACACAGACTGTACTCCATCTACAAAACTCAAAAAGGTGTAATGTTCTTTTAATGTTGTGTCTCTTCACTAAGCTTCA
Source organism: Poecilia mexicana (assembly GCF_051168715.1). Taxonomy (NCBI): domain Eukaryota; kingdom Metazoa; phylum Chordata; class Actinopteri; order Cyprinodontiformes; family Poeciliidae; genus Poecilia; species Poecilia mexicana. Next base: position 6,123,460 of record NW_028263370.1, on the reverse strand, counting down.
CACAAGTACAGCCATTACTCACTGAATGCAAAAATATGGTTTCTCTGGTTTTTGAAATAAAATAAAGAAATGTCCAATTTATAAATAAAGACATCAAAACAATGTCTTCTGTGTGAGAATCGTTCCGAAAAGTGCAAAATACAATAAGTTCAAGGTGAATTCCGTAGTACTTCAGCCGTTCCTCAGCTAGCTCAACACAGTACGCTAGCATTAGCATTAATTAGTCTTCTGAAATGTGTCCCGTTTTCTACACAATACTAGTCACAAACTGCATAACGTCACTCACTGGTGACAATCGATTCAATAACCTCTTAACTTTAAAAAGTAACCGATACATATGCATCAAAGCACATTTTTACTGACCTGTATTATAGAAAAGCTGAGTCGCTCATGTTGAGCTTCCATTAGCATCTAACGCGAAGGTTTATTCTTCTTCTGTGTCCCCAACCTTCTCTATGCCATCAATGCGACAAGTGCCCCCTAGCGGTTGTATGTGAACCGCACTGAATAACTGAAAAAACACTAAATAACTTATTACAACAATAAGTTAAGGATAGAAAAAGAAAAAAAATGTTGGGGTGGCTATTTTTATACTTTGTCTATTCATTATTTAAAACAACTTGTTTTCACCTGTCTATGCATGACACCAATAGAAAGGTCATCATAATTGAGAGGTATTGTGCTATGGTCATGTTATGGCCTACAAAAGCATCAGTAAGACTGCTGACCCGAGAGTTGTCCAGTAGAAACCCACTGATACCATCCAAAAGGTCAGTATGGTACACAAGGCCTCTAGTAGCTGACTTGTCACAGTGGTATGTTCATGCACATTGTTAGAAAACTGAAGAAAAAAAGGTGTTGTAGAAAAACAGTGCACAGGCACCAGGGAAATTGCAGCTTTGAGAGCATTGTAAGGCAAATTTGGGGGAGATTGATAAGGCATGGCTGTGAAAGGGGCTACTGGACTCAGTATCCCCTTTCACAAAACATTTCAAAACATTGTAAAGTTATCTTCTCTCCCGTTTCTGCTCGAAAGAACTGACACAGTGAAGGGGGGTTGAGGTCAGCCCTCCTCTGTTACACCTCTGATGTGCTGAGTGACTTTCTAAAACAACATTTCTAACATGTGAGACCTGTCAGCTGCAACGTTTAAAGGCTTAAACAAGGATTATAAATAATTTCTGATAACACAAGTGAGGGATGGACAAATTAATATCAATTTGAAGCATTGCTCATCCAATAGCAGGATCACTGAGTTTGTTTGCCATTATTTTTTTAATAAGAAAGGCAATGGGAGACTCTCCACATGTGTTTTATCTCTAGTGCTACTCCTGTCATCCCCTGCTGTCCCACACTGCTGACTTCATTTCTGAAAGCTCACATCTGTTCCTTGTGATTTGTGAATTGCCAGAGTGAGCTCAAAGGATGCTTGATTAACAGGTTTTTTTTCACAAAACATTTCTATTGTGAAATGTTTTGTGAAAAAGACTCTTTAAAAGTCTCCACACACAGATGTAGACTTCGGCTACAACAATGTTCAAACAGTCTTACTGATAGGCTATTTTGAAAAAGGACTGGACTCATGAAATCTATCTCAATAGTCCAATGCCCTTTTTTCAGTTTTCCTTTTTTTTTTTTGTATTGAATTTTGAAAATCAAGGTCCCAGAGATTGGAGAGGGAATCTATGTTGCTTAATATCCAGTGTGAAGTTTCCACAGTTAGTTATGGTGTGGGGTGCCATGTCATCTGTTGGCATCTGTCTATTGTGTTTCCTAAAGTCGAAAGTCTGTGCAACTATTCACAAGAAAATCCTAGAGCACTTCATGCTTCCCTTTGCCAAAAGCTTTATGGAGATGCTACATTTACTGTCCAGTGTGAAATCGAGACCTGTCCAAAGTCCAATACTTGATCTAATTACAACGGCATCCCTATGGTTGATTGGACAACAAAGTGACCAGACCTAAGTATCAGTAGTAATCAATGGGGTAGTCTCTGGATTCACCACGCAGACGAGCTAAAGGTAGCTATTTAAGGTTCCCAGGCTTAAGAAAACCTTAACGCTGCCACATGCTGATCACTTTCACTTTTTGATACCATAATTCATGCAGAAGAAGTCCAAGCTTGGATTGAGTGCTTGTACCATATATCAGTAGGTTGACATTTTTGTAGCACAATGCAAACTGTAATGGAAAAAACTCCCCATAAAACTTGATACAAATAAATGCTGAAAATATATTGCTGTATACAATACAGTAAATCTATCATATCACAGCTTAAATTTATGAAAGCTGTTGAATAAAATGAATACAAAACCAGATAAAAATATATATATACATATTAGACTCTTTAAAACAGACACAAGAGTGAGAAAGGCTTTAAAGGAAGTTGTGGAGATTTCCGTCAGACTTGGACCGTTACCTTGAATCTAATGCTCAATAAATTAAAGTTGATAAAGTAAATAAAATGTGCATCGCACTCCTCTATTAATTTAGAAATGCAAAATAAAATTGTTTATGCAGATTGTCTAATGTCTATAAAGCTGACAGACAATATTTAGAGCTGAGAGACACCAGATAAAAGAGCTGCAGCAGGAGTGAGCCTGCCACTGCGGTTAAGAGATTGTCCAAAGAGAGTGCAGTGAGTGCTGTGGGCGAGGACAGCACTTCTAATAAACACTCACAAATGCTAACATTAGTCGATATGTGATGGGCCCAGTTGCTAAACGATTACTCTGTTTTCATTTGTAACCTTTCAGACATTACGCTTCTTCTTTTTTTTTTCCCCCCCCGAGTGATCTTTAGTGGTTGCTCACTCCTTCAAAGTGTAACCCTTTCCTTGAATTTCCTCAATTTTTAAATACCATATCTGACTTCAGCTTCCTGGACTCTAATCTTTATAAACTTCATCATTTATCACTTTTTCAGAGTCTAATGAGTATTGACAAGTTATCTGAGGTCTTCAGGAGACACCAGGAATCTCATTCATTATCATTTCTACTCAGTGTTAGCCAAGCTGGAAGACAAGCTCCCACAGGCACACTTTCTACCGTTTTCGTTCAGCTTTTACTTGTAAAATTTCTTGACCTCTTACCTCGTTTCTTTTACCAGCTGCTCTGTCCTACTTTAAGGCTTAGACATTTTGAAGCTAAATCGTGCTAAATCTATTCATTAGATGTTTAGGTGTTTTTCTTATTGACGTCTAAATGGAACGGTCTCTTGTTTTACGATTTTTACTTGTTTTGCATCCAAAATATTTCAGCTTATCAGAAGATTGGAATATCAGACTAACAATATAAATGCAGTACTTTTTTTTTCTCTTTTTTTTTAGTTTCTGTTTTTTTAATAATTATTTCTTTTTATAAAGAGAAGAAAGCCTACTCAAACCAGTCTGGTCTATCCAAACCAATTGCTTGCAGATAATTGCATTTGCCTGCAATTACAAAGCAGGCAAATGTAATTGCCTGCTAAACCTAACTACTGTTTGGGTCAAACCTTGTGACTGGAAACAAGCCTTTCACATCAACACTAAAATTGTAAGAACTCGAGGACATCATGGTTTATGAGAATAAACAGCAGCTTTAAAAGATTTTAGTTATACTTTAATCAATTCCACACTGTTCAACAATACCACAGCAAGAAAATAGTGGATGTTCACTCTATTTTTTATTAAAATTGTAAATGGTGTACTTGTACATACAGTCCATCCTTCTCCATAGATATTTTTATCCACTGTGGCGCTTTGGCAATGGTCCTTCTAAAGACAACGGCACAAGTTGGACCCCTCAGTCATTTCCCTTTCTTGTCCTGATGTGGTTCTCTGAGGAGATGGCTCTGTCAGTCTGGAAAAGTCTTCCTTTCCATCGCCAAAGCGTTTCTTCAAAGTAATCATGAAACTTGTAACGTCTTACTCTTATCATCAAGCCTGAGTTGTTAGGGGATTAGTTATCTTCAAAAATCAACACCATAAATATAATAAAATTCTAGTTCTATACACTTAGTAATTCAATTTAAATATGCAAACAGTCAAGCTTTATCAATTCTTTACTCAGACAGTAATTCCAGTTGTAATAAAAAAAAAAGGTTTCCTATTACTTTTAATGTTCAACAGTTTAACTCATATCTACTTTTGTGAACACGACAGTTTGAAATGGCAAATATAAAGTATAAAGTATAGAATTGCCTTTGGTTTTTTTGGGGTATGAAATGACTACATGTATAGACAAATCTGCTTCCACTTTCACAGAATTACCTTTTTCTTTTAGCACGACTTAGCTTCAAAATGTCTAAGCCCCAAACGAGGACAGAGCAGCTGCTAAAAGAAACGAGGTCAGAGGTCAAGAAATTTTACAAGTAAAAACTGAAAGAAAACTGTAGAAATATGAAGGAATAACAGACAAAAAGAAAGAAACCTAAGATATTTCAATAGCCACTTAGCACTTCACTGAAGAAGCAGGAGCAGAGAGGAGAGGAGCAAAGAGTAGAAATGTCAGCTTTGCTAAGAACGTGCTCAGATTGAGATTCACTGCCACCCTTTTAATCACTGAGTCCTGCGTCGCTGCGTGGAACTCTGCCAGGGGTTGTACGTACGATGGCGAGCGTGTACTTGTGTGTTTATAAAGAAGAGAAAGGTGCCTTTAATGGAAGCCCACATCCATCTCCTCCACGTTGAAAAATTTAAATGAGACATTTTCACTTCTTGCCTTTTAGCGATGACGCATATTAATAAGCTGGTGCTGAAAGGTTAGACAGCTTTTTTTCACACCAGGAGGAAAAAAAAAAAAAAAAAGAATTGTGTGTGTTGTCTGAAGCGCTAGTGGGGAGGATGTGGGGTGTTTGTGGAAATGAGGTACCTGGACCTCGTCAGCTGTGCGAACAGAGTCAAGAAAGGCTGAACGAACTCTGGTCACAGTTCCATTTCAGCTTGAAACGCTTCAACATGTTAAAAGCCTGCCTATTTCACATTCCAAGTTGATTTTTTTTTTTTTTTTTTTACCTTGTGTTCTACTTTGTCATTTCCAAACTGCACTTCAGTTTTTACCCTTCTCCATTCCAGTGCTTTTTATGTCTCGGTTTCTTATCAGAAGGTGACAGAACCGTCTTGCAGCACAACTCAGATCCCCTCCGCAAAAAGCCGCAGGCGATTCTTTCCCTTTTTAGCATATGTTCCTTGTTAATCTCTTTTAATTTTCACATTCCCTGATTTTTAGTTGGAATCCGAGGTACTGGAAGGAAGCAGTACTCAGTGGAACCGTTGTCAGTTTAACAGCAGGTCTTGTTAAAATGCTTCCTCGGCGTAGGGGGCCTTTTTCTGTGAACTTCACACAGGCATGATTAAACGGTGCTCTGTTAAGTGGGATGCTCTCTGAATTTTTTAAATAATGATCAGATTTATTCACGTGTGCAGATTTTTTGTGTGCGTGTGTGTGTCTCTGCTTGTGTTAGTTGTATCACAGTTGTTATGACCGACATGAAATTGGTGTTAGAATATTTTCAATTATTTTAGAAAGATTATGTTGAAAGTGAGCTTAATTTACTTTTTGCATCATCATACTGATGTGTGTTGGACATATAAAAAAATAGATTATGTGGAATATTTCTACTCAATTGGGTCACATTCCACCAGCTTTTAAAAACTGAAGTGATGAAACTTTTTTTTTTTTTTTGCATACTAATCTAAATGCCTTCATAAGTAATTCCGCTTCCACTTTGTTTAGATAAAGGTGACAACTGGTGTTTGATCTTGTGAACAAATTGCAGGGAGTTTCTAACTTTAAAGAGGGTCAGAGACAGCTCTTGGTTGGATGAGCAAAGATACGCCTTATCTGAATAAATTAAAGACAATAATACGCCTTTACTATAAAACTTGGTACACAGGAGTAACAAATCAGATTTTGCTCTTTGCTATTTCTCCAAAGACATCTTTGCTTTGTGTTTGTCGTTTCCATCTTTTGTCTTTTTTCCCTCTCTCAGGTGTTTGTGCTCTGAGTTTTCTGATGTTTTGTGATGTGCTTTTCTGGTAATAGTATGCATCTGTCTTGAATAAATGCTGATTATTGTGACGCTGTTATCTCTGTGTGATCTCAGTCTTTGCGCACAGCATTTTCTGAATCCGGGCATAAGAGAGGATATAACGAGTCAAAAGGTTGTAAAAAGGGTTAATAGGTTTTAGAATTTTTCCTCTCTTAATACTATCCTGTTTGTAAAAGGATATAATTGAAATCTATTGTATAACCTACGGAGCTCTAAATGGTCTTGGACCTAAATACATTTCAGGGTCACCACATCATGGTTGCGTGATTATTTTGTGCTGGACTACTGGTATAAAACTTCATTTATTTAAGCTGTCATAAAGCAGCAAAGGCTTAAGACTTGATCTAGTTGACAGTGACAAGCAGTTTAATGAATTAAGCTGTTGATACGGGCAACTAAAATATAGAAAAAGCCCCACAAAAGCTGAAGGACACACCAGAGCCAAGAAACAATTCACTGTTGATTCGCCACTACTGGCAGCACCTCTTACATCACACGTCCTTTGGCGCTTTAATAGTCTCAGAATATTGATTAATACAGCAGTGACAGATGTTTGGAAAAGCCTGAGTGATCCTCATAAATGTAAATGTTATACATTATTTCCCAGCAGGGATATGGTAATATGTAGTCCAAATAGCTTGGCAATCAGCGACTGTGCAGTCCTTATAATGCACAGGTGCATGGTGAGTTTGCAGGAGAGAGATACAGAAATATGTCAGGCTTTACATTTAGTTTTATTTGTTGTACTTAACCAATTATGTTATATCTTAAACTGAAGGGAAAAAAAATATTAAAAAGGGGAAAAATTATACACATTCATCATGATTTCTTTTTTTTGTTTGTTTCTCTAGTTTTATTAGCCCTTTTCCATATTATTTCGTTACTCATTTAGTTATTAGGGTAAAATAGAGTTCCATGGAGAGTTACTGTTTTACACAAAGAAAAGTGTTAAAACTATGATTCATGCAGAAAGTTTCTAGAAAACTTTAGGTACTTATTTGCCCCTAATTTCCACCTCCCTGTTGACTTGTGAATTTCCAAAAGGTCACACTGCAGTCAAAAATGTCATCCAGTGGCTTAGATTGATGGCTCTCGTCCAAAGGTGAGTGCTTGCCACTCTCTTGGTCTGTGGGTATGAAGTGGCTTCAAATCACCTCTTCATCATCTACTGCGTTGTTGGTACTTTCTGAACCTGAATGGCGACTCGTCAGCCAACACCCCCGGATCTCCTGGAACGAAGTTATGTAATGTAAGTTAACATTAGAGCATCACTGCTGAATCTTAACCCTTTTAGAGATTCTCTCACCTCCAGTTTGCACAAGCCTCACAAACCAGCTGACAGACTGCTCTTGCTGGAAAGGCTCAGAAGTGTATTGATGATTCCTCTGTGTTTTTAGCATGAGTTTTGAGACTCCAAGAAAACAAAAGAGTGGCATTTACTGACAATTATTTTTATCTCGGCCTCCCAAGACTTCCCCAGTTTAGTTACAGCACCAATCATGTAAGTGTCATATTGCAGTGGGACAACTGAACACTGTAAAATGCATAAAACATAGCATTTAAATTTATTCAGTGATGGAAAAAGAAAACATCCAAAGTGAGAAATAATATTAAGTTTGTTTACATAAATTAGGTTTTCAACACCCTGACATTTCTTGTCAATGACTGCAACTGAAACTGTTTTTTTTTTTCACTTTTTATCACTTTTTTAGCAGAGTTTTAATAAACCTCACAGTAGTAATCCATGAAATCCCATTTAATCTTTTATATAAATTTGACATGAGATGTAGGTCCATTTCTCTTAGCCACCGTTCAAAATGAGAAAGGTCCTTATGAAGTCAAATAGAGATCTGCTGAGGTTCAAGTGTCTCTTTGAAAACACATAAACTTTCACACTTAGAGAAATAAACCAAAAGTAAAAGCAAAAAAACAAAACGATAAAAAAAAAAAAAGTAATATGAATTTCATAAACAAGCCTAAATGAAGGCATGGCAATATATTACAAATCCAACACATGGACTAAAAATGTCACAATCTTAGTGTCAAATCACAAATTAAGAAATAAGAACCATCTTACCTGTGCTAAGAAGAAAAACAACTAGACTGTGTGGCCCTAAGTCCTCTTTTCACATGACAGTAAAGTTTGCGTCTTTATTGGACATCATCAAGGTCCCAGAAGCTGGAGGAAAAACGGAGAAGCACCTGTTGCTTAAAGTCCAGAGTGACATTTCCACAATCAGTGATGATTCATCTGGTGGTGTTGGTCCACATCAATGGAGCCATCCACCAGGAAATTCTTTACTTCATGCTTCTTTCTGCTCATGTTTTTCATGGAGAACCTGACTTCATCTCCCAGCAGCTGCCCACACGGCCCAAGAAACCTACAGCTGGTTTATTGGCCATGGGGGCTGCTGTGTTTGGATGGCCAGTAAATTTGCTTGCTCTCAACTCCACAGAAAATCTATGGGACGTTGTGAAGAGGAAGATGAGAGACACCAGACCCAGTGATCTAAAGGCAGCTATCAAAGCTATCTTGTTGCTATTATACCTCAGCAGTGCCACAGGCTGATTGCCTCCATGCCGTGCTGCATTGATGTAGTAATTCATGCAAGAGGAGGCCCAGCCATGCACAAACATCAATTTGAAAGTCTGACATCAATGTTTAAAATGTTCTAGTTTCATGAAACTCTGAATTTTGGGGTTTCTGCAAGTCACAATTATGAGAAATAAAAGCTTGAAATATTTCACTCTGCATAGTGAGTTTCACTTTCCGAAATGAGAGACACAAATGCTGATCTCTGTCAAAATGAGCAAAATATCAAGAATAGGAAAATCAACGTTATGTTAAATAAATGCTTATGCATTTTCAGTAAGAGTCCTACTCTAGATAACAAACACTCACTAAGGTGAAGCACACTGCATGTCAACAAGCAGAAAAAAGCACTTTGGTCTTGTCTTGATATTTGCTTGATATCACACACAGGTGATTCTCTTTACCACTTAGATGAATTCTAAACGACATTGGACTGGATTCATTTAGGGATATCAGAATAAAGGGGTTACGCTTCCACCGCTTCCAAATGTATACTTAAAAAGAATATTGAAACCCCAATATAATTTTTGATGTGATAGAGTGATATCACATCGAATTCCAATAAAATGCATTAAAGTTTGTGGTTTTATTATGAAAAATGTGGGGGTTGGGGGAGGGGACAAGAAGTTTAAACACATTTCCATGCTGCTAAAGACTGCGACAGCTGATGAATTATTTCTTACTCTTGAATCTTGAACTGGTTCGCAACAGCGCAATTTAGTGGAACACGCATACCAATCTGCAGCGCCCTGCAGCTAGTCATCATCTGAGCCATGTTCCGTTTAAATTCGTCACTGATGTTCCCCATGTGTTGTGCTGGTCTCCCACTTCTATTCAGCAGCGTAGAACATAATAAACCACTGTGATGACTGATGTTATCAGTTGTAAGCAAACCAAGAACCTCTCCAATTATCATGTTATTTTTAGCCACCGCAGGCAACGCAGCAGAGCAGGAACTCTCAACATGTTGTCAGCACACAAGGTTGGCACACAAGGTGAGTTCTTTTCCTTGAGGCTTAAATGCACACATTTATTCATCTAACACATTCCCATATTCAACAGCCACAGGAAGTTAGGGGCTAAAAGTTGTGAAAGCAAAAGCAATATTTCATGGGCTCTAATTATACATGTTTCATTTGGAGAGAAAGGTGAAGCAAGTGACAAGCCGGGGAGATGCTGTGAAGCCAAGTGAGGGTAGAAAAGCAAGAGAAAAGGAGCCTAAGTGAAAGAGACTTCTGTGAAGTCGATGAAGGCTGCACTCACTGCTTTCCCATTTACTAAAACACTGACACTTTTGGGATTTTTAAATCATTTATACCCCGTGGCATAAGGAATGATTTTCTCTCCTTCAGCGGGATTTGACAGAATACCGAATCTAAACACATTTCTTTGCAAGCCGCTGAAGAGACTTTAACGACGATCATCACTAAGTATTGATTTTTCTCAGCATGACAAGTCTGTTTATTTTTAACCCAAGCATTCTTTACATGGAACCCTTGCTCGTTCGTTTTCCCCCCGCAAAGTCATAGCTGCTTAACGTACGTCGCGAGCCTTCAGATTTGTTTGGCGTAACAAAGACACAGCAGGAAGCGGGTTGTCAGGGTAAGCAGAGGATTGGAGTTAGGGCAGATTTTGCTGGAGTTGCTGTGATCTAGCTTTGATGCGGCTCTCGGGAGATAATGTAACCAATGCGTAGAAAGTGGAAGAAAAAAAAAACAAACAAAGATGGAAAGTGAAGAATCAGAAGCAGAAAATGTGAAGGAGGTTAAATATTTGTAGAGTCAGCTTGTATGAGTGAAGCACTGTGACAAAAAAAAATGGAGATGGAAATTCTCTTACAGTTACAAGAGTTAAGAGTGGGAAAAAAAGAGACTATGTAATCACTGTCCCTGTGGATACCCTGTAACATCATCATCATCATCATCCCTTTTCTAATTCCATGTATCATTCCCTCGTTCAGGCTCTGCAGTCATCACAGACCATTGAGTCCAGACATCATCCCCTCCCTCACAGCTTCTCGTTTAATGGAAATCTAAAGGTGTTCCGGCTCATTCCGTGTTCATCGGTGTCTGCCGCAATAACTCTGGAGAGAGTTAGCGAGAGCTTGTTGTTCCATTATGGCTTTTGTTAGTGTGCGCACAAATCTGTGCATCGATGCGTGGTTTTTAGGAGTCGCATTAGTGAGAACAGAGCCACCAGGTGACAAGAGTGTTGGATTTTTACCGTCTGAGTCGCGCTAGTCAGAAGAGCAACACACGTGTCGCACATCGGCTCTCTTGTCCTTTTGCGAAGAGTCACTTTAAAGCGACTGAGAGTGACAAACAAATGGAAAAACTTTCAACATTTTCTCACATTTTAGAAGAATTTCATGGATAGACACTGGAGTGTTCATTCACAAGGACATTGAAAAATCTGGTGAAGTTTTTTACGTGTTGATTTGGCTCTTCCATCAAGTCCAAAATTATCCATACTCCTGGGAGATTTAGAAATAAGATTGTTTTCATTGAGCTAATGTCCGATTAGCTCTTAGCAAATCTCACACAATTATTTTTGCATTGATGAGACTGAATAAGCTGTTCCTGGCAAGATTCCCAGACAACTACTGGCCTTGTATAATTGAGACACCTGATATCATTCAATTTTTGTTCAGGTTTATGAATCTGTACCTTTTCCCAAGGTAGATGTTGGGAGGTTATGACAACACAACACAAAGCAACAGTTTCAAGTTCAGGAATGGTTGCGCTCTGCCCGCAAAGTGCATATCAGGGTGGAGATGCAGTTTAAATGTGGGTCAGAGAGAGGCGGGTGCATCGCATGAAGAAAAATAACTTATATTTATCTCCCTGACAATTACCAGGACTCTCAGCATGTTCTTTAAGTAGCTAAGAGTAACAAAAAAGAGAAAAAGGTTATAGAAACTGTAAAAAAAATATAATAATACATTTGGTCTCATTCAGGGCTCAAGTTAAGGCATGTTTCTTTTGGTATTTTGTTTGCATTGTGCAGGTTATAGGTCACAATATGGTCTTTTTTTTTTCATTTTTAACTTCTGTCGAAGGACACTTCATATTCTACAGCTTGCAGACAGTGCTGGAGAAGCACTACTCCTTTCTCTAGTGTTCAAGAAAATCCAATTACAAAACCAGGTCATACGAGATGATTGGATCTCATTTCATATCCCAACAGATATGGAGTCAGTTAACCCACCACCTGATTTTCAGAAATATATGTTTAATTCAAACTTGCAATAAAATGAAGCTGCATTACTTCCTCAGTACATGTATGAAACCCGAGCGTCCTGTGGTGGCCGTGGTCTACCACTGAATAATATAATAATATTTTTATTAGAGGAACTTTCCTTCCATGCCAACTGTTACACCCCCAAGGTCTAGGGGTCCAGGGGCAGTAACATAAAATGTGTCCGGAGCGACAGTGTAAAGTAAAAATGATTTATTACAAAATAAAGTTTCACAAAACAATACAATTTAACCCAATTAATGCAAAAAAAAAAAAGGGATTAACAAACTCAAGAATGTCAGGTGCAAATTGAAGTTACAAAAGTCCAAACAAGTCAGTTTAAAGTAAACTCAAAACAAACCACAAAAGGAAAACAACGCAAAGAAAAACCCACATACAACGGGGAGGCTGCGGGAAGCACGCAGCCTCCCAAACACAGGCTTCTAACTCATACTTAACTGGAGCAAAGTCAAAGTAACTAAACTGAACAAACAGGAACAAGCAAAGACCAAGCTAACTTAAAGCAGTTGCAACTACCAAAAAAAAAAAAAAAAAAAAAAAGGAGGCAGCTTCAAGAACCTCTTCAAAATAGCTGCCCCCCTAGAGGAATGGATTCAGGAGCCTTTATAGGGTGCAGGTGGGCCTCATCAACGTCTGATTGGCTTGACAATCCTCTGCTGGTCCAATGGTGTAGCTGCTTTCCTACAGCCTCCCGGCAGCCAATCAGGAAAGTGTTCTCTCACAGCTGAACCTGCATAACAAAAGGGAGCCTGCACAGCCTCAAGAGGCCAGGGGCCGTAACACCAACAAAACTAAAAACACCAGAGAGATATTATGAAAAAATACTAGTAAAACTATGTGTTAACACGAAAACATTATTGTACCAAACAATTTTTTTTTTTTCAAATTTGTACATTATTCATATTTTACAAACATGAAAATGTATTGTCCAAACGTCAAAAAGATATTGTTAAAACAATAATAACAATGACGGGTGCATCACTCTATCCGCCTCCTTTCGTAGTACACAAGTTTCAGCCCGTCACTCTGGACCAGGGTAAGTCTGGACTCATCACACCACATGATTCCCATTGCTCCAGAGTTCAGTCCTTATAAGCCATTGAAAAATTTAGCCTTTTTGTCCAGTTCGCCTCCTTGATTATTGGTTTTCTGATGATCCCAGCCCTTTGAATCCCCTGAGAATTTTGTGTGGAAATACTTTTACTTTCACTAAAAAAAAAAACATACCCCTGAGTTCTACTGCTGTTTTTTTTTTATGTGATTTCAAACAATTGAAACATTTGATTTCACCAATTGTTTAAGTGTTCGCCGAATATGTTTATTTAGGACTTCCTCCCTCCCCTCCCATCCACAAGACTTTTTGTTACTCACTTTCCTTCCAGGTCTTAATAATGTGTTAGTTTTAGTAGTTTCTGTAACTCCTTGGATGTTTTCTGTGCTTGATGCAGACCAAAGATTTGACCCATCTTAAACAGACTGACATCTTTTCAACAACCGTAAGATGAGCCTTTCGACATGGTTGTTTAAGAAAAGAGAAGCTCCTCATCTGGGGTTGAATAACTTGCTGCCAGGTGAACTGTAATAACCTGTGCATTTTCTCCTTTGTGTTGGTGCATCATATGAAATTGCAGTGAATTACATTGTATTTGTGTAGTGTGTGTGTGTGTGTGTGTGTGTGTGTGTGTGTGTGTGTGTGTGTGTGTGTGTGCGTGCGTGCGTGTGTGTGTGTGTGTGAATGTAGCAAGACCAATCTGTCAAAAGGTTAAAATATGAAATATGAATACATTTGCAGGTATTGCAAATAATTCCTAATGTTCAAGGCTTTCGATATTCTGCTTATAAATATGTTTTTCCAGTAAGCAGCGACATTTAGTCAGGTCATGTTTCTGTTTTTTGTTGGTTTTTTTTTTACAGATCAGACATTACAGCTTTAAAGACAAGAACCCCGCCACAGTGTGTGAAATCAATTGTCTTAGTACAACTGAGTTTTATGGTCTCCTAATTTAAATTAGAAAGCCAAGTGTGTAAGTCTAATTTGAATAATAGACAGATTTTCTCAGCATCCTGCTACGATCCGTTCCTAATATGCCCCACGGTTGCTTTATAAGCGTACTATAAATTCAAAATAATCACATTTTTATTTGAAGGTTATGAGCAGCAAAACATGAACATTTGTTTGGGGCTGATTAGCAATCACTGTGTTGTCTACATATGTTTTTTTTAAACCAAGGCAGAAACAAATTGTATTGTAAAGTGCCTTTGTAGGGTCTATAGATTAAATTTGATTTCCTAAATCCTGAAATGCAGCCCAGATTTCTCCATTTCAGCTTGAATATATCCACTGAATCGAAACAGTCCTCCTTTCAAACGAGAAAACAATGACATTAGCGTTGCTCGCTACGGCTGAATTTATAGTCTGAGAGGAGCTGTGTTCCTGTGTGTTCTGTCAGTCTTTTCGTTTGTCCTCTTCCACCAGCAGAGTCTGTTCATCTGGAGGAAGATGAAAGGATGACATTTGCTCATTGATATAAATATATGGAGAGATAGAGAGGGATGAGGCGAGCCCGTGTGGGAGGGGAGATATCCTTGGGGCAAAAGAAGGAGTAGGAGAGAGGGATGTGGCGAGCGCAGGGAAAGAATGAAGGTGGAGGGTGAGGGCTAGAGGGAGGTGAAAAATGAGGAGTGGGAATACGGAGAGACTGAGAGCGCAGTAGTGAAGAAAATTCTGAAAACAGATGGGAGAGGGGGATAAAGGGTGTAAATGAAAACGAAATTCCCTCAATAAAAATTACAACCGGCATGAAAGGATCAGAGTGATTGAGTGCGTATACGGTCTGTGTTTCCCAAAACTTTGATATGCGTGTTACAAAATGTGCACATTTGGTCTCTGCCCACACACGTTTCTCTACATTTGTAGGCAAGTCTGAACGTGGATCAACTGGCTCTTGGTATTTTGGGGCGTTTATGAGCTCATCTGCCTATTTTACACTGAAACTTGTGTGCTTGTGCAACTGCCAAGAGCATGTGTGTGTGTGTGTGTGTGTGTGTGTGTGTGTGTGTGTGTGTGTGTGTGTGTGTGTGTGTGCGTGTGCGTGTGTTTGTGTGCGTGTGCGTGTGCGTGTGTGTGTGTGTGTGTGTGTTCAGAGCCTTTATATCACCCACCTGTTCATGTTGAAGTACATTCATATGGAGCTCCAGTTAACCTTTCTTTCCTGTCTAAAGGCACAGAGTTGTGACATTTTATTAACTCTGGCAGGTGATATATTACCACACTTCCCACAGTAAGATCACATTACCTCTCTCTCTTTTCTCCTCTTATTCTTCGTTACCACTCCACCTCCTGATATCTACCTGGCTTAACTGCTTCTCCTGCTTGCTTTTGTTTCCTCCTGTCCTCTTGGCAAAATAGATCTCCACTGCATTGCTACGTGACGGCATTCACCACAATAATTAGGCTGAAGGGATAAGGGAGAGAAATTAAAGTCGCAAGAGACTGCAAGGAATCTTATTTTGAAGCAGTTTTAGAGAAGTGGAGAAACAGAGAGGAGAAAGAAAGAGAGAGAGAGAGACAGAGAGAGAGAGAGAGAGAGAGTAAAGGCACCTTTCAGCCAGAGACAACTCAAAGTGTACAAAGAAGTTAAAAGCAACATATATTAAGAAAAAACAAGAAGGAGACCAAGATAAGAAGATTGAGAGTAAAGTGTTTTGAGTTTTTTTTTCTTTCTTGCATTTATGGACATACCATGTGGCTACAAGTGCTGACATGCCCTGTGGTGTCCAAGGTGCATGTAACCCGTGCACTAGAGGGCGGTTGCTACATGAAAGAAAAGAAATGGCATGCTTCATACCGGCGATTCTCTGTTAGAACAAAACTGATGCCTCAAATTCTCAGGTTCAAATCGCAGCTCCGTTCTCCGTGGAGTTTCTTCGCCTGCTTGCTTGGGTTCTCTCCAGGTACTGCTAAGGGTTTCTCCCAAAATCCAGAAATCTGCATGTTGGGTTAAATGCTCAGTCCAAGTTGACCTTATAGACAACTTAGTTCTCATAATATGGATACAGCCTAATACGTATTAAGGATAGGGTGTATCCTTAACATGGATAAACCTGTAATAGGGCCCTGGATGGATGGATGGATGGATGGATGGATGGATGGATGGATGGATGGATGGATGGATGGATGGATGGATGGATGGATGGATGGATGGATGGATGGATGGATGGATGGATGGATGGATGGATGGATGGATGGATGGATGGATGGATGGATGGTCTTGTCTCTTTGAGTGATAATTATTCAGACTGTGGGAGAGATCTGAGCAAAACGCATCACTCTGCTATAACCCATCAATAACATTTAAAGCACAGCACCTAGTTGATGAAGCAGCACAACAACTTTTCCTGTACGTTTTGCTAACACAAGAGTAATTGGAATTGTAAAACCTTTAACAAGTTCGGTCATCAACAAAGCATATCAAAACAAAGAGACGGGGAACTGGAGTTAGCCACGGCAAACGCTTCTCGTTGCTCGGTCCCTTAGGAGAGCGCGATGAGCATTTACTGATATGATAAGGCTACACGGCGTTTTGATGAAGGATTATTAGAACATTATAGCAGCTTCCTAAAACCCAATTAACCTTGTGTTGGAGAGGGCCGTCCAGGAACTCCAGAGAGATAAAACATCAGTTGTTAATCAAGTGGAGATTGAATTTTAAGCTCATGTCTGAAATGTTCTTATCTCAGAAAAGTCTTCACTGAAAACATGTTTTTAACTACACAAACACTTAGACAAAACTACGTTTTCAAGATCTTTAAAAGTTTTCTGGGTTTCTATTAAATATGACACACTGAAGATATATGTCAATGTTTCTCTCTTAACACATAGAAATTCAGAAGATTTAAAATTTCATTTGGGAAAAAAAATTATATTTTTGATTTTAAAAATTCAGTTAATTTTACAGGGTGCTTGGATTGGAAAGTTCATTGAAGACATATTGTGACGTTTTTTGTTGTTGTTTTTTACACTACACTGTTTTCTAGAAAAACTTTTTCTCTGTCTGGTCCAGCTCTGTGATTTCATGATACAGTGTCTGATTGCACTTCAGTCATTTTTCATATCCTTATTTTGTCTCTAAAAGTGCCTGTTTGTTGAGGCATAAAAAGTGATTATAAGAAGATTGAGTTAAGAATCACTTCTAAAATTAGAGCGCTCATTACACTTTCTTGTTAAAAATGAAAGCGGCTTAGGGTCACAAACAAATACAGCATACATTCTTTTGCTTGTAAGTTTTAAGCAAATTGAAGAAAAGCAGTTTTCTCCTTCTTCTCCAGGCTTTTGACCTAAACTACGAATTCGGTTTGGTCCTTTAAACGTGAAGTATGAGAGGAGTGAGATGAACCTGATGTTGCCATGACGCACTTTATGTTTGTAACTGCACATCCTTGCCTTGGAGGGAAGGACGTTACTGAAAAAAGACGGGAGGTAATGATTTTATAACCCCACAGATGTGAGGATTTGCAAAAAGTGCACAGTTTTTGTGGAAAAATACACAAAAAATGTATTGATAAGTAACAAGAAATTATGTATTCTTGCTGAAACTCATTTTGTAAACGTGCTGGAACGTGTTCTTTATTTTAATTGCCATAGTTGCTAACATAAAGCAACCATGGCAATAAAGGAGCATTTCTCTAAACATAGCCAATTTTCCTAAAAATTAGACTTTTTCAGACCATGTGAAATGAGCTTGGTGGTTTTCAGGGTACTGTGGCTTCCTTCCACCATCTATTAACACACGTCTGGTTCATAGTCCACTCCAAATTGCCCTTAAGTTGCCTGTGATGTCATGGCAACCTGTTTGGGCCGTACCCAAACAGGTACGGCCCAAACAGCCTCTGGCATTTGGAGAGGCATCAGCCTCTAAAGACGCACTTACTGAAAAGGGAGCTTAATTTCAGCTGCATGTGTATGTTCCTGAAGTAGGAAATGACAAACAGAATCTAAAGTAAGTTTGAGTTAACCACAGTACAAAATACTTAGACATTAGTTACTTGAAATCCTGTGGATAGCAAACCGCTAAGCATGCGTGTTCACCACTTTCAAGTTCATCTCTGCTCTCTTGTTTCTTCCTCCATCTCCTACGCCTTGTCCTCTCTTTGATTTAACTCGACTGGATCAAATAAACGAGACGAACCATGATGCAAAGCTCCGCTTTATTTGGCAAGCCGCAGGGAACTAATCCAAATTGTCCCCATAAATCCTGTTCACCCTGTTTTTGCAACTTGACCTCTCAGAACTAAACAATAAAAGTTGCGGAGTGTGGACTCAGATGAGATTTAGAGCCACAAAAGACCAATTAACTGCAAACTACTCTATGGTAAATCTTCCTTTAATTAGGAAATTATAATTAGAATTGTGCCTATTTTGAAAGGCACAAGCATTTTTCTCATTCTGTTAACGAATGTAATTTTGAGATGTGCCATTAAAACTTACGGTTAAACCTAAAACAGTTAAATTTGAGAGTGTTTTATTTGTTGACTTTTTATTGTACTTGTCTTTATGTTTTTTCAACCGTCACCTTCTTTCTTTTAAGATCATGTCTTGCCATTTTTTGTCTGGAAAATCTTGACTTATTCTTTTCCTGGGCTTGTTTCTGTATTCTGTGGATTGTGTGACATTTTAATTTGCAGAGCCTTAGATCATATTACACTAACCTTTTCTCTGTATCTTTACGTTTCCTCCCTCTGTATGCTTTCTGGTCCTCTTTGTTCTTTACTAGATTATATGAAGCTACTCTTTCAGTGTGTTCTTTCTTATATAATGTTCTTTGTGCAGAGCTGAAAAAACAAAAGTGGGTAATTAAACTGCACCCCGGACCACCAAAAGAAAAAGGCCAAACGATGTGACGTAATCAAGTTTATGTTACATCATTTAGATGGCGTGTTTGTGTACCAGGGGTACAGTCTCTGCATTAGGATTTTACCTTGAACTGTGCCACCTAGCCAGCGAATGCCACAGACCATGACCCTTTCACAGAACATGAACCTGTTAGCTGGAGCATCTTTCAGCAGGTTAATGTAACCTGCCATAAAACAAACAAACAAAAAAAAATGGTTCATCCTCAAAAACAGACTTCATTGATACCCCTCAGTGATTCTTGAGAATAGGGACAAAACAGGTCCTATGGATAAAGCATGAAATTTGAATAAAATATACACAAAATATATTTTTTTCAAATATCTAACTAAACTAACCTGGGTCATGTGAGCACAACAATGTATATTTTTCTTTTTTTTGCTGAATATTTTTTTATTTTAAACATTGTAGTCGGTGGATGATGCCTGTAAAAGCCCTTGTCCAGGAGCAGAACTGAACACATTCTTATAGTTTAAAACAATTAAAGAAATACTAAAATTATATATTATGACAATTAAGTATAAGTAGTCATATAAATAATTATAAAAGTATCGATAAATTGAATTAAAAATAATTTTTAGATATTTTCCAACTCCGTTAAAATTTGTCCTTAGTTTTTGTCAACACCATCAGACATGAAAAGAATGTAAAAAAAAATCAGGCATTATTGGGGGGCACCAGAACTTCTGAGGACCCCATGACGTTGTCTTTTCTCTTCCTTTGCTAGGAGGGCTAGCTAGCTCCGGTTAGCTTAAGTTATTCTTTAGTTTTTTCTTCTGTTTTATTCCTAAGTTGTTTGTCACAACCATGATGTGTCAACTCCATAACTGACAATTTACAAAACTTTGATGAAATTTTGCAAAATAAAAGCTTAATTTTGGTATAATATAAAGATTTCATGGACCTGACGAGCTACAATATGGCCTCCTTCAGAATAACATCATATAAATTGAGGTAGTTTGGCATTTCGTCAACTCCGTCAGATGTCAACTCCGTCAGAGTTTTTCTGACTCTTTCAGTGAAATTGTTGTCAAATCTCACTTAATTGTGCAACTAATTCATTTTAATGTATTTTACATGAATTGCATTACTTCACATGTATCAAGTTTTTCATTTTATTCACTAGTTTGTCACCACCTTCAGTTCTGTGTCAACTCCGTCATGCACTGTCAACTCCATCAGATGGACTTTTTCTTGTTTTTTGTTTTAAATAATATTTATTTTATTTCTTGAGAAGCATTTGTCTGTAAATTGAGTAAAAATATCACTAATGGGGTATTTTAAAAATCATTTTAGATTTATTTTTGTCAGATGGTGATGACAAAGTTTTGGGTCAGGTCGATTAAAAATGTAATTTTTTTAAAAAAATTCGCAACTGGGAGCCTGTACCTTAGCATTTTCATATTTTCTAAACATTATTTGTCATATTTGCATACATAAGGTTGAGAAATAATAAAAAAAAAATATGGGAAAATTAAAACCCATTTTGTCCCTATTCTCAAGAATCACTGCCCTATAGCATATTTGATCTCCAAGACACACAGTGCTAATTGGTATATAAAATGAATGAAAGTCGAATGAGCTAAATCCCATGTTTTCTCTTGGGATGTTATTTATCTCAGATAAATGCAAATAATTCATTGGAGGAGATGATCTGAGACCCACACGAAGAGCAAAAGAGGACACACACACACTCAAACACACACACAGGTACTGAAATTACAGCACAATTAATAGCTGGAGAGTCTTTTTGGCCCGTGCGACTGTTGGGAGGGGCCTACCTATCACCTTAATATGACAGACAGCTTTTGGATGGGATCCGGTCCACTGAGAATCAGCCACTCACCAGCGCGGTCAGTCACCTTCATAGAGTCTGACACCGGACCGCTTTGGCCTAATTCAAACTTCACATCCAATCACTTTTCATCTTCTCATAAATCTCGCTAAGCCCCGCCTCCTTTCCCCGCACTCCGCTCAGGTGATTGTGTGTTTTAATTTGAGTCAGCGAATCGGCCATTCGCTGCAGCGGACAAGCTACTCGTGTACCGTCGGCCAGGAGCTGTGACAGTTCATCCTCTTTCACTCACTCATTGCCCAGCGTGTACTTGCTAACAAAAATTAAATGCCCCCCCCTTTTAGGAGATGAGATTAGCCAGACTGCTCAAGCAGACAGGAACAGACAGGAGCCCTGAAAAACAGAACACAGAGCAGATGGGTAAATCTGACTTCCCTTGCTCCTGGGCTGTTAGGTTAAGAAGTAAGATGTATGCTGACATATTTGCAAGGTGTTGCAGAGCGGTAGAAAAAAAAAAGAAGAATAGAGAAGAAGATAGTTAGTTAATTGCAGTTGCAGAGGGCGTCAGTGTGTTATCAGGGTCTTTTTTTTTTGCTTTGGAGTTGACTGGCAGCTTGAGAGAGGCTTTATCAGAAAGAAGGAGAAGTGAAAAGAGGCTGCGAAACAGGAGGGAATAAGTGATGAAAGAGAAAGAAAGAGAGAGGAAGAAATTGAGCAAAAAAAAAAACTAGAGATGGATAAGAAAAAAGATATTCTTGTTTTCTTATTTGCAAAAATGGAGCCGCTGAATCTTCTTCATTCATCAAGATCTAGTGCAGAACTTCAGAGGATTTTGACTTGTTGCCAACACGAAAACATTAGCAATTATGAAGAATAGAAGCGAAACAAACTGGCTTCCTTTCTGCTAATTCAAAACCCTCCTCCGCACAGTTCTTGTACAAGAAGGCCTGGTTTCGACTTTTTGCGTTTATTTCTGTCTACAAACATGTTTGCCCTCCATAACTGCCTCGCAAATTTTCCATTTTTCGCGAGTTTTTGTTGCTTTTATCTGCTTCCCATTTCGTTCTGTGCTGCTTGTGCTTTTCAGCTCTCCCACTCTACATTAGTTCATATAGTGCCTCCTTGTTCAGCTTCCCTCCCCTCTGCTGCACTTTATTGTCCTACTCCAGTGAAATTCAGATCACATCTTGATATCAAAGATGCCAACCCTCCAGAAACCACTACTTTCAAGTGATGAAACCTGCTTATAATCCTTTCAAAGCTGTGCAGCCCAGGCTGAATATTAACATTCCACATTATTGACCTTTCTCCCTCCGCGATTCTTCTTTGACAGCCATACTCAAAGTGTCTATGAACAACAAACTCCTGGGCAAAAAGCATCCCTTCCAACATCTGCACATTAGATAGAGTAGTTTCATTTGCTGCAGTGAAAAGGACGCAACGGTCGTCCTTGCCATGGTGAACGAAGAATGGAGGTGCTTTTTTTTTCCTCTTATAGTGTCACAATGTTTCCTCTTCAGATGATGTCACGAGGGATAAGGTCATATTTTGTGGGTTTTTACAGTTACCTAACCATTGCAGTTTGTCCAAATTGAAGATGTTTGGATGCTGAATAACCTGATGATGTCAGCTGTGATGTTCTAATGAATGTCACATCACCTACAAAAAAAAAAGAAAAAGAAAATGACTTGTTTAATCATGTTTTCTTTTCCATCCTTTCTCTTTTAAAGAAGAAAAAATACATCAGTGAGCTGAATGGTTAAATACAATCTTTTTTTCTAGAGTTAACAAAGATTGGGAGTTTTCATGAAGCAGCAATCTCCTGCATTTTTGCACCTGTTTTATACCCATATTCTAAAGTCATTACATGATGTTTGTACAGATATACTAAATTGTACATTTGTAATTATATCATAATTAGGCAGGATGTAAAGTTATTCCTGAATGTGCCTCAGCCAAATTGTAATACAATGTTTTTTGGGGTTTTTTACAGCTAATATATTTAAATTCCACTAGTTTATGTATGTGAAGAATAATCTGCAGTGCTTCGCAATCATAAGGTTAGAGTTGTACATCTGAAAAAGCTAAAGAACCTTTTCATCGATTAGTGAAATTATTTGCAAAAATATTCGTCAGATATTTTTAGAAGAGAGGATACGTTTTTTTATAGCCAGACCCACAAAAGGTTCATGTTTTTTATTCTTTTTCTTCTTGATTTGTTCACACAAACTCTGTGGTACGAGTCTTTGAAAATTTGAAGGTATATGGTCTGGCTGTAATTTTCATAAAGTATGGACAGACTTTCCCCTAAATGCAAATTAGCTAATTCAAGTGTCAAGGTAGGGAGAGACATTTTGCTTGTCCATGATATTTTAAAGCTGAATTATGCAACTGTTATGATGTGTTAAAACTGCCACCATGTCGTGACAGTGTACGAGACAGATAATCTGTTCAATCTTACGATGCTTCACCTTTTTCCACTGCTGCTATTGCCTGAAGAAATGCACCCCTCCCAGTCAAAAACAACCAATCAGAGCCAGAAGAAAGGTCTTAGTGCTGTCAATCGAGCTTGTGCATGTGCTGCTAAGTGTGCTAGTGGTGGAAAAACAGCTTACCATTCCAGGGAAAGATGTTTATCTGTCTCCATCGGTGGCCATGCCAACTAAACTGAGCATTCATGACAGCCTCTGCTGACAAGGAAAAGCTCTAGCATGGCAGAGAGTAAGGGAGGATGTGAGCAGCATGGATGATTTACAGTGCTAAGCCCTTCTGTGACTGCTTGCTTCTGACCCAGCTGTGTATTTCTGTAGTTAGTACTGGGAGCACTGGGAGAAGGCAGAGGAGCTTGATTTGTTTCACTAGTCAATCACACCACAATTTATCAGTAATAATTCTGAACGTTTGGAGTATTTATTTTTGTCATTTCAAAGTGTCGTGGAATGTGTTTTTACAGCTGGACCAAAATGCAGATGGGAGGATGGGATAATCATAGTAGAGGTTTAAAAATTAAGCTTACAAAACTTACAGCAGTAGAATGAGGAGTGCAGGACATGGAGCACAGATAGACAAACGGGAGAAACCAGTGACGAATAATGAAAACCAGTGTGCTTAAATGCTGATGGAGTAAATAATGATAATGGATGCAGGTGAGGAAATCAACAGAATGGGAAAAACCTGAAGAAACAGCCAATTGACCAGGTGGGAAAACACATAATGCGACGCCGTTGTAACAAGAGCTGCTAGGTGCTTTGAGAGATATGCTTATGTTCACAGTAGCTGTTCGTGGCGATCAGATATTATCTCAAATTCCTCAAATTTAACATACTAAAAGATGGAGTTTGATAATTGAGGCTTCTTAGTAAAGTTGTCACCAAGAAAAGTCCTCTGTTAAGTGGATTGATCTGCCTAATAATGGAAGCACAATTAATTGAGTCAGGGGAGATAAATGGCTGAGCACAGATGATCCGGTGACTTTGCAAGAATTGATTTGTCCCTTATCTTTGCTAATAAGATGCAGTGGTGGGGGGGGGAAGCACTAGTTATTCAAACTTAAGCTTCTGTATCTAATTTAAGGCTGAGACTGAACTCTGGTAAAAACAATATCTGTTCAGTTATCAAAGAAGGAACTGTGATGGGAAATTCAGGGTTGTTGAGGCAGAAAGAGGATTCCTAATTCAAATTCTAATCTAAAACCTAATGAATATGTGTAATCAGCTTTAAAACAAGAAAGTATTTTACTGCTGTAGGTTGAGCCCCTAAACTATTTGACCCATTAACTTTGGGCTTTTCCATTCGAATGCAGTTTAGTTGACAACTGCACCAGTAAATGAGCAAATTCCTGAACTTAACCAGTCACATTTAACATTTACTTACTTATTTTGGCTGTGATCCTGCATCAAGACTGTGATTAGCTGATGCTATCCAACTCTTTCTACATTACAACTGTTTCAGGGAGCAAAGAAACCTTCAACAGTTTGCTACAGGATGAGTGACTGTGCTTCATGATTGTGCCCTATTGCCACAAGGAACATTGCCACTTGAACAACAGCAACCATAGGCAGCCCTACTGGGTGCAATTTCAGAGGAAAGCATTTTCTATGTTGCAGGCTGCAGAGGGCTGCTCGGCCTGAAAACATGACATCCACAGATAAATTTCCTGATTACCGTGCCTGTAGTTGCTCCTGCAGTTGTGAGATAAGCGCACTTTAAAATAAGTGCATCTTGCTGAGAGTTGTTTTTAGTTAACACTATTCAAACAGCCATTTTACTGAAGACTGATTGCACCTGATCCATCTGTACTGATTTTAGTGGAAGTCTCGTCAAGTGGAAAAGTAGTCTTTTCATTAGCCGCGATGCATCTGAAGTGACTGCCGGCTCCTTGGGATGTATGCAACCTCTGCATGTTCAGAATGTTTTGGAAATACTCCAAAGATAAATTCGTACTTTGTCAAGAAATGTCAGTAGATGACCTGCTTAAGGAAGTAACACATGGGAAAAAAAAAATGGATAGAGAACGTAATAGTTGACATTCTGAATAAAAGACTGACACGTAAATCATGTGTCACCTCTCTCTTGCGTAGCGTATAGTATTTCCCTTTAATAAGTGAGGTGCAGGTGCTGGACTAATGGAACGCAGTGAAAGACATTTCAGCATTTTATCTGCACATAATGTGGCAACAGCAGCCATGACACAAAACTTAGATAAATACTGTAATTATTATTCCTGCCTCTCACAGCTCACCCGTTTGCCAATCGTCTGTCTTATTCATCATGCCTACACAAACACGTATTTGCACACATGCCAACAGACAAGCATGTGCACGCGGTGTTTCGATGTGTCAAAGCTATATCCATCGTGGCGAGTCAAAGTGTGATTTAGTGCAGCACACTGGCAGGGTAACTGCAGTGTGGGCGACTTCATATTAAATTGTCTACTGAAGTGGGCCAGATTGTGTTAGGGCCAGCCTATCCATTCATCTGGGTTGGTGCTTTACTGCCTTCATCTATTTCATGAGGGGTAACAGAGGAGGACAATTCCTCAGGGAGAAACAGAGGAATGATTTTTTTTTTTAGAAGACCCAAGATAGAAATGTCGCTAAAGAAATTAAAATGAAACCAAAAATATGCAGCACTGTTTAGATAAAAAAAAAAAGTATGTTCACAAGGACACTGGGTTTTTTGAATGGCTGCATATTTTATTTGCCTTAGTGACTCATAATTAGTTTTTAAACTAATTACGAGTCTTTCTATCTGACAACGACAACGTAAGAAATTAGGAAATCAGATGACAGAAGAAAAGGGTTGAGGTTAAACTATATGTTGCAGTTGAACCATATTAATAACACAGAGTTTATAAATAGCTTTCATAAAGGTAGATTTCACGAATCCCATTCTGTGATTTAAATAGTTGGTAATAAGTGTAGAATACACTCCGGTCCAATAACATATTAGTTATTCAAATGATATTGTGCTAGTTATGTCTAATTATATGGTGAATCTATGGTTTAGCAGATTCTGAGAAAAGCTTTAAAAATTTGCATATATTTCAAGCTGCATTTTAAAGAATCTCCTCAATGTGTGATGATGACGTTTGGGTTTGACTGGTTGAGTCTAAAGCAGCTGGTGGCGGTCAGAGGGAACACCGACAGCCTTGCTTCGGTCAGACCAGGGCGGCTGTGGCTACAGTCCTGTAGCTAACCACCATGTGCATGAAGGACTGAAAAAAGGACGCTTTGAGGTCCTCTTGACTTCATAAAGCGTTATACAATACAGGTCATTTACATAAAAAAAAAAAAAAAAGTCTAAGCAGATGCTAATTTCAGAGTGATTAATGGCCAATTTCTTGGTATTTTGCCACTCTGTCAGAATTTCTCTTTGCTGTTTGCAACAGTGTGTTGCTGGCCCCTCTATCAGTACGGCCTCTCTTTCACAACAGAGTTTGCCTTGCAAAGTGCTGTCCAGTTGCTGCCACAGCATGTGAGTTTGCCCTGCGAGAAAAAAAGTCTGAAATGCTATTATAATCCTAGCCTTGGAGAGAACTGTTTCAAGCGCAACACTGCTTGAAATTCCTATGACTAAGTATTAAAGCAATTAGTTTTTGAGTTGCTGTCCTGTTGTGTTAACATAACCCCTGTAAAAATATCGTTGGCCTTACTGGCAACGTTCTATTCAACTGGTAGTGAAGAGCCTTCAATCCCTTTTAAACGTTTGTGTGGCAGGATTCTGGGTCCTTGGTGGCAAAAAAACAAAAAACAGTGGCATAATGACAGACAAAATGTGGTTTGCAAGAATCAATTCCTGAGCATACTTTGACTGGCTAACCAGTAGCCACTGATGATGCTGAAGTCGGCATCTGCTTCGGGGTTTATATGAAGATAAAGTGGATACAGTTTGAGATTTGTGAATTTTTCATTCATTTGTAAAAAACAAAAAAAACAAAAAGGGGGCATTTTATCCTATACTAATTTTATTAACCCATTTTCATGTATTGTTTCATGAGCTGGATCTATCATTAGGCCAGCTATTTACTATTGTGCAGTACAATACCATACAGACCCATTAAATAAGTTAGAATTTTAAGAAAATTTTATTTCAGTAGCGCAATGCATCAAGTAAAATATTTAGATTAAACAGAAACTTATATCTACAAGCTTGTTTTTCTATTAAGTATGTTTTTCTCCTTATAGCTAATAAAAACAAACATTTAAGATCATAATATTACATCACACCAATTTAAACTTCTATAGCAGATATTTGGGCTTCATGAAAAGTATTAGCACCTGCTTGAAGGCCACCGTTTTTTCGAAAGGTACTTTTACTCCTCGGTTTGATTCATCGTTGTGTCAAAGAGCTGTCAGTTATCTCAAAGCAAAATAACAGAAAGCACAATAATCATCACCATTTAACCAATAACATGTTCCTCTGAGTCTGCCTGTTTTCTGCAATTATGAAGATGATGATTAGTGGATCTCCACTCTTAAGAAAAAAAAAACTGTATTACAGATTGTAAGTGGCCTTGGAGTCCTAGCATGTTGGTTGTAATTTTATGTTAGTATCACCTCAATGAATTCAGCTGTTGCTTCGGAGTATTGAAACGGTGAACGGCCAAGGTCCCTCGGCGCACACAGAGGGTCGCTGTGACAGAGCGACTCAGAGTCCGTGCAGCAAGGGACACCTTCATCTTCTGTGAATCAAACTTCGCTTGTCTGTTACCCTGTTGGCAGCATGCAACCCAGCTTATGTTTGGACATCGTTCAGATGAATGATGTATCTCCAGCTGATCCGGCCACTGGTGATTGTTAGCGGACTGTAAGGCCAGGTTTGGTATCCACAGAGCCCATCGACCGTGGCAATAAAGAAAAGCAGCCATTTAATGTGGCTGCCTTGCTAAAGATTTGTTTTTTTTTTTGTTTTTTTTGTTTTGTTTTTGGAGGGGGTTTCACTAATCACCAGAAGCAGTATTGGAACATGTTTTTCATGATAGATGTGGACATGTCCAGCTTTTACTCTGTGCTGTTAAAACAGGATAAGATGCACAGCTAACATGGAAAATAATTCGAATAACATGAATAAATATCTTTGTGGGAAGTTGAGATTAAAACTCTCCTTCGAACCACACACAGCTGAAACCAGATATTTACATACAGCCAATAAAAAGACACCATACAGTGAGGACAGAGATAATTTAGGTAATTCTAACTAAGCTAAAACAATAAAAGTTTGACTGGATTTAACTTCACAGTGAGAACAAAAAAACTTGTTTGTGTCCTTATTTGGTGCAGGTAAATATCTGGTTTTAACTCTAAGTGCTCTTTGGAGTGTTTATGGCTTTGTGTTCTCAAGAGGTTCTAATTAAATTTTGAGATTTAAGATTCAATTAAAATTTTAGATCTCAAGTTGCACTGAAATCATTGCCACAGTCCAGTGAGAGGGTCTCCTGTACTCTCTCAAAGGATAAACGATGGAAATCATCCAGCAGTGCAATGCAAAATACATCCTTGACTCCTTCACATTCAGAAAGGGGAAAACATACAGCAGAGCTACACAGCAATCTTGTGGAGATGAGCTGGGAAACTGAGGACTAAAGGAACCTCTCCAGCTCTGATCCTGACTGTCTCTGTCCTGTCAAAATCATCTGGTTTGAAAAGCTCATTGCAGAGCATGGATGACGAGCTAGCAGAAAACCGTTCCCGCTTCTGACAGCTGTTTCTCATTGCTTTCGCAGCACTCTCTTTTTTTTGGGAGGGGGGGGGCAGAGTATGAAAAAAGCTTGCTAAGCAAATAGCAACAATCACTGCTATTTCAGGCCAATTTAGTTAAATAGGAGCTATGTCTTGGTTTTAGACTGGTTGAAGGGCAGAAAATCACTGCATGATGCACAGGAATTCACAATAACGTTAGGATATGTGTGATTTTTTTATTTTTATTTTATCCAATCACTAATGTTTGGCCATGGCACATGTGTTGTGCCATGGCCAAACAACAACTGTCCTCCACTGTGAAGAGAGAAGCGCCAAGCTGGAAGAGATGGTTGTTAATTTTAATTCGATATTTGGAAGCATGGCCAACACAGACTGACCGGCTTTGTTCACTTGCTAAACCTACTGTTAGACTACAACTGTAAAACAGTCCAAAATTTTCCGAAATGCTTAATGGTACTGTATCCATTGTTGTGCAACTTCAACTTTAACAAAAACTAGCTCTAGATTCTGTTGAGCTAGTTTAAAATGAATGAATTCATGTTCACAGTTCACCAGCTAAAGACTCTTCACTAAGCTAACTGCTGCAATATGAAATAATTCATTCATTTAGCATTTTTTTGTCTCAATTTTTAAATATAGATGTAATTTTGAAATTACCACATCAGTTATGTAATCTGTACAGCTCATTTAAACTGTATCTTACAATGACTGAATTACGCCCCCAAAAAAATAAATGCCCCAAGCTTCAGTTTCATTGCTCAACTTTGCTGTGCCATGTAATAAAAAAACAAAGAAAACAAAGCGGTGCAAAAAAAAAAAGCTGAAGGCTACACAGACCGTTTATAACAGGCAAAAATGCATAAGTTTGTATTATCAATATGTGAGATATGGCAAAAATGATTCACTTGTGTCTGAACTTCATATCTGCTGCCCACATGTGCGCATTCACTTACCAATAACTCAGTGCTCGCCTCAAGGGAAAATGTTGCAGCTCTTCTGCTTGACATATCCAGAGGGTGCCCTTAAAAAACACAGTGTAAATCCCAGAATAAAGCACAGATGAATGAAGTCAGGAAAATGATGAGCAGTGTGCACTTTAAGTTCATCATGTAAGAAACAATATTGTTCAACTCAGAGTTCTCGAAACTCCACTTTTACACCCATGCGCAACACTGACTGCATCAGATATCGCTACTTGATTAAAATGTGATTTACTGCAAAGAATGTAACGAAATATTTTTGATTGTATTTAAAAAACATTTTTATGATAAATATTACATAAAAGCAATGAAAACAAGATGGGTCTTTTATGAGACTCGGTTGGTAATGGGGTGTCATTTTTGACAGGTTTTTGACAACACTATTACATCTTACTTCTAAACAATTCATAAGTCATAATTAAGTGGCTCCACAAAAATGGAAGAGGGAAAAAAAAGACAAAAACACATTACAGTTCTGTATTGAAATTTAGTCAATCAATCAATCAAATTTTATTTGTATAAAACATTTCAGCAGCAAGGCATTTCAAGGTGCTTTACATAATTAAATTAAAAAATAAATAAATAAATAAAAATAAATAAATAAATAAAAATAAAAACAGCATGTGACATTGAATAAACAGTAAGAAAGAGAAAGAGATTTTGAGGAAAAAAAACTGCTTTGTTTTAGTGAGAAAAACAAAGCAGTGAAAATCTAAGAGGAACTCTGAAAAGCCATAACAAAGCCTGAATAAAAATGGACTAATAATACCAAAAATACTTTGAGATTAAAAAAACGAATAAAGAAGGAGCAACTTGTTTTGAAGAATTCAGTAGATGTAAACAAAAAGATAATTGCAAGAGCAGAGGCATTTTAAGCATTGGTTCTCCATAGCAATTAGCTGCATTGTTATTTTCACATTTGCTTGTAGTTTTGAACGTTTTAAGCTCATAGCTTCTGCTGTAAAAAACCAACTGAACTAAACAAGACCTAATGGAACAGTACAGCATGCCATGTACAGTACACAGAACAAGCCCCGCTAACAAGGTTCTGTGGTAATGAGCTGGAGTAGCTGAAAACACATATGCATGAGTGGACACACCCGCGCACACACCCACAAGCAACACCTCAACGTGCCGAGACACCATCAGCGGGCTCCCACTTGCCGTCACCACTTCGTTGCTATGGCGACACTGTGATTTATTTCCCAATTAAGACTTGGTGAACTTGCTCACTTTACGCCCGGTAATATCAAGCCGCACATAAATTACCTTCAAGCCTAAAGTGGCCTGTGTGCTATTAAAAACAAATGAATACCGCCATCCTGTATCTCTCAGACGGGTAAACTTCGGCATCAGTTGTTGCGTCTTTGTTTTGTTTATCGCGCACGAACGGATATTTCCTGATAATTGTGCACTGTATCTAATTGGCAATTAATGCGCCTGCAAAATACAGATGAATTCCAGCGGTCTTCACATCCAATAGCAGACCCTTTTTTCACGCGCCTCGCTTAAAATGAAGATAAACAACATGCGGATGGATGAGAGAGTCAGCAGGCAGGTGGGAATGTAATGGAATCAATTAGGCAAACACTCGTGATTTATATTCGGAGCTGATAACAAAGAAAGCTTAATTTAGTTTCCCTTCCCTTCTTTTCTTCCTAATGTTTGTACAAAAACAGCTGATAAATCCCACGCCTCATCTTGTGACAAATAACCACGGCGTCAGGCCTTTCTTTTTATATATATTTCCTTGTTCGTTCTCGTGTCAGAATTAGCTCACGAACGGCACGCGCGTTGTATCTGCACGCTCTCTCTCTGCGCGCGTATGTTCTAAATTTCTTTACGTCGACGCAAACTGTGTTTGCATATTTCAGGGTGTTTGGATGTGAGTAAAAGAACCTTGTTTGTTCGAGTTTGCAAATACGAGTTTAGCATTCTTCTGTAATGAACCCCTTCTGTTGCTTTCTCTTATCTGTTCCCCTCATTGTCTCCCCCCACCTCCCCTCCTGCTTGCTGCGGAGCTCTTGAGAAGAAGAACTCGTCTGGCCCTCATTAATGTCCTTGGCATCCGCTTGGCTCTGCAACTCTCTCTTCCTCTCCCCAGCCTCTTACAGCTTCATCCCACATTCTGACCATGCAACTGTTGTACACAAAACACTAGCAGGCTTCAACTGCAATTAGTGCTTATGTCGTCAGGCGCTTGCAAATGCGTACACACACACACGCACACACACGCACACACACGCGCACACCCCCACACACACACTGGAGAAGTGTTTCCAGCTAGATCTTTTTCATGCCATAGACCGTCTTCCCCATCCTTCACCCCTGCAGTCTTTTAAGTAATGAAGGACTTGTTGGACAATAATTAGACTGGCTTATTAAGCATTCAGTTGTTTAGCAGAAACACACCAGGATGCCATGTTCTCTTAGAGAAGGCCTTTATTTAGGGCACACACTGGGACAACTCAGCTCGAGAAGGAAGTGTATGTGGAGACAAAACTGAGGACAGGGTTGCATAAAGTTCAGGCCTAATTTACACTTTGCATGTTGCCGTCATGTTTTGCCTTTTAGCAGGCAGAAAAGTCTATATGTTTTATTGGAATTTCACAAGGGAGACCTACGCAAAGTAATGCATAATTGGAAAGTTGAAGGAAAGCTATGCATGATTTAAATGTTTTGGGGTGTTTTTTCAGATTAAAAATCTCTAAAGTTTGCAATGCTATTAAGGGAGTTTTACTTTTGTGTTTCTAAATAAAATCTAGTCCAATCAAAAGTCTTCAAAAGTCATCTGATGATTAGATTCCAGTTGTACGTATTACAAATACTGGGTTTTTGAGAAAGACTTCCCAAGTTTGTTAGAGAACAATAACCACGAAAACCAAGGAACTCACCAGATTGGTCAGAAATGAACTTGTGGAGAAGGACAATGCAGAGTTAGGTTACGAAATAATATCTCAAGTTGACCATCCATCCAAACTGACAGGTTGAAGAAGGATAGTTTTAATCAGAGTAGCAGCTATGGCGTCCCTTTGTAGTGGTGGAGGAGCTGCTGATATGCGCAACTCAGGTGAGACAATCTGCTGACCTGACCAGTGAGTTGTGCAATCCACAAATCTGGTATTTATGGCCAAATGGGAAGGTTGTTAAGTTGTTGAAAACAAAGCTAAAAATTTACCACAGCTACTATAATATTGGGGGTAGAGCAAACATGAGGAAAGAACTAATTCAAGCAAATGGGACCAATATTAACTAACACCATAAATACAGCAGTTCAACCATGAAGCATGGTGGTGGCAGCATCATGCTGTGTGGATGTGTTCTCTTCATCAGTAACAACGAGGTTGGTCAGAGTTGATTGGAAGATGTTCAAGCAGTCATCCATTCCTGGGTCCCCGTCATTTGTAAGTCTATAGGACAATTACTGTACGATCAGGGTGGACCTACTGGGGTCACTCAACAGAGTCCATTAAATAAGGAACAGAAAAACGTCACTGTTTGTGACAAGCACAAGACATTTGTTGTTCTACTAGTATAAAGTCTATCTGGCAGTGGAAACACTCTCCTGAATAATCTGGATCATAAAGTAGCATACTGAACACAGCCCGGTTGTTCTAAGGGTACATTCACATCAGTCACATTTAGTCCGCTTTAATCAAACTCTGGTTTATCTTCCTAGAAAGTCTGGTTTGTTTGGGCAGGTATGAATGCATAATCGAACTCTGATGTGGACCAAAAAAAAAAAAAAAACCGAACTCTGCTCCGCCTCAAAACCTAGGTCAGAGTTCTGTTGAAGTGACCTCTGGTGCGGTTCGAATGCTACGTGAATCCCAAGCAAACTGGAGACTGTTTCAAAAGCAGGAAACGAACTATAGCGCAGAGCACTTTGGTTAAATCCTACCAAAATAAATGCACAAGTCTTGCGCTAGTGGGAGAAATGTCTCACGGTTTTTGTAACACACTAGAGAAATCGTACAATCACTAAAATCTGAAAACACTCCATTTTTGCTTACAATTCCATGAAGAAGAAAGTTGTGGTCAGTGTTGTCTTCTTCAGAGATTTAGTTTTTTTTTGTGTGTTGTTTCCTTCAGCGCAGTGCCACCACAGGCGAGGGGGAAAATACGTTTTTCAAGGGTTTTTTTCGTTTGACACCGTGGAGTGTGAAAGCGAACCGCACCAGCTGAAAATGTAACAATGTTTGATTCCCAGTTGAACCGAGTCCACCAGACTGTCAGCTGTGAAAACACTCTAAGAGTCATTTTCTCCCACTCCGCAAATATGTATTTTGTGTGTTGGTCTACCATTAAACAATCTGAATAACATACATTAACGTTTGTGGTTATGTAACAAAGTTTAAAAATGTTGATGGAGTATGAACAACTTTGCAAGTCTCTGTAGGTAAGATTAAGTCTCTCATAAATAGAGATCAAAGTTTACTTTTCATTGTTCGATGCCTCATA
The DNA here is from genome assembly GCF_051168715.1 of Poecilia mexicana. Classification (NCBI taxonomy): domain Eukaryota; kingdom Metazoa; phylum Chordata; class Actinopteri; order Cyprinodontiformes; family Poeciliidae; genus Poecilia; species Poecilia mexicana. The sequence goes on along the minus strand of NW_028263370.1, from coordinate 6,089,232 downwards.
TTGGAAGCCAGCCATAAATTTCTTTTTTTTTTTTTTTTTTACTGCACAAAGCTGATAAGTTCCCTCACACTGTGCAATCTGATAGGGTTTAAGCCATTAGCTTGCAAAAGTTATGGGTTGTTTCATATTAGCTCTGGTGAAAATCTTTCATTTAGGCCTCTGTCACAGAAGCACTGAAACCAGGCACAGTCATCACTGTTTTCTCCACTACGCTCGATCGTTTTGTGCTGCAGGATCACTTCTTCATCCCTCGCATTCTATTTTTCATCACAACTTTATCCTCACTCATACACTCTTTTAACTTCAGGAAATGAGACGCACATCTCTCGGACAGAAAAAAAAAGGGGGGGAAAAAAAAAAAAAACGAGCAAAAAAACTAGGTCTGGTGTAATCACCAGAAAGTTTCTGACACCGAGAATCACCCCTAAGCTGATGCTGAATGTTTTAGAGCCGACTGGTCTCTCTTACTGAGGGAAATAAGACAGCTCTTGTGTTTGCATGTCTGCTGGGGCTTTGGAGGTAGAGGGAAGGCAGCTAGCTCTTCTGCTCTCCCCTCTCATCTCTTCACACTAATTAGGGAGAACTGGGTTTGAATTTTAGTGGGGACATGCATCCTCAGGCTGCTCTCAGGTAGGTGTGGGGAGTCATCATTCATCAAAGGCTTTTATGAAGATTCTGTTTTTGTGAGAAACATAATTTTAGGTCATATTTTATTAGAACCAGACATCATGGTGGAATGCAGCGTGACCACTTTTCTGTCTCTGTGTGTTCGTCTAGGTGAATATTGTGCTGTGTGGTGGCAAGGCACCACAGGCAATGATAAGGAGGGGGCTTAAGCAGCCGGCTCTCTAGGCATAATCACAGCTCCCATTTCAAAGGGGAGAATGCCAATTAAAACTGATAGGGCTCAATATGGGCTTTGGGGCTGCCACAGCAAAGAGCAGCACAGGCAAAACGAAAATCTTTCACCTTTCTGTCTTCTGGTCAGGAGAAGTGGTTTGTTGGTGATCTGACGGAAGATTCTAAAAAAGGCTGGTTTTATTAGGACCTGTAACAAGGCAATGGTGAGGTAATCACAGAGTAAACAACGCAAGACATTTAGACTCCTAAGTCGTGATTAGTGTCCATAAATCATGCCCTGTAAAAAGATTAGCACCCATAAACTTTTCTATATTTTATCACATTGCAATCACAAACGTCTATATGTTACATTTTTATGATTCACCGCTCAAAAAAGTACATCATTTCAAAACAGACATCTAAAGAGTATGTATAGAGTTTCACTGAGCAAATACTTCATAGAAACATATTCGCTAAACTTTTTGCCCCATTTAATTTGTGACGATGTGCAAACTCTGCTGAATTTGATGGACAATTATCAAATTTTGCTGAAGACGCTAAATTAGAAACTAGTTAAATTAGTAATAAGGTTTCCTCTGTTATAGGCTGCTGTCGGTTTTATTTAGGGGTGTCACAGAAAAGGGGGCTGAAAATAATTCATCAAGCATTTTAAACCCCCTTAAAATCTTTCTTTCACTTCACAATTTTCCATTATTTTATTTTGTCACCTACAATCCCAATATATGTATATTAAAGGAAATGAACTGCAGAGGGTTATGAAGAGTCAATTCAAGTATCATTTGTCAAAGTAATTCATTTAGATTTTCACAAGCTCATTATGACTTATGTTTCACATCAGGCAGGGTAAAGGTAAGTAGTCATCATTGCAACCGCAAAACAAACTAGCTGATTAAAACTAATTTAATTGTGTGGGGGGGAAAAAAATGAATGAGCGTTTATGATATCCAAAAAGTCCTCAGTAACATAATTGTTTTGTCATTTGGTAAGACAATCACAGGGACAAAACACAGATTACATAAAACAATGTTTTATTTATTTATTAGGTCTTGTTGCTGCTTATCAGGGTTGCATAAAACTCGGGTTACACAAGAAGTCCTTATCACCAAAGCAATCGAGAACGGTAGATAGGTCACAATGTGCTGATGTGATTTATGCTCATGCCCAATATTATGTGACGAGTGTATCTGGGTGCTTGGACAGATGTGTGTGAAGTGTAACACTGTCTGACAAGCTGATAACATATTTTCTGTCATATTGTTTTACATCATTAAGTAATAAAGATTGATTGTCCTTTGGCTGCTGTCAGAGAGCATTTTGCACAGTTGCCCTGTTGCTTCTGTGATGATTGTGTGTATGTGTGCGTGTGCGTGTGCGTGTGTGTGCAAAAGACAAGAAAACACAGAAAAGAATGATGTTTTTTTTTTTTTTTTGGAAGCTCAGGCCTTCCCCCTCCACAGATCGGATTCAGGCTGCACCCAATCCTCTCCCATGATGCTCTGCAGCCGGAAATTTTGGAAATACTCCTGGTAAATTCTATGAAACAGAAAGTGGATATAATTATGCATGCATTTCTTTTGCCAACATCCATATGAAGAAAATCACGAATGTGTTGTAGATACATGTTCAAACTGTAAATTATGAAGAGGTATGAAAATAGTTGCTCCCTGTTTGAAATTAGCAAACTCCAGCTGTAAACTGGAATCCGTCATCGCACAATGAAATCAGTGCAGATAACTGATGATTATGAGGATGTTATTTGTGAAGTATTTAGAAGTGCTCCAAAAGGAACAAAAACTAACTCCAAAGAAAGAAGTCGGTGGAACATTTATAATATATTTCTTCACAGCTGCTGCTACTAATCCACATTGAAAATAAGTTGACCTCCTTAAGAAAACTTGCGCGTCTTGCCAAACAATTCGCCTACTTCTCCTTGTGAAATTTACTTATCATTACTTGCAGTTTCTTTAAAGAGGATTCACATTACATGTATCGTTAGTGATCTCATACTCAAGCAGATCAGCAGTTGTTGCTGCTGAGGAATTTCAAAGGGCAGTCGTTTCGGCGAAGATAACGGGTACAGCATGTAGGCCTGTGAAACCGTCCTTTCGAGGCAGATTTGTTCGTTTGTTTTTGCGTGTCTACCTTTGGGGAGAGGCGGGGGTTTATTTGTTTTAGCTCTGCTCGTTGTATGTTTTTGCAATTTTAACATTCCCAGGTATGTGGGGTAAAGAAAATAAAAATATGGACTCAAGCAACATTGATAACTGGAGACCTGAGAGAACTGTGAAGTGAAGCGCATTGAGAAAGGACATTTAGAGGAGATTCAAAAGGCTGGGGCTGCAGCTGGAGTTAGCACTTCAAGAGCCATTACCACACAACAACTGTTGCTGTCCTCGCGTTAAGCCACTTCGGAACCCGAGACATTGGAAGCTTTTTAAGCAAAGGAGGACCGTTCGACTGCACTCGCTCCAGAGAACGAGTGGAGAAGCTGACATGTTTTATGGCAATGCTGATTTCACTTTGCAGCAAGGCTTGGCACCTCCTCACACTCCCAGAAGTGCCGATACTTTCTCTAATGGCCCTGACATCATGGTGTCTAGGGGAACCTCACACACCTGAGAAAGCATATGAAGTGTTTTATTTATTTATTTATTTATTTATTTTTTTACTGAATAACTGGAATAAAGATTTTACTTTCAGTTTATGTTGTGTACACTGTATCCTTCTTAGTTCATTTACTTGTCTATTTTCTCTCATCAACGTCATGCACTCTAAGTCTTATAAACGCTCCCGTTTGAAGATGCTTTCCCAGAAACATATGAAAGCCAAGCTATTCTCTCGAGTTGGCCTACTCACGCGTCGGGGTACAGGCCTTCCACTAGGTCCTCTTTGGGGACGGGGTAGAGTGCTTCGTGTGTTCGATTCTCTCTTATTCCGTGGCTGGCATAGCAGTTCATCTTGTTGACATTGGGGGGGAAGTATGTCCATGGGATTAAAGCCTGACCCTGCCATGTGTCCCCCGTGATTGTGGTTGTGAACTCAATTGGCAGTAGTTGCTGGGGAGTAATGATAATGAGGAAACCATGAATGATTAGCACAAAAAACAAGCGCCTGACACGCAACAATAATGTTAACTTACATAGAGCGGATATCCGGCTGCTTTCAAAACTATTAGGTGTTGTCCGTATCTGTAAAGTAAAAACACAGCAGAGATGTTCACTCCGTCTTTCAAACATATAGTCATAGACATGAAAAGAAAAAAAAAAAATGGCATAAACTCTAACTTACGGGCAAAGCACCACCTCCAGGTAATTGTTTTTTGTGCTATCCAGGAATACTGAGCTTGCAACTATGAAAATAACGAAAGCAAAGACCTTAATTATGAATCATTTTCAAACTTAATTCTTAAAACCAACCTAATTGTTACAGAAATCAGCGGTCAATTTTAAAGTGCGCTCAAAACCTGAATATGTGCAACAGCTGGTTTCCCATTTCAACATACTCAATGCCTACCTACATTTATTATGGTTCCCAATCTGTTAAGTGGTATTAATTAGGGCCAATGTAGGGGGACGGGGGGGGGGCTCAGTAACCAGAAATCACGCTTCTTTATGGTCATTTAGAACAGACTGTTATCACTCAGGCTCATTATAAAGTTTAATTGCTTTGTATTGCCATAATAATGATAATGCTGTTACTATAATGGCCTCATAACATTGACAGGCCCCATGTCTCTCATATCTCATTGGAATATATGTGAAATTTTAAATCAGGTTAAACACTTAGTCTTCCAATTTATATTACTGCTCTACTTGTGGCTTAGAGTGACGAAGGTACAGTGGGGACTATTAAAGCCGTACATGTTCGCACGTGGAATCTATCAGGCTTTAAATATTTGCTTTGGAAAGTTTTTAAACTTGGATTTTAGTTTCTTGCATGGTATGTGGAACTGGTAGGTCAGGAATGATTTGTTTGTTGCTTGAGAACACATTGAGTTTAAAATGCAAGTTTGAATTTGGAGTGTAAAGGAACATTACGCTGAATGAAGAAAGGGTTATCTTGTAAATGGTAGAATTGGGGAAAGTGCAGCTAGTTATTGAGTAGAAAGATTCAATGGATGTAGTCAGTAGTAATAATTCTACAATTAGGTAAAACTGGTTCACCACCGAAGCGAGGTCGGTAAAATGTGTTTTCTGCCTTTTAAAATTCAAATTTGAATATTGTGTTTACATAAGTGACATTGTAAGTTTATTCTCACTTTTTACACTCACTTTCTTCCACGCAAATCTGTTCATATGCTTTTAGGACAGTAGTAACACGCCAAACTGCGTGGCTTTCATACCTTCATAAATCCTGAGCGAGAGGTCCGGAAGGCCGGGTTCAGCTGGAGGATGAAAACCCTTAAAGAACGGACCAGAGACTTCGATTTTCAACCCCGATCTCCCATCAGAGTAGGCCAACCTGATGGGTTCATGATCCACCGGATTGCTGTCCCAGGTGTGCTGGATTGCAAACTCCATTTTCCGGAAATGACTGAAAATACGCAAATTAGTCTGAATGAGAAATTGCTGAATGACAAGAAAAGAAAGCATAATAAAAATAGTACTTACAGAGCTCCACAGCATAGCAGAATGTGGACCAGTGCTAGAAGCTGAAAAGTGACCGCCATGTTGTCCAGTCTTCCTATACACTACAGCATCCCGTGTTGCTGCACTCCTTCAACTATTTAAGCAAGTTCTTATCAAAATGGGTCTAATGTTTAATATGTTCCTGTTACTCAGTAGCTACAGAGTGAAATAAATTAGTTTTTTTTTTCAAAGTTTCCTTGCATGATAAACCTAGAAACCGATTAATGATCAAATGTATTTATAGCCAGCTAAGTTTAGCTGCGATTGTGTTGCTGCTGAAATATAAAACGTTGGCATTATAAAAACATGCTAAAAGTCTCAAGAGGCTTCTTAAAGATTTCTTAATCAATTTCACATGTTTTAAATCATGATTTAGTGAAAACAGAGTGGTTGAAATACAACTAATATGCTTCACTTTTATCTGTGAGCAAAAAAATGGTTGTACCTGTAAAATTTAAAGCCTCGAATTGCTTAACCGTTTTGACTTGTAGCATTTCTAATTACCTCAACCTGTGCTATCATCAGTCATACTGAGTAGATCATATAGCCACGAGGTTGTTAAGATAAAATAAAAACATTTTTACTGCCTCTTTTACATATTTTCTCAAGTATTTTAGTGTGGTTTTCTAAAAGGTCTTTCATTCGTCACAGCTTCAGGAGACTCTTCTTTTAGGCCCTTTGACACTATTGATCTCAATCTCGCTTCAGTAGCATTGGAATATTAGAAAGTGCCGCACTAGAGTGGTTTGGATCTCAGCAGGTGACAGGTGCTGTTCTATAAACCTCTGTAATTCTGTTTCATCTGCCGCTCTTTCTTGTGGAGTTCACCAGGATTTTTATTCTCGGGCCGATATCATTCTTTATTTACATAATCTCCCTCAACGCTTCGTTCTGTGGGCATGAACATCATGCTCATCTCTGGATGCAGTTGAAGTGCATGGACTCATTTTTATTTTGCATCCAGCATTTTAGGACCTTTTTTTTTATGTAGTAAGTAATGCGTTTTATTACACAACAGCTTAATTATTGCGGTGTGTTTTATGTTATGTTACCCAGACCTCTCTATACAATTTAGGAACTATAACACAGGACTCATCAAAGAACCTTAAGCTTGAAGCGTGGATGAAACAGCTGATATTCACAGAGTCAAAGTCAGAACACAGACTTTTCTTCTTCTTTTGTCATATTTTGTGTAATTGAATATGTTGTTAGAAGGGAAAATAAGCATCAATGACAGTGATATGAGCTTTTATTTCTCTTTATTAAGGTTAAATTTCACAAATTCATACAAATATATCCAATGACAAGGGAAAAAAAAGAAATTACACAATATATTGCACTGTAATTTTATTTATCATATAAAGAGTTATGACACCTTACATTTGTGTCATTTGATTAAGGAAAAGCAAGAGGTAAACTAGACAAATTATCTAATCACTCTGGCAACTGACTATAAGTGTGTCTAACAGTGAAGTATTTTAATTCAACATATGCCTTTATCTTCATTTTCGTGTGTTATTTGACAGGCGAATCAAAATATATCAAACTTTTGAAATACAGAGCTAACACGTAAGTAAGCTGTGCATGAGCATATATTAATGTCTTCTCGAAACAGCAGCAGAAAGAATCATTTGGACTTGCTGCACGCTTTGTTAATGCAGCAAAAACATTTTGGCTACAGGTGCTGGATGTCAAAATTAACATTCATGGAAATCGGAGGTCACACTACGCTCACGCAATTTATGCCGAGGATGTCCAGTGTTATGCAATGTGTCTGGGTGCGTGCACACACGTGTGTGTGAAGTGCAACACGGTTTGACAAGCTGATGGCCTTTTTTTCTACATCGATAAATGATAAACTATGATTGCCCTTTGGTTGTTGTTGGAGGTTTTTCTTTGCAGTTCTGCCCTGCTGCTGATTTCATTAAGCATTTGTGTTAATAAAAGAAAAACAGAGAGGCAGCATTTCATAAACAGCTCAGGCCTTTCCCTTCCACAGATCCGATTCAGGCTGGACCCAGTCTTCTCCCATAATGTTCTGCAGGCGGAAGTTTTGGAAATACTCCAGGCGATGGCTAAGAGACAGAGGGTTGAAAAATGTTTGTTAGGAAAAAAAACATATTTATCAACCTTCACATATACGGTACTTTTTAAAATTGAAAGTTAAGGACAGGTTTGAGAGAGCGTATTTATTTTCCTGGTTTATTGTTTAGCATTATTAAGAAGCTAGCAGATACTCATAAAACTAATGAGCATCAATGACATGCTGTAAACTATTAATTTTCCAGCTAGGAAACGGTTGCACAACTATTCCACGAACGGTTGTAAAACAGAATCCAAAGTCTGAAAAAAATGAGCAAAGAGGGATAACATTGAGGATGTTATCAAAAATATTTTCCATGATATCTTTACGGTCCACAAAGAAGATAAAAGCCAGAGAAGTCAATTGAAATCACACAGTGTAGAACCATTTATAGTTATATAAGTTAGATCAAGAGCTGCCGCATAGTGATCGGAATAACTGAGAGGACGATAAATGGAAATGTTAGAGGCATTTTTTGGTTAAACTTCCCCTTCTTATCAAGCAATCCACAAGGTTTAAAGAGAAAAAAAACACTCTTAAGATTTACTCATCATGACATATCTAAAGAGTGAACTCTCTGTGTGTATTTTTAGTGTTCTTAAGCAGCTCAGAGATTACTGTTGCACTGATGTGGGAAAAGATATAGTTGGCTTCTTTGACTGTGGAAGCAACTATTTTATCTCCGTCTGTACAATTATCTTTTTTTATGTGAAAATTCTGTCAGCAGTTTAGTTGAGGCCGCGATTAGTCTGGCCATAAATTACAATTTTAATCAGTTGTTTTGAGTTTGTTCATTCCCTTGTTATCAAAGCTCGTTTTGCTGGGGTCGTGATGCTTTTGTAATTATGAGATTTAAAACAGCTCCTTTGTAGTATAGCGAAAGCTGTATTTTTGTTATGAGCCTGGTGTTTTGTTGTTTCAGTGTGACATCGTTTCTTGGTTTTCGCATTTGAAACATTTTCAGACAGTGATTTGTTCTTTTTTTTTTTTTTTTTTTTTTTTTTTCTTGTGCAAGTTTTCACATACGGCTCCGATGAGAAATGTAAACACATTCAGGAGGAGAAAGTTTGTCATTCTAACTTTTGGACTTGTAGTTACGTTTTTAAATTGTGCTTTTACAGGCTGGAATGTATTAGTGGTATAAATTGCACTATGTTTTCAAAAACAAGAGCAGGGTGCGCAATTATGTTAAGCTCGACCGAAACTTGGCGCTAATCCTGCAAGTCACATGCCTTCAGGTAAAAAAAAAAAAAAAAAAAAAAGTTATGGGAAAAAAGATGGAGAAATGTTGCCACAACTGCAAGAAGTTAATTTGTCTGACTCAGCGTGAGGCTTTCAAACTGAAGACTTCAACAGCTGTCAAACAAGGTGGCAGCAACAGTCCCAACTTTAACCCCTATTGACAATACTGTGATGCTGGGTTCATGCCATTAAAAACCCATTTTAGAATAATTTCAACAATTCTGCCATAAAGAGCAGTCAAATGTCAAGCCAGAAAAATGGCTTGACAGAAGATTGTTGATGGGCGCAAAACTAAGTTAGGACTTGAAGTGCAACTTGATAAGAGTTTATGTATAACTTTAATCAGCTTGTGAACAAACTGAAGTTTTATTGAAGATGAATCATTATTTCACCCACATAAAGAACATTTCAAGTAAATCATAAAAGCCACTAATTAATATGATATTCATGCCCTCGAGTGCATCTAAGCTTCTCACTGGAACTGCATGCAACCGTTTTTGGAAAGATTTGTCTGAGACGTACTGCACAAGGCAGCATACTCACAAGTTTGGCTGCTGGCCTTCCACTATGTCGGCTTTGGGGATGGGGTAGAGAGCCTCGTATGTACGTGCCGCCCCGGAGCCATGAATAGCATAGGAGTTCATCTTGTCGACATTGGGAGGGAAGTATGTCCAGGGGATTACAGCCTCACCAGTCCATCTGTCCCCTGATTTTGTGGTAGTAAAAACGAGTGGCAGTTGTTGCTGGAGTAGGAGGCAATTAGAATAACTCGTTACCTAAGATGCATACAAAATCTCGGAAAAAAAGCAGGCGAAATACTCTTTTGACCTACGTAAAACGCATTGCCAACTCCTGACAGTAGCAGTATAAGGTGCTGTCCATGTCTAAAGTGGAAAACAAATGAAAGCCGTTAATGAACGCGTCTCTTCGACGGTGTATGTAGGATTATAGAAGTGGAAAGAACAAAAGGTTTGCTTGGAACTTACGGGCAAAGCTCCACCTCCAGGTAATTTTGTTTTGTGCTGTCAAGGAAGAAGGACTCCACAACTAGCAATATAACACAAAGAGAATAAAATGAGGATGAAACCTTAATTCTTACATTAAGAAATGCTTAAACCTTCTTGATAACCTTATCAGCTGCTGTAACATAGAAGTAATGTAATGAAATGATTGCATTTTTTTCTCGGACTGTTACAACATAAAAATACAAGAGAAGAAACACAGGAATTATAGTATGAGTAACAGGCCCCCTGCTAACCTCGAAACATGCTCATTACCTACCTACACTTATAATGGTTTCCTATTTATTAAGAAACATTAATGAGGCCAAATATGGGGGCCTCGTTAACCAGAAATCTGACTTCTTTAAGGTCAATTAGAACAGAGTGTTAATACTCAACCTCATTACAAAGTTTAATTGCAATGTATTACCATAATAATGATAATGGAGCCACAGTGTTCTCATAAACAAAGACCCCGCCTCTCAAAAATCATAGGAATAGATGTACATTATTAAATACAGCTTAAGTCAGCTTTGCCCACACTTATTTAGTAAATCTAGAAGTGAACAATGACACAGCATTGGTTTGATGGGGAAGATAGAAAGCTAACACCATCCTTGTGCAGAATTATGCAATCTTTTTCAAGAGGCTTACATACACACCGTTTCTAATTAGGTTTGTTCTCAATCATGTGGGGCAGTGAAATGTTATTTAATGTGTAAAACCGCAACAACACTATAAAATAAAATGTTCACCTTAAACAAGGAGTCAGCAGCTGCCAAAACCATTATAGGGGACACACCAAACATGCAGCGTACTGTGCTCTGGCCAGATCAAGAGTGAGATTGCTGGCCTGCATGGACAGCCCTATGTCTGTGCAATACTGGCACTGTATGTCACTGTGCACATACTGTCCCCACCATGAAGCATGGTGGTTGCAGCAGCATGCTTCAGAAGGGAAAAGGAAGCTGATCGGATGGAGCTAAACACAGGACAACAAAGGACGTACAACTGGGTTGCAGGTTTAGCTTCATAAAGGCAACAACATTCGAATCCTGATAATTTTTTTTTAAATCTTTTTTTATTACTTAATTTCTAAAATGTGTAAAATTCTTACATTTGGTAATTTTGCTACATTTGTCTATATTTAACTTTTTATTTATTTATTTATTCAAAATATTTATTTTAAAGTGGCAGGAAAACCACTGAACGTCTTTGCACAAAGACAGTTACACAGCACAGTGAAAAAGGAAAATAAAAAAAAATCCTTCTTTTACCTTCGTAATTCCAGAGTCCAGGGAACGCGATACCGGGTTCACCTGCAGGAGATTCTGGGTCATTGAAGAATGGACCAGACACTTCCATTCTCAGTCCTGATTTCCCATCAGAGAAGGAGATTCTGATGGGGTCATGGTCAACGGGGTTGCTGTCCCATGTGTGTTGGATCGCAAACTCCATTTTCCTGAAATGCCTGAAAGCATGTAATTTAGTCAGAGAGGGAATGTGTTGCATGACTACAAAACACAGCTGCATAACTACTTACAAACTTTCACAGCACAGGAGAATGTTGACTACTGTTAAAAGCTGAAGTCGAAGTGAGACCCTCATGTTGTCAAAAGGTTTTTCACTCAATGCTGAATCAATATGTTACACAGAAGTTCACTGTGTGTTCAGCTGAGCTCTCTGTTCAGCTATTTAAGCAGGCTCCTGGTCAATTAAATCTCACCTCTAATAAATGTTTGTTACTCAGTAACCAAACGGTGACTGACTTTCTGATATAGTTTGAGGTATAGGCTTACTTGATAAGGTTGTTGGAGGGCACAGTGGCATTCAATAATGGACACTTTAAAACACAATCCAGAAATTGTTCCAATAGCTCAGCAAGCCTTATGTCAGCAGCCAAACTTCAATATTTGTTCTCCAGACGTCTCCACTGTATTCCTTGTGAAGAGTGAATTTTAACCTGACGCTTTTATGACTTGATGTGCAAAAGATTAAAAAAACACGTTATGTTACTTGGTGTAAAAAAAAGACTGCAAATTAAATGAAAATGAAACAAAAACACGGTATTTCCTGATTGAATGAGCTGATCCTTCGAATTCTTTCAAAGAGGAACTATCGTGCTTATGAGCGTTTTAAGACGGAAGGACTTCAGCAGCGCACAACTTAATCGTCATTGGTTGTTATTTGTTTACTTCAAAACGGACGGCGGAAACGCAGATTGGAGTAAACACCCGATTATTGTTGTATTATATTTAAAAAAATACACACATTGTGTTGGTAAAATACAACAAAGTTACTTTCTCCACTTCCGATTTAGCTATTCAAACGTTAGCTGTGATTGCCTCGCTGCTGTAGCTAGCTGCAAAAGATTTCCAGAGGTAGCAACTGAAAAGTAGCTCTCAGTCGACTTGCTGTGTATTATCATTTGTTCGTCTAACGTATTTTAACACGCAGGTTAAGATTGAAAAATCCTCTTGCGTTTATGTAATTTTATCTAACAAGACTACTTTATTTACTTTTGCCTACATTCTAGAACACCATGGAGGCAGACATTGAATTTTTGAGAGATCAAGGTAAGAGCAAATAGAGGGCAGCTTTATTATTCACGACTCTTATTTGTTTTGTTTCTTTTTCTTTTCTTTTTTTTTTTTTTTACATTTTGTATTCCCCAAAATTACGAACAATAGAAATGTTGTGGACCTTTACCTACAATTTAAAACATTTTTCCATCAGTAATAATTATGTTCGGAAACTAAGAGCTGATACTTTGTCCCGTCTGCAGTCCACAGGTTAAATTCTGCTCTTAGCCGCTATCAGCTGGGGGTCACATCGTCTCAGGTAATACATCAAGCCTAGCTAAATGTAAAGTATATAACGTGATGATAATATTTATAATTAAATAAGATATATCTTCCTTATTTTCAACTTTGCAATTTGTGTTTATATGTCTTTAATCAAAAGCTGGGAAAGCATTATTTAAAGTTAGGTGCAGTGACTTGCAAAACTATCCACACTCCCAGTTTGTCAAAATACAAACATTTTTGTGATCTGAAGATGTGCTTACATTTGTATTCAGTCCATCTGAGTCACTAGTTTTGGTAACCACCTTTTGTTGGTGGCAGGCGTTTTGAGATGCATCTCTAACAGCACATCAAGAAACTGACATTTTTGCCTATTTTTCTTTGGAAAAGAGCTCAAGCTCAGCCAGACTGCATAGAAAATTTCTGTGAACATCAGTTTTGAAGTTGTGCCACAGATTCTCAATTACACATAGGTCTGGATATTAATTGTCTCATTTAACACAGAAATTTGATTTGATCTGAACCACTCCATTGTAGCTGTATGTTTACTGCTGCCCTTCTGCTGGAAAGTGAATCTCATTACTGAGATATATTTGTAAAAAAAAAAAACCCATCTCAAACAAATCAGATATTAACACAGCAGTCAAACAACAAAGAGCAATCTTTTCCTTTTTACAGAATAAATTTGCCAATTTCTTTAAATCTTAAATTTCAATAATTAAAAAAAAAATTCTAAAAGTCTCTTTGCTGAAATTGTTCAGTCAGATTTAATAGTATTCTAATCTTCAATAAACAAATCTAAAAATGATATTGACTAGGAGGTCCATGATGGTTTAGGGTCTCTAAACAGTGAATTACTTTGCTGATGCATTTGCTTGACTCTGTATCTCCGGTTCCCTGTCCATGCTGAAAAAAAAGTAACAATAGCTTGCTTGTTAACCCTCTTCCATAACTGCCAAATGCATGACCAGTAGATATTTGCTAAGCAAAGTATCCCACCCAGATTGTGCTGAGCCTGTAGCTCCCACACTACCAACTATTTTAGGTGGACATCCATGCCCTGCTTTGTTGTTACCCCTGACTTATTTATTGCGATGTTTGATCTTCATGATGCTATTTCTTCACTGATGTTCTCCAAAAATCCTCAGAGGTCTTAACTGAACAGCTTTATACTGAGATTGAAAAAAAAGAACAATAGGTTCATTCTATCTACTAATTATCTTTATTTAAGGGAAATCAAAATAAATGGGGACTGCATACAATTGCATTTCTTTTCAGATCTTTATTTTTTTTATACATTTTAATGTACTTTTAATGTAACTTTATCATTGCCCTTACTCTTCAAAATGATGCTTATGTTAGCCTCTTACATAAAATGCATCAAAGTTTGTGACAACGTATTAAAAAGTTGAAGGAATCTGAACAACTCATGCAAAGCTATATGTGTAAACAGATTCCGATCGAGATAATGTGTTTAAAAGTTAAAAAATGATGAGCGGTTGCCCTTCTCCCACCAGGTTGCCTTTGCCTCATGGTCATCCAGCTCTGTATGCTTCGTTTTGAAATCCTCCTGGCAGAAGTCTTAGTCATTTCCTAGCTCAGCTGTTTCACTGCTCTGCGGGCCATGTTTGCTTCCTCGACTTGCATGTCCTAGAGAGAGAACTGAACTATACTTTTTTTTTTTTTAATGTTAGCTATTCAACAATGCTTTTGTCAGTTTCAAATTAAAAACAGTTCTTAAGAAAATTCAACAAAGAGTCAAAGAGAAAATGTTCCGAATTTTAAACGAAAACTGCACTTATTGACTGTCCCCGGAGTACGATAGGTAAGCAGAGGCAAAACCTAAGCAACTTTTGGTTTGGACTGGTGAGATGCAAAAAATACACACAGACCATGCCTAAAGCTTCTGCATTGGGCTCCCAAGTTTCTACCTGCATTTTGATATGGTCAGTAAAGAAATGGGTTTACTGGAGCATCTCGATAAATATAATATCGCTATTTTTTTCCCCCCCCAGTAATCCACAATCAAAACTTTATTACTGAATGCAGACTCTGGAGCCTTAGTTTCCAAATTAGGTGCAACATATATTTAGACTGGGAAAAAAACTTTGGGACACTGAGCAACAATCCTGTCCTTTTCTTTCTTAGACCAGGTAGGGAAGCTTCTGGTGTTGGTTCAAGAGTTACTTTCAGTGTGTGGTGGCTCTTGAGACGTTAACTGCAGTTTCATTCCCCTCCTTCTGAATCTCCCACAAGCTACCGAATGTACTTTGCTTCAGTACTTATCAAGACTGTCATTTTCCCTTTTGTCTGTAAATGATTTTCCACCACACGTTTTCCTTCCACTCAACCTTAGTGTGTGTAACAATACAATTTGCTTACTGCAGTCTGTGAGAAGCCAGCTTTCATAACACTGACCTCATTGTGAAGCGATTCAGTTGATTTTTTTTAAATACATCTGTAAGCTATAACCATTAAAGTAAACAAAAATAAATACTGTCTTTATTGAATCTGTAGCGTGTATGGTTTTTTTTTTTTTTCACTTTCAACATTTCTTTAAGTTAAAATAAATGAGCATTTTGTTAATGTTGTGACTTACAAGTTGACTGAGCTGGAGCTTGGGAACTGATGGGGAGCACAAAGCTAATCTGTCCTGCTGGGTGTTTTGTGTTTGACAGCTGGATGAGGCACAGCAGGCAGAGTCTCCTCCACCCTGGCTGTCAGACAGAGGGTCAGACATGTTTCTTTTCTTTCTAATAGTTTAACACGTTTCAGAATCGCCCTAATACCGCTTGAAGTTCTTATAGGTTAAAAAAAAATATAGAAAAGCAATTACTTTTATTCAGACAATTTTTGTAATTATTACTCTGTGTTATAGGATAATGGCTCCTCTTATAGCAGAGTATGACCGGCACATGGACGAAATGACTGAAAAGCTTCAGAAATATCAGGTAGAAAAAAAACCTTTATGTGACATGTTCTTAATTCATATTCCCTCTTAAAACTTTGGCTCTATCGGGAAAGGGTTGCCTATGAGGCGCTAAAGACCATCTAAAAAGACGGGCTTGGATGGTAAAAGTTTCTTGTTTACCTGTTTGAAAAACACTTATGTTGTGTGCTTCACAGGAGACGATGACAGACGTCAGACTGAAGCTGGAAAAGGTTGTAGAGGAAAATGAAAGGTAGAAGGATTTTAGTCCTGTCAATGGGTGGGCTTGAGCTGCAAAACAGAAGTCAAATTGGTACCATTTTCTGTCATCAGAGACGTGTTGAAATGATAACCGGTCATATAGCACTTGAAATATCTCTAAGAAATGACATCGACTGTATCGGCGTCTCCCGCCAGAATAAATTTGTACAGGAATCAGGTTCCCCCGGCCTACGGTTCAAAAGATGTTGTTGTTTTTTAAAATGATCTTTTCAGTGTAATTTTTCCAACACTCATCACATCCTCCAGGTTGCACACAGAGCTGAGGGAGTCTATTGAGAAGCAGCTCCACTCCCTGCCTGTGGGCTCAGAAGCAGAGGGCGGCGCGGCAGAAGACACGGCCATCCTCAGAAACCTGCAGGAGCAAGTTCAACTGTCTGAACAGGTCTGCAAATGTGCCCGTTAAATATCATGTGCTGTTTCAAGTTTCATAAAATGCATCTGGAGGTTTTTGTCGATGTTTTTTTTTTTTTATCTGGTTATTAGCAGGTCTTAGTTCTGGAGGTTCGTTGAGATGTGCAGTCGCAGTTTTTAAATTCATTGGGAAAAACACGATTTGCCAAAGCATCCAAAAAGAATAAAAAATTTTAGTGACTTTTTTTTTTTAAATATGCTGATTTTTTGTTTGTCCTCAAAGCCATTTTTTAGAGAATGGAAGACCACATAACTATTTACATATTGAGAGTATGAAATCTTGACTGACATTTGATTACTTTGCATCGATGAATCAGAGGTTGATCAGCTCTTGTCAGTATATCTGTAAGGCAATTACTGAAATATCCATGGTTTTGTTTGTCCTTCATCAAAATGAAGGATTGCTGTAATTTTTGGTTGATAAACGCATTACAGTAGCGCTCAACTTGTCTTTTTCGGGTAGAATATGTGCTCCGATGGTTAAATTAGGATATTGTTACATTTATTACGTTTTTTTGTTTTGTTTGTTTTTAAACACCTGCCTCTCTCAAAGGACCTGGAACAGTTTTTTTTTTCTTCTATCGACATATGTTATAATTTTTATGGAAAGAAAGATCTGAATCGGTCAAGAACGGAATCTGCAAACCGTCTTTCTCACCAAGCCAATGCAAACATGGTGCTGGTTTTATCACTGATAAACTGGTATCATAGACTTGTCAGGAGCTTGGGAGTGGAGTCATGGAAGACGAGCAGCCAATCAAAATGTTGTAAATGCCATGTTTAAAACGCCAGAGTTAGTTTTGGTTTTGTTCTCCTTGTGCTGTGTTTCCCCATAAAAACAGAGCACATATCAAACATTTAGCAGATGAGACGTTACTCTGTTAGACATCTGGACCAGATTGTATTATATTAGGTCGATATCTTTTGAGGAATCTCTGTCCTGGACGTTTTAAGAGGAGCTGATGAATTTTTGCCTCTTCGCCAGTGAGTTGTTCTGCGGTTTTGGTTTTGTTCTCGGCTTTCTTTGATTTCTGCCACTTCATGTTTTGCTTTGGCATTTTTAATGCCCAATTTATTTTACAACCTGCTAATGGTTTATTTGTGGGTAAAGGTAATTTATTCAGTCAAATAAGCAATGTCGATCCACAGAAGCTTGCTCAGTTATTTTACTTTAATTCAGAATCATAATTTTCTTTTGAAAATGTTATGCAATCAAATTTTATTCGATTTGAATAATAAAAAAGAAAGAGTTCTACATATGATGATAGATTTTGTTTTTTTATGAATGTGGCTTTAGTACTACAAAGATTACTCAGTCCATGATCGAATAGAAGCAGCAATAAAAACCATCCTTTGCTTATAAAACCCCCACAGATTATATCCTAAATCTGTGAAGCAGCAGTTATTCCTAGCCTGCTGAGATCCAGATAGAAGACTCAAACAGAAATACAGAATCAAAATGTTTTGTTTACAAAGAAGGGTTAAGGAAAGAAGGAATATTTCTATATTAATTCCCAGCATTGAATATCAGAAAAAAAAAAACTAATGGCAAAAAATGTTGGCAAAACAACTCGACTCCATTATTTCTGTGAACAGTGAATGGCGACAACGCTCGCTCCGCGAAACACTTCCTGCGGATTCTAAAATTGCAACAAAAGCTTTGCTGAGCCGCAGAAATTCGATGCAGCTGGATGCCGCGAGCATTTGTCGTGACTGGCACATAAATTAGACGATCAATATAATTTTGATCTCTGCGTTCAGTTGTGAGCACCAGGAAACGCGCCGCTCCTGCTTCGTCAGAGATACTTCCTGAAATCTTTTTTTTTTTTTCATCGTCTGTTGGGTGGCAGCAGGAAAAAAAACAAAACAAACACAGTAGTTATGAGAGTAAATGTGGGTGGATTTTATTTGTTTGTGTGTGTGTGTGAGTTCAGGAGCGGAAACAGGCCACGGAGCTGTGGCACACGACGGCCCAGGAGCTGGACCGCCTACAGCAGGTCTACCAGAGGGCCCTCTCTGACGGGCAGCTCCACAACGCTCAGAGACAGCAGCTCAAGGTTCACTTTCCCACATCAGCTTGCAGGACTTTTGTATTCTACAAGCACAGCAAAGGGAGAAGCTTAAACTTTTATACAACGTGATGCATAAGTATTCTGAACCCTCAAGGTTTTCCTCATTTTAAACGCATTATCGCCACAAATTAAGCAGGATTTACGGACTAGACCTTCACAAGCTCATGCATTGGCAGACAAAAACACAGGATTTTCAATTCCTTTTTTTTTTTTTTACAATAGAAATCTGAGTAGTGTGCTTTGTATTCAGCTCACCTTTTACTCTGACACACCAAGTTAAACTGTGGCCGAAACAATTAATTGGATTAATTCTCATTAGTTGATTATTTAAATAATTGTAACTTATTTAGTGCTTGATTAATCAATTAATTATTAACTGGACAATACAGACTCAAAAGAAGGCCATTTGCTGAAAGAACAACATGATCAGAGCAGTAATTAAGCCTCAGCTGTACAAATAATGTACATTTTGCATTTAAGATAAAACAAATAACCTGTTTTGTAAATTCGTTCTACCCAGCACTTCTCAAGTGGATTAGTTTTATTTCACGATTTTCAAATTCTGCAAAAAAGGGGTTATTAAGCAAATAATAATTATTCATCAAAGTTAATCAACAGTTTAGCGCTAAGCTGTTGATCAGCACCTGATACTTAACCTGTCAAGTGAAGTAGCAGGTGCTTTATTTAACTTTCTGTTAAGGACAGCAGAAAGGGCCGAGTTTTTCACATGTTGCTATTAGAAGTATGGTTTCAGCTGCAGATTCATTCTTTGCCACAAATGGTGAAGTCTTCACCAAAGAAATGTTATGTTGTTGCATTTTAGCCAGTAAAATGTTTATTTTCTTATTTAACAAAAGGAGTTATATTCCTAATCGTCTTTGTCTCTACATGCGCAAAGCAGATGGAGACACACTTAAGAAAAATCTTACTGTTACGTTGAAGGTGGTTACATAGCATTGACTGGAAGCGTAGTGTAATATAAACGTATGATCATGTTATTAGATTTTTTTTTTTATCAGTTTCAGATGAGTGAATTAACAATGTGTCTTTGTGCTGGTCTTTCACATGAGCTCACAATGAAGTTTGTGGTTGTGCTGTAGCAAAATGTACAAAACAGACTCGAGAGTAAATGATGTCCACATTCCTGACCCGACTGTAGTAAAACTGTACCACTTTTGGGTTGGGGTCCTCACCCCTAGGTGGAGCTGTTGTCCTGGCAACAGGGTTAATTAGAGTCATTTGGTCTCAGGTAATTCTTGATGTATGCTGGAGCTAATTACTGGCTCTTAAACGCTATTGAATGCCCACTTTTCTGCCATCACAGGATCAGCTTGTTCGGTTTCAGCAGCACTCTTACAAACTCCAAGCGGCCAATCAGAAGCTGGAATCTGTAAGTAATGCTTAATTAAAAGTGTGTTAAATTACTGGCTTCCAATTAGCCGTGGGATCGAAATGCTTTGCGCTTTTCTAAAATGAACCCTGCTCTAATAATTAATCTTGTAACTAAGTGAATGGGTTTCTAAATCCCACTGGTAGTGAGCCAGAAATGTCTTGTTGTATAATGGACTGTCAGCTTACTCTGTAATCCTCTAACTATCTCGGCTTTTTTTTTTTTTTTCCCCCACACACCCACCCCAACACACGGCGCTGTATACGACTTCCTCTCCGTCACCTGAAATCACAGACGCAGCAGCCACCGCACTGATCACGGCTCCGTCTCAAACAACCAAACCGAGCTTCACTCTTAACTACGGACGTGTTCTTAACAAAACACACATGTGCTTACTTTGCACAACATTCAGTGCGTGTAGAGACAGTATAGTAATACTATATCTTCCTAATGCATTTTTAATGTGCGGTTAAGCCCCGGGCTTTCCCCCCCTCTCTCCGACTGTTCATGCAAGCAGCCTTTTTTTTTCACCCGCTGCATATGAGAGCAGTTTACTTTGTAGCGGTGAATGACTGATACAGGGCTCCTTAGGGTTTGTTCTGAAAGGACATGGAAAGTTTTAAGTGAGAAGTTTTGCTGAAAAGTTGCTTCTGACAGGAACTTTCGGAGCGGCGTGTTTGGGAGCTATGCCTCACAATTGGCATTCTTGTCTTTCCTGCCACACGCAGACGAACCAGCAGCTCCTGAAGACGGTGACAGAGCAGAGCACAGAAATGGAGGAGCTGCACTGCCAGCTCAGGTAACAGAAAAAAAAACAACAAAAAAAAAACACCTTTGCGTTTTTAAAGCTGCTGCCGCCAAAGGGTCTTGTTTCATTATGGATGCACAACACAAGGGAGGCTTCATGCCGGAGCCCTTCTTGTACCCCTTTGACAACAATTTCCCATCCAATTTGTGGAATAAAGATAAGTGTAAAAGGTTTTTTTTTTTTCTTTTCCATTAACTGCAACCTGTTCACAAGGGCACAGAAAAGCAGCTAAATTAACATCTGCTTAACACTATTATGTCTGTATTGTCTTTGTTTGTCCTCAGGTACTCTTCAAAAGGAATCCTCAGCAAATGTGCTCGCATAATTACATTACAATTATTACCTTAATTATGCGTTTAATTGGATCATAAGTCGGGCAGTTGTTAAAAAATAATCAATCAATGCTAATTATTTCAAAACAGCAAATAATTGCCCTAATTAATCCCTCTGCGCGGCGTTATTTTTTTTTTTTTTTTTGTTACTGAAGCAGTTTTGGCTGTTTTTTTGTTTTTTTTTTTGCTTTTTTTTAAAGAGATTACATTTAAATTCTTGACTTTGCCCTCAAGTTAGAAGTTAACTTTTAAGCAGCATTGACAGTGAATATATTGTACACTGCGTATGAAGGATCTGCCAACAAAGGATTAGTGTCTTCATCAGGTCTTGCTGTCAGTGTCAGGTTGCCAGGAAACCAGCTGGTATTCAAGAAAGTCACCCTTCAGAGGCATCAGATTCAGAAGAAAACTCCGGTGTCAACACGGAGCGTCGCCTGCACTTGTTGTTCTTTATATTCATCAAAATGCAAAAGTTGTTTGAGAGCCAGAAAACCCGAAGGATCATCTAGAAAGTTTAAAGCACATAAAGTAAAATCCTTCCATTGTTTTTCAAAGCCATTTAGTAATTTTCAAGCACAGTTTTTTTTTTACTTAAGAAGAGACTTTAGAGCCACAAACCTTTGCAGTGTTTTACTGTGGCTTTTAATTTTTAATGTGTCTGCTGTGAATATAATACCTCTGCAAATTTAGGGTGTGAGATATTAGGAAAATGTGTGATTTTGGTAATATTGGTGAAAGCTGCGACACCGATTTGACTCGCAATGAATAAATAATTAAGAATTACTAGTGCCTGCCTCCGATGGTTTTCTCTCTTCAGTCGAATGCTTTGTGCTCAAACCATAAACTCTTTCTCCACTGCATTAGGCAGGCCAAAGCTGAACTCAGGACGGCCACAGCCAGAGTGGACGAGATGACCAAATTTTTAGAGAATCTCCAGGAACAGATGAAAAGAAAAGTGAGTAAATCTAAGTAAATATTGACGCATAAAAGATCCGTTTAATAGTTGTTGGGGAAATTTCGTGGATCCGACACTGACGGATTATTTTGCCTTTCAATATGTGTGTGTGTGTGTGTGTGTGTGTGTGTGTGTGTGTGTGTGTGTGTGTGTGTGTGTGTGTGTGTGTGTGTGTGTGTGTGTGTGTGTGTGTGTGTGTGTGTGTGTGTGTGTGTGACACTTTACCAGTATTGATGCTGTTTGATGTTCTTTTTTTTTTTTTTCGAGTTTGAGTTATAACCAATGTGTTACCTACTTCTCGAATATATTTCTACAAGATTCCTGTCGACGACTCATAGTCATACTTTTGTAATTAGGAGGAGGACATGGCTGAGGCTCAGGCCAGAGAGGACGCAGCAGACAGACGACTCCAGCAGCTTCAGTCATCCCTGAGCCAACTGGAAACCCGGTGAACACATTTTTAACCTGCTGTTACTTCACCAGTAATCACCTGTCACTTCTTATTACAGGTCTGACAGGCGAGAAGGAACTGTTCTGTCAAAAAAATTTTTTTCCTTCTTTTTTTTTTTAAGTATACTGCAATATTGATCTGATGGGAAGTCATCGAGTTCCATATCTGAGCTTTAAGTGTCACAAGGCCAAACGGCAGCGCTTACTCTCTCTCCGCTGCTCGCTCTCACTGTTTTCCTCCTTTTCCAGGCTAAAGGCTGCATCTCTGGAGACGGAGGCAGTTCGTCGAGAGCAAGCTGTGTGGGAGACAAAGGTGGGGGAACTCCAGGCGCGTTGCACCGCCCTGGAAGAGGAAAAGTTCGAGGCTCTGTCCAAAGTCAGAGAGAATGTTCAAGTAGCTGAAGAGGCTGTATTGCAGAAGGAGCAGGTGACCCCCCCAGTCTCTCCTCGTCTTTCCGTCAAATCTTTTCTTTTCTTTTTCTCTTTTTTGTACTGACTTGAGTCTTCCTCTCAGTCTGCTCAGCTGCACCATATATCCCTGACAACTCTTCACATTCTCTCAGAAATACCACCTCTGAATTGTGCACCTTTTCCTCTCTTTTTATTTTACCCTGTAGTGCCTTTTAAGAGAGAAGCAGAAGACAGAGGAGCTTGAAAAGACAACGCACGCCATCAAGCTCTTGATCCAGGAGGCTGCAGTCCGAACCAGGAAAGAGGTACAACATTTGGAACTGGTCGGATAAACAGTTCTCTTGTTTTAGCAGAATAAATCATTGCAAAGCACCAGCTGAGGTTGGTTTATGAAGTAAAAATGCTGCATTTAGAAACATTTTTAAACCGGCATCAATCACACTTTTGGTGGAAGATTGGTACGTTCTCAAGCTCGATTTTTTTTTTTTTTTTTTGCTGATTATCTGTCTCATGTTAAACTGTCACAATACATTGATAGCTTTTGTGAATATATTTTAAAAAAAACAACTGTTATTTATACAAGTTAGCTCCTGCAACTCTAAGGAGTTAAAAACCTATGCATCGTACACAGAGAGGCCATAAATATTAATGTTTGTATTTACACTTCAAGAAACACAGAAAACTCAGAGTCTGAAGAATTCTGCAATTTTGACATGAAAAATTAGTAGGAACGCTGTGCAATCTGAAAGTTATAGTGATTTGTGTTCCTGTCACTGCAGAGCTCCACGTCCAAACATGGCTGAAGCGCCGGCTTGCATTTATTTATGTCCCTACTCTTTTAAAATATGTCGAGGGAGGACATTTGAGGCCTTGGACTTTCTTCATTTAAGGACCCACATGCATATTTAACTTTTTTACCTTCCAGGTACTTAATTTTAAATATTACTTCGAGAGCAAGACACTTTTTTTTTTCCATTTTAATCTCTTTTTTGCCCCTTTCCCTCTTTTAAAGCCACTCGGAGGGAAGACAAGCATGTATAATGAAGAATTAATCTCCAGGTTACCTACAAGTTTTAGCCAGACTTTGTACTCTGAGGACATAAGTATTGCCCAGACTGTTAAGCATTAGAGGGAAAACTTCCAGAACATCCTCTACATTCATATGTGTCCCTGGGAAAGATGTTACTTCAGTATATAAAAATCTTTTTCTCTTTTTTTTTTTCCTGCTGTAGTTTACTTCCTCACACACAAACAAATAGAATTGGTTAATCTTTAATTTGAAAATGTTTATTCATTGATAAAAAGCAAGTTATATAAAAATAATAAATAAATAAAAACTCAGCTGCACCACTGTAAAATTCATTTATAGTTAAATGTTGATGCATATTCTTTAAATTTGTGTTTTACTGGGTTTTTTTAAAAAGTTGATCAGAATCTTGAGAAGCATTTCATTTTTTATGCCCGGCTGTAAGTTTCCCCCGGGGTGTGATTAGGACATGAAGCAGAATCTCTAAGTCTCTCTTCAAAACGGGAAAAACTACAGACTATGGATCACAAGCAGGGAAGATGTATCTTGATCTGCCTGGGTCTGCACATGGCATCAAGAACATGTGTCCCCTTAATGGAGGGTGTCGATGCATTATTTCTGACCTTCTGCTGGTTGTTGGTGTCTTTAGAAAACGCATTAGCTCTCACGTGCTTTATGTTAATATGCAGGAATATATCATACACATTTACTCTGCTCGATTTCACTGATGAACATTTTGGAGAACATCGTGTGCCAAGAAACTGAACCACAACTGCATCAGTAACTCAGCTGCAAAGAACATGTATGATATATGTATTTCTGTAAATAGGTGTGAAAGTTCTACCTTAAATGGCTGTGTGAGTGTTTTTTTGTGAAGAAATGCATGCGACATGTCAGAAAGCAGGGAACGAAGCAGGCTGCTCACTCTGATGAGTTTATATTATTTAGTTAAAGATAAAAACATACTCTACAATAAGTCCAAGAACATATCTCAGATTTTTCATTTCTCTCATTCTTTATTTTTATTTTTTTTTTTAAAAACACGTCCTTTCCTGACTTCTCTCTCTTGACTCATCAAAGCATTTATGAGCTTAGCAGTCATGAAAAGTATCAGCTGAGAAGCCATCATTAGTAGTTGCAAACAAAAAAAAAAAAATAGTGTCTTCCTTGGGAGGTCACATTAGCTCATTTATTTGTTTGTTAAAAATTGTTTAGATGATATATGAAAGAGAAAAAACAAAACTCTTGAAGTTCTGTTTTTATAGACACAGTCGTATTAAAACCATATAAAATTAAGCAATCTTAAGATTATTCCCATTTGTCCACCAAAGCCCATGTCCTTAACCTTAATTTGATTTTTTGCTAAACTCAGAAAAAGCTATGTGCTGTTGGTTAAAGTGTGGGTAGGCCAAAGATGGGTGTAAGTTCTTAGTTTTGTTCCTGTTTTCCTTTTTTTTTTTGTTTGTTTAAAAATGGAATAAACTTGATCGAAGGAGAATTGTCCAAGGCCAAACTCTGAGTAATCTGTTGGTGCATTTTCACTACTCATCCTTGAGACAAACTAAAACATCAGTCACAAATATATTTCAGTCATTAAATAGTTGTTATTGTAAATTATGGCTGTCATTTCCTTAGACATTTACATTTTCAAAAGAAAACCTTTATTTATTGCATCATCTTATGTTGTGTTCACATTGCTACTTGTGTGGGACTGAAGGGTCATTTATTTATCTCGGCATTTAAATCTCCATTTCTTTTAAGCCTCATTTGTGCTTCCTGCAAGATTTTCTCCTCGTACTTTGAGTCATCTAATTGTGCTTCCTGGAAAGGAAAAATATTCAAGGCAGAGTCTGAATACAAACGTACTCGATTCATTTTTCTTTTCCTCCATCTGCCGTGTTAACTCATTAATCGCTCGAGTGAAATCCTCTTTGCCTTTTCTTCCGTTTCTTTTTGCGCCAACAGGTGGAAAACGTGCGCAAGCAGTGCAACATCCAAATCCATCGTATGGCAGAAGAACTGTCTGCACTGCAGCTGGTACAAAGCTTCCCTCTCACGGGGATACTCCTTTCAAAATGACACTAAACCCTTTTTTTAGTCTCTCTGTGTCTCATGTCTTCAACTCATGTCTTCCATGTCAACCCTTATACCCCTCTCTTTCTAGGAGTGTGCAGATAAAGAGGCTCAGATCGAAAGGTCCCAGCGTGAGAGGAAAGCTGTAGAAGAAGAACTGGAGAAGGTACTCGCAACAACTCGAGCAAGTTCTCTGCTGCAGTCGGATGCAGAGGCTTTGACGCCGTTTGATTGCGCGGTTCTACGACTGGGCACGTGGGATCTGTTTTTGTTCAGGTGTACAAGGAAGGCAGGGCGGAGCCGGAGTTCAAGAAGATCGAGGCCCTTCATCAGAGGTGTCTGAATGCAGAGAGGTTGAAGGACGACGCTAGCCTCACTCTCCAAAGCACTCAGAGCAAGCTGAAAAAGATGGAGATGGAGTAAGTGGCATCGTGTGCACGTCACTGTAGGCGAGCGACTCGTTAGCTTAGCGGGCAGGAAATTAATCCTCCTCATCTGGTCCACCGTAGCTACGGCGAGGAGGTGTCGCGGTGTCAGGAGGAGGTGCGGCGGCTGCAGGACTTGCTGGCTGCGGCTCGGAGCGACTGCGTCGGCGTCAGCGACGAGCGGCTTCAGCTGCAGCAGGAGAACACGCGGCTGCGCAAGGAGATGGACGACCTGCGCAAGGCCAGCATGCAGATCCAAAGAAACGCCAAGCAGAAAGTAATAGGGCTGAGACGATTAGTCGAATTAATCGTGATGAATCCATTATTGAAATGAAACAAATTTAGAAATTGATTAATCGTTAACTAGAGTATACAGACTCAAACAAAGACCTCATTTTGGATTTAAGATTATGAGAAAAAAAAAAAAAACCTTCTTTGTTAGTTAATATGTCGTTTAATAATCTAAACTTAATTGACATCATCTGGCTTCAAATTCTGTAGAAAGAAAATCTTCTATTAAGCACCTTTTTTACCCAATTACGAATCAGGTAATGCAACAAATAGTCGACAGATTGTAACCCACAGAGTATTGATAAGTCAAGCAGAAAGAACTGAGCTTCTCACATGATGATGAAGCATTTGCTAGCTGCAGACGCATTTTTTACTACAGATGATCAAGCATTCACTAAAGTAAAGTTATGTTACTCCATTTCAGGCAATAAAGTGTTTATTGCCTAAATAACTAAACAACACTAGACATGAAGGGAACAAGAAAAAAGGGTTCAAATAAGGTTGCGGATAGAGAGGAGCCACTTGGCGATTTACTGATCCTGACTGCCAGGAAAGATTTATAGAAAAAAAAAGAAAAATCTAAGGTAACGTTGGTAATTACACGTCTGTCATTCAGTGTTTTTAAAGAGGGCGGCTCTTTATTTCAGAAAATTGCACAGGATTCTTCACAATTTGTCATCAGTTTTTACAATATACAGACGATTTTGATCATACGTACATTATTTATTCAAAAGATACATGCAGTTATTACTTCAGGGTCATTGTTGCAGACTTTATTTAATTGTACAGAAGGAACTGGGTATTTAAAAAACATTTTAATCGGCAAGCTTCCTCTACGGCCGTCTCCGCTTTAGGTCTCCGAGATGGAGCAAGCATGCAGCCTCAAAGAGCAGGGACTCGACGCGCGGGTGAAGGAACTGGAGGAAAGGAGCCGAAGCTCCAGCGCCGATCTGACACGCCTCCTTGCAGCACAGCAGAAAAGCACTCAACGATGGAAGGAAGAGGCCAAGAACCTAGCGCGGGCCTTTGAAACTAAAATCACAGCTCTCAAGTAAGGATGTGTGGAGATGGGGCTTTAACATTTCTAAGGAAAGGAAGAGATGCACAGATCTATTTCTGGTGTTTTTGAAGAGGAAGAGAATAAGTTTATTTATGTAAGGTCTGCGTGCAGCATGCTGTACAGGGCAAATGTATTAGCTTAGATCTAAGCAGTTCTAAGATGTAAGAGATCAATACATGAAAGTTGAGACAACAACCAATTTCCATTTGGGATTATTAAAGTATTTCTAAGTGGAATAGACTTTTATTAGACGTGTTTAGGGTTTGTTAGTAGTGAGTGATGATCTGTATTAATCTGACCCCCCAGGCGGCCTCTGAAGCTGCCAGTTTTTCCCCCCAGATCTTTGTTGCGGTTATCTTACATGTGTGGTTCAGCTTCACTCTTGGGATTTCTTTCATTTTTCCACGACCTATCGAGCAAGAGCGGAAACATCAGCGCGCGGCTCTTTCATGTCTCCAGAGACGCTCTGCTGGGTTCAGGTCCACATCCCGCTCTACATTGTCGCTCTTACACCATTACCGTTTTCCTCAAGCCACTCGTCTGATTCGACGGCACTCCAGTTTGACTAAGCTGACTACTTATCCAAATGGGCTGGCAAATCACATTAACAAATGTGCAGCGTCTATTGGTGTATCTGAGTGCACCTGTGCCTTTCACTTGATGCAAAATGCTTTGCTTTTTACCCCCGTCTTTCTTTGTTTCTCATTAAAAAAAATGGAAAGCTGTGCGGCGCTCGACAAAAGCCGGCGCTTTCTTTGCAAGATAAAGCCCTCAACGTGAAGTGTTGAGCCATAACAATTTAATGTAAAAGTAGTTAGTAACTGGCAGACGGCTTAAAGGGGATGTTTAAAATTGATGAAATGCATAAATATTTAATACTGTGATTCATTATGTACAAAACAGTGTATTATTCAAGAACAAATACCCTTATTTTTTTTAAGCTCCGCTGCCTGAGGATTGCAATATTGCATCTGTTTTACCGTGAACACTATCAAAGGTGCTGAAACATCTCATACAAAAATTGATTTGACACTTGATGTTGTTCTGCTCTGAGCAATAGCCGAGATACATCTGAAATAGTGCAAATGCGGGAAAACAAAGCTTTATAAATGTTTTTGTTGTGTCTTTGAGCTGAGCCTCGGCTCTAATGTTTTTTTTTTTTTTTTTCCCTTTTGTCTTTGCTGTGTATTCAGGGCAGAGCTGAAACGGCAGAAAGAACGCTCGCTTGAGTTAGAGATCCAGCTCCAAACGGACCATAACACAATATCTGAGGTGTGTGCGACTCGCAAACAGGAGCAAACTAGTGTTCGATTTAATTTAGCAGATCACGTAGTTGATATCAGCGAATGAAATACTGTTAAATGACACTGATGGTTCTCAATAAATTAGAAAATAGTTGAAAATATTGTGAAGTTTACTTAATTGAGGAAGTGAAACTCATATTGCGTATAATAATGACACACTGTCTTGCATTTATACCATTTATTTTGGCTAACTTATATTTTTTTGGCTGGCATCTAATGAAAACCCCACACTAAGTTTCTTGTAGAACTTAAGTGTTATATAAGACCTATGCACTTGACAAAACACAGTGGACCAGCACCAGAAAATGACATGGTTACCAAAATGTGCAGCCTTGATACCTTTGAGCACAAAAGTCCTTTCAATCAAATCCCAGCCAACGTCTTTCTGTCTATACTTTGCATCATCTCTTCGGGCCTGCATTGGTTTTTGGATACTCCGCTTTAGTGAAACAGACTCAAGTTTGCATGCAAAGTTAATTGGTCATCTGAAATTGCCCGGAGGTGAGAGCGAATATGTGTTCATAGTTGTTTTTCCTGTGTTGCCCTGTGATGGACTGCTGACCTTTCCACGGTGTGCCACTGCTCTTACCCATTAGCTGCCAGAGATGAGCACCAGCCCCCTCTTGACCCTACTAAGCATATAGCCAGTGTAAATGACAGATGGATGTTTGGCCACAGCACTCTATGAACAGTCAGCTTCTTTAGCAATGACCTTTTTGAGGCTTAACCTCCTTGAGGACAGTAAAATCCTTTTTAATTGCTCTTATGTTAAATTGTAATTTCTGACAAACAGGATTTTTTTGCGCTTTTATTCGCTGTAAGCCTTTATTATCGAAATTAACCCAAATGTATGTTAGATAAGAGTTTCCGGGTTTTTTTTCAATACGATAAATGCAATATTTAATTATACTCTAATTAGTTTATACTTAAGGACAAGATATATTTGCACTATTTGTCTGAACTGCTGTGCTTTGAAAACAATCTTAAATAGAAACTTTGGTGCTACATCCCATGTGTCAAACTGATCTGTGTTTGCTCAGTATGAGAAACAGCTTGCAGAATATCAAGAGAAGACAAGTCGTCTCCAGAGAAGACTGACACAAGCTGAACAGAAGGCAACTACAGCTTCGCATCAGGTACTGGTAGCTGCATTTTTTTTTTTTTTCTACACAGGATAAACATACACACCTCTCCCATTGAGATGCATATATTTTAAGTTGATTAAATTTTTAGTTACAGTATGTGCATGTTGTTTGTTTTACAGCTGAACATGTTCGCATCACAGCGAAGGAAACCTGCCACAGTGGATCCAGGGACTCTATGACAAGTGGCCATAACTTTGGGGAAATAATAAAATAGCCATATGTTTTGATAACTCTTTCTTAGGTTCACATAGTTTGGGTTGATGCTGTGTTTCCTGAGGCATTTAATACCATATTTTCTAACAAGGAATTGTATGTATTTCAATAAATGAATAAAAAAAGTGAGAAAACCAGTGTTTTTGATCTGCTTCCACTCAAACTGCAGGGGGAGCTAATGAGTAAACCTTTTGGATAAAATCTGTAAGGTTAAGAATCCCGTTGCTAGGTAACTAACCGTTAGTTTCATGTTTGTAACCATAAAACAAAGACGCAAAAAGAATTGTTCATAAAGTAGAGCTCTCTTTGGAGAATTCGTTGGAAAACGACGCTAAAGTACGCTAAGTGTGTTTTATTTTATTTATTTATTTATTTTTTTCAAACATTTTTAAGAACACTGTCGAAACCAGGTTTCACATTATAAAAACTCCTATAATACTTGCGTTACGCCGCAGTTTGTTTCTTTTATCCACGGGCTGTACTAGTGTTTCTGTCTCAACGTCTGTAGTTACCAGAGATGATGGCTTCTGCACCGTCGCCGTCCTCTCCCCGAGACATTTCAAAGCTAATAAAGGACAGGCCACTCCGAGGTGAAGGTGGGTGTAGCTAAAGAAGAATTGAACGCAAAGAAAACGACATTTTGACATGGGTTGTTAGCTACGGAAGCAAATTTAACTGCTACAGCTAGGAGATATTCAGAAACAGCACCTTGTCATTACGAGATATAAAACTTTTTCTCGTTTTATATTGTTATAACGAGAAGGTTTTATATTTTTTTAACAAGATTTATATGCTCTAACAGAGTGATAAAATGTGAGTCAGATGGGGCATACCTTTATGGCCGTTCAAGAAGTGAGCTGTCAGAGGAACTATTGTTTTCTCGTTATAACGACATAACTAGTCGTAGAAACTAATTACATTTATTTGAGTAACTTTTTTGGGGGGGAGGGAAGTACTTTTAGGAGACGTTTTACAGCGCCGTACTTTTTAATAACATGATGACACCGTTCATTCAATTCCTGTATACTTTTAATATATATAAACCAGGTATATATATAAAAAATCAAAACATATTTGATTTGCCTGAATTTGTAATGTAACTTGTATTCGTTTTTATTTTAGTCTTTAAAATACCAGAACTGGCACATAAATTAATGCTTTTTGTGTCTGTCTGATTGTAAGGTATTCAATTAGAGATGATCAATTACTCAAGTAGCTTTTCATAAAGCAGTTTTTTAATCTTACTCGAGTAATTTCTTGGAAGGTTATTTATTATTTTTACTCAACTTAAAAAATATCTTGAATTAGTGCTACTCTCACGCACAATGTTTTGGTAGCTACCCACCTCTGTTTGAACTATTAAACCTGTAGAGATTTGCACTGACATCAGTTAGCATCCAGGGAACTCGGATATAAATAGTGGACTCTTAAGTACCTGGGTGTTCATCTGAATAATTAACTAACTTTGTCACAGCTCTTCCTCAGCCAGCATCCCTTGGTTGGCCCATATCAGAGCAAACATGTAGGGCTCCCACGGAAACCACGAACAAAACCTTCTGGGACCCATATTATTGCTCTCATTTATTCCATATGGGGCCCACCTAGTTATGCTGGCTGGGTTATAGCAAGGGTCAGCGTTCCTCATGCTTAGGAGGCTGAAGTCTTTTGGAGTGCTGGGGATGCTACTGAAGACCTTTTTGACTAGGACGGCATTAGAAATCTTCTAATGTTTGAGCAGCAACTTTAAGCATACTACGCTTTAAGCAGTTGGATAAGTTCATCCGGGAGGCCACCTCTGTGCTTGGGTGCTCCTTCAATGATGGATTTACGATGGTCGCTGGGTCTACAAATGTTGTTAACAAAGGCTTCAAAACAGAAGAAAGAAGCTGTTCTATGTACTTTTAATCAGAAAATAAGAAGCTCAACAGTTCTGGTGTTAACGGGATTTAAAATTTATTTTTGTTAAAGCAAGTTTTGCATTTTGTTCTAACAAGATAGTGCTGAATTTATTTCCTATCTCTGACAGTTAAATGCTTCTGTAGTTAGCCCGTTTCGTAATGGTAGTAAACCTTCCTTTTGCTGTAGAATGCAATCTCAATCGAGTGGAGTGCACCACTGTACCACCAGGACCTGAATTTAAAGTAGACCCACAGGTGAGGCCTAAAGAAAGTGTATCTAATCATTATGCTCATAAAAATATGCCATGAATCACAGAGGGAGGTGTGGTCTAGGCTTTGTGGCTATTTAAGGGCCGAGGGAGCTGGAATTCACCCAGAACAGGTATAAAACTGCATTAGTTGTGCTCATACTAAGCTGATATATTAACATCCAAGACGTTTGGATGTTATGTTGACAAAATCACACAACACAACCAATCCTTCCATAAAAGGTAAAAAAAAAAAGAAAAATTACCCAATTTTACATTCTGATTAACAGCTTCATCACACGTGATTATAATGTTTAAGTTACATTTAAAACTAAAAATATCTTTGTAATTCTTTTCCCTTTTTTAAGTTGAGAAACATATTACATTTGCTTTGAGTAAAGTAACTTATTGCTTTTTGAACTTCACCTTTGGAAATTTGTTTCACTCTTTTTTTTTCTTTTTTTTTTACTTTGAAGTCAAAGTAAAAAATGTTCTGAGCTCCCAGTTCAAAATGTATTAAGAATGCCTGCTAAAACTGAAATTCAATTCAGTTATCACTGAGCAATGGTGAGTTTATTATCCAATAGTGGCCAGTGGCACCCATAGTGCTCTCCGTCATCCATTTGTTAATGTGTTCCTTTGTTTTTTTAATGCATGTAGACGATGAATTCCTTTAGTTCTACTGTAGCATGATTAAGATATGCAAGCTTTAGTTCTGAAACTGTTGCGTTTCTGTTTTTTTCTATTTAACAGTTGAAGTAAGGACAAACAATGTTATACTTATAACAAGCAGGAAGAAAATATTACCAGACTCCAAAATTCTTTGATTTATATATTCCATGTAAAGGCAAGATATGAACAAAGGAATGTCTAAGCTCAGAAAAGCTTTATTGAGTTACTTTAGAAATTAGATATATAAAAATTAAAATGTCTTATTATTTTTTCCCCAAGTTGGCCGACATTGCTGTTGTTGAATATTGAGTGTCTGTTTTGCTGGCAGTTGTGCACCAGATTAGTCAACTTGTTGTAGTTGCTTGAATGCCAGGACTTTTGTGTGATTCTTAATCATTTGAAAGAAAATAAATGCAATGTTTGAATGTAATGTAATCTGTGCAGATAGATGTTACATTTAAACAACCGCAATATCGAAGGATTTTAAGGTAACTGAAGCATTACCTTTGTTATGTTGCCTGAGAGCTTTTCTGCCTAACAACATCCCTCCAGAGTCGAGAGAGACTTACGTTTACAGGCTGATCATACTAAATAAACACTACCAATTTTATCCTCAGTAAAAGCCACTTAGAGCAGACCATGAATGGCTGTCTCAGAATAATAGCTGTAAAGCTTTGTTAACATTTTACACTCTCAGCACATT
This sequence comes from Poecilia mexicana, assembly GCF_051168715.1. NCBI lineage: Eukaryota > Metazoa > Chordata > Actinopteri > Cyprinodontiformes > Poeciliidae > Poecilia > Poecilia mexicana. The sequence continues at coordinate 6,055,514 of NW_028263370.1, read as the reverse complement.
TTTAGACATTTTCCTCATCTTAATCTAGGCTGTATTAAAGAGACCTGTATTACGAAAACAACCCAGTGTGCAACACTTGAAGGCCCGTGAGAAAATGATATTTCTAGGCTGGCACACCCCGTCACCCACAGATAAGGAACCAGAAAGCATACAGAAGGTCCCTGAACCACAACAGCCTACTCCTCTAAAACCTTCACTTAAGGTGAGATTTTGACAAGCTGAGATCAAACCATAAAGCTAAAAAAAACTCATAAAAATGACTGAAATAAACACTTTAGATTCAATGTTTAGAACATCATTTGAGCAAGCTATAAGTTGTCTATGAACCTCCTTAAACAAATTTAAAAATAACACATTTTGTTTGTAGTAGGTCTTTTTTTCCCACATAACTGCCTCTTCTTTTTCTAGAAACAGGAAAAGATCACAAAACATGAAAAGGCGACAAAAACAACCAGCTTCCAACTTATAAGGGACTTCAATCGGATGCTTTTTACAGAAAATCAAGCCCAGTCAACCACGCCCTCATCAAAAACAAGGTCATACAGTTATCAAGCTTTATCAGTGATCGACGATAAACCATTGGCATACTTGACAGAAAGAGAATATTATGAGTTAGACCCAGAATCCTCCGCAGCCTTGACTTCCCAAAGGCTTTGGAAAGCCTTCACTCTGTGGCACAGCGAGGTGTATAAGAGGAAGCGTGACGTCGCCAAGACGGTTCTCCACATCGACCTGTTTATACTGGACCCGGTATGTTTTGTGCAGAGCGTGGACAACCATAACACATAAATCCTTACAAGCACAGGTACATCTCAATAACAGAACATCGTGAAAAAGTTAATATACTCAGGTAAGTTTAAAAAGTGAAACTCATATATTGAGTAGATTGATTTCATAGACTGGGATTTAAAAAAAAAAAGACAATATTGTGCACAGCTAATGAAAACCTAAAATTCAGTTTCTCTGAAAATTTAAATCTTTCACAAAAGGATTTTAAAACAGGAATGTTATTTTATGCCTTGCACATTCATGGGAATGAGCACTGACTTGACAGTTATCTAGTCATTGACACCGCCAACGAGGATGGTGCTCCATGCCATAAAATGTCATCGCTAAAGGAGCTGGATGCAAAGTTGTTTTTGTATCCAGCTCCAGGGACTCTATGACAAATGGATTGACTACAGCCTTGTCAGGAGTGTGTGGTAAAAGACCATTCAATAACATGTCATTAATGTAGATAATGTGTAAGGCTAATAATTAAACTTCTTGATAATATTTTGAGTTATTAAAATGTACCTGGGATATAGAAAAGAATTATGTGTGTAATTTTCACAATGAATTGTTACATGTATATGTTTTCTAGAATCTGAGAGCGGCACTGATGAAAATCAGGACACTCTCATGCCAGCTCATTGAGACAGGGACGTATCACGTCATAGCAAACCAAACATACACACTGACGAAGTTCTACGAGTCCCTGGTCCAACAACAAGATGAGGTGCAGCAGTGCATTCATGAACAAATGCGTCACAATTAATTGTTGTACGCATTTAAAGTTTTGTCTTTGTTGGCCTGTTCTGAAACCTTTTGCTTGTGTTTGTTTGGTCAGATACAGAGTAGCCTTCTGCACTTTCGAGAGACTGTTAAGGGGGTGACAGTTTGTGCTGGACGTGCATACCTCCTGGAGCATAAAACTACGTCTGCAAGGAGTTTTAACAGTGACGTCTTAAATGCGATTTTTTATAGGCGGATGACTTGGTTAGTAAAATTTCTTCTCTTCGTTTGTGTTCTTAATTTTACCATTTGTGTCCAACTTCGCTTTCACAAAGTTAACATGCTCTGCACAATGTACTAAAAAGCAGAATCTAGTGGTTAGCAAGTCATTTAAATCTAACATTCAATTAAAATAAGCTTTTCGGTTTTCTCTGGATTTATTTTTTTCAATGTTAATCAGATTATTAGTTATTTTTTTATTGATCAAACAGTGTAAATATGCATTTATTCAGCTTGGTTTCTTCACTTTTTAAAAAAAAATTGATTATGAAACCACTTAAAAATAGTATAAGTTCACGAAAGTTCAAAATGACTGTTGCACATTCATGTTCTCGTCTGCTTCGGCCAGAGTGAGTTTACTTTATGCAAGTTTTTTCAATGTTTTTAATTGAGATTGCGATAATATTAGATCACATTCAGAAGACAGCAGGCATGTTGTTGTGGTCAAAGACTTTCATGATACTCATACAGATCATCTACATGAGCTGACAGAGTGAGGATGCATAGAATGGGTTGAGCTTCCAGCTGGCCACAGTTTAGAGTAGGCCAGTGCTTTTTCCAGCTGATGGTTATACATTGTATAGCAGAATAGAGTATTAATAGTTTCTAATACACAAATAGCACATACACCAAGAAGTAAGGGCAACAAACACAAACAGCATCAGATGCATGCCAGAAAATACCACATTTTTTCTAACTGTGATTTTGGTCTGCTACAAACTAAACATAGCAAAGACTAAATTTGTTTCTCTTTAACAGATTGCATGTGTGTTATTCATTGTATGAATGACATAAACTCTGGACAAGAGAAACAAATTTTGTTTTTGCTACGTTTTTAAAAATATTAAATGACAAATACATCTCTTGCTGTTGTTTCGTTTGTGTGATATTTTCTACTCTCGCATTAGCCTTTCCACTGCTTGGATTAAGCCTAAAACTTGTAATAGGATTCAACATATTTTTGCATATTGTTTTACAGTTTAGTTGATACTCCTTCATGCATATGAAGCAAGAAGTCGGATCAAATAAACTTTCAAAACCTGCCAACATTTCTTCTTGAAAGATGTGATTGTTTTGTTTTGTAATGGCAGTTTAATTATCCTCAAAACCTTTGGGAACTTCTCTAACTGTAGATGATTATGTGGTAGTATTCAGTTAATGTGAGTACCGTTGTTTAAGTGTTCTTTAGGAAACGACCCTCATTATTCTCTCTATCCTCAAAAGTGTCACAAACATCAATTTACTAATGATTATGTTTTTTGGAATTTTGTCCTTTATGATGCATTTTTTTAAACAAAAGTTGTAGAATTATTCAAAAGTAAAAAAAAAAAAAAAAAAGTACATGTTATCTCAAATACCACAATCAGAAATAGCAGTAATGATAGCCTAATTTCACTTACTGCAACGCTGATGTCTTATCATTCATTGAGGCAAATCTAACACAGGTGTTCCATGTTTCTAACCCTCCCAGCTTCATTCGTCATGTTGACCATTTGATGTTTAACACAGTGCACTCCATGGTGCTAAATCCAGTGGATATCATCCTGACTGTGTTCCAGGAACAGGTAGGTCACAGGCCCTGCCAAATCACTCCTCCCTCCCCAAGTGACCAGTCTGAGGCTGCTTCTGAAGAGGAATCTGAAAAGAAGGTAGGACAGTTTTCCATAACTTATTTCAGCAAAGACCACTCTTATCTACTTCAGATTATATTGAACATTGTTACAAGGTATTGAGGTTTTTTTTTTGTCTGTTTGTGTGTCAAAGGTTCTTCCTGACTTTCCTTTATTAACAACTGAGCTATTGCTGGAGTTAAATGTTTTGACGTTCAGGCCCTCCGAGGAAAACTTTAAGGTCTGGTTAGCATGTTCTGCAACAAGTAATATTTCACATTTCAAGTACACATATGTAATATATTTAAAGTATAATTTATACAGAAAGCCATCAGAGACCTAATCAGGGAGTTCAAGAATACAGGAATGTCTTTGATGCCCCTCACAGGAGACCCTGAAATGGTTCCACTGATAGAGTTTGAACAGGTGATGGTAAAACTATTCATGAACTTAATCATATATATATATAGATATCCAGAGTAAGTTTTCCCCTATAAATGTTACAGACATTTCTTTAAAGCTTTTATTATGTTGAATGTAAAGTTAATTGTATTTACGTTGAAGATAATAACGGTACATGATGATGTTGTTTTCAGTTAATATATTTCTAATATCATATTTCTGTAAGAATACAGATGCGTAAAAACTGAAACAAAGTAGTCCATAACTTCTTTGTTTAAAAAAGTGGAATGCCACGATAATTATTGAACATGAAGATTAAGAAGGGCATAGAAAGCTTACAAAATAGTCATAATCTGTCAGTATTTAGAAAGTTTTGCATTCGTATTTTCTGGTCGCACCAAAATGTATGTTTTCCAATTCCATTGTTTACATCATGCTTGGAGGAGGATTGGAACTTCATAACAGGCCCTGAACACCTCGTCTGCAGTAATGTTTGGAAGAGAAAACATTCTGCTGCGGAGCTGTTTTTCAGGACATGGTGCCGGCATCTAATAACTTAAAGGGATAGTAAATATTTCTATACAAGATATAAATCCCAAATAGTCAGTAAATCTCTTACAAAAAAAGAAAATGAAGCTGTTGGAATGGTGAAACGTGAAAACACCCAGTTTGACTCCAATTTACATTTTTTGAAAGGATCATAATGTTTAGAATATGCTCTGAGGGTCTTTAAGAATCGATGCCATCTGTGTGAAAGAACAGAAACCCGTCATCAATGCACGTGTCTTTAAATGCTTCGTGCAACACATACAATTCAAGATGTGCGTCCACTACTTATTCTTTCATCCTAGTTTACTACACATAACTTGAATATGGACTCACTTGGCTTCATATCTTTGCATGTGTGGATTACTGGGGTTGTTATTGAGATCTGGTGTGAATTTGATGCCAATAGCCTTTATTTCTTGTCTGATAAAACCATCGACGTGTTCAATGCTTCCTTTCTCGCATGTATGTGTTTATTTTTGGCACTTAAAGGAGGAACTGGAGGGTGGTCCATCTTTGAACACTGTCTTGGAGGAAGATATCCACCTTCAAGGTATCATTAAAAAGATCATGGTAGGTCTTTACACAATTTCTTTCATTGGAGTCTTTTTGTTCAGATTTAAACTCTATGTAGTTACATCCACTTTTTTAATGCTTGGTTTTTGTTTTTTTTTTACCTTCCCTTCAGGATTCACTCCATTTAGCTTTTGATTTAGCCCACGTCTCTTCACGCGCATTTGAGCATTTTCTGGATTTCGCTAAGAAGAATAAGGCTCTGGAACTTGTTGCAATGGAACAAAAAGAACCAGGTGATTGTGACAAAATAATTAGAGTCAATGAACAGTTTTTAGATTACATTTTAGGGGAACATTTTTAAAGATTTCTTCTTTTGTTAACAATCGTTTAATTTATTTTAATTTTAATCATGTTTCAGTGTTATTAAAATTGATGTAAAAATTTCTATGGCCGCTGTTTTGCACATGATTTTTATCTACACTATAGACACCACAAGCCCATATTCATTTTGTAAGTAGCTTGTACTAATTCTAGGGTTATATTATTATTCTTAGATTTTCTGGCTACCCTTTCTGTTTTTTCTGTTGAGGAAACAAATTTTCAAATCAAGTCTTCAACAACAAAACACATTGGACGTATCCATTAAATGTAAAAAAGAAAAATTGGGAAAGGTTACGTCGGCACTCCCATGTTGTGCTGAGTCCATAAATTGTTGGAATAGTAAGAAATAAAAATTTGTAAGATATTGACAAACTTAACAGCAGTTAGCAGTCGGCCAATCTGGTGTCAAAGCCTTAAGCTTGAGTCTTTCATGTAGAACACGGAGTAAAAATATGTACAGTGAGATTTAGATCTACACGTTGCATGTCATTTGAGTAAATAAGACTGGTAATGTTCTGATTTTGTTTTTTTTTTTTTTTTTGTTTTAATCCTTTCCCACAAATTTTAAAAATAAACTGTATAATTGAAGAATGACATGCAGCTACAAACTTATTGAATATTGGAATAAAGACACACATTGCAGTAAGTTCACATTTTTTTCCTCACTCGTTTGGTCATATACAATATTTTGATGCACATAACACTCTTGACCTTGGGCTCTGTAATCTATGTCAAGTGTAGGAATCTACCGCATTATGACTCAGTCCAAAAGACTGAAAACTGCCAGTCACAGAGGTAATCTGCATGCTTTACTGTAACTTTTAATGGATGATCTGAAACCTTTAGATGTTGCAAGAAAAACAAACAAAAAAACAAAGAAATTTAGTGTGTACCAAGTACTTTGTCACAGTACTGTAGAGTATGTCTTCGTAAGTCATGTAGAAAGTAGCAGTTTTTTTTTTTTTGTCTTGTTGTCTTTGCCTTACAGATTTGAGCTTTTTTGCCAAGACCTTGGAGTTATACCACGGTAAATATAAGGAGGCCATAGCTATCCAAGACAAGATGCATCTTGGCTTACTGCTGGTGGATCAATTACAGCTCAAACAGCAGCTTAATGCTTCTACTCTCTCTTCTCTGGAGGTCAGAACTACTTTAATGGAATCATGAATATAGAGACATTTTATCCTACTGCATTGTAATCCATTGAAACACTTTGGTATTTTTTTCCTCCCCAATTCCTTTAGCATTTTCTTTTCTAAATCAACTTCTATTGGCTTCATGTGGTCAAAAAATCCCATGTATTTACAACCTACCATGCGCAAATTTCCATTGTAAACATTAGGTACTGAAATGATCTTCAGTAATGCTTTTTTTTTTTTTTTTTTTTGGCCACAATAATATTCTGACAAATTAGCTACGAGGCCTTTTTCTTTTTTTCTTCTTTTAAATAAAACCCAGCTGACATTCTGTTGTAAGCAATTTTCGATGCCACAGGAAGACATTTAATTAGAGAAATACTTTCCAGTCCAACCAAAGGTCAAATTAACATTTTTATTACACAAGTCAAAGGTGTGTTGTAGAAGTCCTTGTTTCTCATCTTTTCTAGGAATCGCATGGAATGCTCATAAAGCTGGCTAGGAAACAAGTCGATGACCTCCTGACTAAAGTCGGCGAAGCCAAAACTAAACTGGAGTCCTATCCTTCCACAACAGTGGAGATGGCCGAGCAGCTCATATTCCTGGACGAGTTTGAGGACGGAGTGAGAAGCAAATTTCCCCTTTGTTGCATTAAATCACAGCTGCGACGTCAAATTGATAAATAGGAATCCATTTTTTCCCCCCTCTTTTACTTATAACCATTTTTCTCCATCTCACCAGATCTTGGACGTACAGGAGCAGCACGACAATGTTTCCAAGGTGTACAACCTGTTCAAAGCGTACTCTGTTACCGTACCATCTCAGGACCTTGTTGATTTCGTCACACTGCAACCCAACATCAGCTTGTTGTATTATTTAATTGACGACGCTGTGACAGACAGGGAGTCGAGCATGGATAGATTCGTCAGCTCCCTGGCCACGGATGAAAATAAAATGCAAGAAGAAATCAGAAAAATGGCACAAATGTTGCAGGTACAATGTGTGTAAATACTCTGCTTCTTTTCGGCTTTAATCCTGTATACTGCGAATGGAATGTAAATTGAAATAACAAACATAATACAATTGCACCTCCCTGAAACAATTTACATTATACATGCATTTAGAACTTACAAACATGAATGACTCATTACAGTGGTTTCCAGATATCTGCCCTTTAAAGATGGTCCCTATACACACCATTGAAATGTAGAGAAGAATAAGACGTGTGCTTTTTTTCATTTTATAGATCTGGTATGAAAAAAATGAATAACTTGGGACTGGATAAAATTTCAAACAAACCACCAAAACCTTTTTACAGAAAGAAATATGTTTGCAAACTTCATTTTTAAAAAAAGCATACGTTTATTGTAGGGTACTCGCATCTACATGGGCAAACCATGAAAAGTCCAGGAGTTATAGATTTTGAAATAGAGCAGATTTATCATTGTTCGTACAGCAGAAAGCAGTTAAAAAAAACAAACAATAAAGTTAATATTAAAAAGCTCTTTTGTGATTGTTTTGTTTCATTTTTAGTGGAACCTGAAGATATTAAGACCCGATTTTTATTAAAGCAATTCGAGGTCAATATTTTGTACTCAAATGTCCAGAATGTCTTAGAGTTTTCAGAAATGGGTTACTGGAGTAGTGTGAAATTGTAAAAATCTGACTTGTTGAGCAAGCTTGTCTTAAGTATAAAGATGCTCCGTTTTTTGCTTAGAGGTGTGTTCTTCTATGTGCAGAATCCAGACTTTTTGGACATCAACGTAAACCCCTCCTCATTGCGTCCCTACTTTGCAAGGATCCAGACTGCTGTAGATAGGCTGGAAGCCCAGGCATCATCCTATAATTTCTACGAAACTAGATTCAAGGTGCTACTTTTTGTCTTTTTTTTTTCAGATACATACTGTGATATCAAAGTAAACACGGTCTTGCTATGATGCTGAACTGCATCAAAGTAAGATGCAATCCAGAATCTTACTTTGCAGTGGATTTTTTTCATTTAGTTTTGACAGTCACAACTAGGGTTGCACCAATTGTAGTTTTTAGATGATCACTGATCATCAAAAAAAAGCCTGACCTGCGGATTCCGATTTATGCCAATACCATTTTTTATTTTTATTTTTTCAAGTCTGAAAAGTCTCTTAATATAGCAACAAAGATTCTAAGTTGGCAACAGTAGGGGGGATAGGGGGATGACTGTTAATGGCACTTAAGCAGACGTGACCAGGTGGGTGGGTCTGTCAGTCAGCCTCCTCTCGACAGGGAACAGAGGCTGACTTTTAGACCTTTGGGAACGTAGTTAACATCGGTGGATAAGATCGGTTTTAATATTGGCCAATCTCCCAAAATAAAGGAAACTGGAGCATATTTATCAGTGACCCCCAAATAGCCAAACTCCAAGGTAACTAACTCTTTGTGTTCTGATGGGTAAAGCTGGAGTTTACCAGGTTCGATGTCCTGGAGGAGACGGCGGCAAAATTCAGGCTGATCCTGCTTCTCTGGGACTCTTTAGAGGAATGGGACGATCTACACAATAAATGGCAGCAGGTCAGATGTTTTAATGTGTTGAGCATATGAACCTAAAAATACATTATTTGTCCTGTGCAGGGAGACCTTATGTTGTATCTTTGTGTTTTTTGACTTCTCCAAAGACCCAACTGAAGGAAATAGACATGGAGGAGTTGAACTCGCAGATCAGCAAGTTCGACCAGTATGTCGAGCAGCTAGAGAGGGGCCTGCCTCCAAACTCTTCAGTTGTGGTTTTGAAAAATAAGGTGGAAAAAATGAAACAGAAGGTAGGTAGGAGAAAGTTCAAATTAGACAGATGGACTTTTAGACGCTTTGGGTGATGTCGTTCTGACCTGGGGCTGAAAACATCCACCGATTGTTGACATCAGAGTTTACGAAAACTGATTCTGCTTTTTCAACAGGCGCCTGTCATCAGTAATCTGCTGAATCTGCGTTTGAAGCCGGGACGGTGGGTGTCTTTGGAGAGTTTAGTGGCCGCCACTCTGGATGTGGAGGAAGTTACTATTGCCACACTGGAGGAACATGATGTCTTCTCATATGGATTAGAGATACTGCAGATATTGAGTTAGCAAACTTAGACCCTTTTTCAGTCTTTATTTCACTTCTGTGTGTAAGTACATGTGTGAATCTTAATTATACTCCTTGAGTTTGTAAATACCCTTTACCTATAAATTAACCAGATGGAATGGACACAGACAGGCAAACAGTTCAGATTTACAAACCATCGTTACCAGCTTTATTCTGTTGGTGAGATTTAGTAAACAAGGTAAAAAAAAAATAAAAAATTGCAGAAAAGGTGCTGATGAAAGGATCTAGTGACTCAAGGAAATATTAGAAATATAAACGCAGAGTTACGAGCTAACTTTCTTTTTTGGTAGGAATGTTATCACAATATTAAAGGCAGCTAAATTAACAGTTCTATTAAACACATTTATTTTCAACCTTGTTTTTGATATTTTATCTCTGCTCTGGCAAATGGATTGCAACCATGGTGTAGGAGTGTGGAGAACACAGTTCTTGCGAAAGGAGGAGGTTGTAACACATCATTTTAAAGTTTGATGGAGGAATTTAAAAGCTAACAGCAAAATGAGGATATCAGCGAAATGAGGAATGGCCCACACACTTTGCGCTAAGAACAGAACCATTTTTTTAACCATTACTGTGGAAGAGCATTCACAAACAACAGTTGCTCTTACAGTAGTGAATAGGCAATAACGTAAAGCATTGAAGCTAAAGGAAATGAATAAATAAAATGAATAAATAAAATAGACCTAAACTTATTTCCTATCCTATAATATCTTCTCATTTTCCTGGAAAAACCATTCTTCCTTCGCAGTCCAAAATAAGGATTTTGGGTTCCTTAAACGCAGAAGAAGATGTCAGTGACTTTAGGAGGCGCTGACATCTTTAAATTAACTGTTAGAATCCCAGATTGTCTTTTTGTTGTGTCCATTTGTGTCTTGTGTCTCTGCCATTTCTCAAGACTGACCTACTGAAGCATCACATCTGGATGCATGCTTGACGGTGTAATGACAAATCAGGATCTGACTAAAACTAGTAAAGGAAGCTTGGGAAGAACACTTTTTCAAAACATATCTTTGTTGTGATCTGATGTTCCTATTGTTTCAAATCCATCAGTTTAAACATTGTCCTTCCAGATGCTGAACGAACTTTATTTTGAGAAATGCATAAACGCACAACTGGACCTAGTTGTTACTTTAGGCCACCTTTTTATTTTTCAGCTTGTAATGAAACTTGCAGATGAACGACGCGTAGAACAGTGTCTCACGGTGACTTCTGGAACGTCTGAATGTTGAGAGGACTCAGGTGTTACCATCCAGCTCTCACACAGCGTTTTGAAGAGCAACATTGTGTTTGACCATCAGAAGTTGGACATTTGCCTGGTTTTACTGTGAAGATGCTTATGGGGGATTTTAACACCATGTTACTGTCAACAACTTCTTAATGGTCAAGTTGCAGACAAAGCTGGCTCTGTTTAATTAGACTCTGCTAAAAGCTTAAAGAGCTCCCAGTGATTTCTGTACAAGCAGTGAGAGCTTCCAAATATTCCTTCTTTGTGGATTTGACTTGAATCATGCTGGATTTGTTCTCAAATTATTACACAGCACTTCCCCCTAGTGGCTAGGAATAAAAGACAAACACATTCATACTTGTATGTAAGGCTACAGTTCACTTGCTTTTAGGGAATTATATTGATTCTGCTCATGCTCTAAGAGCGCCTTCTCTTGTACCCCTCCTCTTTTTTTTTCTTTCCTTTCTCATCATTTTTATGTTTCATTCCAGGAAACGACACTTTTCAACACAACTGCTGTCAGTTCGGCTGTGTGTTGTACATTTATTGTGGGAAAAGCAGACATTTGTATTACTAATATTAGTAACTGTTACTTCTGACTGCCACTTTGATTTTGATTTTTTTAGTGACAGTAGAACTCTAAAGTCTCAAGTGTTTAGGGGTAGGAGTTTATAAGTTCTCACTTCTTCCTACCCCATTTTGAGCATATGTTAACTGAAACAAAAAATCTGTATTTTCTCTTCTTTCTTATGCACTTCTTGTTACTGTGCACTATTTTATTTTTATATTTGTATCATGTTCGAATAAAATTTTATTTCATTATTTCATTTCATTTGAATTCTACGTTATTTCAGTTTGTGTTAATCGCCTGCACTCTCAGTCAGTTGTCTATGTTTATATTAAAATGATGTAAAATATATTGGGCTGCTCTGAGGAGATGGGCACTGGCCCCCGCCCTCCACAACCCTGCATGCACAAGCGGGTATTGACAATAGACATCTATTTTCTATGAGGACACAACTTGCTCAGAACATCTCACCCTCGTATTTCACTTTCTTTGCCAGACATCCATTGCAAATTCATGGTGACAAGAAATCTTTAGCAAGTGAAGTGGTACATAACTTTGTTTAAAAATATGTTGGTCCACAGGTATCTTTTTTCTTCTTTTTTCTTCTTTTTTTTTCAAAGAAAGCTTCAGGATGTTATCTGTTAGATATCGGAATTACAATGTGCTAGATCATTTGTATTGAGCTCCAGTCTCCTAAAATGAAAGTGATCATCACATGAGATTGTAACACAAACTGAAGCATGTTGTGGCTTTTTATGCTTCTTTTTATGGCGGAGTGGTTCTTGTTGGGCCAGCAGTGGTGGGACAAATTAAAACCACCTAAGACTTGACAAATCCCCTCTCTGTCCAGTTTGCGGTTTTTACCTGGTTTGATGGACATGACAAGGCCAGTCATGTGTCAACGCACCATAATGATAATCTGTGTTGACTGAACACTTTTTAAAAAAATGTCATCCCACAAAGTACTTTGGACAAGCAACAATGTAAGTAGGTCATTATATATAAAAAAGAATGCAACTTCAACCAAATAAAATTCAAACTGTGTATGGAATACCACAGCAAGCCAGGAGTATTTACAAAAAAGAATGTCTAATGACAATCAACATTTATTACTGATCACTATAATGTTCGTTTCCCCCTTCTAATTTTCCATCTTATTCCTCCATTAGATATTCATTTAAGTTCTGTTTAAACTTGTTCGTTTCCAGGAACATATATTTTTCTCCATTTTGTAGTTACATGTTAGCTCCACAAGATGGTGGTATTACAAAAGAAGTCATGCCAGAAGTCAAGCGAATCAAAACAGGAAGATTAAAAAGACATTTTGTCTGCTAAGAAGGCGGCAAACATGACATAAATCTGGTAAAATGAAATATACAGATTTTCCTCTTGATGATACCAAGATGCAAATGGATGTTCATGTGTACAGCCATGTTTTTTTGTTGTTGCTTTTATAAAGCATAAAATCACTTAGTAAAATGTCATTTGGCTTTTTAATATTAGCATCTGTGTCATTTGAAGTGTCTATTTATGCACACTGTGTTTAAATTAATTCCCATCTTCTTTAGAGAGGGGGGTACTCTTAAGTGGTGTCTCCTAAAGGGAGTATGTCAATTTAAGAACGAGATAAGACGAGCAACAGTGAAAAATCAAGACAAGTACCAAGATAGAATAAAACATATGGTAATAATACCCTCATATTACATTGTGTAAAAATAATCAAAAGCAGGAAAAAAAAATGTTCTTGAAAAAAGGTAATATCAGTAAATATTCAATAAATTGAAGAAAAGATATCAGAGGATTATTCTGTGAATATAATTATTTTCACATTCGAGATATTAACGGTTCTATTTTGCTTCTAAACTGAATGATTATATTGCATCTGTCACTAATAGAATCAATTAATAATAAAAATCACCTCTAAAGTAATCAACGGAGAGATGTGAACAAATAAAATTACAATCTAACTACTGAAAGGGTCTCTCCAAAGAGTCGGAGAGTAAAAGTTCAGGTTTCCTGGCTGATAAAGGGTTTGTCTCCATTAAATGTGAACTCACAGTTTATGTGCCTATTTATTGTTTATTTTTTATTTCTAAATTGACTTAAACTTAGGGAATGTTTGGAAAAGAGATAAATTACTCACCAGGGTGATCCCACTCCGGGTCTCAGAGACTCTGATGTCCGTTAACAGCCTGAGACACAGCGATGGTGAGGCATCGGCTCTCAGTGTGTTGCCTCTTTGCAACTTGAACTCAAAACCATAGATCTCTTGAATTGTGGGTTTTAATTTTCAGCACCTCGGCTAAGTGGACGGAGAATCTCACCACAACGTTCTTTGACCCATCTGCAATGTTTTCTCTCCATGGAGGCACTGCATGTGCTCATCACTTGACCAAGGTGGTGGAGGTTGGCAAGTTCCTCTCTTTGGATTTTAGAAACAAATTAGAGGCAATTACATATCTTAAGGCAGTGGTCCCCAACCCCCGGTCCTTGGACCAATTGGTACCGGGCCGCGCAAGAAATAATTAAATATTTCCGTTTTATGTATTATTTGAGTCTGGAGGATCTTTTATTTTGAAAATTCTTTAACCGGATTCTCTCAGTTACTTGCGCGCCAACGCTGAGCCCACAAGCAGCAAAATGAGTAAGAAACAGATCAGGTGTCTTTGGAAAGTTTCTTTGCAAAGGGGAAAAGGCCCAGAGAAGAGACGGGAGGATGGATTTATCCCGGACCGGTAGGTGAGACCCACAATACAAGCCCGCACTGAGTAACATGCGGCGACCGGCTGCTATTGAGGCAACGAAGCTTCAAACTGCTTCACCTCGTAGAGACCAAGCAGGCTGTGGATATAAGCAACACTTTGGGTATCATTGTTTCTCGTCACTCCCTGATGGGACCGTCTCGTTGCAGAGAAACAAGCTCAGGGCTCCCGTTAGTCATTATCGTGAGTTAAAATTTTTACGAAAGTAAAATGCTCGTTTTTGTGGCGCATTTGTATCTTATTTTGAAGGGATATGTAAACGTTACCATACCGACCAGAGTCAGAGCGTTTGGGCAGTGGTCGAGAGGAGATGAGTAGAGCTTGTGAGTCTTAAGTCTGGTTTAGACGGCAAGATTTAAGGATTGTCGGCCGATTCTCCAAACCTCTGTGACCACAGAGCTGATAAAAGTACAACAGGTTCGATCGGTTCATGTTCAGCCACACGGCAGAAGCAACACACTACACGATCCGATTCCAGTGACGAACATCGCGATTCCAGAAGAAAATCCACAAAACCCCCAACATAGCATACGGGAATTTAGAATGACCAAACACGGATGACGATGTAGAAGCAATAGTGACAGTTTGTGGACTCATTTTAAGAGATAAAACAAAAAGAAAAGGCGGTGGATAAAAGACGACGGGAACAGCCGCTCTATTTGCTGCACTATGATTTGGAGGCGACTATATGTTTTTTCATAGTTAACACTTTTAACTGAATAAACATAAACATATATAATAACGACCTTTACATATAATAATAAACATTTCCACATATCATCTCCGATATCCACCGGACTCTCAGTTGCGCGATATGTCAGCTGTTTGGGATTCCCCTCTGTTCTTACGTCACCGCGCTTTCTGATTGGCTACCTGTCACATTCAACAGGTTGTATTCTCGTTCCCAGTCAGGGAAAACCCCACAGGCTGAGATAAAAGGGCCAAGACAACCCAAATTGGGCATGTTCAGGATTTAGCGGGAACACCAACATGCAAAAGCCTTATCTGACGGTTCACTCACCCCCGCCCCCAATTCCGGGCCTAGCAAAATTTTCTAAGTCTTGACTGGTCCGTGGTAATAAAAAGGTTGGGGACCACTGTCTTAAGGTATAACTACAGGAGATGTTGGTGAATAAAAGAATGCAACCAGATTTTAAACAAGGGAGTTAAACTTGCTGGTTGACTCAATCGAGGACGCAGGTTCTGGTTCTGGGTTTAGCATGTTGACCGGTTAATCAGTCTTTGTCCACCAATTTCTTTTCCCTCTATTTCTTTCTACCTCTGACCCAGCTCTCAGGAACACTGGGAGAAATCCTGAAAATATTTTTGTCTTGTCTGAAGTATATAGTAAGAAAAAAGATTCGGCTACTTTTCTGAGGGAGAGTATGCCAGAGGTACATTATAAGAACTGGAAGCAGATGCCAAGGATTCAAAGTTGACTAATATTTTTAGCAACAGAAAATGACACAAGTTACATGCTGTTGAGAGTTTTAACTTTTCCACCCAAACAATTGTTATTTTTAGAAATGTTAAATTTTACACAATATTGTAAATGTTTTACCTCGTGCTTATTGTCTTTTGGACAATTTCACAAACAGACAGTGAAATTAAAAGATGGCTGGTAATCTAATCTCACCTGCAGGACATCTTTTCTAGAGTTGTAAGTTCAAGGTTAGTTTCTGCTTGAACAACCAACATTTTAAGATAGTTTTCGGTATTCTGCTTGTAGTGTGCAATGAGGAAAGGTACATTTTTTACCCTTATAAAAACCTGCAAATATTTCGGAGTGCTGATTATCCCTGTTTTTTCCGTAGTTCTTTAGAACTGGGCATCCATTTTCTCTCCCCCTTTTTACGCTGGAGTTGTGCGCACTATCTCAGTTATCTTCACAATACACGGTAAATCTTCATTTGTGATTATTACTACGTAAAGCTTAGAGGACTCTTGTAACTGGCAAATGAGTCATTATCTGTTTGTAGCTCATTTCTACTCCCCCTGCGTTTGCTCTTTACTCCCCGAGAAGACTTCCATTACCTCCTGCATTACCGCCTCCAATGTTTTTACAATCCAGTGAAGCCTGCTTGTTTTGAAAAGCAGCTAGTGTGAAATGTAATTATAAGAACACATTAGTCTCCTATTCTCTTCATTACATCTGTATTTCTAAGTTCACAAAGTTATCAAAGTAATTATTACCTCAGTAAGACATTATTATAACCCCAGTCTGCATTTAAATTCATACAGCAAAGCGTCTTTATGAATTTCTACTTGGTACAACATTCACTTCAGTGCATGTCCATCTTTTTTTCTTTTTTGCGTTGGCTCCATTTTTTATCCACCAGGTATGTCATTCTGTGAGGCTGTGTGAGGTTGGTGCACCGTGTTGTGCTGGTGGGGTGGAGGTCTGCCCACTGTTTACACTCATTTGGCAGGCTCTTCGTTGGACAGGGTGCCATGAAGACAACCCGTTTCATCAGCCTGTCAAAACCAAATGTTCAATCTACAATCTGTCTTGGTGGGAGATCTCCAAGGAGATGAATTTTGTACAAGTGATTGAGAGCTAGAATTGCTTCGTTTACTTGCCTCCGTCGATATAAATGTGTTTTTTTATGCTGAAACTACAGTTTAGCATTTTGACCCTGAACCAAAGCGAATAGCACTTTTTTTTTTTTTTTTTAAGAGCCGGGATTGACGACTCACACAAACAACTGGGTGATCTGTGACGGTTCTGTTGATGCCCTGTGGACAGAGATTAACACTGCGTTGATGGCAAGATGGGCAAAGATGCTGTGAATCAAACAAAAACTTCATTTGTGTTTTTCTGCGCTCTGTGGTTCAGATTTTTATTTTATCTTTCAAAGTTCTTAAAAAAAAATTCAAGTCTAAAATTTGCCTGTCACAAATTTATCATCGATAGCGACTGTATTGATGACAAAATGGGTTAAGCTTGATCCGAATAAATTTAGGCGTATGAGTCGGTGATCTCAGGCAAAAGGTGGATAAGTGCCTTTTTCAGGAAGAAAAATGATAATTGAATTTATCTGAAAGACACCACTGAGTCTGTCTCTACTTTCTCTTTTGAATTATGGTGTAAACTGTCGCTATCATCCCCAAATTTTCTTTAACATCCGCTGCTCTCCCTGGCAAATCCAAGAAGGGGGAAGGAGGCAGGCAGATGAAAATTAAAAATTTTTGCTAAAAAAAAAAAAAAAAAGGAAGAAAAAAAAAAAGGACAATTCAAAACCTAGAAAATTGAAAGTGCAAGAAAATCCAAAGCAGGTTGGTGGCAATAACTGGAGGTCAAGTTAGATTATTATTTCTTTCTTTGGCAGCAATAAGATGATTCTTAATGGGCCTAGCAACAAAAGACAGATTTATGGTGTGCAGTGTGTGAATACGTGCAACAGACCATTGCCTACACTTTTGGCTGCATTTGTTTACCACTCAGTGGGGCATCCAGACAATTTACCAAGTTGACATAAATCAAATCTCTTCTGTTTGATCCCTGTTGGAGGGCTTTGCTTGCTTCTGACCAGACTCTATATGGCGCATAAAACATAAAATACTTTCCTCTTTATGGAACCAGAATTAGTTTTTAGTGCAAATGATTACAATTTTACTCAAAAAGCTAAATATAATCAAAACATTTCGGTTCTTTTAGGTCTTTCATAAGCATCAGTGTTTGTAAACATTCTATCACGGCAAGTGATATTAAAAACTTTTGTTTTACATGTGTATATATATATATATATATATATATATATATATATATAAGAAGAATTTACTCAGGATTACACTTAAAAGAGCATCATGTAAATTACTTGAACACTTAGAATATCACTCACTTTTTCTGTGCATTCACTAAGATTCTTTTTAATGTAAGATTTTTGAGCGGTCAGAAAACATGTAGATTCACACTTGTTAAAATGTGGTTATTTTACAAGAGATGCTATTTTTTAATTAACACAGTGACATTTTTTCCAGAAAAGTGACTCCCAGCTGAAAAGCTTGAGGGTAAAAAAAAACATAACAACAAAAAAACACATCCGTCTGATGAACACGCAGCACCCTTATTTATAGCAGAATATGAAAATGTAAAATCAGCTGCTCTGACAACTGTAGCTGATGTTTTTACATGTTGTTTTAATGTGAATAATCAGTACATAAAAACATGCCTGGAGGAGGATTTTTTTTGCGTATGATTTGAATGATTCCGTCACACATGCTAGATATTTACCTTTTCAGTTTTTGTGATTTATGGTAATACATTTGTACACAGAAACTTCGTAAATTAGGAATTAAAATAGGACTTTACTAAATTCAGGTTACATTTTTAAAATTAGAAACCTTAGATGAATTTATCTGACACTGGTTATCTTTTAAACTTTTGATCTATGCCATCCGTTCCACTCTGTTTTTGTGAGTTCGATCCGACCTTTCTGTTTTTAAGATGGTGTTCTTTAAGTACACGAGCTGCGATTGTTGTAATAATTTGCTCACTGTAAGGTGGACATTATGGAAAAAAAAAAATTGTATCTATATACACTGCTCAAAAAAAATAAAGGGAACACTCACATAACACATCCTAGATCTGAATGAATGAAATATTCTCATTGAATACTTTGTTCTGTACAAAGTTGAATGTGCTGACAACAAAATCACACAAAAATCATCAATGGAAATCAAATTTATTAACCAATGGAGGCCTGGATTTGGAGCCACACACAAAATTAAAGTGAAACGTTCCCTTTATTTTTTTGAGCAGTATATTTAGGAGTGATCTAAACTTCTCTGAACCATCACAGAGTAAAAATTCTATCATTATTTGTAATATATGTTGCCAAACGCATCTTTGCTTTCTCTTTGTTCCATAATGCATCAATCTTTTATATTAGCACAAACTTATTTTTGTTTTTATCTGTGTTAGCTAACCGTTTTTAGTATTTGTGTTATTTTTGGCTTGGCGGCCTGTTGCAGTTGCAGTGAGACCTACTTTAATGTTTTGTGTTTGCACCAAAGAGCCTCTGAATACACTGTAACACTTGGACTTGGCCCCAGACATTCTATCTAATTAATCGATCAAAACATAATCAGGAGGCAGACCACATATGGTCATTAAAACAGCTTTTATCCCAATTATCCAATTAAATTAGATTAGACTGCATTTTAAAGTGGGCTCTGGGCAGATAATTAGAAAAATAATTATTTCTCACATACTCTTCATTCAAACTGGATGATAAAACCCTTGAATTGAAGCAAGAAACAAAATCGCATTTTCAGCAAATGTGTCTCAGATTAATGCCATTTAAACAAAACTGCAATTATCTTAAAAATATAGTTTTGCGGCACTCTCTTGAAACTTAAGAGCCCGTCTTCATTTGTAAATAATATTCAGATTATTGACTTATTGGGGTTAAAACCCGCATAAGCCTTTAATTTTGATTTGATTTCCATAATCCCCGCCTCATTTATGTTGTCTTGTCCTGATGGAAATTAGCTGACCTTGGAGCAGCATGCGGACCTCCTGGTGGGGGAGCACAACCTGGCCATCCCCCTGATTAATGTGCCACTAAAGCCTGGCGTGGCTGCTGACACATTCAGAACTTAAACACGGGTTCAAACGAGGAGCAAAACATTCATCCAATGCCTCATAATATGCAATATGCTCATTATGATCCTTGAGTTTATTCATTCGATTGGAAATTTCAGTGCAGACGTTGAAAGGATAACACTCATTTCGTTGCTGCTTTGTCCGCCCAGACTCAAAATCACATGTTAAATGAGTAGATAGAAAAGAGTACCTACCTCAGATTGTCTGGTTCTTGACAGAACATTTGAGCCAACATGTTTTCCTGTCTGTCATGCCTCAAAGTATCCTCTTCAGTCTCAAAATCTCCTAACTTGCACTTCTTTTTGGACATGAACTGCCACAACCTTTGCTTCCTCTGGGCCGTGCTGGGATGTCTACTTAATACATCTTATCATAAAAACAAGCCTAGGAGAGTAATAAATGTACATAATCTGCTCCTGACTTCAGCTAAGTTTCACTGTCTAATGATCTAATCTGCAGGAGCTCCCAAAAATTGTAAGCAAGTTGAAGCACTAACGGGGTTAATTATTACAAAAAGCGACACATTCAAATGAGTATATCAAAAATGGGGATGCACATTCGGTTTTGGTGGATTAAAAGGCTATTTTTGTTTGAGAAAGGTAGATTTTACAATTACATAAACAACCGATTCCGATTTTGAAGATTTTGTGGTTTTCCCGCTCCAACATGCATTTGGTTTGGACTTGCTATATCATGCACACGGACCACGTTCACACTATTGTGCCAGAGCCGGAGATAATTACTGCGCAGATACATAACAGCTGATTTACACATTCTGATTATCTCAGAAGACACGTCTGTTGAAATTTCTTCTCCTCTTCCCAAAAGCTGTCATCTGTGACTCCGAATGTGGGAATCCATTCGGTGGAGGGAGTACGGCTGCTTCACACATAAAAGAATATAGCCTTCACCGCTCTTTCCTGAACGGTACAAACTAACTCTGGCTTTGTCAAGGACACCAACAGATACACGGTTTAAGTCTTTGTTCCGCCACAGCATGACATGCAGCTATAATTTATCTGTTCAAGGCAAATTACTAACATTCGCATGCCCTGTCTGTGCTTTCTGCCTCACATTTTCTTCATTCCCTTTTTCTTATCTGTTTCTACATTCCTTTGGTTTACCCAGCAGGCATGATTATTGCATGAAAATACTCGAAACAAGCTTTACAACTTCTTTCTAGGCTCTACCTGACTATCAACAGAAACAGATATCAGTTCGCAGAGGAGACTTTTACAGCATGTAGTACATACACTCTTGACCTGCTGTTGAAGCGTGCACCTGTAGCTGTTCAAGGTTTGCTAACACAATCAAGAAATTCTCAATTGTATCGTTTTTTGTTTTTTTGTATCCATTTTGTTCAACGAGTGTTATTCACTTTTTCATATTTTTCATGAGCACTATATTCTACTATCTTTATGTAACAGTTGTGTAATAATTTATGTTTTTTTTACTGCTTTCTGGTCATGATGGCTAGGTACGCTGCAAACTGAGGTGTGTGTATAGTAATGTGAAAAATGAATGAGTGATATTGAATTATTCTATTTCTGTATTAAAAAGTCTAAGATAAAAAAATAAAAAATCAGTTAAAATCTCCCCACAGTAGAAAGGAAAGTGAAGGAACGTGAAATACAAACAGGTACAAAAAGATGGAGGTTAGAAACTGAGGCAGAAAGTTTTCTTTGGTTCTTTCCCACCTATATCTTTTGGCCATAATTTATTCTTGTAAATTTTGGTTTATTATCACATTGAACTGTTAATCTCTAGCTCACCTTTACTTTGAAGAGCTTTTTGACTGATTAATGACCAGATTGGATGCAACCTGGTCATTAATCAGTGACCTGGCTAAGATCCAGAGGAGCAGAGCAACCTGAAAACATTTCCTCATTAGCCACAGCACTGCAGGAGGGTCAAAATTTGAACTATTGTGCTGCCACCTTTGGCTACAGGCTTATCACAGGAGGCTGTTTCTATTTCAAAGTCAGCCACTGATTTGGTAAATGATAAGCCGGGCCAGGAACTGAACGGCTAGCTCTGGCAAATGAGAAGAAGGTTACTCAGTTGCGTTAGCATTTTTGTGCAGCTAGTGACTATCATGTCTAGGCTGGTCACTCACTGGATTGCCTACTTCCTCTGGTGTCCATTATCATGGATAGACTGTCGTTGGAATTAGAGAAGCTAACGACTAGCATTGATGACCTGGTGACAGACAAAAATCTGTTTGATTCTCAGACGTCAGAAGAACATTATCTGATTGTCCAGTCAGGAGCTACATGACGTAATGGTAATTTGTTCAGTCAGGGACTACTCATAAAAGTGGTTTAACTTGACTTCCCATAATCTGGAGAAAATAAATGATGATTAACTATGGAGTCACTTAATTAAAGCAAAGAGAGAGTTCAATGCAGCTTTACAAACAGTTCAGAAAATCAGAAAAACATTAATTATTTTGATAAAGATTCCTAATTTAGTGCTTTATTTGAAAATTCAAACACTTCAGACGCAACTGTCAACGAAACGTCTAAATCTAAATTGTGTCTCACTCTACATTAATATTATATCGTATTGTTTGGAGGTATTTAGCTACAAAATATATCTCATGCATTTATTTCTTTGTAGACTGGGTGCCTTTTTAAAAATAGCCTAACTCAGCTGCGTAAGGAGAGAGAACTTCTGGATGAAATCACTACGGACCTGTCAGAACCAGAGAAGGCTCTTTTTTTTCTTCTGCTTTTTGTGACAGATGCTGGACCGGAAAGGGGGCAGAGAGAGACATGCAGTAAATGACCCAGGCCAGAGGTTGAAGCTGAGACAGCTGTGTCAAGGGTGGACCCAGCACTGGGTTCCTCTTTCCACACAGTCGCCCTGGAGGCCATTTTCAAAGAGATAATGATGTTGTTCTGGGGAAACAAAACAAAACAAAACAAAAAAACAAATACATTTTCAGTAAATGTATGAAGTTAAATTTGTTTCACAATTATTCTATTAAAAAAAATCACATAAAAAAGTAGTATTCAAACAAAAAAACATAATCTAAAAAAAAAAGTTGTGATCAAAACTTTTGGATTTATTGAAAGAGTTTTTTTTTTTAATTCTTTAAAAGCTTTTTTTAATTGAAATCACTATTTTTTTGCTTGAAACTTTTATTTTTGCATATCGGAACTTTTTGGTTGACAGCCTAAGTCCTTTGGTTGAGTCTAAGTTTTTTTTTATGCTCCTTGTTTTGGTTGAAGTCAACGGTTTTGGCTTGTGGATCTCACATGAACGTCCTGGGCGTGGCCAGCGATGTAAGACGTGTTCCGATTGGTTAGCGCTGACTAAAGTGGATGACTCCCTGCGATTTCAGAACTCTGTTCCGAACTGCAGGGCTTTGGTGACGGGACACAGAATGTGAATGGTAAGTAATCTTCACAAAATTACACCTTTTACCAGCTACTAAAGTGTCCACCGTGTTTCAAAGAAGAAATCTTACACCACTTATAACGACAGTCATATTTTGTCTGCCGCGATCCCCGGTAGCATATTGTGCTAGCTAATGTTAGCACTAGGTAAAGTTCACAAACTAGGCTTGTGTAATGTTCGCCTGTCTTTATGTTGAATTCGTTAACCAGTCCACTTCTGTCGAGTGGCATTAAGCGTGGAAAATACCAAATGTATCTGGAGGAAACGTGTTAAAAACTGTTGTGGAATCCTCCATAGTGTGTGTATTAACTAGCATTGAAGCTAAAGTGGGAAAACATAACGGATCGCTGCACTAATATTAGGTCCACGTTAATATGCACCATACGTAAAGTGACCGTGCAGATTATTTATTTACCAAGCACATAATCAGTGCTGTGGATGAAGGGAGGGAATGTAACTCTTAAATACATATTTTCTTCCAGATGCAAAATGAAAAACCAAGCTGGTAGATCACAGGCCGAAGGAGGATAGTCACACAATTTCTGTCTTGTACTTAGTTTTATTTCGAATTGGATGTAATATGTCTTTTGTTGTGTTATGTTATGAAATTAAATTGGTGTTCTCCTAATTCCCCATTCTATCTGCAAGACAGAGTTTAGAAAGTGTGGCTAAGCTAAATTTTTCAGTTTCCAGCATGAGTCATGGGAAGTTAGATGCGACTTAAACTCCTCGGTGGATCCGATTTTAGGCAAGACATTGGCATCTTCCACACACACAAGCATATATATATATATATATATATATATATATATATATATATATATATATATATATATATATATATATTAGGGCTATTGTAAACGAATATTTTAGTAATCGAGTAATCTATCGATTATTCTTACGATTAATCGAGTAATCGGATAAAAAAAATTATAAAATGAAATATTGGTAAATCTGGCATAATACCGGTGTTACTATCAGATATCAATATCAGTCCAATTTTTCATATTTGAGCATCCCTAACAGTTGCTTTTTTGTAGTTTAGAAAACTAACCTGTAACAATAATAGCTCACTTTCTAAGTTAACCAGAAGAAAAGTTATAGAAAAATCTGAAATTATATTGAATTTAATAACAAAGAGGCAGGCTCACAAATGTGCTTATAAAAAATGTCTACAATCCAGCTTTTAGTTTATGTATTCATCTTCAGTGAGTTTAATAGATTAATTAAACTCACCTTGCCACCTAACCTGTCACGCTTTGGGTTTGAAAATACGGGAAATGCCGCCTGGAGTGGGAGGAGAGGGCGAATGAACGAACGTAAGATGGGGTGGAGGGGAGGAAATAGACCAGCGGACTGACGAACCGTTAGACCGGGGGACGAACACGGGGGAAGCAATACGGGATATTTACGACACCTTCACTGGTCACACTCAGAAACTCATCTACCAGCCATGTACGATGCGCTCCGCCACCCGTTTCTTCAGACCGGGATATGAAATTTATTGTGCGGTTCGTCGGCAAAGCTACATTTACACGGTAAGCATCGGCTACTCAGCCGCCCGCCCTGTTCAGGCTATCCGCTCACCTCAGCGCTCTTCCCTCCGTTCGCTTTCAACCAGCAGCCCCGGAGGAGAAATGCTGCCGTACTCCAGGCATTCCCCCAGTCATTTTAAGGATGCTTATTGGTTCCCCAAAAACGATAAAAAGTCGGGCATTATCATCAATCAATAAAATCCCCACAGGCCAATCTTGAAGATTGGACTTTATGCCGCTGAGACTTAGCTTTTGTCAACAACTCAGAGGCGGAAGTGAGAGCTCCGCGCAACGCAAATGAAGTCCCGGCCGGAACACGGTGCGCTAACTAATAAAACATAAATTAACGAAGCTTCGAGGCAGGTAAATTTTCCTCGAGGAATTTTAGTAATCGAGGTACTCGAATCATTCGAGGAATCGTTTCAGCCCTAATATATATATATATATATATATATATATATATATATATATATATATATAAACTGAGTACACCACACCTACTCTAAATGCTTCTTAGCAGAGTGATGACACATTCTAATTGGCCAAATCCAATCTCAAAGTGCTCCACTCTGTATCAGACCTTGTGAACAGACATGCAAATGCAAATCTAGTATTTGTAAACATGCAGAGAGGCAATGCCTTCATTCCTCCCTTCCCTGCAATCTGTCCAAGTTTGCCGTCTCTCTTCTCTGATCTTCATATAGAAAACACCACCTGGGTTCATAAAAGCGCTTATTGCAAGTGAGGTAAATATTTTTTGCTCTATTTGGTGGCAATGATTACCTGTGACAGAGCCCTGTGAAATAATTTCTCTAAGGTAAATATTACACACCTGATCCAACTTTGGAATTGCTTGAATGTGGAGCAACGTCACTCTGACACACTTCTGGTTCATTTCATAAATTAGCTGCTTGCCTCCCAAACAGCACTGCTGTGGCCCTGTAGCCTCAAATGTGACACTGCATGAAAAGTGGGATTTTCGACAGCTATTGACACCTAGTACTGCCGTGTGCATGGAGATTGAGGGCTATCGGCAAGAGGTTTTTGTCAGAATGGAAAATTGAAGGGTCAAAAACCATTCTTGCCAATTAATGAGAATAAAAATAATTATTCTCATTAATTCACCTCATAAATGGCAGTTGGGCTGCACAGTGGCACAGTTGGTAGAGCTGTTGCCTTGTTAACCTTGTTGTTGCCTTGCAGCAAGAAGGTTCTGGGTTCGATTCTCGGTCCGGGTTCTTACTTGCGCGCCAACGCTGAGCCCACAAGCAGCAAAATGAGTAAGAAACGGATCAGATGTCTTTGAAAAGTTTCTTTGCAAAGGGGAAAAGGCCCAGAGAAGAGACAGGAGGATGGATTTATCCCGGACCGGTAGGTGAGACCCACATTACAAGCCCGCTCTGAGTAACATGTGGCGACCGGCTGCTATTGAGGCAACGAAGCTTCAAACTGCTTCGCCACGTAGAGACCAAGCAGGCTGTGGATATAAGCAACACTTTGGGTGTCATTGTCTCCCATCACTCCCTGATGGGACCGTCTTGTTGCAGAGAAACAAGCTCAGGGCTCCCGTTAGTCATTATCGTGAGTTAAAATTTTCACGAAAGTAAAATGCTCGTTTTTGTGGCGCATCTGTATCTTATTTTGAAGGGATATGTAAACGTTACTATAGCGACCAGAGTCAGAGAGCGTTTGGGCAGTGGTCGAGAGGAGATGAGTAGAGCTTGTGAGTCTTAAGTCTGGTTTAGACGGCAAGATTTAAGGTTTGTCGGCCGATTCTCCAAACCTTTGTGACCACAGAGCTGATAAAAGTACAACAGGTTCGATCGGTTCGTGTTCAGCCACACAGCAGAAGCAGCACGAACTGATTCCTGTCAAGAACATCGCGATTCTAGGAAAACCAGTTTTTCAATAATTCTAGTGGGTTCGTAAGTTGGGAGTTATAACAGGATTAGGTGATAAACCTAGATTAGGTCTAAATGAATTCAAGTAGGTCCAGTAATTTAAATAACTTAAGAAATTTAAGTGGCCTTTGACCTTTGAGTTTAATTTCCATATACTTATTTTTTTTTTATTTGAGTTGGTTTAGTTTCCCATTTTTTGTTTGAAAATACTAGTGTGTTATTCTTGAAACTATGTTGGAGTGGACTAATTTTTAGAACAGATCTATAATGAGGGATAAGGATCTTTGTGATTCTTTAAAAGAGATTTTGTTTATGGTGTATTAATGTGTTTCTTCAGATTTGGGGATATCTTTAAATATTTTCTAAATCCTCTTATTTATTTCAATTATTTATGTAGTGTTGGGTCCTAAGTTGATTCTCTTTTTCTTAAAAAAAAATTAACTAATGTAATAATTTAGGATGTTATGGTCAAATACTGAATTAAAAGATTCAACTATATTTAAGTTATAATAGTGTTCATTAGGATTCTTTTTTGTGTGTATTTTTATAACTCATTTAGGCCATTTGGTGTTTAACTTTTTAATCCATTGTCTCTCCTGGAGCCATCTTTCTCTCCTGGACCAGTCGGGGTTGTGTTCCAGTGGTCTTCCTCTTAGTGCTTCAACTCCATGTCTGAGGAAGTGTTTCACCAGGGTGGTTTCTGTTTTCTTTTTGGTGTTAATGTTGTATTTATGGTTTGAGAAACGTTTTTTGAAGGAGTTGACTGTCTCGCCCACATATTGTTTTTTTACATTTATGGCACCAGATTATGTAAACTACATTGTTCTATTCGGGGGAAATCCCAGCGGGGAAAGGCCAGCGTTTGTTGATGCAGGTGCTTCTAATGTATGGATATGTTTGTTTCCTTTTTGGGGGTTTGTTTTTGCTGGAGAACTTGGAATGAACTAGGAGGTCTTGTAAGTTTGGGTTCTTTTGGGGTGCTGTGATAATTTTCCAATTTTGGCTCTGTGGTAACTCCTGTTGTAGTTGTTTGAAATGGTCTCAATATTTCGTGATTCTTCAGTGTGAAGTTTGAGTAGGGGCCTGTGAGTGTGATCATGTGTGGTTGTGTTTCTGGGTTTTTAATTTTGTTGGTGTCCTCTTTGTGGAAAAGCTCTCTTCTGATTCTTTGCAAACAGGTTCTAGAGTATCCTCTTTTTCTGAGGGCTTGGAAGAGAGTTTTCGTGGCTTCTTCACGGTCTGCTTTGTTGGAGCAGATTCTCTTAAATCTGATTAGTTGTGATTTCACAATTCCTTGAAATGTGTGTTTTGGGTGGAAGCAGTCTCTGTAGAAGTTGGTGTGAATCCGTAGGTTTGAAATAAAGTTTGCTGTCCAATTTGCCTGTTTTTTGAAAGTTTTCGCCCTTGAATGTTATGGTGTCCAAAAGGTGTTGATGGTGGTTGTGATTTTGATGAAGGTGTGGTGGTTGTTCAGGATTTGCGTGAATTGATCAAAATCATCTCGGCTGTGGTTCCACAGGCCCCATATGTCGTCCAGGTACCTGTAATAGGCTTCTGGGAGTTTTGGGCATTTTTGAAAAGCTTCCTTTTCCCATTTAGCCATGTAAATATTAGCATAGGCCAGGGAAAAACGTTTTCCCATCGCTGTACCTTTAATTTGTAAGAACCAATTATCGTTGAAAAAGAAGTCATTTCTTTCGAGGTTGATTTTAAGCAGTTCCAGAATTGTTTCGTCCGGCCTTGGGGGGTTTGGATTTTCCCGGAGGCATTCCTCAATTCCTTCCAGTCCTTTTTTTGTTTCGATGTTAGTGTAGAGGTTCTCAACGTCCATTGTGAAAAGAAGGGTTTGTTCAGTGATTGTGTGTGTGGCCATTTTTTTTGTAGGAAATCTGTTGTGTTTTTTATGTAGCTGGGGTGTTTTTGTGAGAGTGGATTCAGATAATGGTTCAACAGGTAGGCCGAGCCATAAGATTTGCTGCCGCAGTCCAAAACGATGGGTCTCCCTTTTGGGATCTGGAATGGTTTTGCCCATTTAGCGGGTTCTTTGTGAATTTTTGGGAGGAGGTAGAAATACCTGGGCCTTGGTGGGTCAGTGTTCACTAGAAACTGGAATTGTTTATGGTTGATGAATTTTTTCTCTTCCAATTCTTTTAAAAGTCGACGAATCAAAGTTCTTGTCTCTGTAGATTGGTCTTATTAGTGGTTTGTAATACTCCCTGTCTTCAAGTTGCCTGTTGGCCTCCCAAACATAATCCGTTTTGTCCATAATGACTACAGTGGAGCCCTTATCTGCTGGTTTGATGATGATGGAGTTGAGGTTTTTTAGTTCCTCCAATGCCTCCATTTCCTCCTGAGTAAGGTTTTGTCTTTCCGTTTCCACCAGTATTTTTTTGACTGCTCTTTTATCCTTTTTTCCTTCAGGTGGAATGTGGAAGAAAGATTGAGGATTCCGTCTTTTGTGTCAAATTTGTTGGTTTCTGGGTGATTGGTTTGGTTTTTTGACTGATTTGATGTTTCGGTTTCGAGGCTGGTCTGCCCGTATGAAGCACACACATTGTGTGAAACATACGGGCCTAGCAGTTTAAAGACTTGCACCAGTGTTCCCAGATATGTTGTGCTGTGAGGGGTGTCCAATGTATTCTGTCTTCTGTTG
Source organism: Poecilia mexicana (assembly GCF_051168715.1). NCBI lineage: Eukaryota > Metazoa > Chordata > Actinopteri > Cyprinodontiformes > Poeciliidae > Poecilia > Poecilia mexicana. The sequence continues at coordinate 6,026,379 of NW_028263370.1, read as the reverse complement.
TGTGGAATTGTGTTTGTGGAATTGGTGGGATGAAATGGAGGTTTAGTTTTTGGGAGACTTCCATGATCATTCTATTAATTTTTTTTCAAGGTTTTGTTTCTGTATGAAATTGAGTCCTACTGAATAATTTAGCAGGGGGATGTAAATGTCTGCATATGGGAAAGTGTTTTGTGCTGTGCTTAGGAACCTAGTAAGAATTGTGTGTATTTTGTGTGGGTCCCATTTCTATTAATAAGGATCTATTTGCAGAAATACAATAAAGTATCTTGGATATTCAACCAGGACTATGCAGTTGATAGCACTGTTGCCTTTGAGCAAGAAGGTCCTGGGTTAGTACTAATATTTACAAGTTTTGTCAGGAGTTGATTTTTAATTTTTAATCTGATATTTCAAATCAAGACAGTTGTATCAATTGGGCTACTTAAACAGTATCAAATTCACTGCTTTTCTCTTCCGGTCGTCCTTTATTCAAGATCTGTGAAGGACCCGCGAAGGATGCAGACCTTAAATTTGGACACAGCTGTAGTATTTCAAAAGAACAGAGGAAATTTTACGGTTTTTGAACAATAACAATATTTGTTGTTAATCTGTTGCTAAGAGATGAGCGCATTTTCTGGTAACCAAGTTCCTCAAAGTAAACACATTGTTTTTACTTTTGCAAAATTTACCAACTGTAGATTTTTTGTGTCTAAGCAGATAAGCAGTATTTCAAAAGAGCTTATGTTTTATAAACAATAACGTTACTTGTTATTTGGTGTTAAGAGATTAGCTTTTTTTTTTTTCTGATAACTAACTGCCACGAAGTATAAATCACATTTTTACTTTCGTGTTAAATGTCTGTTTTATAATAAATTTACCACCAATGACTAAAAAAACATTTTCTATTTTCTGCAAAATTCACCAACTGCACAAATAGTATTTCAAAAGAGCAAAGGAAATCTTATGTTTTTGAACAATAACAATATTTGTTAATCTGTTGCTAAGAGATGAGCGCGTTTTCTGGTACCCAAGTGCCACGAAGTAGACATCTGATTTTTACTTTTGCAAAATTTACCAACTGTAAATTTCTTCAGAAGACAGTCCATTAACATTAGTACAAACAGTAGCAGGCAGTGTATTTTCCCTAAAATAAGCATTTTAGCTATTTTTTTAAATTATTTTTTAGACATGTTTACCACACTGAATGGAGGAAGTCAACGCAAGACAACATGCTAGTTATACCCTACATGCCACTGGCATCATTTAGGCTGATATTAGCAGTTTGGCTAATTTTAGCTTATACACTATTTTTAACATACTAAATGGAGTAACTCCATGTTACTTAACATGATTCTCAATCTCCACATGCTATTGAGTATATTGTAGCTTGCTTTAGCACTGATGCTAATTTTTAGCATCAGAACACTGATGGGCACAGTTCTACTTGTTTTTCTGTTCTTCTGTGAGTCTGGCTTGACTGTGAAAACAGGGAGAGAGCGGAAGACTTGAACTGTTTTAACTAAGATCATCCACACACCGTTACTTCTTACTTATCACTGAACGGTTTAGCACCACAATACATTAAAGATCTGTTATTGCTGCACCAACCGTCTAGACCCCTGAGATCTTCTGGTTCTGGTCTGCTTTGCATCCCCAGAACCAGAACCAAACGAGGAGAAGCAGCATTCAGTTTCTATGCACCACGGATTTGGAACAAACTTCCAGGAAACTGTAAAACAGCTGAAACACTGGGTGCCTTTAAATCTCAACTTAAAACCCACCTGTTTAGAGTTGATTATGGCTAAATTAGGATTAGAGTGTGGGTTTTGATGTCTTCAATGTATTTGATGTTTTTAATGTTTTTATCTGATGTTTTTAATGTTTTTATCTTTTCTTTTTATCTTTTTATTACTTTCTTTTTATTTCTCTTTCTCACTGTTTCCGAGAGGTTAAAGTCCTTGTCAAATGGCGTTTGACTAAAGTCAAAAGGGTTGGAGACAGCTTTTTATTTCTCTTTCTCACTGTTTCTGAGAGGTTAAAGTCCTTGTCAAACGGCGTTTTGACTAAAGTCCGAGAGGTTAAAGTCCTTGTCAAATGGCGTTTGACTAAAGTCAAAAGGGTTGGAGACAGCTTTTTATTTCTCTTTCTCACTGTTTGCGTTTTAATGTTTTTTTTTTTTTAAAAAAACTCTTTCTCACACATGCTGTTTTTATTTTAATTATGTAAAGCACTTTGAAATGCCTTGCTGCTGAAATGTGCTATACAAATAAAATTTGATTTGATTGATTGATTATTACATTGGGATAGAGGATGTGTATATATCTACGGGGGATGATAAAACATTGTTAATCAGGTTTCAAAGTGATCTAGGCATATAATCTCATTTACTCCTTTAATCCTTTTCCACTGCAACATTCTCCTTGATAACGCTGGAGTACATTTGCAGTTATTTGCAGTGCGTAAACCTGGCTCATAAATGTATTGATTTGCAAAATAAAATAAAAAATTTGCTACCAAGATGAAGACCAAGTGAAACAGTTGCTGTATCACAATAAGGGAAACTGCAAAAAAATATTTCAGAGGTGTAACACTGAAATTACTGAGAAAGAGTAAACTGGAATATTTAGTAATTTAGTAAGGAAAGGGAGCATCAAAAAAGAAAACTTAGACTTACGCTGTCAACCAAGAAGTTCTGATATGCAAAAATAAAAGTTTCAAACAAAAAATAGTGATTTAAATTAAAAAAAAAAAAAAGCTTTGAAAGGAATTTTTTAACTCTTTCAATTTGATTGAGATATTGTTTTGTTTGAAACTTTTTTTTTTTGAAAATCCAAAAGTTTTGATAACTCAATTTTATTTGTTTGACATGATTTTTTTTGATTGGATAATTGTGAAACAAATTTAACTCCATGTAAATGCTGGTTCACCAAAATATGCATATAGTTTAAACTACACACATGCAATTTAAACTATACTTTCATGCTTATGAAAATGCGTCATAATTTTGTCAAAGATGTAGTATTTTGTTTATGATTAATCAGACAGTAATAGATGTGGATTAAGCCCTGACCAAGGTGAAGGCTTAAGACACCCAGATAAAGACGATTTGTCCTGAATTTGACCCTGAATTTTAGTTTTTAATTTTATATAAACTAGTCTATAATTCCAGCATTTCTGTGTTTTTTTTTTTTTTTTTTGGCCTACCTATTTTGTAGTCAACACTGACATGGATTATTCTGTAACATCATGACTTTGCACTCACCTCTCGTTATCCAATAATCTACTGGATTGCTGTTCAAAATCCAATCCTGTCCAATCTTCCCTCTTTCATTCCTCCTATTCTAATATGACATTTTGAATATGGAATTTTAGTGAGGTAAATTTATAAAGCAGAATATCAGCTGGGCAAAAAACAAAATTAAGAGTGTATTTCTATCAGATTTTTAAAGTGAGTGTGCAAGATGCAACCTTTGAGGATGATGTTAAAAAGCTAAGTTTTATATTTAAAAAATCCCTTTTAAATACTATATAGCACTGTAACAGTATTTTATAATATTTCTTGAAAACTAGACACTTGTGTGTTATTTAACTCTGGAATTGTGGTCTTAAGATTTTGCTTAATCGTAAGTGTATTTTCTAAGAGAGCAGAGTTTTTACAGGATGACATAAAATATTATTTGCAAATATCCCTTATTTGCAGCCTTGACTAGTCAAGTGCCAAGTTATTACTTGCTGAAACAAGTTTATTCATGCAAAATGACATTGCTATTTATTAAAGTGTGCTTGTGTTGTTGCTAAGGCAGAGAAAGCATTTAGGTCTGTGGATCAGTCTGGGCGTGCTGCAGAGCTCTTTGTCTTTACTTCAGCATTCTCAAAGGTCCAAACGCTGGTCAAAGCATGCATAGGTCAGAGACATATAGTGTGCATTTAGCAAACGCTTTTACCTTTACATACAAAGACACTGAATTGGTTTATGTGTTAATCTGCAATTTGAGTGTTATATTTATTTATTTATTCAGTATTATTTTAATGTGGAAGCAAAAGAAAAAGTAAATCTGAGAGTTTTTCCTCCTGACCTTTCTTTCCCCTGTCTTTCCTTTTCCAAAGTAAAAACCATGACTGCAACATAGGCCGGATTAATGAGAACAGGGAAGCTAACATCTGCTCCAGGTGACAAGCAGGCGTGCTGGGAGAAAGGTGGAGCCTTGTTTGAGCAAGAGATTATCAATGTTCTGGGGAATGTCTTCCTGCCAGCTGTCGGCATGTTGCACCGCAGAGCTTTCACTTCCCTCTACAGTCAGCTGGAATATTAAGCGATAGTATAGCATTCAACCTCAGCAGTTCTAAAAGAGTTATTCCCGTTTATTACAAATATAATATTCAGATTTGCATATAATCTTCTTACTGCAGATGTCGTTTTGTTTTTCTTTGAAGTGTAAGACCCAGTTCTGTTACTGCATCTGCTAAATACAGTCTTGAAGGAAGTGAATACTTATGGAAATAGAAAATAAATATAACAATTATTAGCTACCACCTCTTCACACAACTGAAAAGTTGTAACAGTGATTATACTGTGAATGCTCTTTAAATGTCCTTTTCTTCTGCTTTTGTCCAAAGTTCCAGATATAATTCCAATTTTGGTGTTCTTACAAAAGCATACAAACTAATTTAAAGAACCTAAGAAATTATGCCATCACCACTCTCTTGGTCTTTGATTTAAATCACTGTTTACATGGCTGCTGTACCAGCATAATAAACTGAAAAAATATGCCTCAAAATAGAAATTTCTGCCACATGCAGTCAGGGACAAAGTCACAGACTGACCCTCACTGCCTGTCACGCAAAATATCCAGCATCTCTGTGCAGAAAAGGAAAGCAGCTACAGCAGATTTTAATTTTAAAGGGGGGGAAAAAAACATCAAACTATGGTTTTTAAAGTTTTCCAAATGGTTTTATAATAATAGTTACTTGTGATAAATATGATTTAAATTAGACAGAAATGGAGAAGCTTCTAAGGTTTGGTTGTGTCCTACAGGCATTATACTGGATGACACTTCCTCTTTCTGGACTTCTGAACTAATGTCATCTTTCCAAAATAATTGTTGAGCATTCATTCTTTTTCAACAGACATGCCAAATATCCTGTAGTTAATTTTAACAACGTATTGATAAAGGTTATTTTTGTCATTGTTAGCTCAGCTGATGGAATGAAGGTTATGAAGGTGAAAGACCAACAGCTGTCAACCAATGTATTTGCAGTCCTAAATTACTTTTCACCAAACCGCTTTGGTCTTTTCTTTCTCTTTCAACACCATTTTACCTGAAAATAGAATAAAAATGATTCACCTATTACCACTTACTCAATGCAGCATTAGACTACTTTGATTGATTATGATTTTCGAAAGTATTGATTGTATTGGCATGGGAATTTCTCATGCTATGTTACCTGAGCGCTTAAAGGTCATTCACATCCAACACTGGTTTTAGGTCTTGACTTTTGTTTTCTATGATTTTCTATGTCTAGTCAGATAACTCACAGGTAGATGTTTCAATAAATTTTTACTTCCTGCTTCTCTTCTCTCATCCATATACATGCTCCTAGACATGCTATGAAGAGACGAACGTAATCTTTACTCTCTCAACATTTGGTAACACTTTATTTGAAGGGGGTGAATAAGACTGACATGACACTGTCATAAACATGACATAACACCTGTCATGAACATGAATAAGCCTTCATGAATATTTATGACTGTTGTCATAAAGCGTCATTCGGTAAATTATGACACTTTTAATACAAAGTTGACATTATTCAAAATGCCGTTGTTATGACAACTTGACATTAACCAAGAAATCATCACTGATATAAATTTGTTATAAAAGTATTACTGATTGCACTTTAAAAATTAGGTAACTTTGTTATTAAAGGTAAAGTTTAAACAGTAATGATTTTCTGGTTAACGTCAAGTTGTCATAACAAAGACATTTTGAATAATGTTGACTTTGTATTAAAAGTGTCATAATTTACCGAATGACGCTTTATGACAACAGTCATAAATATTCATGAAGGCTTATTCATGTTCATGACAGGTGTTATGTTATGTTTATTAAAATGTCATGACAGTCTTATTCACCCCCCTTCAAATAAAGTGTTACCCAACATTTCCTCCCCGTTTCAGGATGAGCAGAAAGAGTCTGTGACGTTGGAGCTCTAGGGAGGTGTTAGGACTGAAGGAAAACGAGTAAACACTGAGTAGCAGTAGCAGCCATCAGTGCATGAAATGCAGAAAGCAGCAGGCTAAGTAGACTGACCAAATCATTAGGGTGTGCTTGATGCATGCTGCAGAGCTAGAGAAAGATGACTTTTGAAGCAGCAGCCCATTTGGAGATGACTATCTGAAGTAGCTTCAAGAGCTTGCCTCATTTATGGATTTTGTATAAATAAATATTCTGACAGAGATTGGCACAATATTTATAACCAACTCATATCTAAGACAAGACATATGTCCCTAATTTACCCAGTCCTGATGCTCTTTCTTGTAATTAATTATTCTAATTTGATGATCAAAAACAGTGTAATAAAAGCAGAAGTCCATTCACACATGCATTCTTTCTGAATTTATTTGGATTGACTCCATTTTCCTGAGCCAAGGCTGTAGCAGAGAAGACGATATGAGCAACAATGAAAAATGGGGACAATGTCTTTCTCTAGAAATACCATCTGGCTTCCTCTTGGATTTCAGCCACTAAGTGTTCATCAGGAGATTCAGGGAGTCTGCGGCTACCACCAACATATATTTTAGACACTCGGCCAGGTCTGACACTCAGATATTCCTGTGTAGTACATTCTTACGTTTGAAACTGTATGACTGTGACAAAGTGGTTCAGTTTGTGTTCACCACTTGTCCCTTATTCTTTCTGATTCACTTACTTTCTATATTTGGTTATATTGATTAATTTAAACATTGCAATTTTGCTTCACTTACTATCCCGGGTTTGTTTGTGTTAGTATTATGTTGCGGTGTCCATTTATGTTTAGGTTAAAGTTACTATTTCTGGATTATAGGTTGAATTTGTTTCAAGGTGTATTCAAGGTAATTGTTTTCCTTTGTACTGACCATCATTTGTCCTTGTGGATCTGCAGCAGGGCAGGAGCATGGGAGGGGCCGTCCCAGTACTTTCTGCTTATATGGCTCGATTATGTCAGTGATTACCTTGCTGGGTTCTACCAATTAGAGGGTTTTCTTTTGTGTATTGCATTGTTTATTTTTCTTTAAAGTAACTTTTTGAGTTATCTTGTATTATGTAGTTTATTTTGCAGACAACTTCAATATACAGGAGTTTGTACAGTAGATTTGTTTCTCTGTTTAGATTTTGTTTGTTTGACCTGTTCCATTGTGGCTGTGTCCAATCAAGCACAGGTGTGGTGCCAATTGGATATAAAAACAGTGTGCTTTTGGATGCTCGAGAGAAAAGTCAGTGAAAAGAGTGAATAAAAAGTCATTTTAGACGGGAAGCTAAAGTGAATATTGTAGCTCTTTAAAACTATAGTTATCACATTCATCACAAACGCTCCCTGGTCATTAAACAAACATAATAAACTTAAACAAGGGTTTAAAGTCACACCTTATAAGTAATAACTTTACCTGTAAAGGGGAATAATGAAAACACGATGTGTTACTGCTTTAGTCTCCAGTGTTCTAGTGGAGGCATCGCGTTCCCCTACATCAATCCAGACAAAACCAATCGAGACTCGAAAGATAAACAAACTCTCAAAACTTAAAATCTAAGAAGGTTGAACTCTTCAAGAATTATACACAAACATAACCGGACACAAACATACATTTTAAACTTAGGCAACCTTTTACTGCATCGGTCTGTAGCGCTGAACTTGAAAGACCAAAATAATCAATCGCAGATCACTAGATCTGGTTTTCCCTTTTATTTATCAAAAATAGTTTTATAACCACTACACTGGCAGTATTCCTTGGGTACCATGAGTTATATCTCCGGCAGCCTAAATTAATTTATTAGAATAGAAGGGATCATAACTTTTTAGAGGCCAGATGTGCTCGTAGAAACTATGGAGCCTCTTTCAAGGACAGTTTGCTTACATCATAAATACTACATAATTGGCAAGCCATAGCATATCAGTGAAGCCCTGTCAGCTGTGCTTAGTGCATTTGAGTTTAGATTTTACGATATAAACCGTTTCAGTCGGAAGATGCAGCCTTAGTGTATTTCTTATCAAATCAGGTTAGCTTTGGAGACACATCACTTCCCCCCCCCCCCCCCCCTCCCCAGCGTGAGGATATGATGGATATTAAAGGAAATACTTTGATTTTAAACTTAAACCCAGCGTGAGGATATGATGGATATTAAAGGAAATACTTTGATTTGTATAATTGCTCTGAGAGACACCATAAACAACTGTTTGAAATGTCTCATTTATCCAGGGTGCACAAAGCACATATTAGGTATTATTGAAATGTAATCATGCAAGTTTATTAACATGTCCTCTGGGCTTCCCTACACCTCTTTAGAGGTAATATATATACAGCAAATGCATGCCATTCATTAACATTGTGCAATGTTGTGTGTCTCCAAAGTTCATTTGTTTCCCTAATCTGGTTTTCAATTACACATCCAACTGATTATGAGCTTTGTTCAGTCGCGGAGCAGTGCACAGCATTAAACTGATGTCTCGTTGTTATCACACCACTGTGTTATTAGTTTGATCCTTTATTAAGCCAGTTCATGAGACCAGAACTGCACTTTATTTAAAAGAAATACTTCGAGCTCAAACTGTGCATGTTAGAGCATTTAATTTTATTTATGAAGTGATTCCTCACTTTCAGCACCAAGAAGGCATTCTTTAACTTCACAGTGGCTAAAGCATGGTCTGTTCTGTTTATTTATATAGCATCATTCCTATACTAGGCAATCCAAAGTGATGTACAAGACATCAAAAGACAAACTGAAAATGACAAACCTAAGCAAAAAGAAAGATGTTAAATTACAGATGTTAAAAGCACATTTGAATCTGAAACTATGATAAACTTTTATTTTCAATTTTAAAGGTCTAGTATTACTGTGTACCTGCTTTGAAAGATTCAGTGTTAAATATGTTAAAAATGTTATTTCAAACTAATCTAAACGTTTGCAGGTCAATACATTCTTTGTGTCTTTGTGACAGTAATTGAAGTGTTTTGAAATTTCATAGAATTTGTAGTTAAGATGAGATCCTCCAATCGGAACACAGAATAAGATTTAGTCAGGTTTCTCGCCAATAAGAGTTTTAGTTAGACGTGTATAAGCCTGTGAAGACTTCCCAGACCAATGAAACGTCATTCCCATGATCAGTTGATTTTTTTTTTTACATATGAAAAAATGAGATGGTGACACCAGAGCAAAAGTAAAAGATTTCCACACTGATGTTAAGTGAACACTTTAATTCCACAGCCTTGATTCCAGTACACATGCACTATTCACACACACTTAAGAAACATAGCATGATTTGCATGACTTTTGCATGAAAACAGTCTAATTTCATCTTGTTTGGACTCATGTAATGTTTGTTTTTCTTTGTCAATATTCAAGCATACACTACAGGAAAATAAATTCACAGCAGTTTAATCATCACCAGAAAAACTGAGTCAAGATTGTACAGTAGGTCCCAGGCATCCAGGCTCTCTCTCTTTAACGAGGCCCAAAACTTCATTTTAAAATACTGTGCTATATAAGTAATTATTTTTCTAAAACATGAAGTCAATTAGTGAAACAGTCTCATGTCGCTAGTAATATGATAGAGATCACTTTTTTTTTAACACCAAGTCGAAGTGCCAAAGAAAAAGAACAAAAAACATTTTCACGCTGACTCGATGTAAGTTGTCTAATAAAAGGCATAAAGATTAAATACAGATGAATTAAAAACATGGGGTAAATATGCACTTCAAGTTTTCTTTGCATCGCTGACTCACAAATGTCAACATCTGACTGGAAGCTTGTCTGATTTCTATGTTTTGTACTTTCCAGCACTTTTCTGTATTTGATTTGCACACTTTCTGTCATTAAGTCAAAATTCAGCAATCTGAGTTCTGTTTGTCCCCGAGGCACAGAACATCTCTCCAAAGTCTCCCCCTCCTTCTGTCTGATGCTCTTCATCCATCTCCCTGTACGCCCCCTTTCAGCATGTGCTTCATTTCTCCTGACTTAAGCTTTTCTTCCGAAACACTGGTTTGAACACGTGTATCGCTCAATCCCTAAAAGTCTTACAGGCACACACAAAACAAACAGTGTCAAGTTGCATTAGATGATAAAGCGATGGGTAGCAGCTCAGTCAGAATGCAACGTTGGCATCCTCACAAAGACGATTCACCTCACAGTGCACAAGTTCGGTCACTGAGTCACTTTCAGGTCCCATAGGAAACATAATGTTTGGAATGTACTGTAGCAGATGGAGAACAGCACTTCAAAAATGTTATTTAAAAATCACTCAAATTTTAATCTTACCGTGCCTGGATTACAGATGGTCACCCCGAATCTTTTGCTCATCTCGATTATTCTTTCCTCAAAGCATTATGACCACTAGCTCACCAAAAATCTAATTTCTGTTTAGGCTCAAGAATAGACCTTCACACCAGAGCTTCTCTACCCCGGATGCAAATCTTTGCTAGATCTGTTCTTATGTTTTCTAAGCAATAACATTAATTTGGTGTTAAGTGATGAGCGTGTTTTCCGATAACAAACTGCTACGAAGTAAAAATCTGATTTTTACTTCCGTGTTGAATGTTTGTTTTATAATATATTCACCACCAATGACAAAGAAAAAAAATTCACTTTTCTGCAAAATTCACCAAATGCACAATTCTTGTTAAGTTGTAAGTAGCATAAGATGAGTAGCATTTAAAAAGAGAAGAAATCTTATGTTTTATGAACAATAACAATATTTGTTGCGTAATAATTTCAGAGTTGAGTAAAATGAAGTCAATTTATAGTTAATTTTTCAGCGTGTTATCTGGGAGATGTCAGTAAATTTCAGCAAAATAAGGTTTTAGTTATCCCATGTGAATGCACCATATAAAAAGCAGTCGAAAAGGAGCAATTTATTTATTATACAGGTTCCCCTGATGATGCTTATGAATGCAAACAGGGCTTCAGGTTGCGATTTTTAAAATAATGTTTGACAGTGAAACCATAACTTATTCATGGTTTATATATTTGTAAATAAATTCAGGCAGTAAGGGTTAAATATAATTGTTCCTGTAGGACACAAAAATGTGTACAAATGTTTTTGTTCTACCTCATTTATCAGAATAATGTTTTACTCTATATGAGATGAAAGGGTAAAACATGAAGTAGATATGATCTGTTTTAATCATTTTATACAAGATGAAAGAGTAAAACTGACATTTTCCTCTCATCTTACTTGTTTCATGTCTTAGTCATTCAGCTCTACTTTTCTTTGTTCCATACTTTCTATTTTTACCCAGATTTGGCAGCTGTGACTTGTTGGGGGAGGCACATGTCATGCAACTGTTCCCGTAAAGCTATGTAGAGGTGACTCGTTTGTTTCGGAGGTTTTTGAGATTGCCTCATTAAAACTCATTTTAGCTGTGATGTTACAAGGTGAAATTTTGCGGTTTCATAATCTCATCTTCGCAAAAATAATTAAAACCTAAAAATAGCACACTCTAAAATGTGTTTTTTTGTTGTTTTTTTATCAGCCTTTCACAACCCATCTGGGCACTTGATTTTTAATTAAACTTAATTTCCAACAATGAATACTTAATCACATAAGTGACTTTCTGTTGGTTTTCATTCAATTGACTCCTTAACCTCCCTTAATAAATGCCTAAAACATACATTTTATTTTGCAAATCAATACATTTATGAGCCAGGTTTACGCACTGCAAATAACTGCAAATGTACTCCAGCGTTATCAAGGAGAATGTTGCGGTGGAAAAGGATTAAAGGAGTAAATGAGATTATATGCCTAAATCACTTTGAAACCTGATTAACAATGTTTTATCCCCCATAGATATACCATCCTTTATCCCAGTGTAATAAGTCAGAAGTAACGGGGCGTTGATGATCCTTAAAACAGATAGGTCCAAAGAACAGAATTCAAGTCTTTCGCTCTCTCTGTGTTCGCAGAGTCGAGCAAGGGACTTGAAGAAGAACAGAAAAACTAGAAAATTCCTGAAGAAATTTAACTGGGGCCCGCCAAAGTGTGCCCATCGATTGGAACCCAACGTTCTGATGCTTAAAATTAGCATCAGTGCTAACGTAAGCTACAATGTACTCAATAGTATGTGGAGATTCACAAGCATGTTAAGTAACATGGACTTACTCCATTTAGTATGTTAAAAATAGTGTATAAGCTAAAATTAGCCAAAATGCTAATGTTAGCCTAAAAGATGCCAGTGAAGTGGGGTTTCACACTCTCGGGGTGTCCGGGCCCACCACGTTTGGTTCCAGCCCACATTGGTACCACTAGGTACCACGCTTGCTCACTCGAGATCATACAGGTATCTGGGGCCACAGGGTGCTATCTCAGTGATAGATGCTTATGGCTGTTGCAGAAACATCCTTTTGTTTTGTATGTGCTGTATCAGGTGCTTAGAACATTGCTAGAATGTTCCCGTGTGTGTAGTTGCCTTGTTTAAGCTAAGCTTAAACTTAGCTCTGAGTGATTTATAACATACCATGTAGTAGAGGAAAAGAGAAGAAGATCGGAAAAGAGAAATTAAAAGAAGTTTTTGGTTCTACAATAAAGGTTGTCTAGAACCCGACGGACCCACCGGTGGGTCCAGCTGCCACGTGACCTCGGCTCGCTCTGTAAACAAAGGCTCCACGTGCCTTTATTTTTTTTTATTTTTTATTATCCGCTAAAAGAGGCTTTAATCTTTCAAAAACTATTCCACATAAAGGTTTTGCCCAAAATGTTAAGATTTTAGAGCTATTTAAAAACAGCTGATGAGATATAAAGGTCCTCGGACGATGACACAACTGCCCGGAAAACACCCGATCAGCTGATCATCACGGCCATTTTGTGGCTTCACGAGACAGTGGAAAGACTCTCAGAGCATGGCACAAGATGGCGGCTATGCAAAATCATAACGTATTTTCCGGAACCCGATCTAAATGTCTGCGCTCTCCATGCGCTCTCCGTGCGCTAGCTACCCTATTCAAATAAGCTGTGTGCAGTGAGAATTCTCATTTCACTTGTGCCTTCTGCAAATGAACAACGGTTTTTCGATTTGCTACGAGCGGAGCTGACTCTTGCAAAAATTAGCTCAACTGCAATGGCGCGGAGGAAGATGTCCGATGTGGAGGAGCTGGAAGAAATATTTCGGAGCGATGTTGAGCTGGAAGACTCTTCTGATAGTTGGTGGGATTCGGACGAGGAGGAAGAGGAAGAGCCGGACACAGCTGACAGACTTGATCTCGGTGATGTGTAAGTTTTCCCCCGCAATTTCACACAAAATATTTGATGTTTTGGCTCTATTTATTTATTTATTTCTGTGATTATATGCTTGTAATAACGGCAAGAAGTAAAACCATGTGGTTATTTGTTTATTTATGTTTTACTAAAATATGTTTTATTTTACTAATAAGGATTTCATGTTTACTTTGGTTCATTGCTTTGTAATAAACCTCTAATTCTTCAAATACTTTATTTTTATTTATAGTCAAGTGGAAGCCGAACTTGTAGTTTGTGGTCTTTTTTTGATTTTTGAACTTGTTTTTTTTTTTTTTTTTTTGGTGGTGGTGGTGGTGGTGGATTTTCAAAATTGTTTATTTGCTCTTGGAAATTACTTCAAAAAGTATTTTTGACTGTTTTACCTTGTTTCAATAAAAGTTTTCTATTTGGAGTCAAAGAAAGAGCTTTCAGTTCATCATTATTATACATATTATACTGTGCACAATGGTACATTTTGCATATAAATGGGGTAAATGTCATGACCAATGGTTATTATATGTGGAAAGTGTCATTAGATGGTAATAAGCTATTTAATTTTAACAAACCCCCAGTATTGATGTAAAAAACACATTTGGCACAGTTTGGTGACATTTTTGGATAAATGTGCCAAAATGGCCTCTCCGCCTAAGAAATTTCTCACTAATACCATTCTAAAATAAATATGATTCATCTGATTGAGTCCAAATGTGGTATACTTTTACACAACATTTAGATTTAAAAGTCTGTACTACTTTTTTGTGCTATAAATAATATTTTGGTAGTGTTTTGCAATGTTTATTTCAAAGAAAATTTTGGCGAGGTTCAAAAAATGCAAAATATTTTGTATTTTGTCCTTAATATTTCAGGCAGGGTCAAAGCTACAATGGTGCTGACACCAGAAAACCATTCTATGACATCTTACCTTTACAGAGGTACCAAAAGTTTCTTCTTAATTAAGGAGGGGTATATAAATATTCACATATGGAAAGGTGTCATGGGCTATGTTCAAGAGTGTGTTGAGTAGTTTTTGGATTGTGGTTTGGTCCCTGTTTTTTTATGCCAAAGGAAAAGAGAACTTTGTTAGTTTTGCTACAGGTTTTAGTTTTTCTGAGGATCTGTTTAACATGTTTAAATTGGGCTCCTGGGTAGCAGTCTATTTGTATATTTGGATTAATGGATTTGGGTAATCTTTTAAGGTTAGAATCCCCTAAAATAATTATTGATTTTTTGGGGGGTGAGGTACCACTCAGCCAATTTGTTCCTTTGGTAGTTGTGGGTGGTAATTAAGGGTTTGGGGGTGGCTGATATTGGTTTCAGTGAGGTATTGAGGACTTCTTGGAGAGTAGGTTGATTCGAAGGTGTGTGTTCCTGAGATTCTTGCATTTGGTTTTGTGTATGTTCACTGATTTTGTCATGTGTCATAGCTGTGAAAGAGGTTAAGGTTTGTTGTCTTACATTGACCTCCTCCATTCAGTGTGCTAAACATGGCTGATAAATGAAAATATGGCTAAAAAAAACTTATTTTAGGGAGAAGGGTTCTGAAGAAATTTACAGTTGGTAAATTTTGCTAAAGTAAAAATCAGATGTTTACTTCATGGCACTTGGTTACCAGCAAACATGTTCATCTCTTAGCAACTGATTAACAACAAACATTGTTATTGTTAAAAAAAAAACATAAGATTTCCTTTGCTCTTTTGAAATACTATTTATCTTAAGAATTGTAATTAATTCATTCATTCATTATTGGTGAATTTTGCAGAAAAGATAATTTGTTTTGTCATTGATGGTAAATATATTATAAAACAGACATTCAACACAAAAGTAAAAATGTGATTCATACTTCGTAGCAGTTTGTTACCAGAAAAAAAACTATCTCTTAACACCAGATTAATAGTAAGTAATGTTATTGTTTATAAAACATAAGTTCTTTTGAAATGCTACTTATCTTATTCTATTTAAGAATTGTGCAGTTGGAGAATTTTGCAGAAAAGTTAAAATAAAAAAAGGATAAAGTTAAAGTTAAGATTGTTGTTTTTTTTTTTTTGTTTTTTGTTTTTTTAGTCATTGTCTGTTTAGGAGCCTCAAGTTTCATGAGTCATATGGAATTTACTTCCTTTCCTCTTCTGCCATCTTGTCTGTATTAAGTGTTTGATCAAGGTGGCAACCATAGACATAATATAAGAATGGACGCCTCATGCACCACTCTCGTCTATTGTCGCTGACGAGATTTAGGGCGGCCATCTTGGAGCGGTCCACCACTCCACTCAGCGTTATGTGTTTAGCAGGCACAATGACGTATCAGCGCATTTAATCGATCATAACACACTTTTTTGTTACTGGAAACCATATTCAAACATCTATCAAAGCTACATTTATGAACAATTGTATTTTGAAGTATGTTTTTAATACATAGTTCAGCATATTTAAATATGCTTAGTGGCTATAGCAATAGAATAGGAATGGAATATTCTGATATTGATGTATGATGAGCATATTACAAAGCACACAGCCGTTCATAATTTATTTAATAAATTATTTAGTATTATCAATACATATTTATATAACTATACAAACACAAATAAATAATGATTAATACTGAATAATATATATTGGATACATGTGTATATGTATGTATGTATACAGGGGCGCAACTACATATTATTCAGGTGGATGCGAAAACATAAATCGGCGCCCCCCCCAAAGGAAAGGCACGTAAGGGTGAAGGAGCGTAGAAAACATACAGTCGCTCTACCTCCCTTTGCTGGTGAATGTTATAACACATAAGTTTTATAATATATGTTACATTGTTTCATTTCTAATGTACTAATTTATTGAACCCCGTATTACACCAAGTACTATAGCTAATATTAGCTAGTATCTCGCCGGAGGACATAAATACAGTAAAGTAATATTCTAATTAGGGCTGTGTAATAATATCAATTTTGCGATATATATCGATATTTTCTTTCCTAGAAAAAAATCAATATTCATCCGCAAGTATTGTAACATCCAACTGTCACCTTGCTCACTCACTGCTTGCTTCGCTGGGAGAGTGATTAGGTCATCAGGTTTAGAGTGATTCCTTCAGATGTTAAGTGTCAAGGTTAAAAAGGTATCAAACTATTCAGAGCAGGGTACTTGGTGCACTTTACTTTACAAATGCATGTAAGCTACAGTTTGTACTGTTTCAATTAAAAGAAACATGTTTTCTCACCACTTCTTTGATTCATTTTGTCCAGCTGTCGATTTTAAGTCTGTGTCCATGTCCAACCAGAGCCAGGTATTGTGTAGTTGGTGCTTTTAATCAGTTTTCAGTTAAATTAATTCAATCCAACACTATAACAGTCACAAAATGTCACCAAAATCACTCTGTCCCTCTAAAATCTTTCAGAAAATCGCAAAAGTGTATTGAATTGCATCGTTTGCTGAATATCGCAATATATATCGTATCGTGAGATTATTGTATCACTACAGCCCTAATTCTAATTACACTATATACACAATAATATGTCCATCTTACTTGTGAAATGTTGTCTGTTGAGCCTTCACATCAATAGTCCGTTGATCCTAACAATAATATCCCTCAGTGCTGAGACATCTTCTGTTGTTTTGGTTGAGCAAAGTAGGAGGGACGGCCGCTCCAAGATGGCCGGCGTATTTCCTGTGCCGGAGCAGCTAATGCGGGGTCTACGCTTATATTATGTCTATGGTGGCAACACTTTCGTTCTAAAATTCTGGTCAGCCGTCTTCTGTGCTGACTGTTCTGCCTTCTCTGTAGTTCTCTACATCTTTGCCCTCCTCAGTGTTCTGTTGCTATGGTAATTAATCCTCTCTGAAAACTGTCTATGAGTGAGACACAGAGAGGGAGACAAAATTCTATAATTCTGTCTTGCTTAGCAAGGCATTTCAATGCTTTTCTATGCATTGTTATGGCAGGCCCCAATAAATATTTTACCAGTGTTGGAAATATCAGTTTAATTAAGCTAGTTTTAGCTTTAGCTAGCCTAATTAAACTAATATTTCCAACACCAGTGGTACATAACTTACAAAAACCTTCAACACAATACGTTTTTAAACCATAAGTCGTTTAAATATAATTAAATGCTAAACTGTTCTTTGAATATGATTGGTCTTTTTTATGTGTATAAACATAAAGGTCTGGGAAGCTTTTAAAAAAGTGTAAAATTAATTCATAATTATTCCTAAATTTAAAAGTATTGCGCAAAACTATAAAGCATAACCTGTTTTTATTCCTTAGAAATGCAATTTTTAAATTGAAGTACCATTGGACTGTCATCAGTGTTGCCCTTTTCCTTGACATAGATCAATCAATCATTAGTGAGGAGGAAGTGTGATTACTAATATTATTTTTTTTAAATTCTTGTATTAACTCGTGACACAAAAAAAAAACAATGTCAGTTTTGATAATTCGACAAACTTTTTTTTCCCAAGAGGTGTGAGCAATTTTATTTATGAGAAACATTTCTTAATACACTGATACTGATTAATGTAGCCCAATTGGTACAACTGTCTTGATCTAAAATATCAGATTAAAAATTTAAAATCAACTCCTGACAAAAACTCGTAAATATTAGTACTAGTCTAAATGGTCAAGATGGTTAACATAACAGTTCTTAGTACTGAACTGCCATTTACGAGGTGAATTAATGAGAATAACATCTGAGGCTACAGGGCCAGTGCTATTTGGGAGGCAAGCAGCTAATTTATGAAATGAACCAGAAGTGTGTCAGAGTGACGTTGCTCCACATTCAAGCAATTCCAAAGTTGGATCAGGTGTGTAATATTTACTCACAGGGCTCTGTCACAAGTAATTTTGCACCAATATTGCCACCAAATGGAGCAAAAAATATTTACCTCACTTGCATTTTTTTTATATCTGTGCTTGTGTGTGGAAGATGCCAAATGTCTTGCCTAAAATCGGATCCACCAAGGAGTTTAAGTCACATCTAACACATCTGACTCATGCTGGAAACTGAAAAATTTAGCTCAGCCACACTTTCTAAACTCTGTCTTGCAGAGTTGGTGCCATGCATGTTTTGGAATGACTCAAAGCCCAAACCTAAATTTGATTGAGAATCCGTAGCACAATTTGAAAACTAATTGCTCTTCGTCCAATCTGGTCAAGGTTAGATTATTGTCTGAAGAAGGGGCAAAAATGTCAGCTTCCAGATGGGAATACCTGGGAGAGAAATACTTCACAGGGTTTGCAGCTGTAGCTGGTTTCACATGAAATGTGTGTTTTCAATTTGTGAGGTTGACACAAATGCATTCTTTGCTTTTCTGCTTTGTATTTGTAATTATAAAACAATAAATATTTTTCTAGGATTTCAAAAGTCTTACCAACTTTCTGTTTGTCAGTGACAAAAATTTTCCAGGAAGATTGTTGTTCTAATGAGACACAATATAAGGGGCAGGAGTAATTTAGTAAGAACCTGGATAAATTGAAAGCCTACTTCTTTATTATTTGCAATATTTAACCCACTGTGTGTGAAATGACTGTTGGCGTCAGGAACATATTTACCGTAACACATGTATTACTTCTCTTCCATTAACACAGACGGCACATGCAAAATCCTAATCTAAATAGGAAGGAGCACACCACTTTTGCACGTATAATCAATTGCGCATGAGATCTTTGTAGATTGTATATACCTTATGTGAAATCTTTTAAGATCAGGCTCTCTGTGACTTTACAACCTATGCAGAAAAAAAAATGACAGAAGCTACTTCTGCTAATAACCCAGAGGTTTTGATCCGAGACAAAAATAAATCAGTTTGCTGCCTTGAAACACAAAAAGAAGCCACATAATAGTTTTATTTGTCAGTTTTTGTTTATTTCTCATAAAATAGGCATGTACAGTGAGGTTTTGTGAACATCTTTTAAGGAGAATTATGCATACTGATAAGAGAGGCACCGACTACAAATAAAAATACACAATATGAACAACATATAATTCTGGTTGAACATACAATTAAATAACATCATCCTCCTTGCGGCAGTTCAGCATTTTCTGTCTCTAATATCAAACTTTTATCATTTATTTTTACCTAAAGCCTTCTTTCATGTTGAAGATAAACTTCAACTCTGGATGAAATCTATGCTTTTGTTGCAAAAACATATTCCAAAGCCAAAGTTGATGTCTCAACAACTACCCTGCTTCTATTGTCATCAAACTGGCAGTGAGGAACAAAACCTGTGCTGGTTGCTTGTAGACCGAGGCATTCTGACCTAAATTACATTTGAAAGATTGTAATATTTAAATTTCCAGAAGAAATTCAAAGTGCCTTCTCATCAGGCTTCATCGTTTTTCAAAGTTGCATCGAAAATGAAACATGGTCGTTGACAGCGCTCTCTGTACGCGTCTCCACATTTCCAGTGTGTCCGTTATTGGCAGAGAGGACAGCACATTTGCAAATCCAAACAACAAGCATAAATGTTAATCATCAGGTGGTGAGGCTTTGTCTGCTCCTGGTCCATTGATTTAATGTAATGGTACTTAATCTACTGCTGCAGCAGTTGTGCTGGGTCGCGATGCTTTTGTTCCTAATCGGTGTCGCTTACATCTCCAGTCATGGTAAAATCTCACATCCGAGTTTCACCTTTGTGCATGACAAGCTGGAATATATTTGTCTTATGCCACTCAGGATCAGAGAGGGCGATTGGGGAAAAATAAAAAAATCGGATTTACTCGAAATCTTCTACATCAGTCACCCGGTAATCCGTGTTGCATGTTGTTGCGAGAGATTAGCAAAGGGTTTGTCTTTTGCTTTTTTTTTTTTTTGTAACAAAAGATTTAGGCCAAATGTGATGTCAACGGGATTGACCTTTCCTCAGAACTCATTTAAAACCTTGTCTTTTAGTCAAAAGTTGTTTCTTTTATATCATGAGGTTTTGACAGCATATGACAAAATATAACACAGTATGCGACAAACACTTCAAACTTCAGGGAATATGCTT
Source organism: Poecilia mexicana (assembly GCF_051168715.1). Taxonomy (NCBI): domain Eukaryota; kingdom Metazoa; phylum Chordata; class Actinopteri; order Cyprinodontiformes; family Poeciliidae; genus Poecilia; species Poecilia mexicana. Next base: position 6,005,957 of record NW_028263370.1, on the reverse strand, counting down.
AGTGAGAAACGCAAGTGATTCAGCTAATCGCACTAAATATAGTCAGTAAATGGATTGAAAAAGAAATATTTTCACAATTTGAAAAACTGCATAGTCACAATTAAGCATGACTTTCACCCACACCGATAAAATTCTTCTCATTACATTTGTGGATACAGAACCTGGGTTTGAGCTGCTCAAAGAGCGACTCAAAAGATTAATACTTAAAGAAGAAATGAGACGGACTGGAAATGCAAAGGGAGATGTAGTAAATTAAAAAATCCAGCAGTGATACGAGAGAGAGACGTTGGAAGTAATTTCAAGGGTCTTAAATTAACTTGCAGCGGTACTGATGTGCTAGTCAAGAGAGACTCGGGCGCTGTCCGGACCCGGTACTATCGTACTTCCTGGCCGGTTCTGCTGAAAGCAGAGTAGCTGAAAACGACACCTGGGATTAAAGTATGTCTTACATTATTAGATCAGAGAAAAACACCATCTACAAATAAAAAAGTGTACATATCATTGAGCAAGAAACAGAGCATCAACACGTCTGCATATTTTTCTGTAACATACACGTTCAGTCACTCTAACAACCATTTTATTCAGGCATCCATTTAGTCAGCAATCCTCTGAGTTTCATTTTTGGGTAGTTATACCTGCTATAACTCTTGATGGGCTCAATAATGCAGCGTAATAGGTGCAATTTAGGAGAAGTAAAATAAAAATAAATTATGTATGAGTTGAGTCAGTTTGTCCCAGTAAGGACTGGCCAAACTAATGCAAATACAAAAGTCCAGACAACCTCCTACTGGGGTCTTAGCGGGTCTTTTCAGAATCCATCTCCAGTGTGTTCACCGCTGTACTGTACACACAACTGCCAGATGTGAACAGATTCTAATTTAACTTGGATCATGAACACATTTAAAGAAATTCCACTTAATAAAAAAAATACATATATCCACAATATCCGACTGAATTACCAGCTAAGGAATTCACAGGTAGATTCAAGCAGAAACTAATACGGTGCTGCAGCCTAATTACAGAACAAACGGCAAAAAAAACCCGATCCATTCTCAACAAATGAAACAGCATTGTGTTGTGTATCTAAAAATGTCAAAGAAAAACTACAATAACTACAATCCAGACCAGGACTGTAAAGTGAGAATCCTTCTTTGAAAGTTTGTAAGGGTGGATGAACAGAGGGATGTGAGGGGAAAACAGAAAAATTAGGGTTTGTGAGGACGCTTTTCTGATAGGACGTGACGTCACAGCGGTGGCAGGTAAACGAGGTGGAGTGGTAGGAATAAATGTGAAAAGTGCATCAAAGTGAGTTTCTACACTATTCTACACAATAGCCTCAAGCATCAACATCCTACTGTTTGCATGATGCTAGGAAAGCCACCTCAAGGAGAAATCTTGAAAAAATGCACAAAGAAAAGTGAAACGACACAATAAGATCTTATGTACAGAGTGTATCAGCTTGTGAGGCTTTAACTAGAAGAAGTTCAGGATCTTTCTATAGTATAGATACCAACATGTTTGGATTCTTCCTGAAGCAATTTTCCTTTTCCTTCTCAGAGTGGCAAGAAATGAGCTTTATGTAAAGTCTTTTGACACGGCCTCGATGAAATTTGGAGCGGACATGAGTATAGTGAAGGTGCAGATGATGGAGAACAGCGAGAAGGCCACCAAGCATAAGCGATCCACCACAGCGGCGGCGAACTTCCACTCGCTGCAGATTTCCTCCCCCTCGTCCTGGTCTCGAAAGCGCCTGGCGATGTACTGCACTTCCTCCAGGATGAGGGAGATTTCCGGGATCTGCTCCAACAGCACTGTCCGCGTGTGGTCCGAGTGGATGTCGGGCTGGGAGGAGCCACTCAGGTGGTTCCCTCCGCCCCCTTCACCGCCGATGCCGCACGTCACCAGGCCTGAGTCGGTGCTCGGTGGGAAGGCGGGGTTGTCCGTTCCCATGGAGTGGTAGCCAAAGTACAGGTTCATGTTGCCGTTGGTCGCGGTCGACTGGGCCTGCCCTGGTATCGTGCTCATCTGGATGCTGGTGGCGCTGGTGTGGTGTGGAGGAGAGTGAGAGTACTTGTACGTTGGAGGGTTACTGGAGCTCACTGCTGGTTTATTTTCTTCCCCAGGCTTCTTCATGCGGAGGAACCAGGCGCACCAGTTCAGTAGAATCACACGGATCTGGTTGACGGGAATATGGGAGTTTAAAGGAAGGACAAAACAGGCATAAAAATGTTTATGTTCCGGATGATCAAAAAAAATATATGCTATCAGAAAACAATAACCTGAGTAAACACAAAAAGCAGTTTTTAAACAATTATTCAATTTATTTGGGAGAAAAAAGCTACCAAATCAAACTGACGGTATGTGAAGATATAACTAAATTAACTATGATTGTCTATGTTGTTTTGCTTAAAGTTGATTTTACGTCGTCCTACCCCTTTAAGTTTTTCTAGCTGCTCTCAGTTCTGGTTACTGCAAAAGATGTGAATCAAGAAATCCCTTAAATAGAACCTATCTGTCAACACGAAGAAGGGTTAAAGATGGAAAAAGCAGCACATCATGCCCACATTTGTAGAAAATCATGACTGGTCTGTCGAAATTGTTCCAAGCATACATCAAAAAAGAAACTAGAACAACAAAGCACAGGTCACGCTCGCAGTAACACGGTCAATATGTTGGGATTTAGTGCAAAGAGAAGAAAGCGAGGTAGAAAATGGCTTGAAACAGATTTTTATGGCTCTCCGTGGCAGAGTGGAAGGATTAGTTTTGGCTTGTTGGAGGATTGTGAGTTTAATTCCAGGCTCCTCCAACAATATACTGAAGTGCATGTATGGTTGTGGATAGAAAAACTGTAACTTGTGAAAAAATGCTTTGAGTAGTCAGCAACAAAAAAAGCTCCAAATATTCACTTTAGTTAACTAGAGCATAGAAATGTTTCATAGTTAAAACTACCATTTTAGGTGCATCATGTGCATCATAATTATCCATCCCAACGACTCAATAATTCCCAAATGTTTCGCAGAAACACGACGAGAAATAAAACCTAGAAATCTTGAGTGACTCAAATCTTTGTGAACCGAAACTTCACAAAAGGTGTTCCGGAGAGGCAGCAATACTTTATTTTAGACTTTCCATATCTATTTACTTTCCCAAGCACCTTTGACCTACCCATTTAGGCATTTTCCCCCCTCTGGGATCGTGATGGTGAAACTGAAGAACCAGGACTGTTACCACCACAGACAAGCCCACAATCATCATGGTGCTGGCAAAGTACTGAGCTGAAAGTAAACGAAACATTTACATCATACATCCCTGTAAGGGTAATGAAAACCATGTCATTAATATAATCTATAACTAGCACCACAATTTCATACTAAAGGGATTTTTGTGGATATTATAAAAATTATCATAAATAAACTATCCAAAATACATAAAGACAGAGACATAAAGAAATTAAATAGATTATGATAGGTGTGTGCTGATTTGCAGAACCCTGTCTATGTGCATTTAATGCAGCTTCTGTTTCACAGCTGTTCAGACTAATCCAATTATCATACATTTCCATATTAAACCACAAGCGGAAACTGGATTGCCACTGAGCATCAGCTCTACTTTTTTTCTGCAGTGAGCTCACACATCATGAAGGAAACTTTGCTAATGGCTCAGTTTTCCATCACCGAGCTACCAGATGATGCAGAGCAACTATTTTATCTGCTGTTTTCCCTCTCGTCTCTCAGCCCGTCGTCCCATCTGCTCGTGTGTGTGTGTGTCAGCAGCACAGTCTTAGACGGCGCAACTCAATGTTTGTCTCCAGCAATGAGCGTAATCTTCAGATACTGCAGAGACAATAAAACATCCACCTTACACCTGCACATCTTTTCCACGCTTGCAACAAATCATTCAGTGGAGAGGGGAAAAAAAGTTCTGTTAGACTGTTGTGACAAAAGATCTATAAGTGTGATTGGAAAGAAAATTGTTGTGGCGCTCTCTAGGCTGTAGGGACTCAAAAATGAGAGAGGAGAAAAAAAAAAAACATCTGGAGTAAAATGTTATTGTGTTGGAGATGAAGAAATCACAGTTCTGTGGTAGATTACCTACACGTGGTTTTTATAATGTTTTCGACCTTCCAGTCACAAATTTATCTGCTTCCCATGTCAGTCAAAAGACAAGTCAAAAAAAGTAATACATAGATGACACTATTTGGACGACTCTGTGTACATTTCCTAGAGAATGCCAAACTCACCAAATCCATTATGTTACATAATGTGGAAAGCTCGAAAAGATAAACGTAGAAAATGTGCTGTGTTATGATAAGTCTTTCTGCAGCAGACCAACGTGACTCACCTGGACATATGAAATATTTTCCTAAATCTCTGATTCTTTTGACTTCATTTTTAAATAGCTTAATGACTAATGAGCAATTTATCGGCGCATCTCTTAACTTTTTTTTTTTTTTTTTTTTTTTTTTTTATGAACTTAATTATCTTTCAAAATCTTCCTTGCATCTACCAAACTAGGTTAATTGATGATTGCTATTCACTAATTTGGAAATTGGTACACTTGCAAATCATTTTTCTACCTCCCTTTTCTTTTAATGAGCATTAATTACCGGCAGAGGATGTCTTACCGATTAGAGGAACAGAGTCTGAAGTGGCAGGCATGATCTCTGCAACAAGCAGCATGAACACCGTCAGAGAAAGCAGCACAGTAATACCTAGAGAAAGAAGATGAAACCGCATTGGAGGACTGCTGTCATCGTCTGTCCGCGTTTCTGCTAATTATCAACTTATAAGACCTAAAAATAAATGCAACTTCTGACATAATCACAGATTTTGAAAAAGAAAAAAAAAAAAAAAGGTATATTTATCTTGGAGTGTTTGTGTGTTTTCATTTAATTTGACCCTGTCTCAGAAGGTGCCATTTAAAATCAAGCTGGCATTTTCGGGTCCCCGTAATTATCTTGTGCTGTGTTTATGATCGACTTTTTATTCATCTGCCAATGAACGGCCACCTTGAATGCTAATCTGCATCTTTAATGCCAGTATTACCATAGCATAGCGACAAATAGATGGCTCTGAAACACCGCTGAGACCTGCTAGTACTGAGGCAGGGAAGATGTACAAGTATATTCTAGTCTAAGTTTATGAGTCGGTCTCCTCTTGTGTTAGTGTGGGATTGTTTCACTGTGTTTAAGGCTGTGCTGGTGTCTCGGTCTGTACCCAGTGAGATCTTTTCTCCAGAGTCAGCTGGAAGCAGAAAAACCAAAAGGGCCAATCCAGAAATCAGCACACAGGGGATGAGCAGGTTGAGGCCGTAGTACAAAGTCCTGCGTCGCATAGTGACAGTGAACGTCACATCAGGGTAGGGCTCCTTGCAGCACTCGTAGTACAACTCGTTGCGCTTTCCAGGCACACCTGGAGGACAAAAAGATGAGAAGGCGATAAATGTCGGAGGTTGAACAAACTGGACGTGTTAGAATCCATTGAAGAAAGACTAGAATGGACAGAGAGGTCAGAATGTTGTTCTCTTTTGCCTTTTACAGACAGAAATGCTTCAAAGAAAGCATTTATTCGAAGGTAATAACAAATAATAAAAAAAAACTTATACAGGTTTTGCACCAAAGTCCAGCTTCTGATGTTGGGGCTGGTGGTCCTGGATGAACTTTCTCTTTACGTTTGCCTGCAGTGATGTTTTTAAAGCTAAACAAGACTTTGTAACCACCTTTGCTCAGAGCGTAGCAGACTGCTAACCTTAAAGTTATCTTTAGCAGACGCAAACTAAAAGCAGCGGCAGTATTCCCAGATAGGAAGTGTCCATCTCTTTTCTAGATCACCATTTGCATAATTTATCTGTGTTTTTGTCAAACTTGAAACAGAAAGGAAAATGACCTCATCATGGTCACAGATGTATCAAAACAAGGTTGTGAATTTGTATTAGAGACTGTGTGTGTGTACGTGTGTGTGTGTGTAGATTCTGAGTGCCAATTTCAATCAAAAGAACAAGATAACGGTACAAGTATTGCACTTTGAAATGATGGTGAAATAATGAAACTATGTGTATTAATCACTTCGCTATTAATCAGTGTGTGTGTGTGGGTGTGTGTTTGAGACAAGTTGTCTGGACCACAATTAGCAATCAGTTTTGAATCAAAATCAAGCTGAAGTGCCGCAGATTTGATTATGTGTTGGGCATGACAGACCACCCATATCAACCATTTTTAACCTTTTCTCACGTTTTAATATTTATACTCTATTTGTGAGAAAGACTCTTGTCTGAAACAGTCAGCAGCACAAGCAGAACTCAAGCCTCTTGCTAAAAGAACTAATTTCCTGCAGAAATGAAATTAAAATAAATTGAATGGATCTCATTTTATTTCGTTCAAAGTTTGTCACCTGGTTCTGAAAGAACGTAGCTTTTGTTTGCCACCTATTAAATTGATGGACTGCAGACTTGCAGATTCAGATCGATTATATATATGTGTGTGTGCGTGTGTGTGTGTGTCGGCCTTGACACTGGCGTGGTTTGTTCTGAAGCACCGGGATGATTTGTGTTCCTGGGAAGTTTGGCCCTTGACTGTTCTGAATTAAGTGAACCATCGCTGGACCAGCTGTCACCCCATACAAACCAAAATACTCCCCACACACTCACACACACATTTCCGGGGCCAGCTGGGTGATCTCACTTCGTGTGCAAGTCTACGCTTGTATCTTTGTTTGTCCTGCTTCTCTTGGCCATTGATTAGCAAAAATTGAGGAAGAGATTATGTGACATCTTTCATTTCCCAGAGACAGAGAAGATGGCAGAAAGAAATGGCAGCTGAGTTAACAACAGTGCGTCACAGCCAAGGTAAACAGGACTGCTGAACAGGATCTGCCTTTTTAACACGTCACTCTGCATTTACAGAGCCTCCTGTGCGTCGATTTGGTTGCAGAACGGAGAAGAAGAGTTTCAGCTAAAACTTTGGTACAATTTCAGGGTCTATGTTCACAAAAGGTTCTTATTACTGTGCCTCTACATGAGAATTTACCAAAATGTTTCAACAAAAAAGGTTTTGTTCTCAACACATCAAAGTCTGCAATTCACAATAGATGTTGCTACAAGTACAAGAGTCCTGAAGTATTAAATTCTCCCTGTTGGATGACCAGGAGAATTATAAATAAAAAATGATCATGAGAATAACATCTATGAAAAAAAAAACCCTGCTTTCTCATTGAAAATAAAACACTACATTTCTGTAAAATTTAACAGAATTGGATCCAATTTCTTAAAATGCAAATGATAAAAACAATAACTTGCCAGGACAGTAAAGTAAATTCATGAGTGCAATTAACATGTGGAGGAGGAGCCGGGGTGTCTCAGGGCGTCATCTTTCAGTTTCTACAGCTATGGTTTTACACTTCTCCCTAAAAGATGACTCTAGTGGGCTGCTTAATTAAAAAAAAGAAAAAACAAAAGTGTATTTTGTAAAAGGTGGTTTGGTCGCTACATGAGCACACATGGTAAAAATTGACAAAATATTGAGACGCAATAGATTCCTGACTAACCTTGATGAATGATGGGTGGAAATAGTCTGTTTTCACTAAAAGTAATTTCTTGTTTTTCTACACTTGTATAGGAATCTTGTGAGAACTGTGCTACTTCAACCTTTGCTTTTACTTCATCAAATGTGACAAAATATTTAGTAATTAAAAACTAAGTAAACACAACCCTGCGGAAAGACGCCAAGGTTTTTATGAATACAGTTGGCGCCCCCTTTTCACCTTTAAGCAATGGCTTCGATGTTTCCCCTGTTATCTGTACGGGAGCTATGCAACCTCCACCCAAGGCAAACAGAGAATCTAAGCAGCAAATCTTAACAAATTAATACAGGAAGAAAACTGTCCAGGTTGTTAAAACTATACACGTGTGGATCGCTTTTGGTTGAATTAGAACAGGGGCTGGGGAACTTTCCAAGTTGGTAGCTCTCCATTTTTGGCAGTTGGTTGTCAAAACAATATCTGAAGACGGGCTGAGTATTTTGTCTGAAGGTCCCTCTTAATTTAATAATGAAGATTTTGAAGCCTTGTGTCCAATCTGTTGGGTTACCTTAAAGGCAGACCAAGTCTGAAGCACTGTTTCAGCTCTTTGATACTCACTGGAAATCTCACAGCTTGGAGGATGCTAGAAGCTGCTTGCGAAGGCTGAAAATCACAGTCAAAGTCTTGTTAGCCATGTGTACTAAATAAAATATTTGTTTATTGTCCTTGGGTATTAGAATTGTGCTGCTCCGGGTGGCAGCATGTTGAAGTAGCTCTGCTACGTTAGTTGTGATTTGGTCTCTTTCCACTTTTGTTCACATTATTATTATTATTTATTTTTTTTTTTTTTTTTGGTTTGGACAATTATTCCCTCTGGTTTTGAATGCTGTGCAGCTGGATGGATTTTTGCTCTTAACACCTGAACAACAACCTCAAATCCCAGAGGAGTTGGGGGGGGGGAGAAGGCTTCGTGGATGCAGAATAGGACCATAAAACAGACGGAGAAGGAGGAAGTTCAAACCATCCCTTCCATCAATCAAAGATGCTAAAGTGTCTCTGCCCAGCTTTCTAATGACACGGCCAGACAGACTTAAAGTGGAGCAGCAAAAAACAAATGCTGTGGCTTAACGGTGCTCGCTTGGCTACAACTGATGGTGTCATTCAGGACACGATGCGGAATATTGTCTCTGCTGCTCAGATGTTGAGTATAATTAAATTACACTCAACATCAAATTTAATCATGTAATTTCAGCGAATGTCTTCAGTGAGGGGCCACTCCAGATTTGTTGCAAGGCCGGCTGCTACCGGAGATTCTTCCTGCCGACAGCATTACTTTTATTTTTTTGTAAACATCCAACTTCCTCTCAAAATGCCTTCCTCAAAAAAGAAAAATGCATAAATAGGTATAAAAGAGAAACTGAATTAAGTTGCTTTTTGTTTTTTTTTGTTTTTTTTTTTGCTTTTCTTGCCTACGAGGTCCCATTCTCCGTTGGGTATGTATGTAGAAATGTCCACGTCCATCATCTGAAGATCCAGGAGCCAGCCATTGTGGGTCCAAGAGCCAAACTTCAGGTCACACTTCTGGATATCAAATGGGAACCACCGGACATCAATATAGCATGTACTCTTCAGGATACCTGAAAGGAGTAAATATAGTACTTTTATTTTTCACCCAATTTTTTTTTTTTTTTTTGCACAATGCACTAAAAATGTCACTTAAACAGTTTTGTTTTGTAAGGAACAGGTGGAGCCCAATAAAATAGGAAATGTTTAAAACAAACTTTATTAATTAAAAAAAAAGTTATTTGGTTTGGTTTGATTTGAATGATTACTACTTGTTTATTAAAAAGTTCTTAGAATAATACTTTAAATAAGGCCAACTAAAAAGAGATGTTCAATACAGAAACATCTGACCTACTCGATCATGGAGAAAACCGCTGTCTCACTTGTCCACCAGACTGTCACTGATGGTCATAAACCATTAAGAAATAAACTTATTGAGGGGAAGTTGAGTGAACAGTCAAAAGAAAACTAAATGCTTACTGATTGGACCAAAGTGTCCTTTTCAGATAACATTGTACTGAAGATCTACACCACAGAGACTGGAGGAAGAATGGAGAGGCCAGAATCCATGTTGCTCGAGGTCCAGTGTGAAGTTTCCAAAGTCAATAATGTATAAAGCCATTACACCAGGTCGTTTTATTGCACCTCGTGGTGCCCTTTGCTGTGACGAGCATTAATGGAGAGGCTGGCTGAATTCGCCATATGTTCCCTCTTCAACAAACATCTGATTTGACGTTTTGCCTCTATGCCATGTCATACCACATTGATGAACTAATTAAAAAAAAAAGAGTCCTGACCAATTAGTAAGTGACTCAACTTCAAAATACATGGATATATTTTTCACTGAGCAAAAATGTATGTGTGAAACTCTTTTTTTTTCAACCTTGATTGTTACACCAAGTACAAATTTTATAATTAAGATAACATTTGCTAAATGTATTAGTTTTAGTTTTTGAACAGAATTTCTAAGAAAAAAGTTACAATGATATTTTAATCTACTGAGACAGAGATGTATATAAGACTTTAAAGACGTATAAGTGAAGAGGTTTGGATAATGTAATTAATAATCATTTTTAAGTGTTTTCCCATTGTATGCTGGGATTAATTTTAAAACCTCAGAATTTAAAGGAAAATAAGTTAAAATAAAAATGTACTTCCAACTCTCATGAAAAAAAAAAATCTCTCAGTTTATCCCAGGAGTGAAGAGTGAAAATATCCAATGTTATAACAATGTATATTCAGTATTAATAAATCTGCACTGTAATATAATTCATTTACATTTCTAATCTACGATTATAAATACAACTCAGAGACAGGCCATACATCACATGTGGAATATCTCACCTGGTGGGATGTACTGGCAGGCTCCTGATGCATTCACCAGCACATTTGTATGAAACGTGGCATCAAATCTCTCATCGGCACTAAAGTGAGAGAAGATAAATTAGGAACGACTTTAAATGGCAACTGCAAGTCTGAACAGCAACTCAGGAAACAACATTATGGAGAAAGTTAAAATAATGAGTAAGCTGCAAAGTTAAAGACACAAAAGAAAAGAAAAACACACACACAAAAAAAACGTATTGTGAGTCTGAAGGTTACATGCGGAGGAGGATTACCACAGCTACAGATATGCAGTGTTTAATTACAATGATGAGTACAAAATATTGCAGAGTGCTTTAAAGCCACTTGTCACAGCGGAAAAAGGCAAAGATTGGATGTCTCATAAACTAACAAAACAGCCAATATTTCTTTTCAGATCGAGTCTAAAAGGAAGCAGAAGTTGCAATTATCCAGACTGTAATCATAGCTTAACACTACATTATGTCAGACGTGTTTCCTGAAAGTCTCAAGTTTTAACTTTGTTTTTAATGAGCCACGAAGCCCGGTTTCAAAAGAACCGACATTTCACTGGAACGCATTCACCCTAAATAAAGAAAACATCTTCACATTTGCAGCTTCAGCGGCTCGTCTGGTGTCGTTGCTGTACCACATTAAATAAATGGATGACACCTGATGAACTCGGGCCTTGGCGTGATGAATTTTCAGTCGCGGTTTGTGTTTCTTCTTGGAGCATTTATTGGCAGGGCCTCTGCAAATCAATACAAGCCTAGGAAATAAAATAGACATGGCTCGTTCAAAAAATGAATAGCCTGACATTTCAGAAAGCGGCTCCACATAAGGAGTGAATAATAAAGGCTATAAAGAAGCTGTTGCTCACTTCTAATCCAATATGAGCAATTAAATGTGCCTCAGTTGAACCGTGGTTTCACTATACTGTGGGGAAAAAAACTAAAACTTTTAAAAATATAAAACTGAAACTGGTGACATTTTAGACAACATGGGATTGTTAAAATGTTGATATTTTGAGGAGTTTCACAGCATTTCATAACCCCCTTTTTCACATGAAGTCATTTCCTGATTCTAGTGACAGCAGAGCAAAAAAAACTTGAACAGATTCATGCAAACATCTAATTATTATTTTTTTCATATTTTGATAGTAACAAGAGAAAAATGTGTATGTTCCCATTATGTCACATCGTGTCAATAGATTCCAGACAAATAGGCAGGAAGAAAACCTAAAGAAACGAGCTGCATACAGAGGCAGACAACCAGTAAAGCCTTATTTTTCCGACTCAAAACTTTAAAAAAATGGTGATGACTGAAAGCACTCCAGCTCAAGCAATGACTGAATGCTTATCCAAATCCAGAGACTAGCTTGCCTCTCAACCCATCATTTGTTACTGTCTGTTAGTATATTTCTACCAATTACCGGCAGTGAAAGAATATGATGGCCGCACTTAAACTCTCCCTGAAGGCTTTTAGCCCGACCGGTGGAACATCAATTTTGGTCATGTGGTTTTGCTCAACATCAAATTACGACCCCTAAATCTATCATTTTAAATCTAATCGCTTGTTTCACCTAGCATAGGGCTGAAAGGCAAGGAGGTTGAGAGAGAGAGAGAGAGAGAGCAGTGAAACTCCTACCATCATTCTCATTTAACGTCCCGAATGAATGAGCTATATTAGGTTTTAGCCTTGTAATGGCATTTTGAATGTTTTTACCTAATGTGTGGACTGGAAAGCAATGAGAACGTTTAGCCACTTTACCAGGAGCAGAACCAAATACAGTTAAAATTAAACTAATTCTAAGAACCAGAATCAACACAGTAGATTACAAATGGTATCGTATATCAAACTATCCTCCCATCCCCCCAATAATTATTAATAGACCAAATCCTATTAATAAATATTAATAGACCAAAGAATGTTGGGGCATCGAGTTTGCATTTTTAAATAAGAGTATAGAAATTGTATGATGATAAACACTTATACCATTGTGGCCTTTCTGCTTTGTGCTTCGAGGTTCTCATCCTTTTTAGATGTAACGTAATGTCCAGCCGGCTCAGGTTGCCAAGGATCTTTTGGACACGTCAAAAGTAATTCTGCAGCATGTGTCAAAACTCAGACGTGTACATCGCTGAACTCAGCTCAAGTTGATCAGGTCATTATTAGGCAGGAAAAAAGAAAAGGTGACTTCACAGCAAGCAGTAACTTTGTCCTTTCGCACTCTGTTTGCTTTTATGTCTTTCATTCCAGGTCAAGCTTTTTAGTAACGGGCATCCATCATAAATCGTAGACGCATGTTTTATATGACAATCCTTCATATTATACAAAACGTTATTTACTTCTTCACCTGTGAACAAACATAAATAGTGCTTTCAGATGCAGCAACACAAATGGCAAGTTAATTAAGGATCAGCTTGATGGCAACTTTATGTACTCAGTAAGGAGCAATTTCAAATCCTTAACGGTTCTAACTAAAGCTTTATACTGAAGCCCACAGAAAAGTACTGCAATTAAAGTAGAACTAAGGTTAAATTTAGCCTTTTGTTTAAATTAGTGAGGAGTCTGGCAGTCACAATTTGATTTAAGTGAAGCCTTTAGAGATTGGTTTGGCTTTAGTACCAGTAAATGCAGTCTGAGTAGTCTGCACACATGAGAGCATGAATTTGAACTCCAAGATCTTAAGGGACAGAAAAAGCAGCATCTTAGAGATTCTGGATAAAGCCATGATGAATACTTTGAATCCCCATGTAATGAACTAGTTCTTAGACTAAATTGCTTACTGTTTATAGTAATATTTTTTTTCTTGGAAGGCGGCTTTTGAATAAAAAAAAAAAAACAGACACGCAAAAAAGCATTAAGTGACACGCTTTTTTGCATTTGGATGGTAATTGCACCCAAATATATTATGTATTCTAAAAGTAGCACCAGATAAAGTCACACATAGTCTACCAAGTCCATAAAGAAACTATTATTTATACACAGACACATCTATTGCACATCAACACACATCAGGAGATTGTGTTTTACCGGGGCATTGCATCTGAGCCATTCGATTTTCTATAGGGATTGCCTCTTGACCCCTCATCGTCTCTCAAATGACTCTGGATGCATTGTTGTTGATGTGCTAACACACAGACAAAAAGCATTAAACTGCCAAGCGTTTGAGATCCTTAGAGACATGGAAGTATTCTCAACGTTCATCCTGCTGGTTTTAGAGAAATAATGAGCCACGGAGCAAACAGGACGACTGTGCTGCGTCCAAGATCCTCCATTTCTCAAGGCTCCTACAGACTCGTCCCACATGTTCCTACCAGAGGAGTTATTGTGAGACTGATCTTAGGTTTGAAGAGACTGATCTCAAGCTGCACAGAGAAAATTGCTCAGGTGACAGCAGCAACTTTCTTCCTATACACACAAGCAGAAACAGGAAGTCACCCTCTTACGTCCTTCACAGAATAAACCTCAAACACCACCGAGCCTGAGGATTTATGATGCTTGGTGCCCGTCTAAACTCCTCTAAGCTGTGCAGACAGATGACTTTCTGTTAAGTAATTTTAGATTTTCACAGTTCAGCACTCCAGAGGTTTCAATTTTACATGCAGCCTGACAGACAGGATCAAAGCCTTAACACATAAATGGTAAATGGACTGAATCTATGTGGCGGCTTTTCAAGTCAGACTGACCACTCAGAGTGCTTCACATTAGAGATTCATTCACAAACACACACACACACACACGACATGTTGACGGGTTGGAAAACGTAGGGTTAAATACCTTGGCTAGGCGAACGAGGAAACTGGAACCAAACCCAGAACTTTTGGATTGCAAAACGACACCTCTAACTTTTTCACATCTTTTTAAAATCCTTACTCCTTTTTAGAATCCTTATTTCCTTTTTCAACTACATATATTGGGGTTTTTATGTCACAGGCCAAAGATTTGGGTTTTGATCTCAAATAATTAGAACATCTTGGCGCATGTGTTGGGAGGCGTCTCATAAAACACTTGTGGGAAACTTCAAATATGATCAGTACTTTATCTTTAAAAAAAAAAAAAAAAAAAAAAAAAAAAAAAATATATATATATATATATATATATATATATATATATATATATATATATATATATATATATATATATATATATATATCACCAGTTTTTCAAGGCCTAATTTCAACCTGTCCTGGTAGTTAGTGTTCCTCTGCTTTCGTTATGCTGTTTGTTCACTAATGTTCTCTAACAAACCTCTGAGGCCTTCACAGAACAGCTGGATTTGTACTCGGATTAAACTACTCATTGCTGAGTTTTGAGATTAATTGGTTGCACTAACGTACTGTTTAATTATAGTAAAGTGGGCAAGACATAAAAGCCAAACTTATAAAATGTTGAAAGTAATCTATCAGTTTCCTTCTACTTTGCAACAACTTTGCTTTGGTCTAAAAATCCCGATTCCTGATTAACTACATCAAGGTATGAACTGTAGAAAAACTGTGTGTAAAGCTGACAGGTACCATATGCAGAGGAAAAACAGTTTTGCAGCAATTAATATATTTGAGAAAGTGATTCACACACCATCTTATTGTTGGACATATGGATTCAAAAATCTCCTCTTATGCAAACTGCAGAACTGTACATTTAAGCATTGGTCTTGTCTTAGAAATGTTTCCCCCACATTCATATTTGCTCAAGTTTATCATGATCTAATTTTCTAATGGAAATTCTAAAATCTCGTAATTTGAATATCTTCTCTTGCAGGCTTACTTTGTTATTACGAAGAAGCCAAAATTTTGCCCAGGATTAATCCTCAAAGCATAAAGAACATCAGCTTCAACCCGCGGCTGCATCAGAAATATTGTCATTAATGTTTGTGATTTGTGGTCCTCTCCATAAGCGGCTTAATGTTTAATGCTATCTCTGTTACACAGCAAAAACTCATGTCTCTCTTTTCCATTCTCCCCCCCAACCAAGGTGAGACTCTTACTGATAATGAACCGGGTTTAGTTGGATAAAACACAAACAGATTGGTTTGCCAGATTAGCTTGACCTGTCAGTAGAGTATCACAAGATATATATCACACTATATATATATTTTTTTCCATAATCATAAACAATTTTAATAGGATTGTGTAACTTTATTTTCACAGTATCTGTGATTAGTCTGTTGATATGGAACATTGTAAGGGATAAATTTCAAATAACTTCGATTGGACAAAAAAAAAAAAAAAATGTATAGAATCTCTTTTAGTGACTTTTTCCAGAAACACAAATGGAGTTCCTTTTGCACAATATATATATCCAGGAACATTATAAGTAACAAAGCGATTGCAAAAATCTCGAAACAGTTTAAACAAATTATATGATTGTCCACCTAATATTGCTTTCAACAGCCCTCTGAAATATTTAAATGTGTTTGTATTAAATCTACAAGAATAGTTTGCCGTAAGGCAAGCACATGCTTGATTTCCTCCGATTATCCTTTGGGACAGCAACATTCTCACATGGGCCAGATAAAACCACAGCGTATCCCAGAGGCGCAGCTGTTTCACAAATGGATAAATGCTCTCCGTGTTTGTTTATCATATTTGCAGCTTTCTATCACTGCTACGGAAGTCTAAAAAATATTTTCTTGATGAGAAAGTTGACATCATAAAGAGATTTAAACATCAAGGATGCAAATCATGATCAGGGTCTGTTGGTATTCTTGGAAGCTCATTGGATATTTGTTCAGAACTTCAGTCTGTATCTGAAAGGAGATTTAAGTTCAGTATCACACTGGGCATGATCATGCCACAAAATGTGTTTGTTCGAAACAGGGTCTTGGAGAGCTTTACAGGGTTTACCAAGAGAACATCACACTTCAGGTAAAACATATTGGACTGTGGGAGTTCCCCTTACTGCTTAGAGGATGCTAAAAATCCTTTTGGTGGATTTTTTTTTTTTTTTTCCGATTATCCATACTGGTTGCCCATTGTCCATTGTGAAATTGAAGAATGTACAAAAAACCTGTAAGAACATTTGCCCTGGCGACAATCTCATCATGCCAACGCTGGTTAGCAACACTCAAAGAAATAGTGCAAGGCTTGTGGCGTACAGCCGGCTATACCAAAAACACATTTGGCTTTTATGCCTGGCTTAAAAATCAGGGAAACGCTGGCTTTTCTCTGCATGCTCGTCCTTGCAGGGATGTCATGGTTTGCTCTGTGGTAAAAGACCATGAGCCTGGGCAGTAACTGATGCGAGAGTTCATTCCTCCTCATGGGCTCGACACATGGGAGGTGACGTCTCTCCCTTCTCCATTCATTCTCTATGGAGCTTGCGGTATGAAGCGATTGTTGCTTGCGAATATGTGCATATGCGGGCTAGTGACATGACACAAAAAAGTTTAAAAATGTTCAACTTTCAGTGGACAGTGCTCCAATAGCCTTGACAGTCACCAAATCATACTCCTATGTAGTGGTGTATTAATTTTCTTATGAAAACTCTGCAGAAACTCTGTTGATATTATGCATTATAAGTCAAAACCTTTGAGAAACGCTTTCAGAACTGGTGTTACTTGTGATGTGAAACTAAACTGTGATCTGAAGCCAAAAGACTGTTTTTTTTGTTTTTCTTTTTTTGTAATTTTTTCAGGATGTTAACTCATGTGGGTAAAAAAAACCAAAAACACATGGAAACTTCAAAATCACAGAAGACAGTGGTTCAGGGAATGAAGGTGATTGTTGAACCTGAAAGTGAGCTGAACAGAGTTACAAATGTGGCCATCAGACGAATCTCAGAATGACAAAATGCAAGGGACAAAAAATAGACAAAAGGTGCAAACAAACCCATAAAATAAAGCTGATTTAAAATAACAAGTGCAATAAAACAGTAAAACGGGAAAACCCAAGAGATGACAATGTTTACACAATAAATCAAGACAGTCAAAAGCAACCGATAATATGAAAAGCATAGAGCATGATGAGTTAAAAAAAAAAAAAAGGATGCAGGAGATAAGAAAACAGACACAAACAGACATTACCTGTTGTAGAGGAGGATATCTGGAACCCAAACCAGATTGGAGGGAAAGCGGAGATTCTGAACCCCGGGGTAGTTCTCTGGGTTCCAGGACAGATAAATATCCGTCCAATGCTGGAGAATAAGAAAGCAGATCAATGAATTTGCTTTACAATTAGGATGCAAAAGTAAAAAAAAGAAAAAGTTAGGTTTCTATTGATGCCGTTCACATAGGTATATTTAACAGAAACAACACCTCTCCGTCTTCAGCTCTGGACTTCATTAAAATGTTGATTCGTGAGCGGATGCACCACCTCTGCTTAATCCTATTTTATGATAAATGCTGACACAGAGAGGTATTGAAAGATCAAAATCCTTCAAAAACCTCTCCTTTTAAATGTGATTAACCTGAGGCCATCAAAAGTCAAACATTTCCCTATTACACAGGCTATTAGTTGTTGGCTGTTACACTTTGTCTCCAGCTCAGATAATGAATGTTGCCACTGAAAGTCTGCCAAGCCGACGTTTGGCACCGCTCCCCGGAATCCCATCCGAGGTTGGCTCAATTCAGCAAAGAGAGAAGTGAGTCCAGCTTCACAGCATTTTAAAAGCACACACTGCTGCTTTTTTTATTTTATTATTATTATTTATGACAAGCAACAAGTTAATCTGTCATCTGGCATATGAATGTTGCGTGTTTTAGCATGTTTTGCTTTAACGTTCTTGTATAAGCATCGGGCAGATGGATGTAGGCACATGTTAAACCTTTAGGGCCTCTTCTCTGTGGAACAACCAAAGACCTGTATTTAAAGTGGCCACTGTATATGATGCACATCTGCTTAGCTCGCATTGTATGTTCACGTGCGTAATCGTGCATGCAGATAGTATTCTTCCATTTAGCAAGATTTTGCCTTGTATTAGTTGGCAAATGTCTTTCCTACTAATAAAAACCCAGTTCTTTTCTGAAACATTTAATTCGTGTCTGCTGACATATGTCTCCGCTGCGGAGGCTAATGACTTAATTATACCACACTTGCCATCACTAAACCTTGACATGTTTGTTGTTTCTTTTCATGTTCCTTGGCTGCGAAAGCACGACAAAGCAGTTAACCTTCAGCTCTTTGATCAGGGAGGCGGACATCATCCGCAACGCAAAGCAGCATCTGTCTAAGAATAGTTTTGTGGTTATGTAACAGGAGTTTTAGTATCAGGCATCACTAATTTGAGACAGCCATAGTTAAAATAGTGTGATAATTGCTCTGCAAGTCTATGACTACTATCGAGTTGTTTTAAAGCACAAGACACAAATGGAACAAATTGGAAATCCAGCAGAAGCAGCAGCTGAAGCTGTGAAAATAATTCGATACGTGGCTCTGATTGCTTCTTGTCTTTTGGGTGATGTGAGCGTCTTCCTGATGTTCGTCTCTTAGAGTGCTTCCACTGTTCAGCCTCTTCAACACAAACCAGCAGAAAACAGATTCCGGGAACTTATATGGGTGCAGAAATATGTATTTCTGTTCGCTCTGTCTCTGTTCACCGTCAGAAGTGGAATTTGATTGGTGGTGCACAGCAGGGCAACCAAAAGACTTTTGTCTGGCAGAGACGTGTCCTTCAGGTTTACAGGTATCCAAACCCCTTGTATCTTTTCAAGCGCTGTCACTCTACGACCACTCCCAAAGTAGCACGTATCTGTTAAGTAGAGGAAAATGACTCATGATTTTTCTTCTTTTTTTTAAGTAAAACATTTTACCCAATCCCCTTTTCAAAATAGCAGTAGGTCAAAAAGTAACATATCTGGAAAAACACAGAGAGCATCAATTCAGCTAATCCTACTCGTACTGCCACGCTTCCATACAGATCCGATTTGTGCATCGCTCATAATAGTCGAGTAAATAAATTCTCCCACTTTCAACCTTTTGGCTTCTTCTTTGATTAACTTTCTCCTTCCTCTTCAGCCTGTTACTTAAAGTAGGACACCATGTACTGGTAAGTTTGCAGTTGTGCCATACTCTTTCCATTTCCCCTAACACAGAATTTATTAGTTCTCCGTAAGGCGTTCAAATCTGTTTATAACCTAATCCTGCTCTAAATTCTATTTTCTACTTCTTTTGGAAGTCTGTAATGCCGTTTATTCTTTAACATTCTCTAAAAAAAAAACCTGAGGCCTTCAGAAAACATCATTTTATTTTCTAACCAGAATACTTCTGCTTGCACTGGATTTTATTAGGGGTAAAAAAAAAAAAGGTAAAAAAGATTGAATACAAATGCACAAAATATTTTTCAGATTTTTATTTGTTAAAAAAAAATCTAAACTATTTAGCATTTTTCATTCACTTGATAATTAAGCATCACTTTGTATTTGCCATTAAAACGCAACACATTATTATTAAAATAATTCCATAATTCTTTTGCATCACATCTGCAATTATCTTTATCATTCGTGAGAGGAGGAGAGAGACGCAGAGCACAAATATGAACAAAAGCTAATTAGATTACACATTTTCACCTCAAGAAATGTAATTTATTCTCTGTCGATCACACATGTTTCATAAAAATCCTAATATCATCCAGGATGCAGTTAAGTTAAACGCGCCCCTTTTCCGGATATCTGACTGATTGTCTCTGGGTGCATAATCCACTTCTCAAGTCTCCTTGCAATCTTGCTGCATCTGCAAAGACCCCATAAGCTACTGCACCAAAGTAGATGATGTATTAAAGAGGTGGCTTCCTGAATAATTGATACATTCATAACCTGTAAGGCAGTCAGCAGCCAACTCAACCTTGGCTGTATCATCTCTAATGGGTTGTTCTGACTGGATCTGCTGTAATAATAAAGAGAAGGATGTAAGGACGTTCCGCATGCCTGGTTCCACCGATGTAACACTTTCCCTTACTACTACACAAGGTCGTAAATATTTCTTTCAGCATATTTTTAGTTATTTTACTTTAAAAATAAAATCTACAAGATCCTCCATGCAGAAGTGGAACCCAATGTCCCGTGTGTAAGATGTTTGGTTAAATATTTTTTAAAAGGGACAGGCATGTTTTTTTTAAAGTGATTATTAACTGCACATGGGAATGTCATGAGCTTCAGCTGTAAAAATGAGACGAAAATGAGATGAAAACATGAAACTGAGACTGTAAGTAACAGGTTCATCAAAATTTCTATGCAGCAAATTAGAAAATTGTTTTCTTATGATGCGTGCTGTTTGCTGTGATATTCAGATTGTAGAGTCAGAATTAGGTGTGAAAAGACCCTAGGAGCGCTATAATTAAAATTATATAGATTCTCAATCTTAATAATGTGAATTATTAAGATTGATATTAAGATTGAGAATCCTAATCCCTTAAAAAAGGGATGGTTTCCCTTTTTTTTATTTTAATATTGAAGAAACTGTGGTTTGTTTCATAACTGCCAGCCAACAAATTGTCCAGAAGGACTATTACTGAAGGAGTTTTTTTTTTTTTTTACTGAAGAAAAGCAGATAGTGTCAAAAGAGAGCTGCAGATGTATCAAGCAGTTCCGTCGGCCATCATATCTGAGGACCTGTCCGCATGCTGGTGGAACCATCAAAAGACTTATCCCTTTCTGTCAGATCTTGCTTTTTCATATTTATGTGTTCAGGCTTCTTCTACACCCAGCGCACGCGTGTTCTCTACTGCAGGAAACAATATCTATCTAGAATGCTTGAGCGTACTGCCTAAGAGGGCAGATATGATAATTTTTCTACACAAGAATTGTTCATGATTCTATTCCATGCTTGCTGCTAACCTGGACTGGATTTTACAAGTTGTTCTTTTTGTTTTTTGTTTTTTTTTTTTTTTTACATCAGATCTCAATAACTTGTTGCAGCATCAGATATTGATATGTGTAATTGTGTTTTGATCAGCTTTTCTAAAACAAAGCTCTCTTATGAAAGTGTACTCTTGTGAAAAGAAGATTTGTGACATTTGTGTTGAAGTACATACAGTATGTTTGATACTGGAAAATGTTCAATGTTTGACATACTGGAATATGTTTCCAATATGACTTTGGAAAATGATTTTCTGTGTAAAGCAAACAGAATTCTGCTATGCTTCTACCTGCCAAATAGGTTTTTTCTTTATTATTCAATGAGAATCAGACCATCTTTATCGCATCAATACCCATTAACTAGGTGGTAACTTGGTGCCCAAACTTGTCAGCATTCAGCCCACAAAATCAGTCGAGCACACAACAGAGTCAGTTAAACGGAAATATGACAGGATGAACAGCTTTATTTTACTTTTACCTTTTTGTTCTGTTTTATCTGATGTCAAAGTTATTATTTTGCTGTCGAACTGATTTCTGAAAAGAATCTCAAGACGTTTGTTCATTCTGGGTACAGAGGTCAAGAACTGGTGGGATTGGTACGACTGACGTTTGCCCATTAGCTTTCACCTACAAGTGCAATAAAAAAAAAAAAAAAGAAATACAGATTTTTAGTCCAGTTTCAGCTAAAGATGAAGTGTGGACGGCTGACCCCCCAAATCAACTATGAAATAAATATTTGTGAAGCTGTGAATGAGAAGTTCCCAGCTAGACTGCAGATTAGTTTGAACGACTTGGCGTTGCAGCAAGTGCTTTGTTTTCCACCGACTCTGCCTGCTGTGTTGTTTATCTGCACTTTCACTTTCATTTTAAAAGTAACAGATGATTATTTGCCCTGACGCAGCTCGTGCTACCTTGATTGTTGGACCACCTACAGCTTCAGCAAAGGATGAAACGCCTGAAACAATAAGGTGCATAAACCTACGAAGCAGCTCTGCATCACATCAGCTGCCAGTGATGCAGACAGCTTTTCCTGATCCCTTCATCCTCTAAAACACAAACAAACATCTCGGTTGAATGAAAACAATTTTAAATCTAAACCCGCCAAGGGCATGAATGATTTTGAACCAAAATGTAAATGAACATAAAATTATCACACTGATCACACACTATTTACTGAGCACAGAGACGTACCAGTTGCAGCCACGCGTTTGTGATCAACACTTGGTTCTTTTCATCCTAGAGGGGAACGAGAGAAGACAGAGAGGATTGTCAGCTGGAAGTAGAACCGGCTGCAAACAGATAGTGAATGAAAATATGCTACGGGGAGAGAGAAAACAACAACAACAACAACAAGAAAATAAAAACTCTGCAAGGTTGGTAAACATGATTCGTGAGATCATGAGAATAACTGGCTGTGAAGTTAAAGCTGCATCCCAGATGAGTCAGAGCTGATGTGTTCTCTGAATGACAATGATGCACTCCAGCTTGTTTAATGCAATGCCCATCTGAGCAATGCAGCACCTGGAGTAAAATTACACATTATAAAACGACCAAAGGAAAGCGTTTTATACAGGGGTGGCTTACAGAAGGTTCAGCGAGCGAGTGCAGTGGTAAGGTTTCTGATTTTTTTTTTTTTTTTTTGTCGTGAAAGCAGAAAGTCCCAGACCACTAAAGCTAATGGCCTGGGAAGACTGGAGGTAAGATTCAGGAAGCCGGATTAAGACGAGAACAGAAATAAGTCATCCTGGTGCTGCTTGAAAAATATTCAAGAGCAAAAACACTTAAAAGTTACTAAAAGTGATTGGAGTGCATGTTATCTGTTTAATGTCTAGTAGGTCACAGCTGCACTGTATGTGATTTGCTCACATAATATTTTACCCATGATGAAAAAACAGTCCAATGCAGCCGGCTCAACCCGCTTGTTTTATTTGACTGCGATAAAAATCGCACAAACAAAAACTGCTCAACGGTTTTCTTCCTTATCCGTTCCCTTTCATCTTGTTTCGTGGCTTTTTTTTTTTTTTTTTCCCTCTTTGGAAATATGAAAATTGGCACACTGTGAAACACTCAGACACAGGGGTTTGCTTAGATATAGAAAGAAAGACCCCACTGGGATATGGAAGTTTTTATGTTTATGTTTATATATGTAAATATCTCAAATGTAATCAAATGTAGTATGTTATTTGGATTAAAGGTGAATTAAATCCTCAAATGTTTAACAAAATTCAATTTGACTTATATTTGAAGTTAAACTTCTGCTGACATTGCGTAGTGACAAATCTGTGTGCGTCTTTCTGGGCTTTTGTTATCATTTTTGGTGTTGGACTCCATCTGTTGGCCGTAACCTGACCCAGTTTTGCGGGTGCAGAGTCAGACGGGAGCAGATGGAGAAATCGGAGACCCCATCCCACACAAACAGACCCACAAGAACAGCGAGATTTACATTATTCACTGCTGCCCAGGAAGCATTCATTCATTTGGTTTTTCCGGCTTATGAATTATGTATTGTGCCAAACCGCATAGCTAATAACAAGGAGTATATACATCTTTCCATTTTCTATACGTGCTTAATGCTGAACACCCGGAAAATATGCAAAACACGGTTTGTGACAAGTGCTACTACAAAATAACAGTCTATGATAGCAAATAGAGGCAAAGTAGCTACATAATATGATAAATGAAAGGGGAAACATCCTTCATCTCACTTAATTAGTTTTTGTTTCCAGTTTGTTATTTTACAGCACTGTAACAATTAGCTAAAATGTTGCTTAAGAAGTCGTGAGCTGACATTAATAGTGCATTAGGGAGTCTAGGTCGCATGTTGGCATATGCTACTTTCTATTATACGGCATGCATAGAAAGATGTCTTATGACAGGGCTGGGTCAAGGATGTGACGGTGTGTCAGATTGTTTTTTGTTTTTTTTCCCTTTGGTCTGTCTAAGTGGTGGGTCAAAGCAGCAGGAGGTTGTGTGTTGTCCTGTGAGATGGACGGTATGGAGAACAGGAGGGAAAACATAATGAAGAGCAGCTGATAGAATAAAACATAAGGGATGTCAGAGCAGCTAGCTAAGATACAGATAAGTCTTTGTCAGAGCTGCAAGCTTGACATGAAAAAGATTGGGCAATGTGATTCCTTTTATATTTAATGGTGCTCAAGGAAATGGAATGTAGGACACAGGAAATGAGAGGTACGGTGTTTTTATGGAAGCACCTAAAAACTGTGAAAATCAAGACGAAGAAAAATTTAGACCTCGTCTTGGTTTAAGAAGAGGGTAAAATCAAAACTCTACTACCTCATTAGGCTGTACGATACTCATTAGTGTCCAATATTTCATTTTTGCTTAAAGCCGTGGCAGTTTTAATCAGTGGAGGAAATAAAAACTTGGTATAAAAATAATAAATGTTAACTTTTTTTTTTTCCATTCCAAAAAATGTCCATCATGACAGATGAAACATCGTTTTCATTATAAATTCTAACACTGGAGAAACTCCAAAGAACTAAGTTCTTTTACAAGTGCAGCATCTTTTTATTTTGCACTTGTAAATAAAATGAAACGTCTTTTCTCACCACACACAGGTGGAACTAAAAGTGCTTGGAGGAAAGCACAACTTGTTGTTTCAAAGACCAAATTTATCTTCTGATAATCAATTTTACAACACATCCAGAGATTAATGAGGTACAACATTCACGAGGTGTGTGCATTAATACTGCTTTCGGGCACAAATGCATGCAAAATGCCATGGAAATGTGCAAGAGTACAGTCAGCATGGATTGGAACGAGTTTCACAGAGCAATCGATTGCTTCTCAGCTTTAAACATGCCGGTTTAAAAAATATATATATTTTGCATTTACCTAAAATGTAAATTGTATTTAACAAAAACTCACCACGTCAATAATCTGCAGCAAGGTCAGGCCAAGTTCCACAAGAATAGGAGCAGAGTCGTTTTGGACTGGTCTCTCCAGACGGTTGTAGTTTAGCATCAGTTCGTGGTACAGCTTCCTCTGGTATACTCCGCCATGACAAGCTGGATGGGACAGATGGACAGTTACTGCAGGACATCTGGCAGGGAACCAATTTAGAAAAGAGAATTATTAGAAGGTAAAAGGGTACTATTGGTTTTATAGTGCAAAACAAGAAGCAAGAATAAAATAAATAAAATTTTCAAAAGACTGTTTAAAAACCTCCAAGTAACCATAAAATGTTTAATGGGAATAATGGAATCTGGATGCCACAAAACAAACTTATACACTTAGAAACTGTACAGTATTGCTGCAGGTCACACAAAATAGTTTTTAACTTTCCACATAATTTGGTCCAAATATTTGAAGCAGCTTGGATTTTCACACAGAGGTTGAATGAAAAGGAAACTTTCTCTAGTGTCCAGCAAGTGACATTTAGTGGTCATTGCGTTTAGATTAAACCACGGCAAACTGTAGTTTGCTGGATTAATTTAAATTTATGGGGGCCAGGTTGCTTCTCTCGTCTTCATTGTGATTGGCCCTCTTACATCAACATTACCACATCCATGCTAGGATGTGCAGGCAGTGAGAGACATGCATTAATCTCACACTATAAACCTGTTGGTGAACAGTGACAGATCTGCTGCATCCTAGCTGCACAAAGCAGTGTTACTTTATAACCATCAACACTCCTGACAAACTGTTTGTATCGCTGCTGTTATTTGCAGGGATGTAAACCCTGCTGTTTGAACCTTTTGTTCACATCTTCTAAGTAGTTTGTTGCCATTTTTGCGCATTTCTTTTAATTTGAATATGCTATTTTCAATAACAGCTGTTAATTTGCCCTTACAGTATTTTTTTAAAGTTGTTAACCTTTGTGTGAAAAACACACTGCCTTTGAAAAAAAAGACCTTCCAGCAAGAAAAGAATAGTAGAAAAGAAAATCCCATAAAATTGAAATAAAGTTACTTTGACCACAATCCACTTCAGGACTGCTACCAGGAGAACATTCATTTATCTTCTTAAATTTTTCAGCCCTCAGACTCACATTTTAACTGCAAATGAAAAGGTCTCAGCCCTCGTCTTCCCACTTACCCCTATCCAAATTAGCTCTTGTCCCAACATATTTGACCAATTACCAAGTGACAACCAATATATCTGTGTGGCCACAAAACTGTGTGGCTGGCTTATCAGCTAATGAAGCAAAAGTAAAGAAAGATGCCTCGCCGCGCATTCGTGTGTGAAGGTTTTGGCAAGTGTCAGATAGGGTATTCCTAAATCTGGGTTTGAAAGGAAATCTGCATAATAGGAGAGCATGCAAGCCAACAGAATTATGGAGAAGCACTGGAGTGGAGTGAACCAAGAAAAGACGTTCTGAGTAGCAGACAGTCCTGTCAGAAAGCAGTGGCAAAACAAATACACACATCTAATTGGCAGGCAACGTATACTGTACAGTCTTCAAGTGGAATAATTATCCGATTCTGTATTTTTTATTTTTTATTTTTTTTTTTGTGGATTATCAAATTAAGGGAAATTGGTTTTGTATTTTTTTTTTTCTTATTAAGTGCAAATACTGGGTCGCTGCTACAACAGAGTGATAGGTGGCAAGGTTTACTTTTGCAAGTTTCACCAAATAATTAGTGCAGGTTTTGGAAAAAAATCTAGATTGTGCACATTATTTCATTCCTAAAAAATCAAAACCATCAAAAAACATTTGTACTAGAAATATTAAACAGGGGCAGACATGCTGCTCAAAAAGCAAATAAGTGTTTTCCATGCGCCCTCTGATAGTTTGATGTAGCAAGAATCCTTTTTAATGGGTTGATTCAATGGGAATTTTAGCCATGCCTTTCACTAAACAATACAATTACTGACCTGCAAAGGTTTAATGCTTGTTTTCAGGACACATTGCTTGTTCAAGGTTTACTTTTGCAAGTTACACCAAATAATTAGTGCAGGTTTTGGAAAAAAAAAAAATCTAAATTGTGCACATTATTTCATTCCTAAAAATGAAATAATGTGCACAAGCAACTTGAACTTGCTTGTTCAAGTTGCAGCGCGCTGGGCATGATGTTCAGATTGAGAGATCTCAGTGTTCGTTATTCAACCACAATAGCTGTGCATCATTAACGCCGGTAGCAAGCATCTGGAAGCAAGCTGCTTTCAAATCCCACCATTTAACTCTTCCTTTTTTGAAAATGAGGTCCATCCACTTCACACATCCAATTTCCTGACGACAACTAGGAAGTTTACCACGGGGCTGCTAAGGAAAATGTGTCGGCTGGATTGGATGTACTTTACATTTAAAAATTGACAGAGATCTAAAATGCATTCCTCACAATGAACACGTGGCTTGTCTGATGCCTACATGTTAAAAGCAGAACTTTGAGATGTTGTAGTAGAACGGCAGGTTTGCATAAAAGAAGTTTCTCTTCAGTGCAACTATACTGCAAGTAAAACAAAGAAATAGTTCGAGTCTTTCGCTCTTCATGGTA
This sequence comes from Poecilia mexicana, assembly GCF_051168715.1. Lineage (NCBI taxonomy): Eukaryota > Metazoa > Chordata > Actinopteri > Cyprinodontiformes > Poeciliidae > Poecilia > Poecilia mexicana. The sequence continues at coordinate 5,978,286 of NW_028263370.1, read as the reverse complement.
CATCCTGCCTTCAAAAATAATTATTTACACTCTTGGCATCCCTGCTGTTCCCATTCTGTTTGTCACAGTGACAATCACAGTTGTTTTCCTTCTTACCTGTTCTTCTTTTCACATAGCCTTAATACACTGTCAGTGTTTGTTTCTAAAAAAAAAAAAAAAAGACAGCAATCTAGTGTGTCACATCTAAAAACTCTGCTGTAGCTTTTAGAAACTGGAAAGCAATTTTGGCAAACAGTAACAAGGAACAGTACCTGAATTAAAACTCCACGTGTAAATTGTGAGTTCCCTGTTTTTTTTTTTTAGCTTCACTGATTTATATATTTTTTCTCACTACTACAGTCAATAAATGAGCTTTTAAAACCGGATTTAGGCTGAATGCTTTATGCGAGAGAGAAACTACGCTAAATTATGCATTTTTAAGGAAGTAGCTGTCATCTGAATTTCTTGTCACAAGTGCCAGATGACGGGGAGCGAATCTGAAGCATCTCTATGTCGCCACCAGACACGATCATGATGCAACAAATCCATCTGTACTGAAACCTATGCTTTGGTCTGGGCCAAAATTTACAAGCTAGATCATCATTAAAATGGCCAGGGCATGTCTTTGTATGTTTGTGAAACATTTAATGATTTCACGTGTGACAGTTGTTCATAGCTGCAATGAACACAAACATGTCAAAGTTGACTTTTAAAATGCAAGAACCACTTTTTGGCTGATTCTAAATGGACTTGCTTTGTAGATTTTGCTAGAGCAACCTCATGTCACGCAGACATGGGACGTTTTCATGACCTTGGAGTTTCATACTCAACCTTCATTAAAGATCTTTGTGATGAGACCGTTATTATGCCTAACATGACAACTTGTACACATATGATCTGAAAAAAAAAATTATTTCTTCTTGTCCACATAGCCTCACATCTCTCATGACAATCCATTATGTTCTATACTTCTCCACCTGCTACAAAGCATTCCCCAGACCCAATCAGCCTGCAAATAGTCATTTGTGATCTATGTCTCTGTTTGACTCGTCCGCTCTGCTACTGTTTAGATTCCTGACTATTTGTTTTTAGTTATTTTTTGCTGTTTTCCTATACTTTAGCCTCCCTTGGTGTTCTTTATTTAGCATACCACTAGTTCCAAAGCCGGGTGAACAACCTCCAGATGTACCTTGAGAAAGCAGCAGCTCTGCTTGCTGTTTCAGAGTGACTTGTGGCAGACTGAGACTCTCCAGCTGAGAGAGGAATGAATGGGGCAAAAACCCCCGTAGCAGAAACACATTTTGATTCGGAGAAAACAAACAGCCTGTCTAACCAGAGAGAGACTCACTAATCACAACTCTATCCCAGGTATTTCTGGTGCTGCGAGCTGACAGATTCAAAATTTACTATAATTTCATCATCTTTTCCTCTCAAAATTAAGCCATCATACAAATTCAACACAGTGATACTGCGGCTTGGTTTTAAATGGACCACTAGAAAAAAAAGAAAAAAAAACATATTACCCAATGTGCTTCAGGCATCAAGTCAAGATGAGGCTAAATCAGTGACCGAATTGAAATGCCTTTCCATTGTGACTCAACAAGTGTTGTGAATTCAGTGGCCAGGTTTTGATACACTGAACTGGATCAACACCAGTATGGTGATCTTGATTTGCTCACACTTTTCAAAACTATGCCCTCTCTTCACAAGATGTATTTTGGAAAAGCTTTTACACCAACATAGAACAGTTGTAAAAATAAATAAATCTTTATACCCCTTAAGCAAAATCACAACATTTTTATAACATACCAGTCCCCCCCCCCCATTTTAGTAGATCAGCATAAAGCTTTCAATGGCCAGGAGGGAACTCCAACAGCTTGTAGCTTCAAGCAAAAAAAAAAAAAAAGCGTCCACTTCATACCAGTAAACCAAAGACGGACTTGTGTAGAGTGAATATTTAATGGATCCCAGAAGGCAGGTCAGTTTAAGCTTAAAACAGCAAATACACTTGCAACACAACACCAACTGGGATCAGAACGCATGAACAACTGAAAAACAATCTGTGGTCAGACAGACATTAGCTGACCGTCTGACAGGGATAATTAAAACTGGAGTCTGGCAAATGCAGACTGACAGTCCAGTTTTATCTGTCTCTTGAAAGTAAAATTATTTGATCTGACAAAAAATAAAATAAAGGCTGGAATGTTTCAGCTAAGTTTTTCATTGGATTATTTCTAATAAAATTTTTAATGCTACTTCTTTCAAGATGTGGGCGAAGAAAGTCTGTGCAGCAGCCTTTTGAAGACGTTCAGGACAGTCAAAATTAAAGGTTCTGCTCAGGGGGAATCCCCTTCTACAAAGACGGGCTGAATATTGATCAGCCTCAGGCAATCTGCACATAGAGGAGACTTGGTCAAGTTTTAATACTGAATTAAAGCGTGCCGTTTTGTGAAATGTGCTTTGAAAAATCAATGTCAGTCCAGAATATGACAGGGAGCACAATTATGCATTCCAATTTTTTTGACTTCTTGATCCCCTTTAGACTCAAAAAATGATAAAATATTTTAATTATAGCTTGAGCAAAATCCCCAACACTTTCAAGTCATGTAAATAACTTCAGAGGGTTTTATTGCCTGACAATATCTTTAGTTGTGCATTTTTTCTGAAGCGGATGAGAACTGGTCCACACTGCAGTTAATAATCAGCAAACATGGACAATTATCCAAATCACACTAGTAGACAATCTTAGCTCTGTCTCGATCACGTGCTTTTACATTCACTGTCTTGTGTAATACTTGAAATAGTTACAAAAGTACTTAGTAAGAGTTTCCTAATCAACATTGCGGAGTTGTATGCCCAGACCCCAGGACCACTGAACGATAAAGACGGTATCATACCTGCATCGTTTTGAAGATAGCATCAGATCTTTCTGAATGATAATCTCTCAAAAGAACAAAGTATTTTTTTGTTGAATTTACTGACATGTCATTCTTAATACCCACTAATATTACCAGAGGCCTTTCTCCAGCAGTCATTGGGCAAGAGGTGGGGTACGGCCTGGACAGGTCGCCAGTCCATCGTAGGGCAACACAGGGACACACAAGATGAACTACCATTCATGTAAACCCCACCAGTGGTGGCTCTAGACCAGATTTACAGGTCTAGATAGGGCCAGTGTTTTTTTTTGTTTTGTTGTTGTTGTTGTTTTTGTTTTTTTCATAGGGTCATTGAACAAATATATCCAAAAACACCCCCAGCAAAAACAGAGCAATATTTCATTGCTTAATACAGCATACTAAGTGAGCCAAAGAACCACTCCAAAGCTGGAAGTCAGTCAAAATCACTACCGAAGGTCAAAATGTCAAGAAGAAAGCTGAACACAAAAACTCCGATCCACACAGCTCTACTTCAGAGTGACCTCATTTTGATATAGGCAAGTAAACCAAAACAGCAAAACGCTTGGAGGTATTATATTCCACTGAGTTTTATAGTTAGTTTTTCTCAGTATTCAAATGAAATAAAGCAGCATTTAAAAACTCTTATTTCATTTTCACCTAAAATCCAGACTGTCACTTTTGTGTCAGACACGTTAGATTCCTTGCAGATTTTTTGCAGTGCTGCATCTAACAAACTAACTGGACTGCATCAAGAACAGGACAGTGAGGTGAAAGATTAGCCTCTTCATAGAAACGTCTCACACTAAATGTCCCCCCATCACCTCAACAACCTTCATTGTCCTTATTTTCAATATATATATATATATATATATATATATATATATATATATATATATATATATATATATATATATTTTTTTTTTTTTATTATTATTTGTTATTATTATTTCGAGTTGTACTAGACACACCAAAACATTCAGTGTCTCACAATGCTCGGGTTTGTGTGTGGTTGTATATGGACTGTTTATTTCTGTTTAACAATTTGTTACTGTCTGTGCAATGACAGTATGATGATGATGATGTAGCCTGTGGTAAAGCATTTTGAATCGGATAAACAGCTGCAGATCATAACGACAGACCTCATGAACTCTAAGCACCTGCGGGACGTCCTCCATATTGAGAGGCAGATGTTGCGGGGACTCACAGGTTTTTAAGCACACTGATCCACAAACTTAATATATGACATTTGCTTCTCAACAATTAAGCTGTGGAAACCTATGGAGTAAAATTCAATGAAGAACGACGGGGAAAAAAAATGTAAAGAGTAATCTATGTAGGAATTACTTTCTGACTGAAAAACAATGACAGAACCATCCACCGTAAAAACCCACAGGATACCCCTTGGGTACGTGTCGCTCATGCCAGATGTGGCCACATCTGGCATGAGAGGACAGCAGCTCTCACCTCTCAGAGACATTGCCACCCAGGCGAAACAACAGGGGAACATGAGCATTTTAACAAACGTGGCCTGAACAGGAGACAGTAACCCACCTTGATAGTAAAACGTCGCCCACAGGTAAACTCCAAGCAACACAGGTCCATTGCTCTTCCGAAGCTCCATCGCAGCTTCAGATCGGGAAGTTCCCCCCCCACCCCCCAGTCCCCTGAAGCCCGCTGGAAATGCCGAACTTGGAAGGAGAGGAGCCTTGACAGACTGCTGGTGCTGCTCTCTCTCCGCTCGGTGTCGGTCCTCCTCGTCGGATGCTCTGGCAGACGCGGACACGCTGGCACATTCACACGCAGGATGTCTGTCTTCTCGTGTTTGGGTCGACTGTCACTTCAAAAGTCACTTTGAATCCAGCTGCCCTCTCTCTCTCTCTCTCTCTCTCTCTCTCCCCCTCTCTCTTCCTGCGCTCAGATTTTTATTTATTTATTTTACATATCAGATATTCGGAGGTGAGCGAAATCCTGCAAACTTCCTCAGGTTTGTCACCTCCGGCCACATTAGGCTTGTTAATGCGGGGTGACTTTCAGAGCGAGCGCTGCTGAATCTGCATAATTTCAATAGCTCTCTATCAGAGAGGGGCTGGCCACGCCCCTTCAGTCTAACTAACCTTGAAACTTTTTATTTATTTATTTATTTATTTATTTTTACTCATGCTCCAGATTCATTATAAGACCAGGAATAATTGAACTGTTTTATGTTGCCGATTTGATATTTTATGTTTTACAAATGAGAGAAATAAAGTTTAAAAAGGTACACCCACATTTTAGTAAATTTGGCTAGTCTTTCCTACTTGCACCGCCAATTGCATTTGTTTTTTTGTTGTTTTTTTTCTTGGAAAGTCAATTGAAAAATTGCAGTTGTCTGACCCAATGTAGTGCAATGACAAGTAATGCAATGACTATCTAGAAAACAGTGAACAAAAAACACTTGTGTCATAAAAATGTACAGTAAATGTCTAATATAATGTTGATGGAAACTTTTTGTAACTTTGCAGAACTTCCCATCATAGAAATTTCAAGTCTTTGAAGTGACTTATATGATCATTATAGGGAAAACAGATTATCATATAGTCAGTTTAAGTCATTGTTAGTTTACTATAAAACCTATAAGGTGGTTCAGTTGAGCTGAACAGGAGGAGAACCTGACCCAGGTCTCGAGATCCACACCAAACTACCAAATGAAAATAATAATAATAATAATAATAAAAACATTAACTTTGTAGTGTATGTTACGGCATAATTGGTTGTAAGAAAATTTACAGTTGAAAGTTTATTACAATAAACTTTCAACTTTTAGTTTTGAAACAGGATCCAAGTGATCCAAGGGAATCAGAGTGAGAACAGAACATGGATCGCAGACAGGGAACAGCAACAAGAGATGAATGATAAGCATTGGAAAAGAATTGACACATACAGAAGCAACAAGTCAAAGGGGAAAAGTTTAGCACCAATCTAAGAAACAAAATCCAAACCCACCAAGAACAACACATAAAAACAGAGAAAGAAACTAATACAAAGGAATGAAATGGGTACAGCAAGACATGAAGAGTAAAGGAAAGTGATCAGCCCACTAGCAAAAACGAAACACAAACACGGAAGGATATGGCCAAACCCAAATGCGAAACCCCCAGCCTGTTTGGCCAGGATTTTCAAAAGAAACTAAAGGAAAAATGATAATTAAGTTTTAAATGGCATAAAGGTAAGGTCTTGAAGGATGCAGATTCTGTTGGGAGTGTACCTCTAGGTGTTGTAGTACGCTTGGTGAAGATTTATTTGAAATTATTATGGCAACTATCCATCCATCCATTTCTCATACCCATTTAATCCAGGGTCACCAGGAGCCTCTGTTAATGGTCTTTGGGCGAGAGGCAGGATGCTTTCTGTCCGGGTCACCAATCTGTCACAGAGCTGTAAATGAAACTCAGTTAGCTACACTGTTCAATCTCTTCCTCTCCTGGCTGGTGACCCCATATCGTGGTCAGTGACACCGAAAGCAAAAACTGTAGCAGACGTTGCGTTCCTACGTCAATTGTCACGTAATTTTTGTGCTATAAAAGGACACCTGTGTGAAAACATCAACTGACTTCGTAGACTCTGGTGAGCTAGAATGTGAAGCTTCAGCAGTCTGGGAGTGATCCAAATCAAGAGGACAGGCTTGGAGGCTGTGGTGCTGGTTCCATTTTGACATCAATTTTTAATAAATGCCTACAGGTAGCTGCGATGCGATGTGTCAGCGCAGACGAGTCAAAAGACAAACACATGTTTCTGCTGTGGATTTTGTTCCAGAATGTTCAGTATTTCTATCACCTTTCCTTCCTTTTGCCTCTTTCCCCTGTTCGCTTGCCTTTCTCATTTTCTCAGGCTTTCTCTTATCTTTATCTCCGCACACTTGCTTCGCACCTGTTGCTTTTGTTTTCTCTTTCCCCCCTTCACAGCTTTGCATCTCTCTGTTTCCTTTTCATCTCTCTGTTCTGCATTCCTGCAGCTCTGCCTGGAAGCACTGGTGATGACCTTGGATGAGTACAGGAACACCGGCAGCGTTTTTGACGCTCTCGTCATCTCCTGCTTGCTTTTTTCCCCTCAGTTTACAAATCCTCTATCTCCATATATTCCCCATCTCCTGTATTTGTTTCTGTTGCTCTCTGAAAGTCGTGTTGAATGTGTGTAGCTCTGTCGCCGTAGCCCTTTAAGATGCTTTAAGCCTGAGGGGGCCCTGGCTTTACTTTGACTGTTTCTTTTGTGACCATTTATTTATTTACTTACTTTGTTGACTTGTACGTCTGCTGTCTTCTGTGATTTAAGAGACCTCTGTCCTGCTTTATCACACCTGTAATCAAGTAGCATGCTGGCCTTGAGCTCACGTTATAAATCTAGCCCTCCAGGGCACCTTCATGATTCAGCTGTGTTGGCAACCCTTGTAAAGATGAATATAAGACCTCAAACAAACAGACCGGAGAAGGATTAAAAATCAAACTAACATATATATGTTACCTCTTAAAAAAAACTAAATACCAGATTTTCAATTACTTATATTGTCAAAGTGATCAAATTGAATAGAATTTGCTATTCTGCTGTCAATACTTTGTACAACTTAGTCTTTAACATTTAACAGACAGACACATCTTTGATCAGCGTTGTCTCTTTCTCTTCATGTCAGGGAATCCTACGAGTTTTAGAATTTGAGTCTGAGAAGATCATTCAACAACGTTTATCTTTTTTGTCTTCTGAGCCATTTCTGTCTTGATTTGGTCACATCTTGTTAAAGAAAACCGAATGACAATGTCTTTTAAGTTGTACTGATGAGACCTCTAGATTTTAATTTAACACATTCTGCTATTTCATAGAGTTTAAGACTGCCAATCCCTCATTCAAGGCCTTTAGAACATTAGCATTTGTACATCATGACAAGTCCTTCACCATACTTCATGATAGAGATACGTAACCTTTGCTGATGTCTAATACAGCTTTAGTGTAAAAAGTTCAAACTTAGTCTCATCTCACCAGCACACAGTTTCAGTTTAAAGCTCCAGGAAAGCTTATCAAATTATTATTATTCATGTTTGTGCTAGTAGGACAGAACAAACTTTTTTCCTCGCATGACTGCCACACAGTTGCTTGCATGTAGTAAAGACATGCCAATCCCTCGTTCAAGGTCTTACTCTCCAAAAGTGAATTTTATGAACTTATTGTGTAAAATAAGGTATTTTTTATTTATTTAATCTTTATTTTACAAGATAAAAACCACTTGAAATTAACAATCTTTTTTCCAAGAAAGTCCTGGTCAAGAGGCAGCAACAAATACAACAGAACTGTTCAGTTCATAGAAATATAAAACCGAATTGTTATTTTTAATCATTTTTTTTTCATGATTGTGTCTCACCTATCATGTTTATGTCATAGCTCTATGTTCTTACTGTTGTGGAGAATCTGCTGCTATGGTGAACTTTATTAATAGCAGCTCTGCTCAGGACGTAGGTCTATGCAAGTGAGAAATCTGAAGAAAAAAAATCTATTTCCAATCAATAAGTCCATTAATGTCTAAAAAGCCAAAGTATGATTTATAGCTACAAAGCAGAGGCAGCCAAAGTTTCAAGCTCATTATTTTTTTGGCATCAAGTGTTAAACTGCGCCAAAACTCAGAGCCAGGAAATATTTTAGAATTTGTTCCAGAATCTGCGGTGAATGATTCGATTGTCAAGTTAAGTAAAATGTGCCTTAAGTTGTTGCTGTGTGAAAGAAGAGACGAGACAAAATACATGCTGTTCTCAACTTGAAACAACCATTTTAATGTTATCATAATCACACTTCAGATTAAACACGCAGAGTTACTTGACATCAAAAGGAGTGAAAACTTTGCGTTTCTGTATGTCCAGAAATTTCCCCAAGAAATCTGTGTGATTCCCCTTCAGTCTATTCTTGGTTGCTGCTGCAGCAACTGTACAGCAGCATCAGAGAAGACTCTCTGCACAGTTCCAGCTCACACAAGCAGAGATGAATCCTTACTCTGGATGAATGAGGATCTGCAGGAGTCTTATTTAGTAGTTTAAGTCGGTCTTTTTTTTCAGTGCAGGGCCAGGACACTGTTTGAGGAATAAAAACAGCTCAGTTGGAGCTCTGGTATCTGATTTTCAACTCCATGTTCAACCAAGCAAAACAAAGAGACACTAAGTTTCTTGTGTTTCAGAAAATCTTCTGTTTTGTTATGCAGCTGAAGCATTGTAACATATCTGGCTTAAATTCTTGTTCGGTGGATGAAAAATACATTTTCCTTTTACAGGGAAATTGTAGTCATCAGGTCTGGATTTTATAACAAACACCATCCATTTCACTTCGGCTACAGATTTAGGCTTTCAATTGTGTGTCAGCTCTTTTATATTTCATTAAGCTTACATAAGATTTTTAGTTTACACAAGAGGTTTTGGTTTCGACACCACAATTCACAGCATTTTGCATTTCGAATGCATTTAACTGATGCTTCTTGTCATCCAGTTTAACAAGTTTAAATAATTGATTTTCTCTTTGCCTGAGGGGGAAAGCAACAAAAACAAAAAAAGTGAAAACACTTAAACACCCAGAAATTTTCAAGGACAGTCTCAGTTACACTAAAATGTCTCCCACATTTCAAAGACATCTTGCTCATATTTATCAGATCTTCTGTCCCAAAGTGTTTCTGTCACATCATATGAGCAAACAGGCATAAGTGTGAACTCGCAGACCCACACCTGTCTGCATGACTCAGATCTGGAGCTGTGAATAATAGAAGAGCAGGCTGAGGTCAGACTGTTCAAATGTGGGTGTGAGTGTATGAGGAAGTCTTTGTCTTATCATAAGAGAAAGAGAAAAAAACAACTATCAGCCAAAAGAACTGGGTCAAGACACTGACATCATATATATATATGATGTCAGTGTCATATATATGTCATATATATATATATATATATATATATATATATATATATATATATATATATATATATATATATATATATATATATATATATATATATATATATATATAAAACACAAATAATTTCAACCTGCATGCTACTGAACTGAGGAAGAACAAATACAACAAATATGGAAGAGGGCACTGCTGGAAGTATGGACGGGTTAATACAGCAGAACCAATATAACCTAATATTGTTTTTTTTAAAAACCAATATTAGGTTAAGTTTTCCCTGCGTCTTTCCCTGGAAGACAGTTTTTAACCACAAGCGCTCTCACTTGAAATAAAATGACAAATCTTTGCTCCCATCTAGTGGTTATGATGTGTCATTACAGGTGACTGGTGCACTTCGCCCACAAACTGTGCTGAACCTTGTGAACTACAATGAGCTTAAAACTAAATGAAGATATATTGTCACTCAAAAATTAACCATTGTCACAAATTCTCAGTCTGAAAAGTTAATAATTTACTGCATGCATTAAACTAACAAAATGTGGAGATTTCTGTATACTTTGTATATAAAATTAATTTAAAAACATAAATTGACATGTTGATGGAAAAAAAAATTGAAAGCGATAATGAAGAAATAATCAAAATAATTTTTGACAAAGCACGATTACTTACTATAAATTACCTGAAAAAGGTTCAAAGTAACAGACTTAAATAAAAACACAAATAATTTCAACCTGCATGCTACTCAACTGAGGAAGAACAAATACAAAAAAACAAAGAGTACGAAGTGCGAAAACTGATCAAAACCCAAGTATTACCAGTAGCTCACTGGTTTCCTAAGATGGTTTTCGTTAAGCATAGTTGCCCAGCTGTGATCTAAGAGTGAAGAATTTTTGTTTTTGCAACACTCAAGTCACAGTTGCTTGCCATATGGAAGAGGGCAGTGCTGGAAGTATGGACGGGTTAATACAGCAGAATAATCTAAATTAAAATTAGCACCATTAAAATGTGGTGGAATTCATTCTGATTTAAAAGGCACAAAAGGTGAATATCTGCTTTTAAGGGGAATTTCAAAGTGTCTGATGTTGTGAAAGGGCAATTTGTTCCATAGTTTTGTAGCAGCAGCAAAGGTCCGGTCTCCCCGGGGGTTTTAACCTCGACCTCAGAACAGAGAGAGCAGGAGTGCTCTCTTCACTGATCTGTGATCTTGAAAGAGTGCGAACACAAAGAAGATCAAAGACGACCCAGAGAGATGGCTGATCTAAAGCCTCTAGCAGGGATAAAATCCTAAAATCATTTTAAAGACTGAGTTGTGCGTATCAGTTAGCAGCCGTTCTGCAGAGTTTTGAATAAACTACAATCAGTTTACCAAAGAAAAAAAAGAAAGAAAGAAAGAGAGAGAGAGAGAAAGAAGGAAAGAAAGAAGGAAAGGAAGAAAACATGACACCTCAATATAGACTCCTATAATAGTCAGGTTCACATAGAATGAAGGCAGCAATGGCTTTTTCACAATTTCTGAAACGGAGGAATGTCTTCACAAATGAGTACTCAAAGAAAAAACTAATTAAAGATGTAAAAAAACAAGCAAAACAGAGAAGTAGCATTACAGTCTGAGATCTCTGCTGTTTCAATCTGACTGCGTTTGTTCACATGATTCGATCAGTATCACTAAGAACTTTTGCTGCTGCAATCAAATGAGTCTCAGCAGAGAAGCAAAACAGATTCCGGCTTTATTTTAATCCGATCATTGTGCAGAGCATACAGACAGATACAAATGGGTTGTCAACAAAGTGCAAGTAAGAAATAAAATGAGGTGATGTTTGTGCATTTTATTGCATTTACAATGGCAACGTTACAGTCATATGAACACAGATGCTTAACTCATTCACACTAATTTGACCTGTTTATTGCTCTTATCTCGTCACAGCCCTGAACATGCAGCAGGAGTAAAGGGTAGGTTGACTGACATTACAGTTTCCAGGTGCAATTTGAGGCTGCAAACCGTACTGGTAAGAATGGGAAGCTTGGAGCCTGAGGTTGTTGTATTTTAATTGTTTTGTTTGTTTTTTTTAAATACAATAGGAATACACCGTAATAAGTTTTTGAATAAATCATAGACAGGAGAAGTTTTTTTTTTTTTTTTTTTTTTATGAGGTTGAGTTTACGAAGGTGTGCTGAGGTACATTTGCAGAGCAGGAGTAAAGATTAAAATAGTTCCCAGGATTGACACTGAGAGGAAGGCCCACAGGAAAATCCTGTCCAACACCTGAGCCACGAATTTCCAGTCCTGAACAACCTGCAGACACAAACACACACGAAGAAACACAGACAGATAATTTACTTCCCAAATATCACATTTCTTTACATAAACAACACTCAGTCTGGACTTTGCCACTATTTAGACAGGAGGCTGAAGCTCAAATGTAACTTCTTTTTAATGCGTGGAGCCACATTCCCTGCCGCCTGCCTGCCTGCCTGCCTGCCTCCGCACCTCTCGTATGAAGTGCTCCTTCTTGATGTGACGGCTGATGTAGCGAACGGAGCTCGTGGCTTTCTCCAGCATTGCCAGCCACGCTTGGTTCTCGTCCTCCTTCCCTCCGAACGCTCCTCCCTGCTGGCTGCCGCCGTGGCCGGGAACAGCCCTCCTCCCCGCGCCTCTGCGCTGCCTCAGCTCCGGGCTTCGCATCTCGATGTCTGGGAAGTGATATCTGAGGGGGAAGGGCGACAACACTGAAAAAAATAACTCTTTGGATTAACATAAAAAAATCATGGAAAGATTTTCCACCTGATTACTTTGCTTTATTTCAGCACTATGTAATTTTGTTACTCCGATTTAAAGGAAATGTGTTGGTTCAACTTAATTTATTAAGGTTATTCCAATTTAAAGCAAATGTGTTGGTTCAACTTAATTTATTAAGGTTATTCCAATCTAAAGGAAATGTGTTGGTTCAACTTAATTTATTAAGGTTATTCCAATTTAAAGGAAATGTGTTGGTTCAACTTAATTTATTAAGGTTATTCCAATTTAAAGCAAATGTGTTGGTTCAACTTAATTTATTAAGGTTATTCCAATTTAAAGGAAATGTGTTGGTTCAACTTAATTTTTGTGGTTGATTCAACTTATTTACTTTAGTTGGACCCAATGTAATTTAATAGAGCCAGCCTAACTAATTTTACACTGATAACTTCACACTACTTAATTAAGTTGATCCAACTCATGAAAATTAAGTTAGCTGAACAAACATGCTTCATGCTGAAAGAAAGCTATATAATCGTGTGGAAAATCTTTCCATGATTGAATTATGTTAATTCAAAGACATTTTCTTAAGTGCTATTAAATGAAGTGTTTTAAGACCACACTGAAAGAAGAAAGAACACTCAACAATGAGAAAAAGTACAACATGAACTGTATTTTCAAAATTGTTATCCATTTTCTTTTTACACAGCACAAAAAACAGCTGAGTTGAAAGTTGAAATAAACAACAAAAGGTCAGTTTTGTTTTTCCAGAAAAAAACTGGGCTGTGTTTAGCATAGATCAAATTCTTAACAACATAAAAAGTGTCAGTAAATTCGCTCAACTTTGCGAACTGTAACAGTTAAAATTTAGTTTTCGACTGCGGTCTTTGGAAAAACATGTAAAGATAGATTGCCCAAGTTGTTCATCACTTCCACCCCGTCCAGGAGAATCCCAACATCCTCAATGGCATCGCCAGGCTCTGCACTCTCCGGTCGAATAACGAAGATTCCACAGACGGTCTCGGCCATTTGTGCACCTTGATGATGGGAACATGGGTGGGGTATTGCGGGGGAGAGATTTCACATCTCATTAAATAAAAAAATAACTTTACACTTATTTGGCTGACTCAACAACAGCTAAGGTCCATCAAAGACCTGTCTGTGTTAATTGTGAGTCCAGTGGTAAGATTTCCCATTTAGAAAAGGTACCATATTTTCTACATTTTCACAAAAATCGTCTTATAATCCGGTGCACCTTGTGGTGCAGAAAATATGGTATATTGTCTCATATGGAAAAACATGAAGAGAAGGGATGAATCCCAAATAGGCCCCATATTCCATGGCCTGTTCTCCTCAATTGAAATGACAGTCTGAGGATCCACCACACAGACTGTCATTCTAAACCAGTCCAATTTATGTGCAAGTACAAAGCCCTGACTCTGTACACAAACCAAACATCTTATACATGAAGAACCTGTCTTATTTCCTGGATGGAGGAAATGTCATGACTATGTGTGGTAGTTATTTCCAAATAGATCAGTACTAACATCTTAGGTAAAGTTACTTAATATTTTTGTCTGCATATGAAACAATGCTGTTAGAAAAAAAGGTTCCTCTGACTCAAATTTAATACTTTTTATTATTAATAAATTAAGAATCTGTGTTACGATAGAAAGCCACAAAAGTGTGTGTGCATCCAATGTCCACTCTGCATTTACCTACATAATAACAGTACTGAAATTAAATAATAATAATAATAAAAAAACATTTAAATAGACTTATGTTTGGCCCCAGTGTTTAAAATCCACTAAACCTCAGACTTCAGAGTTTGTATGGCACCAGATGCTGAATTTACATCAGTCCAACTTTTTTCCAGGGAGTTTTAACAACCTGAGGAGGAGCAAAACTGTGACATTTATGGGGTCCGTTTTTTGTCTTGACAGCAGCTTTGTGACCCTTACACTGCTTCATGTGATGATAGCATGATTTCAGTACATCAATTACATAGAAACGTGACCGAACATAGAAAAAAATGTTTTTTTTAAAAAGTCTGATGATATTAATTTGCATCTTTTTATTTCGATTTTTATTTTGATTTAGACGGATGAAAATAGACTGAATCTTACCTTTTTCAAATTAAGCAGATCCAAATCAGGAATCTTCCCGCTTCTCTTGAAAGAACAGTTTGAAGTTTTCCCAGACACAAGATCTCGCGTGATCTCGCTAGCATCTCGCGTGATCTTCCGTAATCTCGCCAGTGTCTCGCGTGATCTCCGGGTCTCGCTAGACCCTCTTCGGCGGGAGATTAGTCTGACTACATTGAATCACGTTGTCTCAACTTGAATACATTTTATTAACGCTAGGTTGTTGAATTTTATGTTTATTTGACGTGATTTTGTCATATTTGCCTTTGAAATATAAAATAATTCTGTTAAACATGTTATTTTTTATAAATGCAATAACCACTTCAATTCAGTTGTGCTTTGACACAAGCATGGAGCAAGCAGGCAATAAATGTTAGAAAAAACGCTGATTAATTACCAGCTAACCATCACTTCATGTGATGTTAACACATGTTAGCCATTGACATGAGTACATAAATTACATAGTGTGAAGGTATCACTGTTAAATAAGTTGGTTTCAACTAAATTTGCATTCATCTTAATCAAGTAAAGTCAATTATTTGGTCCAAAACATTGCAAATTAGTTGGTCTGGTTCTATTAAATTACATTGGGTCCAACTAAAGTAAATAAGTTGAATCAACCACAAAAGTTAAGTTGAGCCAACACATTTGCTTTAAATTGAAGTAACAGAATTACATAGTGCTGAAATAAAGCAAAGTAATCAGGTGGAAAATCTTTCCATGATTTTTTTTATGTTAATCCAAAGAGTTATTTCTTTCAGTGTACATAGCAACACTGATATGTGCACAATCCTGCCAGGAAAATTTAGTATTCTCTAAACTGCAGCTGGCATTTTCCTGGCACGAAAAACAATCATCTCGCAGGGCCTCGTGTGATTTCCCATGATCTCGCGGGATCTGCCGTGATCTCGCTCGTCGCCTCCAGCACAAGATCAGTCTGGCTATAATGAATCGTGTTATCTCAACATGATTCAATTTCATAAACGTTAAGTTGATGAATTTCTTGTTTGTTCAACATGATTTTATCACGTTTTTGTTTAAAACATGAAATTATTGTGTTAAAAGTACATGATATTCTTTTATTAATCTAATAACCCCCTAAGTTCATTTTTTTGAGTGAACTACAGTCATTACTTTGGCGGGTTTAGAGAATCTACGCTATTGCTGGGAAATGAGACTGACACGGGATTTTTATTTAAGTTTTTGTTTCAAAAGCTGTGACTTTTCAGGTTTGTTTATAGATAAACAGTTAAGTATTTCAGTTTTATTTTCCCTATGTTCTACTTATCAGAAAACGGCATCATGTTGAGGTTGGCTTTAGATTCAGTAGTTTCGTAAAGGAGATCTTTTCTTTGGATTTTTATATACGATGGCTTTATTTTGTTTTTGTGCTTTGTTTAATGGCTAAGCTAGAACCTGCAATAAAAACAGTTTAGTCTAAAACTCAGATGTAAGAAAGTGACTATGCCAGAAATTGTCCTTTTTATTTTTCAAAGGAGTGTTAGCGTTTTCTAAAATACATCTCCGATTTCAGTATGTTTTCTTCTACCTAAATTATTACCACAGAACAGAAAAAAAACTAAACATACTTAAAAAAAAAACCCACACACATTACTGATGTTGTTCTGTAAAAACCCATTTGATCAATTGTTTTAACAAAAAAAATAAAAAAATCAAGTTAAGATGTTGGACTTGAAAGATGATTATTGTAATTGATAAATCATTTTTCAAATACTTTAACATGTCAATTATGTAAAAGTATTTTATTGTTCAGACGTTAAGATTTTTTAATAACAAAATTAGGGAACGCAGTGAGGAAACGGAAATATTTTTCATTTCATTTTTTTCCATACTCAACTAGGCCTGAACAATGATAAATTAATTCCATATTTTCCTAATTTTTTCACACTGTGTTGGAACCCTGCTAATAGAAAAAATAACTCTTGTCCAGGAGAACTACCTTTACCCAAACCAGTTATTATTTTTGTTTTGTTTTTATAATTTACATCAATTGTAAGAATTTCTCTTGATTTACGTAACAAAAAGTCTGCCATTGACATCTGTGGTCTACAATGCCGTGTTCAGAGAGTTATTTTACTATTTAGTGTAAATGCCAAGACAACAAGAGGAAAAGTTCAGTCTATTTAAGTTTACCTGTCGGTGTGGCCCCTCATACAGAGCAGCTTGGGCAGTCTCTGAAGAAACAGGCTCTTTACCCAGGGGGCCATGGGGTGGTAGGTGGCAGAGGAGCGATGATGAACATTAATCACAAAAACTGTAACAATGATTGAAAAGGTGACGAAGATCATGATGAAGAGGAGGTACTCTCCAATAAGAGGGATCACCTGTTAAAGCAGAAAATACAAAACAGGTTCAGACATAAATAAATAAATATGTTTACACATGCCAAACAGTCCAGAGAATTAGAAGCAGTAAATGATTATTACTTACTATTATTTGTGATTCAGTTTGTAGTTTATGCGTTACGTTTTAAAAGACTGTCTAGGAAATTTTAAATATAATTCATGACTTTATGTTTCCCCGGGTTTTAAATGAGGTGTGACATAGAAGCCTGCTTCCTTCGGTCATTCTTTAAAATTAGAAAGTCAAGAGAACAAGGTATTTATCTAAGGTGTTCTGTCTCGCAAGAATTTAGAAAAGACTTAAAAAAAAAGAAAAAAAAAAGACGGCTACACTCCATAACTCGCCTAAATCTGCAGTCGGAACACTGATGTGGAGCAAGTTTTGCATTAGACCAAGTTTTGTTTATTTCTCACGTCCTTCGAATATCTATCTTTTTTTATTTTTTAAAGTGAACACATCTTATCTCATTTTCAGATTGTGGAATTCATGCATATTTATTTTACTCAGTTTGATCATTTCTACCTCCAAATGCAAAGATTCCTGAACCTCATTCTATTTTGAAGACATGAACACACAAGAACAGCTTTCAGAGCTCATTTACGGTTTTCTTGGTAGCTCAAGACTAACATATTTTTGTCAGACCTGAACTAATAATTCTACATAGATTCAAAAATTGTAAAACAAAATTTGCATTTTGTGTTCTTAACTCTATCCTTGAATATATATATATATATATTTAAAGATCTTGTTTTCTTTAGCAAGTTTGAAACATTATTTTGTTGACTGAATGTATGATCACACAGTTTTATAATTTATAATGTAAACAAAAACCCTAATTATCCCATTTAAACAGCAACTTTCAAAACACACGACAAATGTTTTATTTAATGAAAACATACCAACTTAACATTTCTATCTCATCTCTTCTTTTCAAGCGTTCAGGAAAAAAATACTGCAGCTTTAAAAACACAATAATGCCAGTTGTTGTCCTTTTTGTCCTTTTTTAGGACTGTTGGAGGAGGGAAGTTGTCCTTTGCTATGATCTGTTTACTTAATAAGAGCGTTCAGCGTTTTTGGACAAGCAGCAGGACTGAGCAACCGAAACGGCACGCTAAATTTCAAACTGTAGAAAATGAGAGAGAATAGTTTCCTGTACAAACCTTTGAAGATGAAGGGATGATTTCTTCTATGACCAAAAGGAATACAGTGAGCGACACCAGCACTGACGTGGAAAGGGACAGCTTTTCTCCCTCGTCTGATGGCAAGTAGAAGACCAGCACGGTCAGGAAGGACAGGCCGAGGCACGGGATGATGAGGAAGAGCGTGTAGAACAGGGGCAGCCTCTTGAGGATGAAGGAGTAGGTGATAAATGGGTACCAGTACACTCCATCCCTCCTGCTTCCTTTCATTCCCGTGGCGTTGAGGATCTCCCATTCACCATTGTCAAAGAAGTCTTTGCGATCGACATGGTGGTCCACCAGGACCAGGTCCACCATGTGCCCATCGTAGGTCCACGAGCCGAACTTCATGGAGCAGTTCTGCCGGTCAAAGGGGAAGAAGGTGACATCCATGGTGCAGGAGGATTTGTAACTGGCAGGGGGAGTCCATGTTATGGTGCCATCCCAGCGCACTATGGCTTTAGTCATCAACGAACCTTCAAAACGACCGTCGGCACTTGGAGGATATGAGAAATAGACATGATTGTTTTCAATTGCATTGATTATGCATAGGTCTAAACGAGCTTCTGTCTGCTAACCCAGAGATAAAATCCTACGGAGTCACGATATAATTTTGCGCTGAGACAAAAATGTAAAACAAACATATGCAATATGACCTCAGCACTTTGCTCCAAATAGCACTGAAAAATATTCATACATATCACGCATATTGCAAGCATGATATGTAAATATTTTTATTTTGAAAGCTGGACCAAAGCTATTGAGAATTGGGAGAAAAAAAAAAACATCTGCGAAACGTAATAGTTTAATTAGATGTGCTATTTACTTCAGTGAATGGGATCTGCAAACATGACGCTCTTAGCTGGCTTACTCATGGTTTCAAAACAGAGTTTCTTTAATAAAAGTGATTGGTGATGCCCTTTTATGTTCCAGAAATCTTTCTAAACAGTCAAACTTTTCTTTCTTTAAAGTAAACGAAAAGTGTAGTACTCTCCTTTGGTCAGCAAGCTGACAGGCAGTGTGCAGCAATGGGGAGGAGGAAAAAAAGCAGGGGGCAACATTATGCATCTCTCTCTGTGCCTCTCTGCTCCACACAGCCAAAGTAAACTTGAGCCAATTCCTCTGGCATCCCATTAAAAAGACCGTAAGCCACATAAAAAGCACAATTGAATAAATAAACACTTTAAAAATCTGGATATACCTTCCCATGCCCAGAAGGATCAAATCAAATCAAATGCTTTAATCTTGCAATTGTGCAGAATCCAGTAGAACTTACTTTTCATAGAGAACAATGTCGGGTAGCCATATAGTCTCTGAAGGGACTCTGATCGACGTAATGCCCCCGTAGTCCTCCGGGTTCCACTTCAGCTTCACGTCAGTCCACTCCTGTTGAAATACGCAACACAATTATCAATACGTCACATTCAGTCAGAGGAGTCGATGGAGGACAAATTTAAATTGAGTTTTTGGATTTTCATTCCAGCAATTAAAAAAAAAAAAAAACACAATAAAAATCTAATTATATTTTGACTGGCAAGAGCAATTGCATTAAAAAAAAAAGATGAAAATCTGCTGTCTTAGCTTGGGGCAAAAACATAAAACTGACAAATGCTCAAGTCCATTTGTAGTCTGTGGTTAAAAATAATTATTTGTCAAATTGTCATAAATTCTCCACTATGTGGATGAAAGCTGTCACTCAGGTGACATTTAAAAACCCTCCCGAATTGGGCATCTGATTTCTGTTGAAATATAAAGCAATAAATACAAAATATGTTTACAAGGAGAACATGATTTTAATTAAAGTGTTAGCTGAGTTGTATTAGCAATTGTATGGATGTGAAACTAAGCTCTAATATATACTGTATGTATTTTTTTTTTTTACCTCTAAGTGAGAATATATAAATATTCACAAATGACTGAAGATACGTGTGTTTACGTTATGTGACTTGGATCATTTGTGCCAGGGAGTTTCTATTTAAAGGGGAAAAAATAACAGGCTGGAGAATAAAAAAGACTATACTCTTCACTATACTTGTGATCATACATTACATTAATTGTAAATGAAGACTGAAGATATTTTTGTTAAGCTTTACGCCTGATGTACCCTTGAAATGCTCCATGTACCACTCCTGAGCTTCCACCACTGTCAGTCAGATTAGCATGCATGTGTCTGAGGTCATCTAAATGATGTTAACAAGACAGTTTTGTTTCCTTTCGAGCAGAAGTAAGCAACATGCCTTTTGATTCGACTGCTTCAAACCAGAAACTAAATTCAGACTTGTGTTTATACCACAAATAGTTGTGACCCCCCTTTTTTTTTTTTCTTGTGAGTTTAAAAGGAGAATGGCTGAATATTATTTTCTTAGCGACAAAGACAGTCAGTGGGGAGTTGGTGCTCACTGCTTGTGTTGAGATTAGGAAGATCAAGGTGTGTTTTTGCTGTCAATCTCACATTGGGTGAAGCCCAAAATATCCTTTGATATTCTCTATTCTCTATTCATTTAGCTGCATCCTAATCCAGAAGGTGTTCCAGATTAGCTTCTAGCCCATGTGGTAAACATGACTTTGGCTCTATGTAGCAATGATCAAACTCACTGAATCGGTGCTTGGTAGTAAGCTACAGATCTGCTGTTGCTGCTGTTGAAATGTTGCTTAGCAAGTAACACTTTCCTCTGTCATTACGTCCTGGTAATGTGAACTAAAAACTCCAGCAGGCATTGCACAGGTGAATCCCCTTGCTTATGATTCACTCTAGGATCAGTAACTTCTTGTACTATTATCATAATCGAAATATTCAGTAAAGCTAAAAAAAAACAACACCCCACATAAATGGATTTAAAGACCTAACTTTTAGAATCATTTTTGTGAATCATATTATTGAAAAAGAGTCAATCAGTTCTTATCATCACCTGCCAGAGCCACACATTTGTAGTCATCAGCTGGTTCTTTTCGTCCTGCAAGAAAAAAAAAAAGAAAAAAGGAGCCCAGTTAGAGGAGATTAATAAAGCTGAAAGCGATAAGAGAGGCTAATGAGGAGCAAACTAGAAGCTGGAATAAAGTGAAGTTTATTGAAGGAGCTAATAAGCCTACAAGAGACTAATTTATGTTCTTGTTTTGCTTTAACCTCAGAAAGTAGAGTAAATATCTACCGAGCGATCTGTCTGTCTCGAAGATCACAACGCACTTGACATGCCTTCAGACAAAAAAAAATGTTCATAATCTTAAGAAACAACTGAAACACCCGGTGTGAGAAGGTCATCGGTTCCCTCTTTAGCGATGCAACCTCAGTGTCGCTCTGCTGACTTGTCCTTACCCTGCTGTCTTAAATGTACTCTTACTTTCTTTTAATATCAATGCAACAGATTGAATTTGTGTTTTTCTCTTTTTTTATTGCGTTTCTGAAAGCCAGTATGTCTGGCTCTGTGCTTTAGATTCTGTTTGTCTCTCTCTGTTAGTCTCCCGCCCTGCAGCTTGTTAAGACTGAGGGCTGGCATTCCCGAGACACTTTCCGTTCGAGGTCGCCTTTGAATTTGATTAAACTTGAATTGAAGTGGCAATAAATCAAGATGAAAAACAGATTAAATTGAACTTGGATTTGATTGTGGTCGGTTTACATTTTTTTCTCCCCTCCAATCTGCTCCAAGACACATTTTGAAGTGAAATAAAGCTGACTGAATAAATTTAATTTACCTAAATTGCTCTGACAAAGATACATTTTTAGTGAGAATACAACATACAGCATTTTAGGGTGGAGTTCGCACAGTTTCTAATTTTATCCACAGCCTGAGTGATTTTACATAGCAAGTGTAAACGTTGTGTTCTTCCTCTAAAATCTACCAAAGTTATAATGTAACTATGTTCTGCAAAAATAAATGGGAAAGGAGTTCAAATTTGGATCTGAGAAAGGTTCATGGCATAAAATAAAACTGAAACTGTCCAGTACGTGGCCCAGTTGTTTTTCATTCATATTCGTCAGTAAGTTGTTTCATTTGTTCAAAGATAAAAGAAAGACAAGAACCAACCGCAGATTTGGAGTTAAATACAACACTGATAAATTTAACAAGGAAAATATTAACAGTGTGATATTAAAAGTTTAGGACACTCGTGGTGATGTTTTCTTTTGCTACCAGTTGCTGTGAAATAATGATTTGACTTCAACAGACTGCTAAAGAAGATTCTTGATGCTTTAACATTTAACTTCAGGAGCTTTTAAGTCCTGTTTTCAAGTTGGACCTGACTTGTCCGGATGTTCATTGAATTTTGGTGCTTTTTTAAAAAATTATTATTAAGGTAGGAGTGTCAGAAATATTTTCATCTGCTGAATCTACCACTAAGTTGACGTTGCTGCAACGTCGCATAGGAACAGAGCGTCTCCAGAGTTCAATTAACCTTCCTGAGGGTCTCCTAGTGTCACTCAGCAGCTGATCGCAAACTGAGATCACAGACATCATTAGAAGTCTTTATTTAAAAAAAAAAAAAAAAAGTCTGTTCAAAGTAGCCTAGAAATACTGATTGTTGGAGCAAAGGTTCACATAAAATGTATATTGCTTGGACAGGACAATATATCTTCATAAAAGTTAAATGCCTCGCACTGTCCGATGTGAATAAAACCTGGAATTGACTTTAAATGCCAAGTCCTCACCACATCAACCAGCTGCGAGATCTTCAGTCCAAAGCGAACAGTGATGGTGTCGTTGGCATGACCGACGGGCCGCACCCACTTCTGATAACCTCTGAAGAGATTTCTCAGCAGGGAGTCTTCCATCACAGCCAGAGACAAGTTCTCCTGGGCTGCAAAACGGAAAGCAAGAAATACAAAAATGCTTAACTTAATACATATTTCTTGATTTAAATTATCTCAAAGGGAGCTGGGAGTTTTTTATTTTTTATTTTTTGCATTTCAAAACAATTTTGGTATTGACTGCTAAAAACAGAGTATGATTTAAAAACAACCAGCATCATGTAGACCAATGAATAAATACACCAGACAAGTTTGGGAGAAAGTGAAACAGAAGTTTCCAGGGAAGCAGCCAAGAGGCTCGGTGTTAATATGGAGGAGATCAAACCTGTTGACAGCAAATCTACCAGTTGTTCACTCCACAAATTTGGCCTTCATAGAATAGTGGTTGGCATCAGGCCGCATCTGAAAGAAGGCTTTGTGTGCATTTTGCCAGGTGACGCAGCAAAACATGTAGCAGAAGATCCCCATCGTCAGGAAAAGGCCAAACTGAACTTTTGCGAAACAACATGAGTGATGGAAGAGCAGCAAACATTAATTAACATAACCAACTCTTTATTTGCCTTCACAAGTAAGTGGGAGGATATGAGGTCATGTCCTTAGAATGAGCCTGGCAACACATAGACACACACACGCACACACACACGCGCGCGCACGGGCACACCTACACACACATCAACAATCAACATCAGACTCATGGCTGTTCATGGCCAAACGGATGTGTCCAAGTTCCCGAGAGCGGCAAAATGATCACGCTGACACAATCACCTCAGACAGATCCGTCGCCAGGGGAGATAAAAAGAGCTCAGAGCGTTCGGTGCAGTCAGCCACAAGACATGACTGTCAGAGTAAAAAGTGACACCCGCGCACTGCTGGGAAGACGAGCACGGAAGCCGCAGCGCTCTCGCTTCACTGGCCACCATTCATTTGCAAACAGCTGCGAGAGTTCAGATCCCAGAGGTGGGCACTAACAGGGAGCACCCTGCATAAATATAATGAAGCATTCTGTAATTCTGCCTCGGGCGACTTCACCAATCAGCTGGAAGTAGGTAAAATATGTAGGTATCAAATGGAAACTGAGGGCACCATTTATCTGCAGTTTTTCACTTAATGTTTTCTTTTTTTTTTTAAATGAATAATTCATAAAGTGTTTTATGTTTTTACTTACATAGGTGAGGCCTGGCAGATAGTTTAATAATGAAACAAAAAAAATAATAAAAAATTCTTATTACGCAGAATTCAGATGAAAATGGCAGTGGCATTCGCCGGTCGCTCGGAGCAGTATCTGGCATTTGAACATGAGCCACACACAAGACGAGCCTCCAATGCTAACGCGGCGGCTTTATGAGCTGGAAGCTCGGGGCCTTTGTCCACATAAGGAAGTGATGTTTGGCACGGCCTGTGGTGCAGCGTTGCAACAGAGGCCAATGGAAAGGAGAGGGGAACTTTAATTCAACAGCCTTTCAAATAAGGGCAATGCATCAGAGGAGTGGTGAGAGCTGATAAGGGAGGAGGGGAGGGAAGGGGTGAGGCAGACTGACCCAGAGCAATTCCCTCCAGCATCGGAGAGAAACAGGAAGACGGGGAAGGAGAGAAGCTGAAAGAAACATTAACTGGGGCAAGAGGAAGGAGAACAGACGGCAAAACTGATAGTAATTCCTCTATCGTTGCATTTGAACACGACACACTTTTTTTTTTTTCACTTTATGAGCCAAATCCTTCAGCAGAAAAAAAAAAAACATTAGGGGGCTCAGGTGCTGGGACCAAGGTGTCTTTGGGCAAACCACTGAGCTCTGAAGCCTAATCTCAGACGGGAGGCATAAAACCTGAATGCCTCCATCAATCTGTCGAACCGAGGGATTCAGTGATTCAGGCCTGCTTTCCATATATCTTATAGCAGATAAAGGTGTCAATGACATATTGAATCCCCTCCCCCATGTTTCTTTACGACGCAGTCCATCACACATTCAGACTAAAACTCTGACGATGTCAAACTTGACAAATTTTAAAGACGTCTTTTGACAAAGCGGAACGTGAAGCGCCGCAGACAAACGAGCAGACAAACGGCACTCAAAGCAGCGGTAGGTTAATTAGAAATATAATCAGCAATACATCAGATCATTAAACTCATTAACATGATTACCAAACTTTCAAGCTTTTTTTTACCTAAGACAATCAGCTGCATGCAGATGTCTGTTGTTTTGAACATTATGCAAAGTGAATGAGAGAAAAGGAAGCTTTTCAACAGCTGCTCAGAAGTTATCTTGAAAAAAAAATGATTTCAATTATTTTAAAGTGGTAAAATAAATTAATTCTCCAAATGGGGATTTTTTTTAAAAATACACCCAGTGTTGAATAAGGCATGAATGGGCAGATTTGTTGGTGAGTTCAGTCTATATTGTCCACAATAACATACATGGGAGCAAACTTTGGGCTTCAGGACTTCATAACAAAGAGAATGAAAAATGTGTAAATAGTTCCAGTCAGAGGTTTTCATACATTCATACATTAAAAAGTAGATCTAGACGAACGACTGAGAATTTATTGTGGAGTTTCTGAAATCCTGACAGCATAAAAATGAAACAGAATCCCAAGTACAGTCATTTAAAAAAAAGAAGCTTACCCTAGAACAGACTGTGTGATTGTGTGTAAAATTATATTAATGTATCAAATATTTCTATTTGACATAAATGTGATATAGGTGTGAATAATTAATTAACTCATTTAAAAAAACCTGAAATTACTTTTTACTTCTTATCTCATCAGTCATTTTATCCAATTTCCCCTCATCTGATGGTGACGCTGTGGCAACTGAAACTTGGTCAATTATTATTATTTTTTTTAAATACAATGATGCAAAGACAGTAGACGCAAAATGTAAGTTTATGCCAGTGGTGAGTTTATGTAAACTTTTGATTAGCATTGAACTTTTGCATATTGTATAGTAAGTCCCAGAGATCATTATGTGTTCCTGTACATTTCCCCACAGATTCAGCAAGACATTAAAATCAGCAAGTGTCTCAATGAAGATAATTTAAATGGCTAATTTTTGTTTTGATATCAGAAGTAAACAACCTAATGTTTGCCAAGTTCAAAAAAATTATTCAGATGAATGTAATTACCTATTAGATGACAGAGAAACATAAATGTGCTAAACAAAACAAAAAACAACCTAAGTACACTCCATTGTTTTAACTGGATCTCTGCCAATTATTCTTTACGTGAACAAAACAAAAAATAATCCTCAAGTAAAAGTAAAACATTCGTGGATCCTTTATCGTCCGTTTTCAAAAATCACATTGCTTCCTGTTCAGTGTGTGGAGCATGCAAAGTGAAAACACAGGCTGCGTTTCTTTCAGTTGCATCAGATTCACGCAGAGTTCGCAAAGAGCTGAAATTGGGTTTTCGCACAGTTTTCTTTCTATACAAAAAACACAGGAAGCAGCTTTGTTTCAGGACCCTCGTAAACAAAAACGCGGTAGCCCCATTAGTCCCAGGTCTGCATTCCTCCATGAGAGCCAGCTCTTTCCATTAGATCGAGGCAGATAGCAGCGAATGCGGTGCGTGTGCACGGCTGAGATATAGAGGAGGGTATTGATCACAATGTGCACTGTGGTGGAGGCTGAATCTCTGGTGGAAAATTATGATGCATTAAAGCGTGACTGTCTGTATCCACTTCCTGCATAAAAGCCCTCAGCTGGAGTATAACAGAGATTTGGCAGCGTCTGTGAGGGACGAGGCTTCGTTGCTGAATGACA
Organism: Poecilia mexicana; assembly: GCF_051168715.1. Lineage (NCBI taxonomy): Eukaryota > Metazoa > Chordata > Actinopteri > Cyprinodontiformes > Poeciliidae > Poecilia > Poecilia mexicana. The sequence goes on along the minus strand of NW_028263370.1, from coordinate 5,951,587 downwards.
GATGCAGGAGAGGCCCAGCATGCACAATTGCACCCTGCCTGCTTCTCAATCTGAAACACCCCATGTGGGGACACAGTAGCATGATCACCTTAACACTGCCACATCTGTTACAAGTGGAAACACAACGGGAAGCGCCACCGAGAGGGGTAAGAGAGAACAGCTTTCATTTTATACGTCAGGAGGCATAAAAATAGTTCAGCTTTGTGTTTTAGTCCTTTTTGCACACAGAGTGACTGACCACCAGGCGTGGATCGGTGTGAGGCAACTGGCATGACACGCTATTGCTGGATCTTTCTGGTGCCTTTAGAAAGATGACTGCAGGACAAATTGCAGGATTTAATGAAGTCTCTAAAGACTCTAAAATTCATCATTCCATGCTGTAGAAAACAGCCTTAAGGTTAAGAACTTTTCAACTTTTCAACAGCCAATATGCCCAGGCTGGACGATTCCTGAAAGCAGGACTGAACCCGTTGAGAATCAAAAGTCTGGACGTTATAGACAAAGACTACGTTTTATCTGACTGATGTGAGAGGGTGGAAACTAGCAGCAGGACGCATCTCACTGAAGTTACGCAGCAACACTAACTATTAGTCGTAGGGTGTACTGTTTTTTTTTTCTAAGATCTTTGTTGTTATCTTCAGTGCACATAAAACAAGGTGGTTCAATCATGTTTTTTTCCAGATATAAATAAAATAGTAAGCATCCTTTTGCAATAAGAACTGAGTATTTAGATTGTGTCAACCTTTGATCCCTGATGAGGCAAAAGTGCACAAAGAGCACAGACAGAAGGAAACATGACAAAAGCTGGCATGTGCTAGAGGCAGATTAATTTCAGTCAAATCTAAATTAGCCAATGAGATTTGATCTTCTTGAACAGACATATAGAGGCCACATCTGATCGAGATTCTCCACATCTGTCTGTAGCTAGACGCTCTTAGGCTAATGCAGAAAAAAAAATGTCAACACCAGGGAACAGAACAAACATACCTAAATTATTAAGAAAGTTTATATCTATGGTAATAAAAGAAAATGTACATTAATATCTTCTCAAAGACATATCCCTATTTGCAGTTTTCTACATGACATTTTTTTTTAAATATAAAATTTATTCAGTTTAGTTTATCACACAAGCAAGCCTACCTTCCTAAACCAGACCTTTACCTTCCACAACAAAGCTTTTGAGAGATGAATCTCTTTATTGTATGAGGGATTTCATTTCCCTCCGTAGTTCCTGCGCTTATTATTACATACTTTATTGTTTCCGTACTGTTCTCCTCGCAGCTCATCATGTGCCACGCGTCCCAAGGGAGGCGCTGCGCACTCACTCTTTAATAAATGATGAATGCGCTCCTGTTCACTGATCCCAGCAGTTTGTCCCGCTCGATTATGAAGTATAATTTCCTCTGGAAATTATAAAACGACTCGCCAAGTAGTAAACCCCGCTCTTAAATAGTGCGCAGTGGGCAGAACGTGCTAAAGACTCTCCAATTAGACTTAATAACGAGGCTGACGTGACGTTTTGCGCTTGTTGTCGCACAGAACGACTCCAAGTCGTCCTCGGCACCGTGCCCTGCTGTAATGTCATATCGCACCATCGCCGGTGTACATCAAGACGCGCTCTCCAGATTTCTCACCTTGCGCAGCAGCCTCTCCAAGAGCCAAAGAGACCCACAGCACCGCAGCCGCAAACTTCATGCTTTGTCCCGTCTTCAACAATGGATCAGAATGTTCTGCGTCTCCTCAGCAGCCATGTGGGACCCCCCCCAGGTGAATCCCGCTTCAAATGATATATGATGAAGGACGGCAGCTTGTTGGTGGCTTTTTGCACAGCGCGCCCCACCTTCCTGCTGTGGTGTTGGTCCGTCCTTTCCTTTCCGCTCTGCGTTGCCCGCTGCGCTTCTCTGCAGCTTCTTCTGCGTGAGTCCAGGCAGCTTGGAGCTCCGGAGCCGATCGAGCCGACGGGCTGGAGGCGGGACAGACCAGTCACAGGGTGTGGAGGGAGGACACATCTGATCTGCCCCACATCCAAAGGGTGGATTGCTTTCATCAACGTGGAAAGAAATGAAACAAGTTGGAGCTGAATTTAATACGATCACTTTGAAAGTGAAGTTTTTGAGTAACTGATTTATCAGTTATGACGCGATGAACCTTCGTTTTATTTAATTTTTCCTGGTTTCTTTTGATAAATCACGATGGACCCATTGTGGGAACATCATACAACATTATAGGGTTGCACCAATTGCAGTATTCTGGCCGATCGCCGATCCCCGAGCCTTAAAAAGCTCGACCTGCCAGTTCCAAGGTTTTTATTGATACACAGTAAAAACTGCTGGGTTAAAAATAACCCAATACGTAACCCAGCGCTGGGTCAAATATGGACCGACCCAACGCTGGGTTGTTTTAACCCAACTGGGTTGGGTTGAGGGTTTGACCCAGCACATTGGGTCATGGCAACTAACCAAACGTTGGGTTAAATTGACTTGTTTAAATTGGTTAAATTGACCCAAAATTGGGTTGAAATTCATAACCCAACACAAGGGTTATTATACCACTATAGTTGGGTTAAAAAAAATTATTTTAAATTTCACTATATAAAAAAAGGATTAAAAGACATATGAATTTAAAGCTTCTTTTATTTCCACATGATACATATATAGAGCCAGCAGATTTCATTTACAAAAGTTACAAAACATAAGTAGTTAAATCACTTCAATTCATTTGGCTACAACTCCAGAAGTATCTGTTACTCCACATTAGAAAACATTTAATGAAAAAAAGTCTGTTTTAAAGCAAACTACAAGTAAACCTTTCAGCCATTAAACAAGGAGCATTTTTAACGACACTTTAGCATTTTGCCTGTCTCCCTGCATGAGGACATATGGGTTCCATGTTGTCACATTTTGTAGATGCACCACCAGGTTTGTCCCAACCTGATGCAGAGAGAAGACAGAAAATAACAGGCCATTAGTGATGAACTTATATAAACAGCAAACAATTTGAGCATAATTCAGAGATGAATGTTGACTTACAGGCTGGATATCAATGAAACCTTCTGAACTTCCAGGTTGATGGATCTGAAACTCTTCTCCCAAATGTGTAAGGTGGAACAGGGAGGAGAACTGGGAGCAGCTGCAGGGCTACATCATCTTGTCTGCATGGCAAACATAAGCTTGTGTTAAAATGTTAAATGTTAACAGTTTATAAACATATCTTCAGCTTCAATACCTTAAGGGAGAAAATTCATGTTGTTGAGAAGATGGCCGCTCCTTTCTCTTCTTGGCCATACAAAAGATCTTCGTTGAGAACAAGAGAGAGAAGCACAAAAACAGGCCATTAGTGAATTTAAAGGTAAAGGGATACATTCTCAAAAACTAATTTCTGACTGATTCTAGTTTAACACAAAACCTCACTATTGAATGTGATGCACTTATTTAAACGATCTGAGCATTATTCAGAGATGAAGGTTGACTTACAGGCTGGATATCAATGAAAACATCTGAATTTCCAGGTTGATGGATCTGAAACTTCTCCCAAATTAGTAAGGTGGAGCAGGAAGGGGTACTGGCAGCAGCTGCAGGACTACATCACCTTCTGTATCAAACATAAGTTAGTGTTAAAATGTTGCAGTAACTAGAAAGCATGAAAACATTTTAGAGAACATTTCTTCTGAGCTTCAATACCTTGAGGGAGCAGACTCATGTTCTTGGTCATGCAGAAGGTCTTCGTTGAGAACGAGGAGTTTGGGTTTCGCTTAATTCTCCTGAAGATCCTGGATGTAAAATTACAAAATCTATCAGAAAAGACAAAATCACAAATCAAACTTTAAGAATGACTGAAATCTTATAGCTGCAAATAACTTGTAATTAGCCAGCAATTTCAAATGTTCAGAGTAATTTTATGTTCCTAAAAATAAATATAGCACTTAATAAAATAAAATGACACATATAATTTAATTTAGAAGTAAAACTTAACACAAACTTAGTGCTGAATAACTTTCAGCACCAACTTTAAATAAATGTATTTGTAATTAATAGTAACAATAATAATAAAATGAGCAAACATTAACATTAGATATTGTATTAGTTTTGCTTTTAATTCGTTGCCGAAAACCAGCGGGAGTTTGAAAGCAATGTGCCGGGAGACGGTCGTTCTCTTTCGGCTTAACGAGCCGCTCCGCCCGGTCAACTGACGGAGCGGGCGAGACGAGCCGGCGGCTGGAGGGGAGCGATAAGTCCGAACACGTCCGAGCATGTTTGTAATTAAACTATATGTTAATAAACCGAGCGCATAATTCAGGTTTACACAACTAATTTATCGCCTAATAACTTTGCAAAAGTTATTTTATTTTCAAAAAGCATAATATACCCACATTATTAAAGCTCTGCTCGCTCTCCTCCGCCATTACTGCTGGTGTTCGAACACGTAGCCTCAGCCCGCTGAGGATGCGCGCGCATATTGCAAAAATCAGGGGACAAACCGTCAACTACCTTTTCTTTTAAAACTAAATCGATTTTTAAAAATTTGACTATGTTAAGTTACGAACAAATATGATTGAGGTTATATTAAAAACTGAATTTAATTTACTTGACAAATTGTGCCCTTCCCCTTCATCTATTTTTCCCCAACATCCGTGTTGTAGCAACACCGAAGCTCTTTGTCAGAGCAACCTGCCATAATAAACATTTCAAATAACCATAAAAATAAATATCAAACATGTTTGAAATAAATTCAATTTATGTATAAAATTCTATTAACGTTGAAACTTTATCTTCTTTTTACTTACCATGTCTTATTTCAAAGTAGAGGAGAAGTCCGATATGCAACGTTCACAGTCATGTTGAAAATGGAGGCTTGTGAAGAGGGGCGTGGCTTCTTCCAAGTTTCATCTTTAACCCAACCGTTTGGGTAAATCTACCCACCCAACTCCTGGCCCAACAGAAGTGTGCAAGATGTAGACTTCCGATAAATTTCTGACCCAACTCATGAGTTATGAATTTTGACCCAATATTTGGTCAAACTAACCCAACCTATGACCCAACAGCTTCAACCCAGAAATTGGGTTATGAAAATAACCCAGCATTTTTTACTGTGTACCATTTTTGCCGAAAGTCACAGAGTTGGTGACGGTGGCTGATGACTGCAAATGTGCAAACATGACCCGGTGGGCCGGTCAGTCATTTAAATCTCTCCCACAGGTGAGCAGAAGAGGACAAAGGTTGATTGTTAGACCTTTGCTGAGATACATATTAGGGGAAAAGATCGGCTTCACATGAAAGTATCGGCCAGTCGCCGATCTCCCAAAATGAAGGAAATTGGCGCTGATAAATTAGCCAGTCGATAAATCGGTGCACCACTACGCAACACAGGACGTTTCAGTACAGTTAACTAAATCGATACACGACAGTACAGCTGTGAGAAAACACTCTTTTTGCTCCTAAAAAGAGTTTTCCATCTATGTTTTGTAAATTATTTTGGTTGGGATTCATATGAAAAGTTGTCATGGTAAAACTAAAGTGCCTTGCAAAAGTATTAATACTCTTGAAAACTTAATTGATACCCAGGAACTGTGAACATTTGCTTTCAAGTCTTGCCACAGGTTGCTAGCTCAGTCATTCTACATTCTACTTATGGACAGAAGCACTTCCTTCCATATGTTTGCTGTGCCCCTTTTATATCTTTGAGAGAACTTCAAATGGCTTTCCTTCCACAACTTTCTCTTCTATAAAGGCCAGACTTGTTGACTGCTATTGGCTTCAGATCCTCCAGTTTCTTCAACGTTGCTGAGAAAATACATTTCTTGAATGACTTTGTATGAGCGACATTCTGCATAGGTCTTGCTGAGCCTCAGACCCTTTGAGTAAATGAACGACTCCACTAATCTATAAGGCTTGCATTACAAGATATACAATGTTTCCAGATGCTGTGAAGCATTAAAATAAATGGCTGGCATTATCTTTCAGGAAGGAGTTATCTGTAGGTTTCCTTAATGAAGTCCATTGCACCGCTTTGCAGGCATGCATCACCATAAATCTCCAGAGAGGTTGAGACTAATGTAGCATGCGTGCACTTCATCTCAACGCCATGCCGCGTCTTGCAGTGCCCCACACGCTGCTCTCTTATTTCTCTGTTGATGCTATGAGTAGCATGAGCATTTAATGTTTGACTTCTTCCTTTCTAATGAGATAAATACGGAGTAATAGTAGGAAAAACAAAACAAAACAAAAAAAAAAACATCTCAACAAACCATAACTATTGGCGAGCAAGAGCAACGACATAAAAACAAAATCGAAAGATCCAAGTACTGACACAATTTTCTTCCATGTTGTTTGCTTTAATATGAAGGCATTCACATGTAAGTAAAAAACAAAGAGAATTAGGAAATACAGCTAAAAGACCAAAACCTAATTTTAACCATGGATTAAAAATATATATATATATATATTTAACAGTCAAGTCAAATATTGTTTCTTTCAGTGGCACACCCTCCCGTTCCCTCTGTTAGAAATCAAACAGAGGCTGCAGAAAACTCTCCCTTGAGTATCATTTGTGAAATCTAAAGAAAACTCAATTTTATGAGTTTCAAATCTGTTTCTTCCATTTTATTCATCTAAAACATCCTCTGTGGCAGACTGCTGTCTCAAGAGATGTGTGAGACTTCATGCATTCATCTGAAATACGTCGCCCTGAGAATACCTGACCCTAAACATTGGCAGATAGAAGATATGATTGACATGATGCATGGCTGTATAAAAAGATTTGTGTGTCCATGATGGATATATGGTTTTATTTTTTAGAAATATTCTGTGAAAATACCCCAAAAGATGCCTGGATACATCAGAGCCTCTGATGAGAGAACTGTTGTTTCTGACATCTGACCCTTGGGTCATGTCTGAGTCTGTCAAAGCTGCAGCCGTGTGGGACTGGTTCTCTAGTCGTTATTTTCTTTGAGATTTTCCATTAAAGCACAGAGACCCGACAAAAATGTTTTTTTTCCTATTATTCTGGTTGGGTTTTGTGTCACAACGGGAGTGAGGTTTAAATTAAAATGCCCAAAATAAAGCAGTTAAATAACAATTCTCGCACACAGATAATTGTTTCTGTCGCTGCTGAGCCGATTTGGGGCCATATGAATTTCAGATCAACTCAATCTGACGATGAACATGAAATCTAAAAATTCTAATTTTGAAGCTGTGAAGATCAACAACTTCTCACCAAAATAGCCATACACTCAAAATATACTGATACAAAGTTTAACTTTTAGTTAATCAGTTCAAAGTTTTGCTATGGTGTTTTAATACAAAAAATGCTGAGAGGTACATTGCTATAAGTTTGAATCACTAGTACCAGTTAGCTTAGTTAGTTAGTAACGTGACTTGGAGCTAGAATTGGGTTGGATGTGACATTATTGTAAGTAATTAGCCTCTAAACTCACTTGGCAAGGGGTTTTACAATGTTCTCAAGTACAGATTTTTTTCCACCAGCGGTCATCTTTTGCTGACAAAGGCACAAAAATAAGCTGCTACTCCAGCGCAGGCTGTATAAAGTGAGGAAGATGAGCTAATCTGGGTATCCATCCCACACAGTTTTTTTGTTTTTTTTTCTTACAGAGAAACGTCCACCTCCTTTGGACGGGTTTCCTCCTACTACCAGGTGATTAGGGGGTAACCAAAATAAAATTGGACCTACATGAATGCACAGGTGATATATGATGCATTATGTCATGTGAGACGAGGACACAGCAGCGTGACGAAGGTGGATTTATTGAAGACCAAAGATCATCTTAGAGAGCAGAGCACTCCGATTCATCTTCTGTGTGTCATTTATTCAGGCAATCAAATTAACAATCGGTGGACTTGTACACAACTCAGACCGACTGGTGCAGTAGTGAGCCTATTACTCTCCCTCTCTCTCTCTCTCCTAATTAAGTTAGAGCAAACATCAGTCGGAGAAGGAGCTGAAAGGTGAATCATTCCTCACCCACTCACAAACACGGAGCAGCTTGGGATTAGATGGATCATTCACAGTCACCCAGAACACACACACTCACGCACACACGCACACGCATACACACACACGTGTTTGTGGCAGGTTGACAGTCTGCCACTTGGCTGTTATGGGTGGGATTCGTACATTTGATTTAATGCTCTTTTACACAAGCACCTGATTGTTGCTCGTCTATTGCCAAGACTTGAGTTCAGGGAGGAATCTGTCACACGCATATCAAGTAAACACCACCTTCCTACTTATTTGAAGCTCAGAGAGGCTGCACCATACCTGAAACTGTACAAACAAACTGGACGCGATTGAGTCAAGACAATAATTTCCTGATGCAGAAGGTAAAAATGAGTATTTTTTTTTTTATTTTTTTTATGTGCTTTAAGTTGCAGAGCGATTCTGCTCTTGGACTCACTGTACTTAAAGTCCAATTTAATCAAGAAAATGAGTTCACATTAGGGTCATCACAGCTGAAGGGAGGGAGGGAGAGCGATTTCTGACTTAATTACATACACAAACCCACATCTTTGAACAATGTGAAATTACCATTGATTCAGGCAGAATAATTAATTAGTTCACTTCATTTTTCTGCATGTTCTCCAGCATTTTCACCTGTTTTCTTTTTTTTTTTTGATTCACCTTTTTTGTCTCTCCTTTGGCGATTGAACAAAGTAGATGTGCGTGGAGAAATTTAAAAGCGAATCTGTTTGTCCCTGACTCTGAGTCCACCAATTGACTGCAAACCTGAGGAAGAGGCGATGATTCACATTGATTGTCACCTCAGTCACTGTGCTCTCCCTGCTGCTGTGACCATAACGACCTGATGTGGAGCGCATACATCTTGCCTTCACCCCACAGAGGGCAATCTTTATGCACTCAATTAAATTGTAGTCAGTTCCACTTCTGTTCCGCAGTGTGGCCGCGTATTCACTGACCTTTGGATTCAGAACCGTTAGGAAAACATAAACAATGGCCAGTGTGGAGCCTCTGTGTGGCTTTCTGGGCTTCATGGTGTTTTTATTTGTTTGATTTTTCAAGTTTTTTTTTTTTTTATTATTTCTTACTCGTTGGGCAAAGTTTGATTAAATCTACAGTTAAGCCCAAATTTATTTGTTCCATGGCAGTTTTAGGTTTACATTTGTTTTTGTTCAACCAAGACATTTGCAACAAAAAATAATCAGTTTCCACACGACTGTCATGCAAATTTTGTGCAAACTTTTAAAATGTCACAAAAAAGGAAAGTAAAATGTGAATTAGGTGCATTTCCACCTACGGGTTTGGAGCGAATTAACCAGGCAATGCAAAGAGTAACTTAGTCAGGTGTTCTCTTCACGCAGGGCTTCGATGAACAGGAAGTAGAGATTGCAAACCAGCATGGACAATACGACTCAGGAAACTGGATTGATAGCAACACTTCTTTAGAAATGCGTTGCTGTCAGACAAGTTGCCATTGTTCAGTCGTGTCACCTAAGACTGGCGATGCTGTCCTGCAGACGCAGAGATAGAAATACAGTTCTAATGATTCCAACATTGGAAACAGCTGATTAGTCACGTCATGTTTGCTACATTAGAACTTATTTAGTAAGCGTGTTTCCATCTCCCCTTTAGCGCATTACCTTTATCGGAAACCTAAAACCCACCTCAAGGAAGCGTGAAAATTTATTTTCAAAATTGAGGAAGTCATATTGATTTTTTTCCATTAACCTTTTCTAATGCAGTACTTCAAAATACCCATAAAAAAAAAAAAAAAAACACTAATGGGAACATGAGCAGCTACTGTGCAACAATCCCTCCATCTGAGGAAGAATGTGGCCGCAGTGGAAAGGAACAACTCCTTCGTAAAATAAAAGAGAAAAATAAAGAAAAAAACACCAATTGAACCTGAATCCATATCGCTATGATCCAACTGGCAACGGGGACGAGAGAGGAAACACACAGAAGACAGGAAGGGAGGAAAATGGGCAATCTAGGTCATCCTGGAATAAGTCACACCATCATTGAAAATGACTTATTGAGAAAGATTATAGTTGTTAGAAAAATATATTTTTTCATATCTGAGTACAAGTTACACATTTGAATGCAAATTACGAACCAGCCTCCAGGTCTTGATCCTCAAATATACAATTTATTGCACTCCAACAAAGGCTTGGATGGCTGAGCAAATGTCACTTTTCCCTTGTTGCTTTGAAGATGGAGGATTGAGAACATTGTTATTCCTTTGAACAGACAGAAGAAGTATTTAGTTTCTCCTCCAAATCTCACCTGAGAGATGAAAAAAGTTATTTTCTCCCTATGAGGTGATGCATCCAGTCTCTCTCTCTCTCTCTCTCTCTCTCTCTCTCTCTCTCTCTCTCTCTCTCTCTCTCTCTCTATATATATATATATATATATATATATATATATATATATATATATATATATTTTTTTTTTTTTTTTTTCTATTTAGAAACATTAAAGTGGAGCTAAGGTGAAGGGTAAGTAATTATTTAGTGTGGCTGTGTGAGTCAACCAGATTAGGAAACAAAGAAGAAGAAAACTCCACGAATACAGAGAAACAGGCAGACAAAAACATGGAGACAAAGGTTCACGGAGATCGGAAACCACAATGCTGATTATGACAAAGCGATAAGTCGGATTTTCTGCCCCAGTTGCCGTGGCAGCCAGGAGCAGCTGCAGTGGCAGGATAGCACTCGCTCCGCTGTTGCGCTCCTCCGTTCCCTGAGCCGGTCGATTATCAATGATTCGGAAAAGCGAGGAAGATCCTGCTGGGCCTGCTGCCCAGCACATTGCAGGGCCACGGAGGAGGGTACTGAGGGGAGGAGGGAGGGGCGCTACGACAAGCGGCACACAGACTGAGAGAAAATATACGTTGGCTTTGCTTTTGTGCATCAGTTGATGCTTAAAGATACTACAAGCTAAAAAGAAAGAGTAAAAAGGGACGGAAATTCAGATAAGCACTGTCTTTTGTCACTTATGAGGAAGTGTGTTCACATGATTGGATAACTCAGACGTAATTATAAAGCTGCTCATGTAAAAACTACAGTTATGACGCACAGATAACGTCATTTTCAATAATTGCCTGCTTCATAACAAAGGATTGTGCATTTCTAAAGCAGGCCACCAAAATATAAAGTTTCTTTCTGCAATTTATTACAGAACCATCCTTCCTTCAACATTCTTTCAGGATTTGTGTATAAATTATTCTTATAGTTATTTACAGAGGTAACTGTACCATCCTGTACTTTGATAATTTTCTGTAAACCATCTAAAACTTTGCACTTTATGTTTTGCAACAACACGGCAACACTTCACCTGATTACAGTCTGTGCACAAAAATGTTAGTTCCCCGACTTAGGCCTTCAAGGTAATGCCTCTTCCAAGGCAACATTATTATGTCGGTAAAATTGCAGCTGATCCTTAAAGAGATATAAAACGACCAGAAAGTGCAAGAATCAAGGTTCATGATTCACTCATCTGAATAGATAAAAAAAAAAAATCCCTGTGGGTGTTTTTATCAATAATCACTAACAGAAGAGAAACTTTGTAAAGAGGATGATTCAACATGTTTTATATAATAACATTTTCCCAGCATACTGGACATAGAGGATGTGAAGGAATGATTCATTTTCAAAAGGCATCAAACTTCAGACATGTCACTATATAAAACTATCTATACAGAAAAGAATGCATTATAAGTACCAAATGTGCCTTAAGGGTGTTAGCATGATCCATTCGATTGTTGCTTTGGTTACATTGATGAGATATTGAGACAGATATTACCTTAAATGTTCTAAAGTATGCAGGTAAAAATATGACAAACATATTGCTTTTGTGATAAGTTCAATCACTTGAACTTCTTTTGTTCAAAATCTAAGATAAAAGCAAACTATTTAGCATTAACATTTGTTAAAACTAAGCACAAGTATACTCAGATCTTACGAAGCAGTTTCAGAAATATTACAAATTTGCTTTACACCATTCCTACAGCTGCTTTAATAAAATGCCACTAGTGTTCAAACGACCAGAGTTTTGCGTGATTATATGGAACATGACACTGCCCCTCCCCCATCTGTTTCTGTGTACTGCCTGTTAGCTGGCTGAAAGAAATGTACTATATCTGTGCAACTTGGAAGCTACTACTAAAATTAACTATTAATTCTACAATATTATATATACATTTTTAATGCATAATGCATCAAAATCAACATAAGAAAATAAACTTTAAAATAAACTTTTGCTATATTATTTTAGCAGCATTTTTTTTCCAATCAAAAGCAGATAGATTATGTGCTGCTCTTCAGTATTAAATTCTTGATAAAGTTTTTCAGAAAATAGGATACTGCACACTCATACAGTGGCTGCTACATTCAAAGTTAATACAATATAAGCATCTCATGCTAGCACTCGCCTAGTTATACTACAGTTGGGAGTTCATGAAATCTTGACAAGTTTTCAGAGTAATAAACCCTCTGCTGCACAAATAAAAATAGGATCCGGAAGAGAGAGAGAGAGAGAAAAAAAAAACATTTCAGGTAAAATATGTATTTGGTGATTAATGAAGAACAGGTGGGGTGCGTTCAGGAACAAAACCCAGGTGCAGAGCTTAGACAAAGATGGGTGGAAATAGAGTGTTTTTTCAGCAAAAGATGGAGGTGGAAAAAGTATGAAAACCTAAGTCATCCCTGAAAATTACTAATTATAAATCAAATAGGGGGGAAAAAAACACAAACAGTAAAACTCACAGATAACAACACATTAATTTATTGTTTTTATTGTAATTTATTTGACTAAATAGCTTATTCTTATTGTTCAGTCATAACTTAACTTTATAATGTATAGTATTTGTTTTTTTCAAATAGTTATTGAACGTGTGTTTGGGCGGTAATAAAGCTACAAAGGCTCTCACTGTGATACAAATGTATGCGAGCTCTGAAACAAATATAATGTAGTGACATTGAAGAGGAGCTTCAGTAGATAAACTAAATGCTTCTTCCTCTGCATTCCAAAGTTAAAATGACCAACTTATTGTCAAACCCAGAACTTTTCAGACAGGAAAACAAAAAGTCCACACAATACCTCCACACAGATGCAAATACCCAACGCTGAGGGACAGGAGCTGGCGCTAAGTAAGACCAATTCTGTCATTTTATTTCCACTTGCCTGTCTGTTTTAGTGAAGCTGTCACAAAAATATTCTCAGAGAGCAGTAGGGATCTGACTCATTGCGACTAACTGTCTGTATTCGTGCACACCGTGTACCTTGACACGTGCGAACACATGCATCTCCTGCACACACATGCTTATTCTCAAGGACCTACGCAGCTCCAGAGATCCTGCACCTTTGAAGTTGTCACAAAAAATGTTCTGGTTGGGTAGTCAGAGTAAGACACAATCAGACTCTTCACTCTGCCTTATTTTACCCATCTCTGCTACATGCAAGACACACACACACGCACACGCACGCACACGCACACACACGCACGCACACACACACGCACACACACACGCGCGCGTGCACACACACACACACACACACACACACACACACACACACACACACACACACACACACATTAGACTGTCACAAGGATTCAGTCTTTTGCATCTGACTCAGACTGCAGCAACTCAGGTGCCATACTGTATGACCTCTTACAATAAGTTTCTCTCCCTGCATGGCTGTCACACACACACACACACACACCCCCACACACACCCCCCCCCCCACACACACACACACACACACACACACACACACACACACACACACACACACACACACACACACGCTCGCACACACACCCACATGCAGTTAAAATCTATTCTAATATTATCCTGGAACTGAGTTGTATGAAGCCTCTGCAGTAACTGACAGTGGCAGCTTTCACAAAATAACGATCTAACATTATGGAGTATATGCATACTGGAAACTGAAAGTATTGTTCTGATTTCTGTGGGTTCTTGGAAGACTTTCTAGTATTTTATTTTAATCTCTAGACTCTCTGATTGAGGGTAAAATGAAGAATCTGTGCAGCAGTGCTGCGCATCGAGAATTTAGCTCAAATAACAAACATCCAGGAAAGTAAAAACCAAATTGCTAAACATTTATTCCTAATTGTACTAAACTGTGAATGTGAACGTTGATTTATTTACTTATTTATTTAATTATTTATTTTTAACACAGAACCTTTTCAAGAAGAGGAATTATCATACTGAAGTATATAAAAATTAAAAACGGGCAATGATTTTAAGGAATTCAAATAGTGATAACATGATCAGAATTTCAAGAACCGAAGAGGCTTTGTTTGATAAATGGCACTTTGTTGTTATTCATTATCACACACTCAAACATTAACGCTTTCTTCTGATATTGTGCGTGAGTTTACGATTGCATTTGATGCAACACCTTGCATTTTTGTTCCCAGAAAAGTTCTCAGAATAATATATTTTCCATGTAAAACTAATAATAAAAACAGCTACACCACACATGCAGCGTTGCTGCACAGCTCCCTCCCACTGCTCCGTCTGAAGTGTTGCTCAGTTTAACATCCAACATTAAATCTTGTGATTTCCTGCCTCCACCGAGGCTTCACAGGAACACCTCTCAGCTGCTGGGTGGACCACGGCACAATCTTTGTTTCTCCTTTCCGTCTTCCTCCTCAAGCATCCCACAAGTCAGTGGGTTTTATAAAGCTGGAAAGTCAGCAATGCATTTATATGTAGGGACGAAAGGAAGTTAGATGAGGAGGCCCTGGTAAAATGAAAGCACACACCTTTTGAATTAAAAGTTTTACCTACTGAGTACAAATCTAAGGAGTCTGCTTAGATTATTTTTTACAAACTTTTTCCATTTGGGATTCATTTTTGTTTGTTTGATAACAGTTTGGAATCTGTGATATGTTGGTTTGCAAATGGGAAGATGCAATTTGGAAATGGACCAGATCCTAAATGATTTTAGGGCCTGGTAAACACCAGATTTCTTTTTAATCAAATGTGCAATTGTGTCTAAAGTGAACAAAAGGGCATACATGCTTTAAAATGAAAGACAATTTGGGATAAAAAGAAACCTTGCTCTCTCAGGACTGGGGAAGCTTACTAGTGAGTGTCTGACCATGTGTTGGCTCATGGATCCTTGGCTCACAGAAAACCTCCTTCTTCATAGGGGGGATGTCAAGGTGGGGTGTGTGGTGTAAGCTGGTTAGCAGGCAAAAAAAGGGGCTTGAACCTGTTGTGTCCCGGCATTATGAATTGGTTGTAGGGATGCACACAGTTGCTTCACTTGCAGAGAATTGTTGGGCTCACCTCCACATGCTGGGCTTTTTTCAACCAACACCCCGAGAAGGCCTTGATGTTCTCCTACCTTGGCATAACCAGGTGAGGCTATTTTTGGGGGGATATTCAGAAGCCCTGAGCCGAGTGCCTGCAGTTCTCCCAGAGGACTGGGATGACTTCCTCTTTACAGCTTCAAGCAGCGAGAGACTGTTCATAAGCTTTTGCAATGAGCATCAGCTTGAATTACAGCAAGTCCTTCTAGGAGATTGTGACCAGAAGGAAGAAGTGCGATCCAGGGGATTCAGTCATTCACCCCGGAGGACGATGACTGATTTTTGTAAACGCATCATCAAGCCTGCAGCTCACTGTGTGAGGCACCTGGGAGAGCAGAGAGTTAAAGCTGACGGCTGGCTGATCTCCAACTCGTGGCAAGTTCAATCTGGTAGCGATGAAGACCGTTAGACACACCTGGTTAACATCAACTAAATGCTGAGGAAGAACCGAGAACTGGAAGAGGACACGTCTGGAGAACGGCCTTTAACGCCTCATGAAGTGTTTTTCACAAGCCCTGTAGGAAGTTCAGATAAGCTGAAGTCATAAATTTAGAGTGACTGCTGAAATGACTCAGCAGAAACGGTTAAATATAGTTTTTTTTTTTTTTTTTCAGGCAACAGCTCATGGCATTCTGTGTTTCTAAAAGTATGAGAACCACAAACAATGACTTGGAATTGCCGCTCAGCTGTTTAAACTCTGCATTTATCAGCGTCTCAGTATGAGCAATACGCCTAAGAGGAACAAAACCTTAAGACTACTCAGGCAAAACCTTTTGATTATGTGTTACGAGGTTAAATGGGAAAACGAGCATTATTTTTCACATCGCCTATGTTCTTCTCGCTCAAATGATCAAACATATTTCTCTCTTCACTCTACAAACCAATTCCTCAAATAAAGTTCTGTGGATAAATTATAAATCTCCGTCAGCCTAAAGAAAGTAATTATGAGCATAAATATTACACTAGCCACACTAAACCAAGCGCAGGGTTGCTTGCTTCATCTGTTCTTATAACTTGGCTTTCAGTAAAGGCCTGCTACATTATTTATTATGGCAGTCCAGCACGGAAGGCAATCTTCTTGGAAGGCGCAGATATAAATGTGTACATCTGTAAATATGCTAATGTTTTCCTATTGAGCTCCTTCCATTTGTACAAATCGTACAGGAAAAAAAAAAAAAAAAAAAACGACTCACCACATAAAATGCAATTCTAATTTCACGTGACAAACCAGATTTGTTTGACCTTATAGGTGCTGAGAGGTTTTTGTACGAAGTGATTTTTCTAGCACCGAGTCACATTAATGTTTCCTTTTTGAGTTGCCTTTTCGTTACAATGCTGCCATTGTTATGAACTGGAGGATTGCACTCTTGAATTCAAACTAAGCATCACTGAACATGAAACATAAATCTAGCTGCAGGCCTGGATTATTGGGGTTTTGTCGACAGAGAATCTCCAAACCAAAGGTCACCAAGCAGAAGGCGTCTTGATTTTCAGTCTGTCTGCAGCAAACAAACAATAAAGCAGTGATGCGTCTGTAAGTTTTAATCGACAGTGTCTTTCAAAAGTATTTATGCCCCTTGAACTTTTAAATTTTTTGTCACATTACAACCACAAACGTAAATGTATTTCATTGGAATTTAATGTTAACAATTGTGAAGAACAAAGAAAATCTAATTTACAAAAATAAACTGAAAAATGCACAGAAGGTTCTTGAACTATCATCATCTGGACCTTCGCAAATTTTAACATTCTTTATGATAAATCTTTTGGCCTTTAGTGTCCTTATGAGAAGCCTTATGCTCTCCTAATTTCATGTGTTGTTTGGTATGTTTCATAAGCAGCTATTCCTACTTTTGAGTAATAGTTCAAGCAAACTTTAAGTGAACAAACACTGCTGAGAAATCTACCGAACGGAACCTCGACAGAAACAGAATGAAACCCAGGAACAAACTTTGTCCTCAAATCGGATGTGCTAGTGCGGTTTCTCCTTTTAGTTAGAATTTGGTCTGTTTCTTAAGAGACTCTGTCTCCAAAGGAGACAAGCCACAATACTGCCAATCAAAACAAAGTGCTGCTGTGAACAAGGCGGAGCTACTGTGAGTGAGAGCTGAGCAGTGAAAGAAAAAATAAGGGAGCCGTCGACGGGAATCGGCCTTTTGATTCAGGATAAATCATCATCTCTTAGAGACGATACTTTTGCACAACCCATTACAAATGTCGGTACAATAGTGGCAGGACTAGCGTCATTGTCTCCTGTATTGTAAATAAGAGTTGGTCTGAAACGTTTGCTGTCTGACTGAACGTACTTTATGGTACAGATGATGCTACGTAGAAGTTTAGCCATTGTTCAGGTGATGCTGCATGCAGCTTTTTTCTTTTTTCCACTTTCCAACTTTCCACTGACCTCCCTTATCGTGCTGGATGAAAGACCTCTGTCACTGTCAGAGTCATTGTTGTCATTGTTGAATGGAAAAGAAAAGCAAATAAGTAAAAAGCATGACAGGAGCTGCATAGTTAGCTGTGACAACAAGAGGGAATATCGGCAAATGTTGGGTGGGCACCCGGGTCCCATCATTACAAGATTTCTTCTTTGTAACACATCTTTTCTTTGGTGTGTAAGACATGAGTGTGTGTAAGTGAATGATGAATGTAGTGTGAAGCACTTTGGGGTGCTCTAAACACACACAGGCCATTTACTATATGCCAAAGGGGTCAAGTCGATGTGGAGTCATTGACTTCACAAATCCAAAACTTTGGCTTTTCACGTTGGATTGTGAAAATCCAAAGTCTTTCATAGTTTGAATAAGTCGAGTGTAAAGCCATTAAATATATGACTCAAGAA
Source organism: Poecilia mexicana (assembly GCF_051168715.1). Classification (NCBI taxonomy): domain Eukaryota; kingdom Metazoa; phylum Chordata; class Actinopteri; order Cyprinodontiformes; family Poeciliidae; genus Poecilia; species Poecilia mexicana. The sequence goes on along the minus strand of NW_028263370.1, from coordinate 5,933,429 downwards.
GAATATGAATTGATGCTGAGTCAAATCAAACCTGTAAAAAACTCAGGTTTTGTTCGATGCTTGTTTAATGTGAACCTTGATTAAAAATTCCTGACTGTTCACTACAGGCCAGTTAAGGTCAATAAACTTTGGTCTTGTCGACTTTAATAAAATTATTCATCTGCTATGTGTTTCTGGGTCATTACACACAATTCGCTCAGAGGTATTTGCTTATTGTTCTTGTTGAAATAAGATTGAGTTAGTCCTATTTTATGCAGCACAATGTTTAAGTTTGCAGCTTAGCCGGCGGAGTCACTGAGCACATGGAGCTTCACCACCGCACCGCATTAATCTGATGCATATTTTTACACAAGTGAACCCGTATTATTAGCTTTCTCCTGAACTTTCTAATCGAATCAAAATGTGATTCTGTTGACATTTTTTCTTTAATTTTCATAGTTAAAAAAAACTTCCTTCCTCTAATGCGAGCATGTGTTGAATAATGTAGCTATTTATCGGTGTCGCCATGTACAGAAACCACATGATCTTTTTAAGATCTGCCGTCATGCGGCCTTGAGCTCTGCTGTCCCTGTTCTGCGGCTCGCTGAAGCCTCGGCAGCCTCTGGGCAGCTGTCACTTGTTTCATGCTCTGATGGCACCATAACCTAGCGTGGAGAAGATTACGCAGCGAGGCAAGCTGCTCTCTGATTTGTCCCGAGACTTTGCATGAAGCAAGTTGTCCCATGAATAACAGAACAATTTGCAGTTTTTTTCCCCTGCATTTCAGATTTATGCTTCAGTGTTAAAAACAAACGTAAAGAACAAATGACATCTCCAACAAAAATAAAATGGTGGAGAGGTAAATACTTTTTAGCTTCCTATTTGGCAAACACATCCCTCTGCTGCAACACCTGTTTAAAATCTGCTTAGCAAGCAAAAAAAATCCCCACATGATGAAGTCTGATGTCTGACTTGATTCCAGACCCGAGCTGATACTCGCAGCGGTTCAAAAATGTGATTTTTTCCACACCTATTTCAAAAATCTTTCAGAATTTCAACTTTATTTGTAACTTTCATTTAATCCTACTGTACCACTCCATGCTAAAGATGTTAGACATTTTTCTGACCCTATCTTCCTGCTTCATGGTCCTTTGCCTTCTGTGTACCTCAGAAACAAAAGAAAGCCAGTTTCTGCCTAGTAAGGTGGAGTGTCTGCCTGGTGGGTTTGCTCAAGCATCCAGCCTGCTGACAGGAGGCGAGTAAACAGCTGAAATTGATAGAAAACATCACAAATAAACTCAGGCAGAAAGAAGTAGCTCACTGAAAGGGGTGGTAAAGTCGTCATTTATCAGACCAGCGGAGAGTGAAGATGTCAGGTGCTGGAAAGCTTACAATATTTTTTTGGAGAAACAGACCTGAACGAGCTACGAGCTACTGCCATCAATCACAAGGCTAACTGAGACGTCAGTCAGACACTCCAGAGGAGGGAAAACTGAAGGAGCTGGACGCGGCATCAGGTGTGTTTGAGTTTGCTGTCATTCTCGCCTACATGGGTAGAGGGTTTAAAATAGAGCTCTTTGGTCTGGAAAACAATCCAACCTCACTTCCTAGGGAAAATATTAATAAAGTCAGACAGAGTCAATATCAGTCTTAGTCTTAAGCAATTGAACATCTCACCAATTCGCAAGAAAACATCAAGCATGCTACAAAGTCTTACTCAGCTCTTATGTAGCTGCTATCACTTAAGGGACTCAGCAACATTTCTACAAGAGATCTTTATGTTAATATCTGTGTTCAGAGGCGCAAAAAGTGGGTATGCAGCGTATGCAACGCATAGGGGCGCAGCACCAGAGGGGGCGCCAAAGCCCCGTCTGGAGGGGGCGACGCGCCTATTATGTTTTCCCATACAGTTCAGCGCGTCTCACGCTCCTTCACCTCTCGCACATAACGAGGTACATGTAGGGAGTTTCACAGTCCACGCAGCGTCGCCTCAACCAAAGTGTTTTTTATGAACAACTTCAAAAAAGAAGAGCCCACCTCCGAAAAAGAGGAGCTCTCCTCTGAAAAAGAAGAGCCCGAGGCCGGTGTGGGTAGGTCCATTTTCTGAGCTGCTATATCACTGCCCCATTAACGGAGTTTCAGCGGTTTCCAGGAAGTAGCCTGAGCCGCACGGTGCGCTGTACGCTACTACGTTTTCTTACTTCTCAAACATAAACTGTTTATTTTAAAGTTTCACCGTCATCGTTAAAAATGGTGAAATTTGGTCAAATTAAAGCAGTGGCTTCACTTGTTAGCTCGATGCTAAACAACGGAAAGCTAACGGTAGCAGCCGTTAGCAACCTTCCTGTCGTTTTCCCAAACAGAAAAGCGAAGTTGTTGTTTTTTGCTATACAAATTAAGTGTTTTATAGCAGTAAACATTTAAAGTGACCAAAGATGATACTCTGAGTGAATCTTTTCTTATATTGATTGATTTATTGATCTTCGGAATGCTTTGTGCATAAAGTTGAAACAGTCTGTGCGTGTTATCTGTCAAAATGACGGATGGCCGCCAGATTTTTTTAAAAAAAGCCAACAAAGCAGAAAATATTCTGTTACAATATGTAGATATTTTAATATAGAGCAAAAGTAAATGGGATTATGATTAATGGCGGTTGCTATTTCTAGTAATCAATTTTGATCGTATTAAAATTAAAAATCCTTTATTGTCCCAAAGTGGGGATTAATTCAGGTCCAGCAGCAGCAAATCGATTTATGTAGATTCACAAAAAGAGCAAATATAAATATACAACAAAATTAAGAATAACATACTGTAGAGTCAATGCAAAATTGGTTTCCCTGTCTCTATGATTAGCTATGTAATTTATGGAAAAAAATACTACCAACTAAGAAATAAACCGATGCAGTTAGATACATAGGTGCTCAAAAAAGGGGCTCATCTAACCGCATTCTAGGACAGAATATTAACAAAGCCACACAGCTGTGTGTCGATCAAAACTAAGGAAAATCTCGATATAGAGCATACTACTATGCATATGTAAGATATTTTATTAGTAATTTCTTTCTGCAGGTCTATTTTGTTATAGGAAAGTATTGCAATATTCAAACCCGCAATTTAGCAAGATATGTAAATCAGAGCTAGAGCACCAGACGTATTTTGTCTTTACAGAATTACACTATTAAAAATATAAACAAGGGCACAATGCAACCTTTTAGTGGACTGTAATCTATAAAAAAGAGCTGCCTGTTTCCTACTGCAGTAGAGATGAAGATGGTACATTCAGGAAAGCAGAGCTGCATCAAACTTTAATGTGAAACTACAGAAAAAAAGAGAAAAAGAAAAGCAAAAATGTAATTGTTAATGCATGTCACCATGAAAAAAGCCTACTGAGTTTTGGTTAAAAAAACTTTTTCTCACATGAAGTCGTGGGCAGGGCCCAAAATCGCAACAAAATATTTCTGATGTGTGCAAATAAAAGTTTTATGTTTGGCAAATAACTTTTTAAGTTCACGAGACAAAAATTTGTTATTTAATTTAGAAAAAAAAAGTTATTTAAACAAAAAACATTTTGTTTTAAAAAAAGAAATCATTACAATTCCAAAAGTTTTGATTACAATTTTATTTTCCTTAACTGAGGTTTTTTTTTTTTTTCATTGAATAATTGGGGAAAAAACAATGAAAAATTTAGCCCTTCACCATACATTTTGCTGAAAAATAATTTGTCCCAGAAGGTATTGAGATTAACAATAATATTGTTGTTGTTTCGGAACCATTTTTAATTAATATAATGGTGTTGGCATAATACAAAAACATTCTCAAAGATCAATAAATTTTAAACGCTGGAAGTGGAAAACATTTTAAATATCCTACATAAATGAAGCGAATAAAATGAATTATGAAATCTCTGGAAACAAAATTGTCTTAAACGTCAAACTGAAGAATTATGCAGATTTTGGAAAAACGAATCATGCAAACTGAAAATATTGGGTTTGTTTTAATTTATTATCCAATGAACTGATTTATTGTGACGGGCCTATCAATCAATCAACTTTAGATTAACTCAATCGATAACTTTCATCCCTTCTTAAAACACAAATTATTTATGCTAAAGCAGATCAAGCCTTCAATCAGGTACGGTGGAGGGCGCGTCATGCTGTGGCAACAAGCTGAAAAAATTAGATATGCTGCTTCAATGCTTCAATAAAATAAATTAGTTATTCTTAGGATTTTTATTTTGTTTTTATTCACATTTTAATATTTCTCCAGATATAATTTTCTTCCGACTCGCCGATACAATTTAGCTTAATATGAAAAAAGATTTAATTTGATGGAGGGAGAAACAGACGGAAACCACAGAGGCCTCTATCTTTCTGATACATGACGACTGATGAGATCTTTTTAATCAGAGCGGCCCGAGCCCGGTTCTGTCTTCGTGTTTTATTGAGCACCAGCAAGTCAAGAACCACCAGAAAGTCGGGAGCCAGCAGGAAGTTGAGAGCCAGCAGCGAGTCGAGAACCAGCAGGAAGTCGAGAGCAAGCAGCGACTCGAAAGCCAGCAGCGACTAGAGAGCCAGCAGCGACTAGAGAGCCAGCAGCGACTAGAGAGCCAGCAGCGAGTCGAGAACAAGCAGCGAGTCGGGAACAAGCAGCGAGTCGAGAACAAGCAGCGAGTCGAGAACAAGCAGCGAGTCGAGAACAAGCAGCGAGTCGAGAGCAAGCAGCGAGTCGAGAACAAGCAGCGAGTCGAGAGCAAACAACGAGTCGAGAACAAGTAGCGAGTCGAGAACAAGCAGCGAGTCGAGAGCAAGCAGCGAGTCGAGAACAAGCAGCGAGTCGAGAGCAAACAACGAGTCGAGAACAAGTAGCGAGTCGAGAGCAAGCAGCGACTCGAGAAACCAGCAGCGACTCGAGAACCAACAGCGACTCGAGAGCCAGCAGCGAGTCGGGAACCAGCAGGAAGTCGGGAGCCAGCAGGAAGTCAGGAGCCAGCAGCGACTCGATAGCCAGCAGCGACTCGAGAGCAAGCAGCGACTCGAGAGCCAGCAGCGAGTCGGGAACCAGCAGGAAGTCGGGAGCCAGCAGGAAGTCGGGAACCAGCAGCGACTCGAGAGCCAGCAGCGACTCAAGAACCAACAGCGAGTCGAGAGCCAGCAGCGAGTCGGGAACCAGCACCGAGTCGGGAACCAGCAGGAAGTCAGGAGCCAGCAGCGACTCTATAGCCAGCAGCGACTCGAGAGCAAGCAGCGACTCGAGAGCAAGCAGCGACTCGAGAGCCAGCAGCGACTCGAGCGCCAGCAGCGAGTCGAGCGCCAGCAGCGAGTCGGGAACCAGCAGCGAGTCGGGAACCAGCAGCGAGTCGAGAGCCAGCAGCGAGTCGAGCGCCAGCAGCGAGTCGAGCGCCAGCAGCGAGTCGGGAACCAGCAGCGAGTCGAACGCCAGCAGCGAGTCGAGAGCCAGCAGCGAGTTGAGCGCCAGCAGTGAGTCGGGAACCAGCAGGGAGTCGAACGCCAGCAGCGAGTCAGGAACCAGCAGCAGGTCGGGAACCAGCAGCAAGTCGAGAACCACCAGAAAGTCGGGAACCACCAGAGAGTCCAGGACCACCAGAGGGTCGAGGGCCACCAGAAAGTCAATAACCACCAGAGTCAAGAACCAGCAGCGAGTCCAGAACCAGCAGCGACTCGAGAGCAAGCAGCGACTCAAGAGCAAGCAGCAAGTCAAGAACCAGCAGCGACTCGAGAGCAAGCAGCGACTCGAGAGCCAGCATCGAGTCGAGAGCCAGCAGCGACTCGAGAGCCAGCAGCGAGTCGAGCGCCAGCAGCGAGTCGAGCGCCAGCAGCGAGTCGGGAACCAGCAGCGAGTCGAACGCCAGCAGCGAGTCGAGAGCCAGCAGCGAGTCGAGCGCCAGCAGTGAGTCGGGAACCAGCAGGGAGTCGAACGCCAGCAGCGAGTCAGGAACCAGCAGCAGGTCGGGAACCAGCAGCAAGTCGAGAACCACCAGAAAGTCGGGAACCACCAGAGAGTCCAGGACCACCAGAGGGTCGAGGGCCACCAGAAAGTCAATAACCACCAGAGTCAAGAACCAGCAGCGAGTCCAGAACCAGCAGCGACTCGAGAGCAAGCAGCGACTCAAGAGCAAGCAGCAAGAACCAGCAGCGACTCGAGAGCAAGCAGCGACTCGAGAGCCAGCATCGAGTCGAGAGCCAGCAGCGACTCGAGAGCCAGCAGCGAGTCGAGGGCCAGCAGCGACTCGAGAGCCAGCAGCAAGTCGAGAGCCAGCAGCGAGTCCAGAGCCAGCAACGACTCGAGTGCCAGCAAAGACTCGAGAGCCAGCAACAAGTCGAGAGCCAGCAGCAAGTCGAGAGCCAGCAGCGAGTCCAGAGCCAGCAACGACTCGAGTGCCAGCAAAGACTCGAGAGCCAGCAACAAGTCGAGAGCCAGCAGCAACTCGGGAGCCAGCAGTGACTCGAGGACCAGCAGCGAGTCCAGAGCCAGCAGCGAGTCCAGAGCCAGGAGCGACTCGAGAGCCAGCAGCGACTCGAGAAACCAGAAACCAGCAGCGACTCGAGAGCCAGCAGTTGGAGCAAGCATCAGTTTTTTAGACCAACCCAGTGGAACTAGAACATCCATGATGGGAGAAAATATCTCAGAGTTCCCGACTGGTACATGGTCCGTAAAACTGTACCTGCCCATGTACCGACTTCTCTGAGAACTGATCCTGGCTCCTGGTTCTCCTGTTCTGCCAGCCTTTCCTGAAGCAGAGCATTTTCGTTCATCAGCTCTGCGTTCTGCCTGGACAGGTTCTTGATTTTTTTCCTATTGCTACACTGTATGCTGCGCAGAGTGTCCAGCTGTCCCCAAAGATCGTCCAGCTCTGTGGCCTGCTGATCCACCTTCTCCTCTGTCGTTTTTAGCTCCGTCCGAAGCTCCTGGACTTCTCCTCTCAGAAATCCTTGGACATGTTTTAACGCCTCTGCTTCTTCTCTGTCATCCTGATATTGGCGCTCTTTCTTATACATCTCTTCACAAAGCGACACCAGCTGTCCACGGAGAGCGTTGTTCTGGCATTCCAGTAGATCACATTGTGCTTGCAGGCGACTGGGCCTGCAAGACCGAGACTTGAAGTCCTCAATTTTTCGACGGTCTGTTTGAGCTCCAGGTTTTCCTTCTCAAGTCTTCTCTCCATCCTGTTGGCAACGTTTTTCTGAGCAATGCTGTTGGACTCTTCACAAGTGTTCTTCCTTTGACATGTACAGCAACTGAGTTGGCATCAAAGGGAGATGGATCACAGTCATCAGTGATGTCATAGAGCATGAGTGACATCACTGGTACATCAAAGCCACTAGAAGCCTGTTGTGTGTGGGAGTGTGTTCTGTATTTGATGCCTTGTGGCAGAGGCGCAAAAAGTGGGTATGCAGCGTATGCAACGCATAGGGGCGCAGCACCAGAGGGGGCGCCAAAACCCCGTCTGGAGGGGGCGACGTGCCGATGATGTTTTCCCATACAGTTCAGCGCGCCTCACGCTCCTTCACCTCTCGCACATAACGAGGCACATGTAGCGAGTTTTACACTTCATGCAGCGTCGCCTTGGGGGGTGGGGGGAGGGGGGGTGTTGAGCGTCGGTCCTTCACCCTGAAGTTTCTTCCCTCGGGGGGGGGGGCGCCGATTTATGTTTTCGCATCCACCTGAATAATGTGCAGTTGTGCCACTGTCTGTGTTTATTTATTATTTTTGCTTGTGCAGCTTACATATGGTAGCTTCCTCCAACGGTCCAAAAAAAATGTGACTGTCTCTCTAAATTCTCCTTAGAGAAGTTGCTGTTTGTCCTTGGATGGGATGGCAACTTGCAGGGTGTGTGGTGTACCCCGCCTCTCGCCCGTCGAGAGGCACCGGCTCCCCTCAGGTGACTTTGGACACACCATGTATACCTCACATGTGCATCACTGTTAACAAAACAATAACATCACTGTTCTCTCTGGAAGGTTAAATTTTCACTCACCTCGGATATTCAGATGCTTGAAGCTGAAAATGAAACGGGTATGATTATTAGGACAATAATTATCTGACTAACCCCAAACTGAACCTTTCTAGGCGGTCATTTCATTCTTAAATATGCAAAACAAACAAATAAATAATTGAAGCAAGAATGTAACATCGTGGCAGCGGTAACGTAATCCATCCTGACGCCGCAGAACACGCTGAATTACTCTCCCGTAATTCCAGTGCACATGCATTATTCAAAATGGAGGCTTAGCGAGTAGAACCCGCGTGCTCCAAAGACGTGATAGGACTTGATGTTCAACATAACGGCTTTCACTTCCTTATGTTTAGAGCCATGCAGAGCTCATTTTTTAATACAGCTGCATACACAGGAAGGTAGGAGACAATGTGATAACGTGTTTGGAAATCTGTGTAAAGACAAAGGAGCGATGTGACTATGTCAGCTGTTGCAACTGTGCAATTTCACTGACGAAAAGAGATGTAGGAAGAAAAGAAATCGTAAAACTATGTGTTGGCAAACAAATTTGTCTCCTACGTTTCAGACTACAACAGCAGCTGGGAAATTGACCCCTTTGACTGACAAATATGAAGATGTGGCAATGTCAAATTTAATGATGGATTTTATTTTAGCACAGATGTTACGGCTGAATAGCTCTAAAATGTCCAGTGTTTTATTAGAACCTTTGCATGGAGGCTTAATTATAGATCAAATGGCTTAAAGCTGTCAATGTACACTTTCTAATTATAGTTATTAAGTGTGCCTACATGTTTATGCACAGAAAATGTATTAATCAACAGAATATTTCTGACAATGTACTGCAATAAGAGGAAAAAAGGAGAGAAACGGCATATTTATTATGGATGAAGAAATTGGCAGTAGAATTTTCAAAAACATAAAATGCATCCCTGAAAAAAAAAAAGAACGGCAAATCTTTAATAAATGATCTGCATTGTTGAAAGATGACAATAAAACTTGAACTTCTTGAACTTTTCCAAAAAAGTCAAAGAAAAACCAGATGGCAGTAATGCCAAAAGTCCATCATGTCATAAAATAAAACAAATATGTCAACACTATGAAATCGTGTCTATGTTCATATTACATTATGTTTTATTTAGTAGAAACTGTTTTCAGGTTTCACTCATTTCTACAAAAATAACCATTTTTTTTTGTTTTTGTTTTTTTTACATAAAACATTTTTTTCTTTTTCAAAACATAGTTTGACAAACTTTTGTGCTTACAGGTAATTCTACACACTCCCTGGCCTATTTATTAGGTACACCTTGCCAGGACCAAGTTGGACTCCCTTTTGAAAACTGAAAGTAAGATTCAGTGGCCCAGCCCACACTTTTCCAATCGATCGTATCCAATTACAGTAAGCCTGTGTGAATTTTAGCCTCCGCTTTCTTTTTCTTAGCTGGCCCATCTGCATCAAAGCACAATGTGTTGTGCTTTCAAAGATTGTAGTTTTCATCCATTAGTAGCTACAGGGGGTTATCAGAGCTACCTTTACCTTTCTGTCATCGCGAACTTCTCTGAACTGGGTTCCTGAGTTTCTCATGTTCATCTACTACATTGATACTACTTGATATTTTCTCTTTCTTTGTAAACTTGAGAGATAGTTGCTAATGTCCTATCACCCTCAAAGTGGTTAAAATCCCCTTTAATCGCCATTCGGATGCTGACCTTTTAGCAAGTCAACTTCACCACATCTAGAACCCCAAACACATTGAGTCTCTGTGACTGACTGATGCTTTATTTGTGCTAATTCTAGTAACCAAATGGAAAGGTGGACCTACTAAAATGGCCTGTGACCTGATTGTATAGCCTTTTTAATTTCTCTTCTCTTTGGGTGCTTTTTGCAGAGTTAACTGGAAGCACACATCCTGTTGCACAAATCCAAACATATTCACACATAGAGAAAAGCTAATCCTGGGTTATTATTAGCTACAGTAATCATTAACTCACTGTATCACCCAGCTCTGGGGTGAAAGCATTCGTCATTTTTCTCATGCATGCATCTTATACACTTTTGAGTTCAGTAACAAGACTAATCCTGAGTGACATAAAAAAAAGGTTTAATTATTAGCCATGGAATTGGGCATTAAGAGCCCTCTGATGGAATCATAAGTGGGCTGCTATTTTAAGAGAAACTAATCAAGCATAATTTCACTGAGCATTTACAAGGCCATTCAATTAGCTTATAAAACAATAACCAGACATGGCGTCAGTAATGACATATTTTGTAATTACTATAAATAAATAGATAATTAAATAAATACATTAAATAGCCAGAAACAACAACAACAAAAAATGTCCTGCAGGTAATGCCCGAATAAACATAAATTATGCAAAACCACAAATAATTAGAATTGCCTTTCAGAACAGAGTTTTGAGCAGCTTGTGTTACAGTTATCCAGGTGTGTACCTCACTGGATGGTGGATGCATGGTTGACTTTCACAGGTTAGAGAGAGTTTGTGTCATGTGCTTGTTTTGAAAGTTTCCAGTTCACCGACAAATACTGGATGATGTTCAACTCCTAAGTATCACTGAATGCGCTGCTGATTTCAACCCAAACCGGAATAATCATCTAGCAAAATCATCCATTTTTGTTTAAAGGTATCTCTTTTAAAATACAAGATAAATCCCTGATCATTGCAATTTAGCATGATTGCTGTCAGAGGCTTCCATTAAAACCCAACTTCTAAGTCGTGTTGCTGGTCCGCTAACCTGTTATTTTATGTAACCCAAAAATAGCGCTAACTGGAGAGCAACGTGGCTCTGTTTTCTTTGACCAAGTCATTAAAACATTGCAGCCTTCTTTTCTGTGTATGTGTTCTACAATGCACAAATTATTTCCCTGATTCAATGACTGTGGTTTTTCTGCAGCAGTTTTTTTTTTTTTTTTTCACATTTTACGCCGGAAATCAATTTACCTGTATGTACATCATGTATAAATCAGAACTAAAATGCAACAACATAGATTATATATCAGCCCAGCTGTGTTATTTTTGGCTGTGTTTTTTATTTGAATACCTTAAGCAGGTGTGGCAATAAATGCACTATCCAAAAATCTAAATTTGCCACATCATTGAAAGAGCCACCATGCCCTTAATTTAAAATTATCCTAACAAGGGGAAAATTAAGATAATCACTTTGGTTAAAAAAAATTAAAAAAAACAGTCATCAGATACATGCAATAACTACATTTCAATCTTCGCTAACATATTGCAGTACACCAACTAATTAAATTAAAATTCTCTCTTAACTTTGTGAGGCTTTTATTGAGGAAAGCCAGCACATCCAGCGATGCCTTAAGTCTCAGAACTGCATCCAGTCATGAGTCGACTGAGAAAGGAAAGTTCTCTTAGTGTTGGTTGTCACAATGTGGCTGAGAACCCAGAGTTTTACAACGGTTACGAGACGAAACCAAAGAGGGGCTGGATGAAGAGGCCCATGGTTCCCAGGACGCACACTGTCACAAAGACCCAGAGGAAGATTCTGTCGATGACCATAGCGACGTACTTCCAGTCGTCTTCTACCTATAAGTAGAAGACAAAAAAAGAGAGAAAAAAAACACTTGAGGTATTACGCATGAAATGATATATTTTTCTATTGTCCGCGGTAAGCAGGAACCAGGTGACTCAAGATTGAAATACCAACTTTAACAGGATGGAAAATGTTCAAATCAAGAAAAAACAGGAGAAAGTTTCTACAAATTTCATGAGTCAACATAAATTTGATACATTATTTACACATGAATTAATTGATATGATAATTAATTTCAATCCACAGCAACAGGCACTTTGAGAAATCCGTCTGAGTTTTTCATATCAAGCGTTTCTGCTCCCCATCGGGAGACTCCATCCTCTTTATTTACAGCCGACAGACCGGGGAGTAAAGCCTAAAGCGAACCCTCTGTTCCAACCTGAACCATTGTGAACTCTCAGAGCAGTTTAGGTTCTGCATCAATTTAGGGAAGTTTTTGAATGCTGCTCTCCCATAGGCCTTCCGTGCGAATGTGGTGTTTTTTTGCATAAATGTATTATGCAAAAGAACCCCTGCAGTGTGTTTATTTTCTACCGCCTTGTACATACAAAAGGTATATTTAAACAATCGAAAGAGCTGTATCACTTCTACACTGCATCATTTTTAAGATTCATTCAGAAAATCTACACGGTGCAGTTTCGCGGCAGGAAACTGGCATGTGTAAAGAAGAATTGGTGTTACAATGTAAGGTGAGAAAAAGGGTGAAATGAACTCACCTGTAGAGAGAACAGAGAACGGTGAAAACAGCAACATGGCAACATGTCAGAAATACATTTAAAATGATGCAATGGCTATACACACTGTTTTCTTGTATTCCTCATCAGCATCTCTGGGTTGAATTGGTTCGTAGCCTATTAATTATCATCCTGGAGTACTTAATACAAGACGGTAAAACATATATGAATTACTTTATTTAATAAATCTAAGATAGAAACACTATTTTGACAAATCTGTGGGTTTGTTTAATAGTTTTTGTAGCACTACGTCATCCTACGCAAGTTGTTTTTCTTCATTGCCATAGACCAGTCCAACAGCAAAGCACTATCTCCTGTTTATCTTTAAAAACTGAAGTTTTTGACACAAATTCATAAGTCCACTGACAGACTCCTTATCCAGTTTATAAACCCACATAGGACTAACAGTCTCTTCTGTAATTTACTGTACCATAATGACAGACCACTTAAACCATAAAGGCAGTAAAGAGTAAATCCCACGTCAATAAAAAAATTCAGAGAAGCTGGAAAAACACGGCACCTCTTTGGCCTTGTTCCTGCTCCTCATGTTCTCAGCTATGTACTTGACGCTCTCGATGGCCTGTCTGACCTCGGGTGACACCACGGAGAAGGCCATCACCGTGTTTATGTTCTGTGGACTCAGCTGACCAGGCACCTTCGCAGACTCTGGCGTCTCTGGGGTTTCCCTCACGTGCTGGCAGGGGCAGGGACATTTCTTGCCAGTGCAGCCCTCCATGGCCGCAAGCTTACTGTCCCCAGCGACCTCCAGACAGTTGAGGGAGCCTCCTCCGACCTGCTGGAGGGGACACAAGCACAGCCGGAAACTAGACTCTGTTTGGGAAAGATCTTGGATGACGACACATCACTCATTTCAGATGTGGTAAAACCAAAACGACGGCGTGACACTGTCAACCTCAGCTGTACAACATCAACAGGGGAATCTTAAGAACGGATTTTTTTAAAAGATTGATAAGCAGAACCTTCTCAACGACCTTATTGATTATACCCCCAGAAAACTATTCCCCCCAATGTCTTCTGCTTAAACAGAAAGTAACACATTATCAGAAATCGTTCCTTTACATGTTATGATTATCCCATGAAAATACTGCGAAAAGTGTTAATTTAAATGAAATGCAGAACACACTTTTTATTCAAACAGGCCCAACGTCTAATGACATGAAAATGTGTGCACACCTTTCACTGCACAAGAAAAATCGACCTGCTGATTCAGTTTCACAGAAACACCAAAGAGTCAGGGCTTTAGCTTGATTCATTGTATGCTGATAAACTGTTTACATTATAATTGATTAGATCACACCAGACACGAGGGCATCTGGTGTGCAAGCGGATGATGGGGAGAGTCAGCTGCCGTAGGAAAACAATAAGATTCAAAAGTCTGTCTTTAAACATTAATTCCCTGTTTTGTGACAGCTTTTTGATAAATGGTTGTTGGCCCAAACTTCATCTGTAGGTACTTCCTGGAGAAAATCCAGGAGGGGAGATTCCTGCTACACTTCATAAAGTTTTCCTGCCTTTCTGATGAGTTAAAACTTGAGCAAAACATTATTTTTTAAATCTCTGATTAACAGTTGTTTTTTTGTTGTTTTTGTTTTTTAACTGAAGCCAACCAAACCTGGGCAGCTTATCATGATAGGCTGCTCAAGAACAATAAGAGACCATCTGCAAAACATGTATGTTGATCCAGTGAGCCAAAAAAACAAACAAAAACAAAATAAAAACAGGAAGTGCACCAAGGACTGGCTGAGAAGTAAGAAATGTAAAGTCCTGGTCCGAGTCGATGGTCATGGTCAGTAAGTATATTTAGTGTTTAGTTTTGTTTTTTTTTTGTTTTGTTTTTTCAAATACATTGAAATGTGAATATTTCTGAACAGGTCACCAATATTTTTTTTTTTTTATCTGACGTGACCTTAGGTTCAACAAAATATTAGCTTAGGGGAATGTTGTTACTATTTCTAACAGAAGGTGGTACTGCGGTGCCACAATCTGACGTGTCCCAAAAATGATGCATGAGAAACTTCAAGAGAAACAAGTTTCTACGCGGCCGGGTCAGATTTCCGTACCTGAATCAAGCTGTTCTTCCTCTTCCTCCGTCCTTTCCCTCCTCCGCCTCCTCCTCCCCCTCCAGCTCCTCCTGCTTCCCCACTGCCGTCCAACCACCCGGCCCTACCCTCCTCATCTATCGGCCTACGCATCAGCATGATCCTGGGCAGCACTTTAAGGAACACGGACCGCACCCAGCACGGCATGGTGTGCGTCATGGGCGTGCGGTAGTGCACGTTCAGCACGAAAACGGTTATGACGATGCTGAGGGTGACGAAGATCATCGTGAAGAGCAGGTACTCTCCGATGAGGGGGATGACCAGTGACGTTGAGGGGATGGTCTCTGTGATCACGAGCAGGAACACAGTGAGGGAGAGCAGGACGGAGATACAGAGCGTGACCTTCTCTCCACAGTCAGATGGGAGGTAGAAAACCAGCACTGTGAGGAAAGAGATGAGGAGGCAGGGGATGATGAGGTTGATGGTGTAGAACAGCGGCAGGCGGCGGATGTAGAAGGAGTACGTGATGTCCGGGTAGATCTCCTCGCAGCAGTTGTACTTGATGTCGTGCTTGTAGCCCGGAGCGTCAATGATTTCCCATTCCCCGCTTTCCCAGAAGTCTTTGAGATTTACCTAGGAGGCGAGCAGGATTTCCAAGATGAATGATCTACTACGAGGACAACAGACACTCGTTTTTAAAGTGGTGTAAATCGTAAAAAAGTTTGACATTGTTGGATGTTAAAAAGAAGGTAAGATTTTATAATTTTATGAACCTTTAACAAAGAGGTTTTGTCAACAGCTGATTGAAGACTAATGAAAAACTAAATGGAAACAAAGCAGCAGAGCCCTGGCAGCATTTAGAAAGGAAAACTGGTGGATTTTATGCTTGGACCAAAAACGTGTGTCTTAAGAGTCCCTTTAAAAAAAGCAGAAAATGGTGAATCATTAAAGATTTCTATAACATAACACTGGAAGCTGACACACGTACTAACCTTGGATCCAATGAGTACAAGATCAATCTTGGCTTTGTCATAAGTCCAGGAGCCAAACTTCATGGAGCAGTTTTGATAGTCAAAAGGGAAGTAGGTGATATCCATCGGGCATGAGGATTTAAAAATGGCAGGAGGAACCCAGGTGATTGTACCGTCATACTTCAGCAAGGCTTTGGTCTTGTCCTCTACCAGGAAGTCACCCACAGCACTGCAGTATCAACACGTTTCCAAGACAGCCGGGGCGTCAAACGACATGACACGAGTGTGGTTAAAACAGGACACAAAGATGGGAGAAAGGGAATTGTTTCAAACAATAAGAGGAAAAATAGGAAATGGAGGCACAGAAGAAGAAATGTTAGGCTAGAAAAAGTTTGTGTGTGAAATGAGCCGTTTTGCTGTAAGCAGCAATAAAGACGGACTGAGGCTGCAGGACACATGGCACAAAGTAACTCAACTGCTGACCATAACATCATCATCACCAATTTAAACTTCTAAACTGACATCAACATACTCCAGTGAATTTGTCTTTTTCTCTGTTTTATTTTTATTCTTTTATTTGAGTTTCTTTTGAGTGTGTTCTTCTCTGTTTATACTTGGTATGAAATATTTTAGACATAAAACAAATTTTAAGCTGTGACCAACTTTTGACGTTCAGGTCTCATTTATTGTACTTGTAGTTACTTTTTTTAAAACTTCATAAATTAGAATCAAGATGTTTTGAAATTATTCAAAACACTGAGCAACTGTCTTATCTTTTGCTCCCAATAGTAATCAATAAATAATCGTAGCTCTTCGTCACTCCAACGTGATGTCAGTACAGACAGATGAATTCTGACTCTGATGATGATGAAAAGCCTCACTTGTTGTAGAGAACAATATCAGGTCTCCAAATCTTGTTTGAGGGAACTCGGATGAATTCAATCCCATCAAACTCTGCTGGCATCCATCTTAATTTGTAGTCGTTCCAAATCTGGAAGAGAGAAATCAAACACGGCTGTTTCCTGTTTTTTTTTATATATTCTACCTTTCTCTTGGCAATGTGTGGCTGCAAGATTGTGTTGGTAAGTTCTGGTTTGACATGTGTAGTACAACACTTCGCTTTGGGAATTTATCCGGCTGTATAATCCCAGAAATTATACTAATTTTTCTAAAATTATGTTAGAGGATTCTTTGAGAATTATATTTTTACTGCCGGTCTTCATACGAAGCAGGGTAGTTGACAAAGCAGCTAAACATGCTAGGATATAAAATATAATTAATGTCTGAAAGATGAAGATCCATTGATGATTATATAACCAGTGTAAAGCCTAAAAGTTGACAAGTTTTAATCTGTGTGAGAGACTTTTTGTTTACACACAAGAAACATATTCAGGAAACCAAATGATTATATTGATACCATACACATTATTAATGTGTTTGTTGTTTAGTGAAGATGTTGCATCTCTTTGTAAGGGAAGAAAAAAATACTTGCAATCAGAACTGTTTTTCTGATCTGGGAAGCCATCTAAGTACAACGCCATGGAGTAAAATTCCACCGATCCTCTTTCTTCTGCCCCTGCGGTACTTGTGAAAAACGATTTTCTTGGTTCCATTTTTTTTAAAAGAATGAAGCTACCGACAGTAGACATGTCTGTACAGCGAGCAGCTCAGAAAGTATGAATAAATTCTTCACTGGTAAGTAACAGATCAGCACGTTCATTTATTCAGCCAAAATACCTGCAGCTAACGTTTTATGAGCTGTGGATCCATTAGTCTTGGCTATTTGGATGTCGCTCTAGATGATTTTTTTTTTTTTTTTTCATTAGCGAGACGGATTAATGCTCAGTCATGACCTGGAAGATTTTTAATTAACCAGTTCATGCTACACTGGTTTTTCCATTTATCCATCCACCGAGTTTGCATTATGATTGCCAGGATAATTCTTGATGGGCTCCGGTATTGTAGATTATTGTGGCCTTGAGATTCAATCAAAAGGCAAATTTACTGTCACAGAAACCTGCTGGTGTTTTACTTGAGACCAAAACAAAATGCTGTAAAATGGTGTAAAAAAAAAAAGTATCAACAAAGTTTATTGTATAAATCTGGAAAATCAAAATAAATTAAATTAAAAAAGTAACTAGAGATGCACATTTCAATTCATCATAAAGTTCAATTTTTTCCCTATTTAATGGTGAGCTGTGGTACTTTTCAAAGGGTACGCATATTTAAATAGTATTATTTATTTCTATTTTTGCAATACGATATAAGCATCTGACTTACAGTGCGTGGCAAAAGTTTTCACAATCCTTGTGTATTGTCAACTCACATGCCGGAGCCATAAATTTGTTTCCATGATCTGATTCACCTCATCCTGCACAAGAAACAGCAGAGAAGAACATGAAAGTTAGATGTTGTTGTGAAAATCCAACAACAACCTTGGGAACAAAAAGACAATCCTTTCTTTCAATTTGTGTTTTCTGGTGCAGAGGTTGTTCAGCTGAAAAGGTCAACTTTACATAGAGGTTCAGGTGTCACCGCCTCGCTGCCATTCTCTGTATTGACCATTCAGGTTTGATTCACAGTCCAGTGATTCTCACGACTTTGCACAAGCCACCCCAGAAAGCCACAGACCCACATGTGTGACACATTCGTCAGAGCTCAAACACACAGGTCAATACACTCGCCTTCAGCTTAATCTCACCTTGCTGATCATGCAGATAAGTATAACTACATGTGAGCCCAATCTGACAAGTTTCTCCCAGGTATTTTTTTTCTCCTACTCTGAAGATTGTCTTTTGAGGGATTTGAACAAAAATGTGCTTTCAGATACAAACTTACAGCCACCAAGTCACAAATCGCAAAGCAAACTCCAGAGCCGCATAAGTCTCTGAAATTGGATGAACTATAGAAATGCTTCTATTATTTTTTTATCAGAAGCTGGGCAATCTGACGATCACGGAAAACACATTCCTTTTCACAAAGACTGATCGTGACACAAAGAATAAGTTAAAACAAGACACATGGATGTACTGAATTCTCTGAAATGCGTGCGTCTCCTGAAGAGAAAAACTTACGACTTTAACAAGCTGCGAGATGGAGACCTCAAACTCCACGGTAACAGGATCAGAAACGTTCTCCACGGGTCTGATGAACTGGTTGTACCGTCTAAAAAGCTTCCTGAAGAGCCGGTCCTCCGCCTTGGATGCGACACAGTCTGAAGTTAAAGGAAGAAAGAGTAGGGAGAGAAAACTGTGACCAAAAGTGTAAAAAAAAAATGAAAGAAAAGAGGGAGTTCAATGAGAACCTGATCAGTTGCAGCCATCCTCCACAGCCCGTCTAATCAGATTCAGTCGCGTTGGGGATGACTTTGATTGAGAGCTGGGGGAAGCCAGGCTTTGTCTCCTTCTAATTATGATGCAGCTTCTCATTAGTGAGCTTTTTGAATTTGTGCTGTAAATGTTTTATGATATTCGATGAACCGTCTGCAAAATTCTCTCTTTAGAGTATCTCTTCACTGCTGAGATCAGAGTAAAAAGTTTTCTTTGAGCAAGTCTGAGATGAGGGATAACTTTCAGTGTTGAAGGGCCAAACGAAAAAAGATGTATTTTCTTTCTTTGTTTTAATTTTGTTGAACACGCTTAGGGAAATTATCGCCTCACCCAATTCTTACCCCGGCCATCTTAAAGTTGTAATTTTCTATTGGTGCCTCAATATATTTTATGTAAATTTAGTTAACATTTTTTACATGGCCCATAAATACCAGTATAGATTTAATGGAGTACCTTTATCTTCACCTTAAATTTGCTTCGTTTTTCCTCTTATTTTCAACATTTACTTTCTTCTCTCCCTCCGTCTCTAGCTTCATAACAGCTCCAAAACAAACCCTGTCAAACCAGGAGACTCTGCCCTGCGTGGGCACACATCAACTCTTGGATATGTTTATTTGAGCAGGTATTAAAATACCTGGGATTAGTATTTACAAAAGAAGTAAATAACAGTGAAATAAGCTCTGACAAGCATATCCGCTCTCTTCCCCTGATTAATCCTGTACGGTGAGTTCAGACACAATATTTCACGATTAACCTAATATAGGTGTGTGTCTGTCTGGATGCCTCATTTCATGACTACATTTAGCAAAAAATATATATATATTTGCAGTTGTATTTACAAATTGTCCTGACGTAGGTTGCCTGAGGGACATTGTGATTATGTCAACCAAGGGGAAGAAGCTATTTTAGCCCAGTGAAAAGACGTTGACTATAGCCTGTGGATAAGATATGAAAGATTTTTTTTTTTTATTTTGGTGCAGGCATAGAAGGTGGGAGGACCAATTACTTTCTCAAGTTTTTCCGCAGAGTTTTTTTTTTAGATTTCTGTTACTAAGCTCTTCTTGGAGCAAAGCTTAAAACTTGTATGCGTGTAAAAATGAAATGAATACCCACATAAAAGCTTAGTAATAGAAATCTAAAAGACGTGACTGCAAAAAAAAACTCAATTGCGTTAGGGATCACTCCTGCACTTTTTAAACACGATAGCTTGTCAATATCTTTCTAAATATATGCGTTGATGTCACAATGTCCGTCGGGGATCAGAGGTGAGTGGTCTTTAGGGGTATTTGGCCGAGTCGGATGCAAACAAGTAATTTAATGATGACATCAATAAATATATACATCAGAATATATAACCTATATATTGGTTGTGTAAAATACAAACAATATAACATAAATTCTTTCAGGTTCATTTTTGGTGTATTTTGATGATTAAACCCATGCAAGGGACTAATGTCAGTGTTTGTTGATTTAATGCAAGGTGCAGCTATTTGTTTTCTCAATGCACCGTATACCTGCCTATGTGCTGTACAATATTTGCTGATTCACCTGTTTGCTGACTTTTCTGTGGAACGTGAGTCTAAACCAGGGATCCTCAAAACCGACCCTTCAGGGTCGATGTCCTGCCGGTTTCAGATGCGTCTCTAGCTCAACATCTGAGCCAAATAATGAGGTTGCTAGCAGCAACATGACTGCGTACTGAGGAGGTGATTCAGCCATTTGACTGCGGCGTGTTGAACATGGGACACATCTAAATGTTGCAGGACACCGGCCCTCAAGGACTGGATTTGAGGACTCCTGATATTCAAGGAAAACCTGCTGCTGCTGTTGTTGAGCATATCTGAAATATTCAAAAGAAAACAAAACTTGAGAATCTGAAATATGTATTTGGTGTACAGTACAAAGGCCCTATGTACCTATATACCTTCAGATGTTATATATTCTATGTAAATCAGCTTAAATGCCTTAAATTTGGCCTCTGTCTCTTTAAAAAGCTCCTGCTCTTAAAGGAGGTGACACTCTGCCTTCAGCACGTCATCACAACAATGCTCCTCCATTATGCAGTTATCAGCCATCCTCAGGAGCGTTGCACTGTTTGTATGATAAGTCCAGCAGACATGCAGTTCCACCAGGTGTTTGCTAGTTGCTGCTGCCGCTAGTCTGGAGGAGTTGAGTGGAGGAGGCACGGGGATGGGAACTCTGTGAGGCGGCACTTGGTGAAAGCAACAAAGATTGATTTTATATAAGACTCTTTTATCCAAGAGTTTTCATGCCTTTTGACAAAGTGGGAAAGAAGAGCTTTTCCACCTTGAAAAGGGTAAAACCTTTTCACCTACTAAAGAGCAGTCACAACAAAACCATGTTAGAGCCAGCTGATTCAGTCTTTGCTGACTATTAAAGCAATTGACAAGTTCCTCCTTCTGCAAGGCCTCGGTTTGGTGAAAAGGCTTTCATTGGCTCTGCTGTTCTGTTAAAGGCATTCATCACTGTCGGCTGTCCAAACTCAACACTGCTCTGTGGACGTGGTAATCTCTTAGATTGTAAATTATTAAACTACTCAGTAGCTGTCAGAATTGACTCAAAGTGGTATTAGGGTCTTATGTTATTGCTGGACATTTTTGAGTAAAAATCAGTAACGCAGATCTACATGAGAAAATATTGTCATTATACTCAAGTGACATCACTTAAGATTATTGGCTACCGATAAAAACTGTTTTTTTTTCTTCCAATAATAGTTCACATCACAAAGTCACAATGACATTTGAACTTTGTTGTGATTTTCTCTAAGTGATATTCAATGTGCAAATGGTGACTCATCATCAGTGAAGGTATGTGTGGATGTTTAGTTTTAGCATCTGTTTAATGTGCTGATGTCCTCTAATTAACTCTCCTGAGGCCAAAATACTGCATATTGTCACTTCAGTTTTACCCTGTTTCTATTCAGTTTCTTGTTTCTGCACATGCACAAATGTTTTTAGAGGTTTCCATACAAATGATCCACATTGTAATTAAGTTTTTACTGTGTAAAGCATTGGTGTCCCCATTATTTCTGGACTGATAACAAAAAAACTACACTGGTGGAAGGATTTGAAAGGCTTGTTCCTTTGACGATGGGCAGCAAAGAGCAGAGAAAACTAAAAAAAAAATAAGAATAGGGAGCACGATATGAAAAGAAATCTTGGGTCGCTTTCAGTGTTTGTCTCCAAAAACCTTTAAAATACTATCATCATTTGACTAAATTAAGCTGGGGAAGATAAAAGCATAAAGAACAAGAGTTAATTGGAATGGACTGCTGACGAAATCCTGCCGACCCTTTTTTTCATCAAGTTCCCGCCTTCAGACACAGAAGATAACCTCTCACCATCACTGCACACAACAATGACACCATGAACCCCGCCGCTGATGAACTCTCGATGGCAGGCCTCCAGAGACAACACGAGAGTTAACCAAAAATAAAAATGAAAACAGCAAAAAAAAACAGCTAGATGAAAAGAAGTGAAAAAGGAGAGGAGAGAAGCTGAAAGCAAAGCCTTCTTAAGATGTCACTCAGGAGATTATTTGAATCCAGAGCTCTGAGCCTGCTGTCTGATAGATGCTTAGTACGTGGCAGCGCTGCTTTAAATGGAGTTTTAAAAAGCAGGGAAACTTCGGAGGAGATTCCAGCGAGGCAGAGAAAAACGTCAAATTGTCATATAAAGTTATGGAAAATAATCTACAAGGTGACACAAAATAGAAGATATTATGTATTTTTAAATCAAAAAACATCAAAATGCCGTCATGATGCCTAATCTTTGTTTTAACATATACAGGAGAAATACTTTCTACTGACTAAATCCACACACATGATATGGACATAAAACATTTAACACGGCAGGATGTCTTTCATGTGGAGAATCAAAAAACAGCCACAGGTGAATTACTTCTTACCATCAGTAATTATGCTTCAGTATCTATTATTACACCTAGATAAACACACATGTTGTGATAAAGAGTATATATATTTTAACAAGAAACTAATTTCATCCACAACAGCACTTGAAATGTGAAATTATTTGCCAGTAAGCAAAAACTTAAAAATAGGAATACTGCTTTACACTATACTGAAGAAGTTAGCAGCTGACAGCTCGCTAACCCTCCTTCACAGCTCAACCAGTCATGGTTCAGCTGCTGAACAAATCAATTTCATCAAGCTTTTGTTTTCCTCTACCGAAGAGGCGATCGAGGGAGCAAAACAAAGGAAGCACGAACGGTTCACACTCCGTGAGCAGCCACAGTCTCTGGCACTTTCCACATAAAAACGTTGCTTTAAAAGCTGAAGGGGAATAAAAACAAAAGCAGGAAATGATATATAGATACGGATCTGCAACAACTCGAAAGCTGAGTTGAAAACGAACAATGTGTGTTTGTTCTTTTCTCAATTCATAATTTTTGCCACAGTTTTCATTCGATGTTTCTCGTACAGTGTGTTTGTCTGGAAATGGCTTTTTGACAAAGAAATGCCTCACAAAACCTGAGACAAAATCCAGATTTTATGTCTGCCTCGTTTTATATTTGTGACAGTTTTCCATACAGGATCGTTGCAGTGTGTTTTTTAAAACTGTGGAGAGTTATGAGCACATTTATGATACCTTAGAAGGCTTTTGCGTTAAAACAAGAGAAGCAACTTTGCTTTAAACTAGGATAAAATATTACAGAAATTATTCTAAATAAATTTTGTGAAATGACAATAAATTTTGCACGACTGAAATCCACCTCAAAACCAAAAAATAGTAACCATCCGATGAATGTTATTTGGTCTAGTAACATACAAATTACATACATTTTGTCTTGAACTGTGTTTTATTTAACATAATCAACAGTTTCTCCACAGATAGAGAGAGAAGAGTTTTGTGAAAAGACAGCAGTCAGCCCGTCTGAGAAGTCGAATATAAGATCATTACACTAAGTTTGACTGCCTTCAATGAAAATATATGGAAACTGTTGATGTTTTTGTCATTTTTAAAACTGTGCAGGTCACTGCTGTCTTTGTGATTTCTTTCTTTCTTTTTTTTTTTTAATGGCCATAAGGAGCTCAGAGGCGGATTGGGATGGAAATGTTTTGTGGAAAAGATATGTGGAGGAGTAATTAGTAAGTCAAGGAAATGTATTTCCATTTGATTCCATGAGTGTCTAGCTTTAAATCAATTAAATGTTTCCAGACAAACATCCTGAATCTACACAACCTTGAGCTAGGAGCTAATGAACCACTCTTAAGACTCATTGATTGAATTACAGCTGGACCTTTTGCCTTGAGTTTATGCGTTTCTACATGAATGTGTCGGTTTCTAATGAAACTCTGGTTTCCAGCCGCGGTGGAGGTTCTGCTTATGACCTTTATTTTTAGCAACAAAAAAAATCCCCCAAAATTAGCATGTTACATCAACCATGTGTGAGCCGTTAAACTTTACTTATCAATTTTTATACATGCAGTGTTTTACAAACATAAAAATAAAAACTTGTATTTTTGAACTATTTCACATTGTATCTGTACCAGACTTACAGGAATGGGCGATTAACAGGCTTCTGCAGCACATGATGGCACGCAGTCGTTTGAATCATTTGTGATGGAACAGAAACACGGAGATACACACATCTTTATCTGAGAGGAAGCCTAATTGTAATTTCCACTCTTCTTCAACAAACAAGACAAATAAGTTTATGTTTTCAGTTATTTAGTTCCTCCATTGCAATCCAGTTTTTCGTTTAATACTGAATATTGCAGCTGTCTTTTTTTGTGTCACTCGTGTTAATCTGATGGGGCACACATTGAAAAGTCCTGAAACCTGATTGTCTACTTGCATTTTGGTAAAAAAAAAAAAATGTCTGATAAACCTGTTATAAGCTACAACATGTGGAATAACAGTTTCTTTCTAGACTACACTAAATGTGTAGATATGTGCAACCAATCAGTATCCGGACTTTTTTTGAAAGCTGGGATTAGCTGAGATAGATGAAGTAAATCTTCCCAAAAAAATGAGTGGAGATGCAGAGGAATGGAAGAGGAGATGTGAGAAGACTGGAGCTGTGGCAAATTAGAATCCAGAGCATCTACAATTAATGCATTCCACAGTATATTTTAAATTATTCAACTCGACATGCAGGCAATGTCAAAACCAGAGGAGAAAGCCAATCTAAGTTATGGAGGCTTCATGAGCAGCTTAGTGCTGGATCTAGATCTGAAAACTGATTCAGACAAGAAAATGTTGCGCTAGAGTTTAGGCAGCAATTAGAAGAAGCATATAGTTTAAGTGCTGCATCCTTGATTAGATGCTGTTAACATTCCAATTTTAAAAAGCGAAAATAAATGTTTTCAGCGCCAATTTGACCTCAACTTGACCCGAAGAGATTAATGCATGGAGATCCTCCTGCATCTTTGGAGCTTTTACTGGGAGGAAAACGTGGTTTACAGTCTCGCTGACATTTGGAAGTGGGGGACGAGATGCAGCAAGTGACGGAAAACAAGAGAACATTTTATGGGTCGTGCTGAAGGCTTGCGTTAGGGAGCCATTTGGCCTCCATTCTCCCCTGAGCGTGCAAATGCTTTTAAAGCAGAGTGAGTAAGAGAGACGCACAGAGGGAGGGAAACATAGATGGGCATAAATGAGGAGGTCTTCATCTCTCACAAAACAATACATATTTATGATTAAAACACGCCAGTAGCAAACGCAAGGGGTTCAGCTGTGCAGGAAAACCCAAAGAAAAGAGAACAAAGCTGAAGAACAAAAGGACGACAGCTTCTGAACCTCGGAGACTTGCGAGTGAAGTGTTGTGCTGGGATCTTAAGGTTGTAAAAGAAGAGTAAAACGAAAAAGAGAAGCTAAATAAATGC
This sequence comes from Poecilia mexicana, assembly GCF_051168715.1. Taxonomy (NCBI): domain Eukaryota; kingdom Metazoa; phylum Chordata; class Actinopteri; order Cyprinodontiformes; family Poeciliidae; genus Poecilia; species Poecilia mexicana. Next base: position 5,907,942 of record NW_028263370.1, on the reverse strand, counting down.
AGCACACAAACTCAGCAGGTTGTCTCTTTATATCCTTCCAAGAAGATCTGCCCATAATAGCTTTTCTCTTTTGATCATCAAAGATGACTGCTTCTCTTATCAGGATGAAACTGGTATGGAAATCATTAGATAGTTTGATTTTGGTTAAATGCAAATAAAATAAAATAAAATAAGAAAGATCTTTAGTATTTTTTTAATTTGTGTTTTCTTCAAATTCAGAAGCTTACAGTTGAAACCAAATGTTTATATGCAGTGAATAAATGATATTTTTCTTACCGTGTGAAGGGAAATCACATTAAACTTACTTTGTGTCAGATCAGTCAGAATTACCTATTTGTTAAATGCCATAAATTATTAATGACAAATTGAAATTCTACATAAGCTGAGTTAGCTCAATAGTAGGTCACTTGCATTTAAAAAGGGTTCATTAAAGCTTTGCTTTTCCCACTGGAAGATAATAATTACCTCTAAATCAAACCTTAAATGAGTCAGAAATCTTTGCTCTTTGCTTCCAGAATTATCTGCAAAGTCAAACCAGCCTCAAATGTGGCATCTAGAGAAGTTGTGTTAAAACGTAAACTGATGTAAGCAGCAAGTCGAAAAGTGGCAGTGAAACTGTGAGGGCTGCAGCAGGATATACCTTTGTGACTCAGTTTGTAAAAAATAAAAAAATACCACACACCCTTTTGTTCTGTGTTGCTGCTTTATAAATACTGTGACTTTAACCTTCTTACCACACAACTGAACACACACACACACACACACACACACATCACAGCTCCCCGGATCATCAGTCATGCATTTAAATCCGAATGCCTCTGTTTCAACACAATGAACAGTTAGACAAACATGCCCACATTGTTTAACTTTAAAATCACCTCAGGCGTCGTTACTCTGCACCATCTATGGATATTCTGTTTCTGTTTTTTTTTTTGTTGTTGTTTGTTTATGTAATTAAATGTGCATAAAAGTCACAACGAAACATCCTCCAGGTACGCATTGGGCTGTGAAGAAAAGGATGTGATGTCTATTTCCCTGTAAGGAACAACCCTCACATTGATCGCTCAATCGCAGTGCATCAGTCGGTGGTCTGATGTTGCATAATACATGAGCGTGGCATACTCTCCCATGGACTTACACAAACATTTTCCTGCGGTCAAAAAGTTTGTTGAGTGCACAAGTTCTGCTTGCGGAGGACGAGGGACTGTCTGTTTTCTATAGTTGGAAGCTAAAGATCACGCTAAAAGAAAATATCTCTATGTTGCTCCAAATGTATCTGTAACACCACTAACTCTGAAGAGCAGCTCCTGCGTTTCTGAGTGTTAATCATTCATTTGTGGTCATTGCCGGTAATTAAATAAGTGGATCATTACTGAGACCTTAATTGCTTTTGTCAGAAGAAATTATTCAAATAATTTTGTTTCTCTCTCTTTGGGATTCTGTAATGATGCATATCATGTTTTCTTCTGGGTCAGTCTGCTCCATTATTTATTCAGTAATTCATTCATTCGCTCATTCAGATACATTTAAACCTTCATACTAAAGGCAATAGAGTAAAAAAGAAAAAAACAACAAAAAAAACCCACTTTTTAAATATAACTAAATTTATGAAAAAAACAAAAAAACAAAACAAACAAACATATGGCTGTGAAGTGATCCCATGTGAGACTTATGCAATGAAAGAGAACCCATCAATAGATGCAAAGCGATAACATCCCTTGGGGAAAAAACAAAAACAAAACATGAACACTAACACTAAGTTTGAAATGAAACCAAACAATGAGAGGCAAAAAAAATAATGCAGATTCACTCCCTGAAACTGGAGCTTAACAATATGAAAAGACAACAAATATTAGATCACAGAAATTTTACTCGCAATGTGAGAAAAGTGTGACAAAATACACACAGTTGCATGAATAAAAAAGACATTTCTGGAGTCTCTTTCTTTGGTACCGCTAATACAAGGGAAGGCAACTGATTTCCATCAGTATTGTTAATTCATTATATAATCAACAGCAATAACGTACAACCAACAAATGAAATCCAAGTGGACTCGTGTCTGAAATCAGAGCGACAACATTTCAGTTACCATGGCGATGAATGAATCATTCTTTTCTTCTCTAGAGAAAAGAGGGAATCAAACCACTGGAGACAGAGAAAGCAGGAGTGAATATTCTTGTTAGGGTTTATGTGAAAGATGATAAACCAGAAGACAGACCATGATGCCACCATGGTGAATCAGACATCTGCTGTTTTTGCTCCAGGTGTAAATGTTTACCATAAGACTTTGATACGCCATGCTTCTACATTGCAAACATTCCTGCAGGTCAGAACCAAGTTTACTCCATCAATGGACAGCGATTAGGTTTCTGGTTGGTTTCCAGGATCCTCAGATCATTTTCCCTTTATCCCACCTTTTCACTACAAATCTTCTCCACACCCGAATCGCATTCATTTCCTTTCATTTTTGACCTGATGAGACAATTTATTGTCTACTTCCTCTACCTGGCATCATCAGTCTATTTCAATCTGGAAAGACTCAGACGAAGAAAAAGGAACAATTAAAAGATTTAATGACAGCAATGAATAACAGTTCTTTGGCGCTCGGGCCCCGGCAGCTGATCTGAGCCGAGATTTGATGTGAACTCGATGAACATCCCGATAACCGATTAGGGATGCTCTCCCCCGGGGCCCGACACTGGTGGTGGAGGTCTGGAAAGAGTGCCATCCTGGAGCCAAAGGATGAGGGTGGAGAAGGGGAGGTGGTGGGTTGAACGCAGCTGGGAAGCGGCCGATGACTTGGGTGTGGATCCTTTTATGCTGAACTTGATTGATGATTGGACACGTCAGGTGAGGTCCAGCGCTGAGGTCGGAGATGAGCATGACGCCGATGGACGAACGGAGGGGATGGAGTCTTCCAGTTTGAATTTTCGCTATTAGCTCCATTTTTTGTTCCTCCTTTCACTACTCTTGACAGTTGCTCCTTTTTCATGCTATGACTTTTTCCAGATAGTCTTCATTTATTTTTTCAAAATTGACTCTTTATTCTTCCTTCAGCCGAAACCGTGTTTCTGGCCCTCTTTTTGTTCCCCCCAAGTCTCAATTTTCTTGAAAACAAACCAGCTTCTTTCTTCTTATGACGAATAATTTCGCAAAAGATTAAAGGAAACCTGTGTGTTCACATCCAAATGACTTACAAACTCTATGTGCAAAGACTCCCATCTTTTCCGAAAACTATTTTTATAGTTTAGCCATAACTGTAACTAAGGTCATCATATTTATGCGGTGACATTCAGCGCTGTGAGAAGGTTTTATATCATATGCCTTCAGCTGACTCAGTCTCCTGACTGAAGACATCCCATCTACCCTCTGCCAGAGTAAACAATGTGCCCTGTATAAATCAGCACCTCACCAAGGGGGGAGGGTTAGGGGCGGGACACGTCCTCTAAAGAGATTATTAATCTGCATGGCTTCGTAAAATCTTGCCTCGGAGCAAAATTTGCATTCATCAAAATTCATTTGCCTTCACTACCATTCTGTTTTCCATCTCAGTGACCCAGTTTGTGTCAATGGGAGCAGTTTTAATGTTCATAATTAGGATCTAAATGGGGCTGTTTTGGTGCGTGGTGATTTGAGAAGAAACGCAAAGCAAGAGGCTAAAACTTCCAGCAACTAAAAGATTCAAACAAAACTTAACAGGAGGGATTCTTCGTGGCCATGAAGAAAAGATGCGCGCTAAACAGGCTCAGAAGCGCGCAGAGCGCGTAACGCACTGCTTAATTAACCCGATCAATTTTAATCTGAACTCGTGATCGCGCTTTAAAAGCTTCAAATCTAGCCGATCTGCAGTCCTGCTTTAGGCAAAGACCACTTACCTTGAGTCTGCAAATCGATCAGAAGAAACATCAAAGTAAACCCCAGGGAAGGCTTCATCCTTTTCCTCCTGTGTGCCCAATCAAGGATCCCCCTTTAATTCCAAAAATAACAACAACAACAAAAAAGGCCGGGACAGCAGTCAGTGTGGTCAATGAGGGAAATAAATAAGATGGAACAGAATGAGAAGATGTTCCGTGTCTCCCGTCGCTCTCGCTGTGGCCGTGCGCTCCTGAATCCAAACTTGACTTGGTTCGTCCCTCCCTTATGAGCGCTCCGCTCCCCTCTGGCGCATCCACTCCGACTTGAAGCACAGGGAGGAAATTAGATCCGGGAAGCGGACAAATCTTTAAGTTTATGTTTAGGAGTGTGACGAAACAACAACAAAAAGGATTGGTTAGTTTGTTTAAAAAAAAAAAAAAAACTTCGTAAAAAATGTAATTACTTCTCTGGTTATCTTTGTTGTTGTTAATATTATTCATTTCTAAAGTGTAGCCTTTCTGATACTATCGAGTTCTTGACAGTCTCTCCAAAAAGTGATGAGGCAGATGTTAAAATTGACGACTTGTAAAAGCAGAGAGAAAAAAAAATAAAAATAAAAAAGCTCTCTGTTTAGCACCATGGAAACGCAAATGAGTGTAAACGACCGCTGTTTGTGGTTTGCGGACGGACTTTCACACAACTGTCACAAGCTGAGGTTTAATGAAGAGTGCTGTGTCTGCTCCCAGCCACTGAACAGCAGCACTGCGCCGCGTTGCGCAGAGGAGGCTGCGTGAGTCTCATCGCTCGCTGTGAGCTCCCCTGTTTACAAGCTCCTAGATTAGGCTGATTGGGTTCATTTTAGCCCCTGACTCTGACACGCTCGGTTTAACGTCACCTAACAAACTGAGTCAAGATGAGACCCCAAGTCGAGCTGAGAAAATGGGGGGAAAGAAAAAGTAATGGGCGTTTCGATGGGGAGGGAAATATGAGAATGACTACGTAACGCTATATCACCGCCCCATTAACGGAGTTTCAGCGGTTTCCAGGAAGTAGCCTGAGCCGCACGGTGCGCTGTACGCTACTACGTTTTCTTACTTCTCAAACATAAACTGTTTATTTTAAAGTTTCACCGTCATCGTTAAAAATGGTGAAATTTGGTCAAATTAAAGCAGTGGCTTCACTTGTTAGCTCGATGCTAAACAACGGAAAGCTAACGGTAGCAGCCGTTAGCAACCTTCCTGTCGTTTTCCCAAACAGAAAAGCGAAGTTGTTGTTTTTTGCTATACAAATTAAATGTTTTATAGCAGTAAACATTTAAAGTGACCAAAGATGATACTCTGAGTGAATCTTTTCTTATATTGATTGATTTATTGATCTTCGGAATGCTTTGTGCATAAAGTTGAAACAGTCTGTGCGTGTTATCTGTCAAAATGACGGATGGCCGCCAGATTTTAAAAAAAAAAAGCCAACAAAGCAGAAAATATTCTGTTACAATATGTAGATATTTTAATATAGAGCAAAAGTAAATGGGATTATGATTAATGGCGGTTGCTATTTCTAGTAATCAATTTTGATCGTATTAAAATTAAAAATCCTTTATTGTCCCAAAGTGGGGATTAATTCAGGTCCAGCAGCAGCAAATCGATTTATGTAGATTCACAAAAAGAACAAATATAAATATACAACAAAATTAAGAATAACATACTTTAGAGTCAATGCAAAATTGGTTTCCCTGTCTCTATGATTAGCTATGTAATTTATGGAAAAAAAATACTACCAACTAAGAAATAAACCGATGCAGTTAGATACATAGGTGCTCAAAAAAGGGGCTCATCTAACCGCATTCTAGGACAGAATATTAACAAAGCCACACAGCTGTGTGTCGATCAAAACTAAGGAAAATCTCTATATAGAGCATACTACTATGCATATGTAAGATATTTTATTAGTAATTTCTTTCTGCAGGTCTATTTTGTTATAGGAAAGTATTGCAATATTCAAACCCGCAATTTAGCAAGATATGTAAATCGGAGCTAGAGCACCAGACGTATTTTGTCTTTACAGAATTATACTATTAAAAATATAAACAAGGGCACAATGCAACCTTTTAGTGGACTGTAATCTATAAAAAAGAGCTGCCTGTTTCCTACTGCAGTAGAGATGAAGATGGTACATTCAGGAAAGCAGAGCTGCATCAAACTTTAATGTGAAACTACAGAAAAAAAGAGAAAAAGAAAAGCAAAAATGTAATTGTTAATGCATGTCACCATGAAAAAAGCCTACTGAGTTTTGGTTAAAAAAACTTTTTCTCACATGAAGTCGTGGGCAGGGCCCAAAATCGCAACAAAATATTTCTGATGTGTGCAAATAAAAGTTTATGTTTGGCAAATAACTTTTTAAGTTCACGAGACAAAAATTTGTTATTTAATTTAGAAAAAAAAGTTATTTAAACAAAAAACATTTTGTTTTAAAAAAAGAAATCATTACAATTCCAAAAGTTTTGATTACAATTTTATTTTCCTTAACTGAGGTTTTTTTTTTTTTTTCATTGAATAATTGGGGAAAAACAATGAAAAATTTAGCCCTTCACCATAAATTTTGCTGAAAAATAATTTGTCCCAGAAGGTATTGAGATTAACAATAATATTGTTGTTGTTTCGGAACCATTTTTAATTAATATAATGGTGTTGGCATAATACAAAAACATTCTCAAAGATCAATAAATTTTAAACGCTGGAAGTGGAAAACATTTTAAATATCCTAAATGAAGCGAATAAAATGAATTATGAAATCTCTGGAAACAAAATTGTCTTAAACGTCAAACTGAAGAATTATGCAGATTTTGGAAAAACGAATCATGCAAACTGAAAATATTGGGTTTGTTTTAATTTATTATCCAATGAACTGATTTATTGTGACGGGCCTATCAATCAATCAACTTTAGATTAACTCAATCGATAACTTTCATCCCTTCTTAAAACACAAATGATTTATGCTAAAGCAGATCAAGCCTTCAATCAGGTACGGTGGAGGGCGCGTCATGCTGTGGCAACAAGCTGAAAAAATTAGATATGCTGCTTCAATGCTTCAATAAAATAAATTAGTTATTCTTAGGATTTTTATTTTGTTTTTATTCACATTTTAATATTTCTCCAGATATAATTTTCTTCCGACTCGCCGATACAATTTAGCTTAATATGAAAAAAGATTTAATTTGATGGAGGGAGAAACAGACGGAAACCACAGAGGCCTCTATCTTTCTGATACATGACGACTGATGAGATCTTTTTAATCAGAGCGGCCCGAGCCCGGTTCTGTCCTCGTGTTTTATTGAGCACCAGCAAGTCAAGAACCACCAGAAAGTCGGGAGCCAGCAGGAAGTTGAGAGCCAGCAGCGAGTCGAGAACCAGCAGGAAGTCGAGAGCAAGCAGCGACTCGAAAGCCAGCAGCGACTAGAGAGCCAGCAGCGACTAGAGAGCCAGCAGCGAGTCGAGAACCAGCAGCGAGTCGAGAACAAGCAGCGAGTCGAGAACAAGCAGCGAGTCGAGAGCAAGCAGCGAGTCGAGAACAAGCAGCGAGTCGAGAGCAAGCAGCGACTCAAGAAACCAGCAGCGACTCGAGAACCAACAGCAACTCGAGAGCCAGCAGCGAGTCGGGAACCAGCAGGAAGTCGGGAGCCAGCAGGAAGTCGGGAACCAGCAGCGACTCGAGAGCCAGCAGCGACTCAAGAACCAACAGCGAGTCGAGAGCCAGCAGCGAGTTGGGAACCAGCACCGAGTCGGGAACCAGCAGGAAGTCAGGAGCCAGCAGCGACTCGATAGCCAGCAGCGAGTCGGGAACCAGCAGGAAGTCGGGAGCCAGCAGGAATTCGGGAACCAGCAGCGACTCGAGAGCCAGCAGCGACTCGAGAACCAACAGCGAGTCGAGAGCCAGCAGCGAGTCGGGAACCAGCACCGAGTCGGGAACCAGCAGGAAGTCAGGAGCCAGCAGCGACTCGATAGCCAGCAGCGACTCGAGAGCAAGTAGCGACTCGATAGCCAGCAGCGACTCGAGAGCCAGCAGCGAGTCGAGCGCCAGCTGCGAGTCGAGCGCCAGCAGCGAGTCGGGAACCAGCAGCGAGTCGAGAGCCAGCAGCGAGTCGAGCGCCAGCAGCGAGTTGAGCGCCAGCAGCGAGTCGGGAACCAGCAGCGAGTCGAACGCCAGCAGTGAGTCGAGAGCCAGCAGCAAGTCGAGCGCCAGCAGTGAGTCGGGAACCAGCAGCGAGTCGAACGCCAGCAGCGAGTCAGGAACCAGCAGCAAGTCGGGAACCAGCAGCAAGTCGAGAACCACCAGAAAGTCGGGAACCACCAGAGAGTACAGGGCCACCAGAGGGTCGAGGGCCACCAGAAAGTCAATAACCACCAGAGTCAAGAACCAGCAGCGAGTCCAGAACCAGCAGCAACTCGAGAGCAAGCAGCGACTCAAGAGCAAGCAGCAACTCAAGAGCAAGCAGCAAGTCAAGAACCAGCAGCGACTCGAGAGCAAGCAGCGACTCGAGAGCCAGCATCGAGTCGAGAGCCAGCAGCGACTCGAGAGCCAGCAGCGAGTCGAGGGCCAGCAGCGAGTCGAGAGCCAGCAGCGAGTCGAGAGCCAGCAGCGAGTCGAGAGCCACCAGAGAGTCGAGGGCCACCAGAGAGTCGAGGGTCACCACAGAGTCGAGGGCCACCAGAAAGTTAATAACCACCAGAGTCGAGAGCCAGCAGCAAGTCGGGAACCAGCAGCAAGTCGAGGGCCAAAAGAAAGTCGAGAACCACCAGAGTCGAAAACCACCAGAGTCGAAAACCACCACAGAGTTGAGGGCCACCACAGAGTCGAGGACCACCAGAGAGTCGAGGGTCACCACAGAGTCGAGGGCCACCAGAAAGTTAATAACCACCAGAGTCGAGAGCCAGCAGCAAGTCGGGAACCAGCAGCAAGTCGAGGGCCACAAGAAAGTCGAGAACCACCAGAGTCGAAAACCACCAGAGTCGAAAACCACCACAGAGTCGAGGGCCACCACAGAGTCGAGGGCCACCAGAGAGTCGAGGGTCACCACAGAGTCGAGGGCCACCAGAAAGTTAATAACCACCAGAGTCGAGAGCCAGCAGCGAGTCGAGAGCCACCAGAGAGTCGAGGGCCACCAGAGAGTCGAGGGCCACCAGAGAGTCGAGGGTCACCACAGAGTCGAGGGCCACCAGAAAGTTAATAACCACCAGAGTCGAGAGCCAGCAGCAAGTCGGGAACCAGCAGCAAGTCGAGGGCCACAAGAAAGTCGAGAACCAGCAGAGTCGAAAACCACCAGAGTCGAAAACCACCACAGAGTCGAGGGCCACCAGAGAGTCGAGGGCCACCAGAGAGTCGAAGGTCACCACAGAGTCGAGGGCCACCAGAAAGTTAATAACCACCAGAGTCGAGAGCCAGCAGAAAGTCGGGAACCAGCAGCAAGTCAAGGGCCACAAGAAAGTCGAGAACCACCAGAGTCGAAAACCTCCAGAGTCGAAAACCACCACAGAGTCGAGGGCCACCACAGAGTCGAGGGCCACCAGAAAGTCTAGAACCACTAGAGAGTCGAGAGCCACCAGAGAGTCCAGAGCCAGCAGCGAGTCCAGAGCCAGCAGCGAGTCCAGAGCCAGCAACGAGTCCAGAGTCAGCAACGAGTCGAGAAACCAGCAGCGACTCGGGAGCCAGCAGCGACTCGAGAACCAGCAGCGAGTCCAGAGCCAGCAGCGAGTCCAGAGCCAGCAACGAGTCGAGAGCCAGCAGCGAGTCCAGAGCCAGCAGCGAGTCCAGAGCCAGCAACGAGTCGAGAGCCAGCAGCGAGTCGAGAGCCAGCAGCGACTCGAGAACCAGCAGCGAGTCCAGAGCCAGCAGCGAGTCGAGAGCCAGCAACGAGTCGAGAGCCAGCAGCAACTCGGGAGCCAGCAGTGACTCGAGGACCAGCAGCGAGTCGAGAGCCAGCAACGAGTCGAGAGCCAGCAACGAGTCGAGAGCCAGCAGTGACTCGAGGACCAGCAGCGAGTCCAGAGCCAGCAGCGAGTCCAGAGCCAGCAGCGAGTCCAGAGCCAACAACGAGTCCAGAGCCAGCAGCGAGTCGAGAACCAGCAGCGAGTCCAGAGCCAGCAGCGAGTCCAGAGCCAGCAACGACTCGAGAAACCAACAGCGACTCGAGAGCCAGCAGCGACTCGGGAGCCAGCAGCGACTCGAGAACCAGCAGCGAGTCCAGAGCCAGCAGCGAGTCCAGAGCCAGCAGCGAGTCCAGAGCCAGCAACGAGTCGAGAGCCAGCAACGAGTCGAGAGCCAGCAGCGACTCGAGAGCCAGCAGCAACTCGGGAGCCAGCAGCGAGTCCAGAGCCAGCAACGAGTCGAGAGCCAGCAACGAGTCGAGAGCCAGCAACGACTCGAGAGCCAGCAGCGACTCGGGAGCCAGCAACGACTCGAGAGCCAGCAACGAGTCGAGAGCCAGCAACGACTCGAGAGCCAGCAGCAACTCGGGAGCCAGCAACGACTCGAGAGCCAGCAACGAGTCGAGAGCCAGCAACGAGTCGAGAGCCAGCAACGAGTCGAGAGCCAGCAACGACTCGAGAGCCAGCAGCAACTCGGGAGCCAGCAGTGACTCGAGGACCAGCAGTGAGTCCAGAGCCAGCAGCGAGTCCAGAGCCAGCAACGAGTCGAGAGCCAGCAACGAGTCGAGAGCCAGCAGCGACTCGAGAGCCAGCAGCAACTCGGGAGCCAGCAGCGAGTCCAGAGCCAGCAACGAGTCGAGAGCTAGCAACAAGTCGAGAGCCAGCAGCAACTCGGGAGCCAGCAGTGACTCGAGGACCAGCAGCGAGTCCAGAGCCAGCAGCGAGTCCAGAGCCAGCAGCGACTCGAGAGCCAGCAGCGACTCGAGAAACCAGAAACCAGTAGCGACTCGAGAGCCAGCAGTTGGAGCAAGCATCAGTTTTTTAGACCAACCCAGTGGAACTAGAACATCCATGATGGGAGAAAATATCTCAGAGTTCCCGACTGGTACATGGTCCGTAAAACTGTACCTGCCCATGTACCGACTTCTCTGAGAACTGATCCTGGCTCCTGGTTCTCCTGTTCTGCCAGCCTTTCCTGAAGCAGAGCATTTTCGTTCATCAGCTCTGCGTTCTGCCTGGACAGGTTCTTGATTTTTTTCCTATTGCTACACTGTATGCTGCGCAGAGTGTCCAGCTGTCCCCAAAGATCGTCCAGCTCTGTGGCCTGCTGATCCACCTTCTCCTCTGTCGTTTTTAGCTCCGTCCGAAGCTCCTGGACTTCTCCTCTCAGAAATCCTTGGACATGTTTTAACGCCTCTGCTTCTTCTCTGTCATCCTGATATTGGCGCTCTTTCTTATACATCTCTTCACAAAGCGACACCAGCTGCCCACGGAGAGCGTTGTTCTGGCATTCCAGTAGATCATATTGTGCTTGCAGGCGACTGGGCCTGCAAGACCGAGACTTGAAGTCCTCAATTTTACGCCGGAGGTTTTCGACGGTCTGTTTGAGCTCCAGGTTTTCCTTCTCAAGTCTTCTCTCCATCCTGTTGGCAACGTTTTTCTGAGCAATGCTGTTGGACTCTTCACAAGTGTTCTTCCTTTGACATGTACAGCAACTGAGTTGGCATCAAAGGGAGATGGATCACAGTCATCAGTGATGTCATAGAGCATGAGTGACATCACTGGTACATCAAAGCCACTAGAAGCCTGTTGTGTGTGGGAGTGTGTTCTGTATTTGATGCCTTGTGGCAGAGGCGCAAAAAGTGGGTATGCAGCGTATGCAACGCATAGGGGCGCAGCACCAGAGGGGGCGCCAAAACCCCGTCTGGAGGGGGCGACGTGCCGATGATGTTTTCCCATACAGTTCAGCGCGCCTCACGCTCACCTCTCGCACATAACGAGGCACATGTAGCGAGTTTTACACTTCATGCAGCGTCGCCTTGGGGGGAGGGGGGGTGTTGAGCGTCGGTCCTTCACCCTGAAGTTTCTTCCCTCGGGGGGGGGGCGCCGATTTATGTTTTCGCATCCACCTGAATAATGTGCAGTTGCGCCACTGGCTACGTTACACAAGTATAAATATTTTCCTTGAACATTACATTAACAAAGTACCTTGGACAAAATGTCCCCTCTTTAAAGATTTCTTTATTGTTATTATTATTTTACATTTTGTGAAGTTTCCACAAACTTTAGTGCACTTTTATAGGACAGACAAAGTCAAAGTAATACATAATTGCAAGGAAAAGGTTGCATGGCTTCTACTGCTTGTTTCAAACAAAATCAAACTTTAAACATGTGGCCTTTCAATTCACCCCCATTTTATCTGACACCTAAAAAAAATATATATATATAAAAAAATAAACTGCATACAGAGCACAGCTCAAGTGGCACAATCAAGTGACAATCGTCACTATTTTTATGCCCTCCGTAATTTTTAAGAAAAACTAAATATTGCCAGAAAAAAATACAAGAAACTGCACCATCCTCACTGAGAGACCTGGGGATGCTTTTCTTGAGCAGTGACAAGGCAGCTGGTCAGAGTACCGAGGTTCACTTACCCTAAACACAGAACCAGAACTACAATGGGATCAAACCACGTACCTGAGTGAGAATAAATCTGATCCGTAAGTGCCATCATGGGCAGGGCAATATTCTTCTCCAGATGTGAAAAGTTGACAGAGATGACACCCCAAAACAATTCCCATCTGTGGTGTGAGTGAAATTTTACAAAGTATTTTTACTCACTATTCTCACTCTGACTTCCTTTAAGGTTGTGATTTAGAAACATTTCTGATTCCCAAATGTTAGTATTGCGAACTACAGGCCCATTGAGGTGAAACTACGAAGAGAAGAACCAAACGTGAGAGAGATTGGAGATTGATGCAGAATGCTGAACACCTTTATTGGAAATCAAAACAAAGAAACACAGCAAATGCAACAAATACAAACAGAATGGATTGTATTTGGAAGAAGAAGTGATAAAATACTAACACAAATAAGAATAGCATTTATTTCTGGTTTCATTGTCTTCCAACCTGTACGCTTTTGTTGTAAATTTGTTTGTTTTGCTCCATTTGTGCGTAATCCTAGTCAAAGGCAATTTTCCACGTTAATGGATAGAAAAGATTCTATTCTATTCTATTCTATATATAACAAAACTCAGACAGAAACCAAGGTGCAAAGATGAAAAAGGAAAACATGAAATGAGATTCTAACAAAATAAATGAGAACTAAAGGAAAAGTGAACAGAAACAGACCTCTTCGTTCATAACACATCACCGCTAAGTGTTCCCTGTTTTTAGGACTTCGCTAGCTGCCCATTTCTTCTCATTTCAACACAGCCAAAACTATCAAAACAATGTCTTCCCTTTCCCTTTGTTCAGCAGGAATCAGTTTACGCAGTCTGATCCAGTGAGACGGCAGCTGCACAAAAAGGACGGATGAAGAAGAAGAAGAAGAAAAAACAGGACAATCGCAACATGGATAATGTGCTTTTGATGTCTCCTGCGTTGCCACCCGACGGACGCTGTGTTCACAGTGTGGCGTCATGACACACTCCTCATCTTTGCCAGCCACATTACAGAAGCGGTATAAGAGGGGGGAACTGGGCTCAAAATCAGTGTTTCTGCCAGGACTCTTTAACACGATGCCTCCAGAACCTGTCCTGCCATGAAATGTTTAATTCATGTCTGTTGTGAAAGCTAAGTCCCGAATCCTCGCATCCCCTGTTTTTCGCCGGATTTTCTTGCAGTTCGTGCTTCCTTCGACCTGCATCTCCCTTCACTTCGCATACCTGCGGCACACTCCTGGACCCGCCCTCAAATGTGGGCCATCTTTCGTCCTCTAGTTGAACACAACGCATAAAAATATCCATCTGCCTCGCTGGAACTTTTAGCCCATGCTGAATTATTCACGTCCTCATATCTCCACCTCATCCCCATGACCCAGAGAAGAGCTTTTATTGTGAACCCTAAGCATTTATTTATTTATTTATTTATTTTATCCCTCCCTGGTATGATTGTGTCACTGAGGAGAATTTAATGGAGTAAAAGCCTGAGGGGTTTCTAAGAGCTTCTAGGAGGCAGAGATGTAAATATCTAGACTTTACTATGAAGGTCAGAGGGGTTGGGGGTGGGGGGAGGGGTGAAGAAACGGGGTTAGGGCTGCCACAGGGAGAGCAGGAAGTGTGATTCTCAAAAGAAATCAAAAGTGCTCCATTCAACACATTATGTCAGGTAACCCAAACAGCTGTCTTCTCCTGCAAATTGCTGCAATCTGATGCAACAAATGGCAGATATGCAGTTTGCAGGAAGAAAACAGCCTCTGACAACAAGAGGATGAAGAAATCCTACCGACAGTCACAACAAAACGAAATGCAGCAGGCGACTGGAAGGTTTTAGAGCACGCTTTGAAATATAGAAGCAATTTATTCAGTTCACTTAACTAACATAAGTAAATAAGCAACTTGAATACATTTTTGAAAAAACACATTTTGGATGTAAAAGATTTTTTTTTGCCTAAATTACTAAATTGGCTCACATGTTGATATGGTATTTTGTATTTTTATCTTTTTATTATCTTTTTATTATCTTTTATGTTCTTTGATAATCATTATTCTTTTTATTATCTTTTAACTTGTTCTTTGCTTTATAATTTGATATAAAACTTATTCTGCTCAGATTATTGTGCTCATACGGATCACGTGAACAGGGCGTGCTTGGCTCTGGTTGACTTGGGTTGGGCTCTGATTGGTCTGCTGGTTCACGCTCTCAGCCCATGATTGGCTCATGGTCGGAGAGCGGCTACCTCTGATTGGATGGCTCGCCTGCAAGGATGGAGATGGCCACTCCCCCTTTGCACGCAGGCATCCCTTTGTTTAAGAGATAAAATACGAAAAAGCCCGCGGTTTTAGTCAGAGTCTGCTGTGGATCGCGTTCGAATGCCCAGCTACGTTGATGCTACTGCTTGTCTCTAGGCCGAAGGCTCTCCGGCCAAGTTTCACGAGGTAAGCGCTGGTAACCTGAATGAATCGAGCATCACGTGTTTAGTCATAGAGTGTTTTGTACTGTATTCTGTGGGGAATAAATCGAGGATATTTGTTCTAACAGTAACAGTGTTTGATGCATGTTATTTTGCTGTAATCTGTGGGGAAATAAATCGAGCACATTTAATTCTAGCAGAAACAGCGTTTGGTTTCGTTATTGCCGCCGATCTCCTTCGACCCTGATTTAAAATTTCATAAAACACATGTATACACACTCCCTACTAATTTTTGGCTCCTTGAAATACAATGTCTTTCCATTTCCTCAACCTTATTCAGGACTTGTTGGCTAGAGGACCTATATATATATATTTTTTTAAGTTAGAAGTGGCTCAAAGATGGACACTCAACATGAATACTAGGTGTAAACAAAGTGGCAAAAACTCTCAAAATGCACAAGAAATTCCTGTATCCAAGAAAAATGACGAGGAGATAAGAAAAGCATGCAAGAAAACCTGGTAAATTGAAATAGCAAAACCGGAACAAAAAACTGATAAGGACAAAGTGAGACCCTGTACACAGTCAGGGTTCAAATCATGAAAACGGTGCCGGCGTTGACTGTTAATTAAATGAGGATCCGACGTGAAAAGGAAGCGGAAAACACGACGAATGAAATCAAACCAGAGTGAAAGAAAGCGCTGCAACAAACAGCCAAGACAATGTCATCAACATCCAAACAATTATCTGTAGTCCATGGCATCCACAGTCTGTTCCTATTTGGAACCACACCAAAATTCAAATCTGTTATTTTGATGGTGCAAGAAAATAAACATTTATCTGAGACGTAAACAAATTTTTCATTCTAAGCCAAATTAAATTGTTTTTTATAAATGTCTCAGTTGTTGCTGCTTGGTATGAATGAAGGCTGATTTTTGCCCTTTGCTGTGTCTTGAACTCGTACAAGACCCCTGCGGTTAACTTAGTTTAAGACTTTTTATTTTCTTCTTGCCTAAACTCGATCAAAACCTTTTGTGTTTTTGACAAAAACACTTGTAGCGATCTCGCTCCTGAAAAGAGGATTAACAGTCTGATGCTCACACCTACACACACATGCATATGTTCATCTGCTTGACTGAATAAAGCAATAATTTGTTTGTCTCTGCCCACGCAGGCCTATACAGAGTTTATTGCCTCTTACGACGCTTTGTGCAGACCCAAGTAAAGACGTACATAAGAATGATTTACGTCAGCAGCGGCACACATCACATTTTCCAACCAGAACCCATGGCTTCTGTGATTCAGTGCTTCTTCTTCTTCTTCCTCTCCTTTTTTTGTTTTTGTATTTGTTTTGAATTTCCCTCGGGACAGTAAAATGTCACGACGCCTGTAATATGTTGTCCAAATGTAGGTTTGCTCACTCTGACTTTAACAGTAATGAATCTAACTGGTGACACCAGTTTTTTTTTTTTTTTTTTTTTTTTTTTAGCATAATCATCTTCACATGAACATGCAAAGAAATTTCTGAGCTTTGCATTGGGACTAAAATAAAGCTCATTAGTTTGGAAATTGTTTGATGGTTGCATTTTGTGAAAGAGATGCTGCTGAAGCATAACCAAAGCACCTAACTTGTCTATATTGAACTAAAGTTACATCTAACGTCCAAATGTAAACTTTCTTGACAAATATAACAACTACATCCTGTAGGACTTTTCAGATGCTTTGAATAGAGAAGAATTTTACATACTGGGATTTGACCAGAGTTCAAAGAAAATTAGGTTTTTCTTTGTGGACTTCCATCTCAGAGCTGTGTTTTGTCCTTTCTGGTCATCCAAGAATACATCATTCCAACCCTGATACACACTCCCACACACGCGCACACACACAAAGCTGCCATGCAGAAAGATCAAATGCCAAGTAGAGCTGGGAGGGGGTTATCCAGAGAAACACTGACTTAAGTCATCATGCTAACCTGGCGATATATTCAGGGGCCACAAAGACACACAAAAACTCATCTGAGAGAAAGAGAGAGGGAGAGACAGAGAGAGAGAGGGGGGTTTCTGTCATCTGAAACTGGAGTGGACATGCTGCACATCTAGTGCCGCATCATTTCTCATTTTCCCTTTCCCGCTTTTATCAGTTTGCAGCTGGAAACTTTGCAGTCCGCGTGCTGAACGCCACCGTACACATCTGCATGCACACAAATGAGCAAGAGTTCAGATTTTGCACGCAGCTTGTCCCACGTTTTCAGCTGTTTGGGTGTGCAGCGTGAAAAAGGACAGATAATTGGGTTTATCACAGGCATATTTTTAGTCCCCGTTTCTCCACACACAATTTACAGAAGAACGCAAAAGAGGAGAAGGAAACTGCAGGGAGAAAGAAAAAGAGGAAGGAAAAGGAGAAGATGACAGGGGGGAGGGGGGTGAAGGATGCTATACAGGGTAGAAAGAGATGGGAAGGAAAATGAATCGCAAAGATGGAATCTGGCACGTGTTCAAGTTTTGTGGAGTGTGTGAAGGAAATGCTGTTCCCACCCTGAGGCAGTGTGCAGGTTGACAGATCTGACGCGCCCTCTGGTTTACCGCAGGATGTGTGGGTGGTGGTGTGTGTGTGTGTGTGTGTGTGAGAGAGAGAGAGGGACGGTGGGTGTAGGAGGAGGGGGGGGTATGTGCAGGGGTCCAAAACCCTGCTTATTAAGGAGAGCAACCTTAGCCAACGTAAGCAGCACGGGGATCTAAATTACCCAGCGTGATTCAGACGTCAGCTCACACTGACAAACAGTGGAAGGCATGGAAATCTAAATCTCCTGGTCGCTGTGTGGCATCAAGCATCAACATCGACTCCGGGGCAAAAAAAAGAGCAAAAAAAAGTATCTTGAAGCAAAACATTTTTTTTTTTTTTTCTATCTGTAATTCAGTTTGGACATTGTTTTAGGAGTGGTCCAGAATAAAACCTCAGACTCAGTGATATTCTCTCTTTTTTTTTATTTTGGAGATCTCAAGATGAGCCCAATGCTGGAAGGGACATGTAGTGTCTCCTCCCAGTCATCTGAAGGGAGGTAAGCATCAGAGCCGCCTCCATTCTGCAGCTCCTGCCGTTGGTTTCCCATGCAGCCATTTGAAGGAAGGCAAAATTAGGCTTTTATGCTTTAAACTTTAAGCACTAAAATGCACTTTTATGTGTTTTTAACTCATGTGGAGTTAAAAATCGAATTCCTTTGTTCCAAAATTGGATCAGTGATTTTCAAATATTATTGAAAAAAACTTGGAGATTATTATTTTTTTCTATCCTTTTGAGTTTCGTTAACTTCCACTTGGACAAACAAATTATTTAAAACCCTTCTTTTTTTTTAGAAACTTACATGACACTTTTTGTTTGTGCTGCAGATGCCAAGAAGATGAGTGACGATGTTTAAGGTTTTTATGGCTGAAGTCATCTTCTAAAAAAAAACACACACACATTGTTAGTTTTCCCCTTGCTTTTCAGAGGTTGCAATAAGACAAAACATAAACTACTTTATTAAAAATCGCTGCCATAAAATGATTTAAAGAGGAAATGCCAGATGTACTTCCACTTCTTGTTGCAACAACTGTGGCTTCCTCTGCTGTTACAGGTCAAAACTGACTTATCACAGACAACCAACTATTACATCCAGTTGCTCAAACATTTTTACGCTAAAGAAGACAAGTGTGGGAAAACGCGCCTTATTTCCGTGGATAAATGACACAGGTAACAATTTGCCAACTCAAACAGAATCGCAACGTAGTAAAAGCAACAATCTAGCGTCTGAATCCGTCCTTCACCGACACGCAGCAACAAAGATCTGCCAGTGTCCTTCCCCTGCCAACCTTATGCTGATATCAAACACACTTACACACACAATATATACGAACGCACAGACCTAGAGGGGCCACAGTAAATATGCGGCTGGTCGATAACTGTCCACCAGAGCAGAGACGCGTAGTTTTTTGCTGATGTGCTGCCTTCAGGTCAGAAATCAGTGCTCCACTTTTGCTGAGATAAAGAATTTGGGCCCTTTAAATCTTACCAGGGACCATTGTGTGTGTGAGTGTGTGTTCATCCATGCAATAGTGGGTTAAAAGTAACTGTCTGTCTTCAGGGGGTGCTCTGAGATAGAGAGTGTCATTATTTTCACCATAGAGTGACTCCTGGTTAGCCGATTGGGTTCATGAATTGGAAAACGGACGCTCGCAGACTCACAAAGGCACTCGGCTTCAACGGAGCAAAGAGCATTTATTGTGTTTTGTCGATTCCAACTCACTGCCTCGACCATTAACATGCTTTTTGAACCTAAAGACCGAGCAGGATAAACCTAGGAAGCGTACGTCTACAGTGTGAAAACAGCTTTACACACACATTCACAAACCCTCACACACGCACTGACTGACGCTGACGTTCTCAGTCAAAACCTGCACAAAACAACTGCAGGAATGTTAAAGGCAGCACACCACGTGCCTTCGCTTTCGTCGCTTTATGTTCGATTTTCTAAAGTAAGAATGTACTTTAGCCACTTTTTGCCGACCTCGTCAGCCCACCTGAGCACTGAACACATCATTCAATGTCACCTTGTCACAACTCATACTTACAGAGTCTGTAGAAATTACCTCATGACATAATGTGCCCTTATTTCTCACCCCCAGGCTCTTAATGTGACAGCAGCTCTTCTACATTTACTCTGCTGTCAATATTTAACACCAAAGAAGTGTCGGCAGATGTGAAACCTGGAGATGAAAAAAACTCTCCACGTGTCACACAGCATGTTAGGATGGAGTGTTGTTCACAAAGAGGGACTGTGATTTAATCATAAATCTTATCAAATGAAAATCTGTCATGCTTGAGTTTTATACATGGGACACTTTGAACAAATGACATAAAGTAAAAACATTTTGTCAGCATATTATTGTAGAG
Organism: Poecilia mexicana; assembly: GCF_051168715.1. Lineage (NCBI taxonomy): Eukaryota > Metazoa > Chordata > Actinopteri > Cyprinodontiformes > Poeciliidae > Poecilia > Poecilia mexicana. Next base: position 5,888,163 of record NW_028263370.1, on the reverse strand, counting down.
TTTCAACACAGATTTGTTTTTATTCAGCTTATTTATTTATGTTAGAACACAGTTAGTGTGGAAAATCTTTTGAAATTCATTCATCTTATTTTACACGTGTAACATCACATTGTTCCTGTGTGGATCTACCCTCTGTAAAAGTAAAAAAAAAAACAAAAAAAAAAACCGGAATAGACCCTTTCCAAACTTCTTCTGTCTTTAATGTGACAACTTGTTACATTAAAATGTGCCGCGCACACGTCAAATCATAATTTCTGTAGCTTCAGCTTCATTCTTTCTTTTTGTAGATGTGAAACATCCTGATTTGGCAGCAGTCCCTCACGCCACCTTTCAGGTTTTCTATCTCTGTCAGATGACAGACACATTACTTTTGTTTGGATGTATACGTTCAGTCTCTGTGAGCCTGAAAGCTAAAGTTGCTCATTCCTAAGCTCGCTGGCTGAAATCTGTAATGTTGGGTAAAAAAACAACAACAACAAAAAACAACTTGATTGGGTTTCATCCAGCTTGAGGAAAAACCCAGTTCAATCTGAAGAAAGTAACCCCAAATCACAAATCAGCTTCCAGCATGTTTCTCTGTGGGCATGGCGGCTGCAACCAATCACTCTTTCACTGCTTTTGCATCACTTTTTGTCATGTAGTCTTTCGGGGAAGTTTTCCTGAGTCCTCTCTCCGAGATTGTCTGACAGGATTTTTGGTATAGCATGTCAGGAAAAAATAAGACAGACAAAAAAAAAATAAAAATACTAAGCAAAGAAGAAAAACGCAGCGACGGAGACCAACAGCAGAACAAGTAACATCCAAAGTAGGACAGACGATGGAAATGTAGTGCTCTCTAAGGGGACGGTGGAATAATAGTTTTATAATAAAGAAAGGAAGAAAGGTGAAAAAGACACAGTGTTCCAGTTGTGCGTCATTAAATATTGGTTTGAATGGAGTGAGTAGAGGAGAAATAACTATCCGCTGCTTACGTGTTCAGAGTTTCCATATGAACAACGCAGCAGATGGCTTCACAAGAGCCTCAGTGTGAATATACCAGTCTGTCTTTGACTTGAACCCAGTCCAAACTTTCACAGTGGTTCAAAAACATCAAAATTTGTCCTGAAGTAGTCGTGCAGGTGTGTTCATCAACTGGACAGAGAAGAGGGTTGTAAAATCTGTCGTTCCTCTTGGAGGTGCGATCGAGCTGCTTCAATCCTCGCACAAGCACCGGTTCGCATTTAAAGTCCAACGTTGCAAATTCAACAAGTGCAGCAGGCTGCCCCGGTCAGGCCGAATGCACATCAGATATGACCAGCATCAGCCGAATTATGTTTGACAAGTGTTCAGCTTTTGATGCTGATTCGACTGTTTTCTCTTCTGCGCCACAGAAATCCTAGAAGTCTCCATATCTGCAGGGAGAAAAACACAGCGTGATGACTGCATTCGTGTCTCTATATAAAAATCATTTTATGCAAGAAAAAAAAACACTTTGAGTTAGATATTCCTGGGAGTATTTTGATATTAAAAAAAATGTCTTGGATGGTATTGTTTGAATGTTTTCTAATGAGTTGCGAATTAAATATTAAATATGACAATTACACCTGCGAGACTTGATTCTACCAAAATGTTTTAGGCTGTTCTTTGCTTCTTCAACTGCTTTGATCTTTTGTCAACATCAGTTGGCTTTAGGTCTGGACTTTGAATGACATGATTATATATTTTATCTAACATGTTTCTCTGTCCAGCCTTTCTGTCTAAGCTGAAGGGAAGAATCTGGACAGCCTGCCGCAGTGTTAGCCTCCCGCCATCTGTATTGTTTGGCATGTGGGCTGAAAAGTTCCAGTTTGTCTAATTTGAAAGCATCCCGTTCTTCGCTTTTATCGCGCACACTCCATAACTTCTTGCAAATATTAGATTGAGTCTGTTTTGTTTCTCCGTCAGCGGCTTTCCTCCTGCCTCTGTTCCATGAAAGACAATGTTTTTTGTTGTTTTATGTAAAACCTTGATCCTACTTCAACAATTGTGTAATACTGACCGTCGATTCATCACGTGACACTTTAACGAAAACACACTGAATGTTGCGTATGGAAACATGACAAAGTGCGGAAAGAAGCAACAGGTCGAATACTTTGGTAAGGCGCTGAAGATGGCCGACAAGAAATGTTTAACAATATTGGAAACCATGTGTCGAATTCATCGTTATGCATTCATAGTCCATCCATATGCAACTTTGCAACAATTATAAGTCATTTTCATTCCTTCATACCACATCGGTCATAACATGGATTACCTGAAGAAATAAACATTTAGAAATCAGTGGGGAACTTAAATCTAATGATGAACTGTTGCTCACTTCCAAGAGTCAAAACACTTTGTTATTTAATGTGATTTTAAGTCATTTTAACTGGAGCCTTTGGTAGTTAGAAATTATGTCAGGGTTCATCTGAATGAGTGACTGGCCTGACTTACTCTGTGTCATCAGCTGTGGGCGTGTTGTAGCTCTGGAAGAGAGGCTGCATGAAGAGTCCCAGAGTTCCCACCACACACACCAGGATGAAGATCCAGAGAAAGAGGCGATCTATCACCATGGCAACGTACTTCCAGTCCTCGATGATCTGGAAGCCATAACGGAAAGTCAAAAGTCGTGACAGGTTCATTTTACCGTAATCCGTATGTTTTAAACCAATCAACCAGATTTCTTCTTTTACTTGCCACTTTAATCTTTCTGACCGTTCCAAATTAAAACAAAAGTTTCACAGAGAGTCTGAAACTTTGAAAAGAACAAAATTACAGCATCTTGGAAAGGAATTGAGGCCTTCTGAACCTTTTACATCTATGTTAAAGATATATTTTATTAGAATTGCATGTGATAGATTGAAACAACATAGTGCATTTGTGAATTGAAAAGAAAATTACACAAGTTACAAAATGTTTAGAAGTGAAAACCTGAAATGTGTGGCAAGCTTGTGGATTCAGCCTCTCTGGGTCGTTTCATTACTTTTTACTAAAATCACAGCAAAGTTTTCGGATTTTGTCTCTAACTTTATAATGCAACCGTACTTTAAACTTTCCTATAATTTTTTTTTTAATTTATATTTAAAAATCTCTTTCACCCCCCAAAAATGCTAGATGTACCCCAACTTTGCTTAATACTATTTTTTTGTGGGATAGCCCATATAAATACATTGAGGCTGTGATGTAAAAAAAAAAAAAGTTCAGGAAGTAGGAATATAATTTCAAGGCACTGTAAACACTGTGTATTTAGAGAGTCAGTCTTTTTCTATAGAGCTAATATATCACACATCAAAATCTGTTTTTTCTTCTCCCATTCACCTCCTCTTGCGCATCAAGAGAGGGGCTAATGATCTAATGACGATTTTTATTCTATCTCTCCTCATTTCTCTGCATTTCGGCTCCTCACCCCTTCATTGCCGTCTTCCATCTTCATGTGTTCAGCGATGTATTTCACTCCATCCACTGCTTCTTCCAGCTCTGCATCCAGCTGCGCCGCTGTCGGCCTCCCAAAGTCGGGGGAGTCCCGGGCGTCGCCCGTCTTCCAGCAGCAGTTGTACGCCGAGTCCTCGTTGACGTAGAAAGAGTTGCAGTCTGTGGGGATTCCTCCCAGTCTGGCGTCGGAGTGCTGCCTCCTGCCTGCGTCGCTGTGGAAGCTGCTTTTGCTGACGGGGCTCCTGCTGGTGAGCCTTTTGCGGAGTTTATTGTGGATGCTGGAGGAACCCGGGCGTCTCATGAGCAGGAAGGTCGCGAGGCGAACCAAGAAGAGGCGCTTGACCCAGTCTGGCATGTAGTGAGTAGACGGGGAGCGGTGATGCACATTGAGGACACAGGCCGTGCTGACGATGGAGAATGTGACCAGCACCATGGTGAACATCAAGTATTTGCCTTGAAAATGTTCAGAAAAAGAGAAAGAAGGGGTAAAACAAAGACATATTAGTACATCTACTGCACACTAATGTGTGGGTCGAGGGCTGAGCTTCTCAATCCACACCGCATCATTCCTAGCTGACAGAATTCATAGACTTTAAAACATGACTTATTCGTACATAATTAAAAAGTAATTATCTCTAACAACATAAATCCTACGTCTGTTAAGCTACAGGGAATTAGCTCGTGAACAAGTCACTTTAAATGTCATCTAGAAAACCTCATTTCAGTATTTAAGAAGTGACTATGTTAAATTTTCTCCAATTACGGCAGAAAATAATTCCCTGATGCTTTCCAGAAAAAAAAAACAACAACCAAAAAAAACCCAAAAAAAAACACTATGGGTATAACATCTGGAGGATGTTTTAAATTTCTCTTTAAGAATCAGCTGTGCCTCCATTTCCAACATTAGTGAGCTTTTTCTTTCTCTTTCTTGTTCTCCTCGCTTTAAGAAGAGCAGGAGCTTCTTAAAGAGACAGAGGCCCAATTTCAAGGTGTCAAATTACAAAGTCAAATTTCTTCTAAGTTACGGTTTTTTATAACAACTGACGGTAACATAGTTACTTGACTGTGCTTTAAAATGGAATATGTGCCTCAAAAATACATGAAACTGCCGCTGTAGAACTCTGCAAAGGCCGTCCATGATCTGGAGGAGCTTTAAGACTGTGGTGTTGGTTTAGTCATGTGCAAAACACAGATAAGGTATTTCTTTGCTGAAGTCAGTGCTTCTAAAAACCTATAAGAATGTAAAGTTTTCAGGTTACTTTTTAACACATCAAATTTTCACAGATGATAATTTGTTTTTTACAAAATCAGAAAAACAAGTGTTGTCCGGCCTTGAATCAGCCCCGCGAGCAGCAAACAAACGCAAACTTCACAGACCTATGAGTGGCACCGCCAGAGAGGTGGGCGGCACGATCTTCGATATCAGGAGCAGGAACACGGTGAGGGCCAGCAGCACCGAGATGCACAGCGTCATCTTCTCCCTGCAGTCCGAAGGCAAGTAGAACACCAGGATGGCCAGCGACGTGATCAGCACGCACGGGATGATCAGGTTGATGGTGTAGAACAGAGGCTTCCTCTTGATGACGAAATCGTAAGTGATGTCGAGGTACGTGATGTCGCTGGGGTCCTCGTTTTTACGTGCCGGGAGCGAGACGATGTCCCACTCCCCGCTCGGCGTGAAGTCGTCCCGGCTGGCGAAGTCGCTGGTGAGGATGAGGTCCACCTCCGTGTGGTCGTACGTCCAGGAGCGAAACTTGAGCGTGCAGTTCTGCTGATCGAAGGGGAAGTTCTGCACCTCGATGGAGCAGGCGGACTTGTAGATGGCTGGGGGGAGCCAGAAGATGTCGCCCGTGTTGGAGACCACGGCGTTGCAGTAGAAGGAAACTTCGTACACTCCGTCGGCACTGTGACACGTTCAGAGATCGGGCCATGAATATTCAACAGCGAGCAATCTGTCGATTCAACAGTACGGCCACGGTGATCTAACGTTTTCACTTTTTCTCTGCGCCTTCAGCTTGTTTTTATCAGCTTACATTTTCCACCTTACTCACTTGTTGTAAAGCACTATGTCAGGAAGCCAGATCAGTTTGGAAGGGATTCGCAGCTTTTTGATGCCTTCATATTTTTCCGGGTCCCATCTCAGTCTGTAGTCATTCCATTCCTACGGAAAGAGCAAACGCTCTTATCAGCGAACCAAAAAATATATGAATTGAGATGCAGACAGGGAATTAGAGAAAGACTGCGGAGTACCTGAAACAGCCACACATTGGTGGTCATGATCTGCTCCCTCTCATTCTGCAGAAACAAACAAAAAAACATTGATTGGATTTCTGCCATATTTTAGTTTATCTGGTCAACTTTAAGCACGTTTTAGCAAAATATGTGAAAGACGCCAAAATACCATATTTTTCAATAGTTCAATGGTTTAGTAGAGTAATGTAGAGTTTCTAATAACTTAACTATACGCTTATTCACTCTGTTTCATAGCAACTGTTTTCTAAGTTTAGGTCAGAATCATGAAACATCAATGATGTCTGGGGATGATTTCTCAAACTTAAAATAAATGATTTCCTTAATTATTAAAAGAAATTAAAAATAAGATAGTATATTTGCGGACACGTTGTGCTAATGCTCTTTTTCAGTTGGTTTTTAATTAATGTTTTGTACATTACAACCACAGGTAATCAGACAATCAAACAGATGAGAGAAAACCTGAACTATTTGATCTGCATGCAAAGCATTTTGGATAAAGGAATCCTATTCTGCACATTGGGCTGAGCTCATCATGCCAACAAGGAACACAGAGGCAGCATCAGGTGGTCTGTATTATATTCTTTGGGCCCTCTAAACGTGTTCATGATTTAGAGGGCCTCACTTTCCACCTGAAGATCACTGTTAGCAGAAGTTCTCCATCCAATCTCATCCCTTTGCAAAAAAGGAACATGCAGAAAATGTAATCTCTAGATGAGCAAGGTTGGTAAAAATAAATAAATAAAAAACAACAAACAAAAAAACGTTTCAAAATAAAATAGCCACGTCACAGCCCAGATGGACCATCAATGATTCATTCAGTTTTACAAAAACCCAGACGTCCGACTAAAACAATATGTCTGCAAATTCTGCCTTGTATTCTCGCAAGTTCTTGTTCTGCATCGAGTTTGCAGCTCATCCAAAAATCAAATGGTGCTGTAGCTGTTCGACCTCGACACGTCAGTCACGTATCACCGGGAAGACTCAGAGAGACGGGCAAGAAGACTCACACTTGTTCCCAGCTGGCAGCGACTTCAAGATGTCACTTCATCTAACCCGCGAGCCTTTTTACTGAGACCCTGTGATGCAGAGTTTGAATGTTTGCATGATCACATCACATCTCCATCATTATTTACTGTTTTTTTTTGTGAGGAAATGATTATGTGTGTGTGTGCGTTTGTTTGTAATACCTTGTGGGGACGATTTTCCTGACATATACTACGTTGTGGGGACCAATCGCTCCTCGTGGGGACCGAAGCCTGGTCCCCAAAAGGGGAAACCCTGTTTTTGGGTCAGGGGTCAGAGTTAGGACTAAGGTATGAATTGAGTTTTGGTTAGGGTTAGGATTAGGTATGTGATGGTTAGGGTTAGGAAAAGGGTAAAGGTAAGGTTTAGGCTGTAGAAATGAATGGAAGTCAATGGAAAGTCCCCACAAAGATAGCAAAACAAACATGTGTGTGTGTGTGTGTGTGTGTGTTTTAAGAAGTATCCAGTTAATGCAACGTAACCGTATATTTTCTAAACAAGTAAATGACCCTCACTGATGCAACAGGGAGTTCAGGTGATTTAGCAGTGGTTAGATTTTATGTCATGAAATCCATGAAGCTATTTAAATCAAATGAGTTTATTTTAGAGAGAAAATGATTAAATATTAGATAAATATCTATGCAGTCAGATACAGAAACGGTGTAGATTTGTTACAGAGATCTCATCAACTACAATTAGTAAAGCAGCACAGAGTCTGTTAATTAAGCTTTATGTCATACTAAAGATATTGCCTGGGTCAGTTTTGCATAGATAGTCACTCATCTCACACCATAATTTATATTTTGGACTTTTTTTTTCTTCATAATGCAGTGGAGCCTCCTGAGAAACAACAGAAAGTTGTCTGGTAAGGTGCTTTTCCAGTATATTAAACAGAAATCTATCAGACATGGTGTAAAGATGGAGTGGGAGGATGAATTATCATCTTAATATCAAATTATACTTCTTCAGTTTGATGTTTTGTTTCACAAAAAAAACCCAAAAGGATTCCACCAAAGTCAAGAGTGTAAAAGAGTTGATTAAAATCTGCTCCCATTCCTCTTCTCTCTTACTTGTGTTAACAACGGTAAGCTCACGTTTTTAGTAGCAAAAACAATGTTGCAGTCAGTTCTCGTCTGGAAATTAGACGCTCAGCAGCCTCTCCGGGTCCAAGAGGCTCGGCGTAAGATGGGCTCACGGAGAGCAGCTGATTAAAGATGCATGGCGTCAGAGACACTGGGAAGTTGTCTGCTCAGAGCCCAAAGGGTTTAAAAATAAAAAATAAAAACAGCGGAGGTACAGTTTGCTCACAATGCTGCCTTATGTTGGATGATATAAAAGGATCGGCTGTCATGTCACCAAATTAAAGCCCAAATATCTGGGTTTTCGACCCAGCATCGTGGTTTTCTAGTTGAAAAATCTGGATCCCCTGAAGTAAAGTTTAGCTCTTTCACAAAGGGTGGCCCATTCTGTGGAAATCTGGAACATTTTACAGATGACATAAGGAGCAATAAAACTAAAAATACTAATTTAAATATTAAAACACTGGCAGCTTACATTGCAGCATTAAAATGGCCTCTTGGCTTCTGGTCTCATTGGAGCGCTGAGTCTGTCAAGACGGCGACGTCTTGGAGGCTTTTCAGAACCAGGATTGCGCAGCTCTCCGAGAACTGTCCACAGCTTGAGATGTTGTTTCATAACCAAACCACACTGACAAAAAATATTCTGCCCTTCACTTTAAAAAAAAAAGCAAATATTTGCATAATTTATTTATGTTAATCTGTTCTTTGTTCAGAGTATTTACTTATGTTGTGACATGAAAAAGAAAATCCAAGTAAAGTTAATTTAATTTTGTCAGGTAAATAAAACAAAGCTGAACTTTGTATAAATTACGAAACTGTTTTTAATGTAGTAAATGAAATTTGCAAAGTACGCTGTAAAATCTTAAGTTAACATAATAAATCTGAGTTTGTCGTACTTCTTTAACAACCCCTTAAAAAGAAAATACTTGATTGAAACAGTCTCATAGGTATTTGGTGTTTTGAAATATTGAATGAAACACCGTAAAGATTGTTCTTTTGTTTTTTGTTAAGATAGGCTCGTAATGCATTTTCTGAAAAATATTACAATCTCTTGTATCTTGAATAAATATTTTGGACCTTAATACTAGATATATTTGTGTAAATACACTAACTTGATTTATTTTTTTTGTTGATTTCACAGATTCAGTTTTGTTAAATCTACTTCACCACAGGATCTTTTTTTTTTCAGTGCATGTTTTAAATTTCTCCAGAGCTTTGTCTCTAACCTGTCTGAGGTCCCTTTGCTCCTCATGAGGCAGTTTTCCTTGTTAAGTTGCACCAGATTTTGTTTAGAGCTATCATGATAAAGAAAAAAGGAGCTAAATAAGAGCCAGCATAAATTTTCATGTCTAAAAAAAACACGACATGAAAAGTTTAAGTGAGAAATTAGAGACACGTTGAAGGGGTATAGAAACTTTTGCAAAAGGACTGTATAAAATCTTTATATTATAATTGAAATATTATAATGGGTCTTCAATGTACCACTGAAACTTGTCCCAAAACCCAATTTTGACGATTACTGCAGATCATAAAGTATACTCACGACACTGATGAGCTGCGACAGAGAAACCTGTATGGAGATGGTGACCTGTTGGCTCTTATTCACCGCAGGTCTGATCAGCTTGTTGTAGCGCTCCGGTCCCAGCAGGTGGTTCACCAGCCGCTCCTCAGCATTCTCTGCTCTGCTGTCTGCAGGGCAGAAAAGCACGAGCAACAAATACGCCCCGATTGTGTTTAATTTCAAATGGCTGCAGGCTAAATCAGCCATTAGGAAAAACAGACACAAACTCATGTGAAAACATTACATCAATCAATCAATAATTAATGTGATGGATAAATGCCATTTGTTCGTCCTGTGGTGAACCACAATGTCAGGAAGCTTCTTTTTACAAAAAAAAAACTGACTTAGCTTCTCTCATGTGTTTAGATGCCAGTTGGATGTGAACAATAAAGCTATTGATGCCTAACCCTATCACTATTACACCATGTTCACGTTTGCTTTGTCGATGTGATTGGCTGAGCATTTTGCAGACTCTCAGAGAAGAAAAAACTAACAGAAATCCAGTCATGCATCCTATGAGACAACCTCTCGAAGCTTTGTGTTTGCACAGCTTTAAATGATTGGTTATGTAAAAAATAGAGCCCAGAATAACTTGGAGGCAAAATGGGTTGTTTCTTTTGTTTTTTTTCCGTCTCATGACATTTGCCGTCATCGTGCCTCCGTTGTCAAGCAAACTTACAAAAGCAAAACGGGCATTAAATATCTAGATGGCTTGCTTCATTGTGCCACATGAACTGCCTCCCTTTTTTTTTGTTTTGCAGTAGATTGCGTGCAGCGAGGGCAGATGTTCTTGTTGCAGATGCACCATGCCGTTTCGACTTTTATGTCAGACTGGGTGTTATTTGTTTCAGTTCAAATGGGGCGAATAAATGCATTAAAGCTAAATGAAACAACCAGTTTTCAGCTTATTTCAACCCAAAGGGACAACTAGTTTGCTGTGCCGCTTGCAGAGGGAAAGCTGGGTTAAACCTAAGGATGATGTAAGTTAGACTCTATCCTAACATGTTGTGCAAAAGCTGAGTTATCTCCCATTTCTTTATATTTTGTTTGCATGGAGAGAGATGCCCTTGCAATCTTTAAATTATTCTTTTTGTTTTGTATTTTGCACAACTTTTATCGTCCCCAGCTCTTTAACTGAACCTATGTTTAAAAAAAATGAAACACTTTGGCAACAACGGTGTGATTCCCAGAGGGGTTTTTACTGAAATAATTGCCATCAGGTTGGATGAAGTTCTCTCAGACTTTCTGAGTTGAATGATAACAGCCTGATGTAAAGTGAATGGCCCAGCTGGTTATCCGTCTTGAATCAAATTTAAAATATATGAAAAGAACTGAAATGGGAGTACAAAGAAGACACACCAAGAACATCCCGGATTAAAACATTTTCTATAGAGATCGGGTCAAAATCCCACCTGAGCGATGATGCATTGATCTTTATGCTAGGTTTTTTTGAAGTCGTCCATATCAGAAAAATGACTTTGAATTACCCAATATTGAGACATTTCAAGAAATAAATGTTCAACATGTATTCCCTGTTCCATTAAACTCACGATTTGTGGACTGACTTGTTTTGATTTGATTGTATTTGCTGGTTGCCCTGGGTGTTAGAGACATCCACTGTGAGTTTTGTATCAAAAGGCAGATTAAAATATAACATTGACTTGTTCAGTACTTATTACTCTGCTGTATGTGGATTCAAATGCCTCAAAGAAGCACAGAAGGACAGAATCAGTGAAGTTATAGAGCTGCCATTTTTAATCTGTGGATTTCACCACAGCCGCTTTGAATGAGCACTGGTGCCAAATACAAATACGCAGCACTAATCCAGCACAAATCTTCTGGCCTTTTAAGGAAATGCAAACACAGAGAGCAACACTGTGAAGGACTCAGAAGGCTGCTCAGTCTCTCTGAGTTGTACAGTACTTCATCCTATAAATTATTTAAAACCTTGTTTACAGAGATATGTATCCTGATGGGTCCAATAGGATTTTTGTTTCTGTTAAGTGCATCAACTGTAGTGAGTTGCCCATTTTATTCATTGATGCTGGTAAAATGTCCTCGCTGTTTGATTCTGACCCGGAGGAAAATGCTGAATGTGTCAGTTTAGTGATAAAAGAAGCCAAAAAAAAAAAAAAAAATCCCACAAGGCTCCACAAAACAAGAATCCAGGGCAGATTATTAACAAAGAGCCAAGAGCCACTCAAGTGTGTTCTCTGAGAGAAGCGACGCTAGGCTTTCTTGGATACATGAACAAAAGTAGCCCTCGGTGAATTATTCAAAGAGCCCATCTGCTTTTACTTTTGAATATTTTTAGAGTCTGCACACAACAACTGTCCAACCTTCCAGGTAGACGGAAGAAAATATCTCTAAACGAGAGTGAGACAGATGTTACCCAACCGTGAGTTTCAATTAAAAATTAAGAGATGATTGTTTTCGCTGACGTCGTTGCATTAAGAGTTGTTGGAAATTCTACCACTAACACTTTGTGCGAATCCCTTTTTGTCAAAAGGACAACACTTAGCAAGATTAATCACTCAATCTATTTCTTCTAAAGTCTTTCTGAGGAGGTCTGAATGAAAATTGAAAGAGGTTTTTGTTTGGGATCACAATCCTGTTGAAAGACCTAATGGCATCTTTAGCTTATGATCCTGTTTGTATGAAAATATTTTTCTCATAATGCCTTAAGAGAGGCCATCATGCCATTGCAGTTCCAGAACATTGCAATGTTCCAGTTAAAAAAAAACATTTCTTATGACATTATTCTTATCCAACCAATAGGCCTTCACATGCTCTCTTACTATGAGCTCTGGATATTTCTTTTACCTCATCCAGTGCCTGGTGGCACGGTGTGTAATGGCTGCTTCTGCAACCCAGAGGCTAAAAGAAACTGACCTCTGCATCATTTTCTATTTATACCCCACAGAGCAAGCCGGTCATTGGTTAATAATGAAACATTTCTATCCACAGATATCAACTTTAAGATTAAATTATTAAATCAAATTATGGATTGGCTTACAGAATTTTTTAAGCCACGGTTGATTTTGTTTGAAGGATAGTTTGTCAAAGTGAGAATAAATGAACACAAAATAAACCATATAGATTTTTTTTTTCACTATGAAATGATGCCAAAGCAATAATCGATTAATTGGAATGTAGGCTTTTAACACAACTTTACCAGGGCTGCCAACAAATGTGTTTAAAAATGGCCGAATAGTGAAGTTGGTGGCTGAAAACATTTCTTTAGCCAAAAGGATGAGAAAGTGCAAAAAAAGTTATTAAATGAAAGAGAAAGAAATTCAAAACTGAACAGTATGTCCCATAATGCGTGCCTCGGTGTCTTATTATTATTAGCAAAAACTGACAAAAACTCAGTCAAAGCGGGGGATTTTTGTGCAAATCAAGGCCACCGAACATCGTTCATGTACAAACTTGTGTGTGTGTGTGTGCGTGTGTGTGTGCGTGTGTGTGTGTGTGTGTGTGTGTGTGTGTGTGTGTGTGTGTGTGTGTGTGCGTGTGTGTGTACAGGGGGGGAGGCACGTCGGTCATATCTGAAGTAGTCCAGAGATCTGTGTGCTTACATTGACATCAGCACCATGGACAGCGTCTATTTCCTCCCTCGGATCATAGCACTGAATGAATTCTCCACTAACACGCTGTTAGTCTGAACGCACTGGAATCGAAATTCATGTTTTTCATCGTAAAGTTTTACGCTTAAACGCAAGGAATCGAACATAACTTACTTGTAAGCGACAGAATGAGGACCAGGAACAAAGGGCTGGGTGTCATCTCCTTCCCGCTTCCTTGCACAAACTTGGTACTTTCCGACGTTGCTCTTCAAAAGAAGAAATTTAAGTCCATTTAATGATGAAATTCAATCCGTGTAGTCCATCGCGATGAAACAGGATGTTTTCTTTCCCACAGTTTCAGAGCAACTCGTCCGGTTTTAGATACTTGAATTTTTCAGAATGGAAAACATGGGAACATGGAGACAAAAAAAGGTTCACAGCCTAAAAATTGATTGTCAAAAAACACATTGTCGTCGTTTTATCTCAGAGCGTCAAAAGCCACGCTGTTTTTTTTTTTTATTTGTACTTTATTATTTTTTTTCCGCCGCAAGCAGCCACTGTCACAACGTCGATCCAGATCAAACAGCCAGAGACGAGATCCACTTTGGCGTCGCTGTTGTCTCCAGAAATTTCAAAAGCAAACTTCTTTCTCTCTCTGTGACTTGACCCACCTTCAACCGGCGGAAGTTTGCAGATCTCTAATGAAGCCTCTGATGCGCTCCCGTTGGAACCGCGGCGCGCACCGGGAGCGCGCTTCAGCTATCACTGGCGATCCGTCTGTTACCGCTTGGAGTCAAACTCACTGAGGGGACTGAGCTCATTCAGAATGAGCAGAGTCCCCATTTGACTGTTGGGGGTGGAGGTTATGTGTGCGTGTGCGTGTGTATTTACAACTTTGACATTTGCAAGGTATCTAGCAATTTAGATTAACTTCTACGGAGCTTTTTTTGTAAAAAAAAAAAAAAAAGAAAAAAAAATTTTCTAGAATTATTAACATCAAATCTAAAAAAGAGGACCAGTCAAATAATCACCTTGTGGTAACATGGGTTGATATTCTCTCACATCAGTCTCTTTTCTGTTTGATAAAGGTTCAACAATCCAGTTCAGAGGATGTTTAGCTCAGCAAGTTGTTTCTGGAACAATTAGTTTTCCTCTCTCCATTCATTCATGCATGAGTGAATGAGGGTAGGTGCCTATGTCCAGGCAGAGTACACTCTGGACAGGTGGCCAGTCCACCAGAGGGACACAAAGAAGAGACAACCAATTCACACACACACACACGCACGCACGCACACACACACACACGCACGCACGCACACACACACACACACACACACACACCTAGGGACAAATTACACAGACTAAATAACCTATCAGTATTCACAGTGAAAGGAAGCCATAGTATCTGGAAAAACTCACACAGGAAAAACACACGCAAGCAAACTCCATGCAGAAAAACCTCGGGTTGGAATTTGAACCCAGGACTGTTTTGCTACAGTGCTACCAATTAGAACCACCATGCAGTCCAAGTTCTGAAGTCCTGGTGTGAAAGCAGCATGTGGGACTAATTGATCCATGTGCCGGCTTATTTCACTCACCATTATACCTGATAGGAGCTTGAGAGACATTCAGATTCATTTGCCAGTAGCTGGATGGGTTGGTTCCCTTTTGGGAGGGGGTTTCATTATCAGGACTGTTCAGAACTCGGTCAGTCATTAAAGGTGAGTCCCATTCTTTCTTCAGAAGTTGGTTTATTTTTGAGCCAGTAGGCACGGATCACGTCTGGGCCAGTTCTTAATATGTTGAACTGTTTGTTGGAGCCATTGAGGAGATCCGTGTTGGCGTTCACCATTTGAGCATGCTCAGAGGCACAAAGCAGAATAGACCAGAACGTTCTGCACCTTCCTCACACCTTTTCTGCATATGCGACTCCTGGATAAAACACCTCAGATTCAAAAGTTACAGGCTTGTCTTGACGACGAGGTCTGTTTTCATGCTGCTTTTCTCAAATTTTCCTTCTTTTTATAATTCTAATCGAAACACGGGTGAGATTCGCACCTTCAGATCAGGAAACGGGTGATTTACTTGGGTGGCTTTATTGACGTAGTTTGCATGTGCATACATCCATCACGGATGAGGCCGTATAGCCAGCCTTTACACGGCCCAGTGGAGATTTCAATCTGCTTTAATGGAAATCCGTGTCTGCTTCAGTCAAGTTAACTGGCACAAGGTTGCCACATTTCACAGCAGCTCACAGCGCACTCACTCACTAAGTCTCCTTCTCCATCATCACTTTCCACTCATCCGTGCAGATTTTGGGGGTGAGAAATAAGAGCCGAGATAGTACGAGCCATTTCTGTCGCCTTACACTCAGGACACAATGTATTTGCTAACAATCAATACATAAAACAGGTGAGTAGCTACAACAGTAACAATTTATGTTTGTTACTCTCTGTTCTGTCTGGGTTCTGTTTTCTTTTGTAAATACAATAATAGTTTTCTATATGAACTGTCGAGAAAAGTCGAGCTCAGCCCACTTCCCCATGCTGGAGATTTTAGTTTAATAATAACAATAAATAAAGTTATCTTTAAAACTTTACACAGGTGACATCAAGACCCAACAGTAGAGTCAGACGGTAATAAAATTAATCTGGTTGTGTGTGTTGTTATTGTGTCCTGCTTTAATTCTACTTTTTTCTATATAATCATAAAAAATCATAGTCTGACAGAAGGAAAGTTATGAAACAGGAAAAGCAGGTTTCCTGGAAAAAGAGGAAGTTTCCAGCCTGCAGTGATTAAAAATAGTTCAGACTGCTCATTTTGAGCACTAAAGGTTTAAGGAATAAAAACTAGACGTTTTGAGTAATTGGATAAAACCCAGAGTAAAATACTTAAATTAATAATGATAACTTATGATTAAGCCGATAATTAATATTGGTTTAACCGGTGGTTGATGTTGGTTTGATTATAAGAATATTTACACTTACTCTTATACTTATTGAAATACTTACAGGTGAAAGAAGTAACTGTAACATGGTGTCAAATGATTAGAATAATGAATTATTATTGGTTTCTTTTCAGAAATGTCTGTAATAACTCACATCATGATTATAATAAGAGTAACTAATAAGTAATGGTTATTATAATATTATAAGTGAATGCTAAATCAGAGAAACTAAAAGGTTATAAATGTGATTTTGACATTGAACTGGAAATGGTGTAAAATGTGTAACTGTAACTAAAGGTCACTGATGTTGTGTTGGAGGTAGATGGTAGGTGAAAGGTCAGGTGGAAAGAGGAACTGATGGGAGAGCGGAGGTGTCTTAAGGCCTTATTGCTAAACTTTAAACGTACCTAAGAGAAGGTTAGACACAAGAGGGCTGTTGAGCAACTCGGGGACATTAGAACAGACATCAGGTCATGTCCAAAGATGGTGATGGATATGAGATTATCGGTCCAAGCAGTCAGCCAATGAAACAGGCACAGCAACAAAGCTAGCCAATGCAAATGCACCAAAAGGGTGGATAAACCCTATATAAGGTGAGTGCAAAAGAGGAATCTTTGGTTGGATCCTTCAGGCAGCTTCGAGCCAAGATCGAGATGGACAAAGAACTCTGCAGCTGAAGAAGAGCCGGGGCCACAGAACCGAAGACTGTTCTGCACATGGGGACCAACCCGTTAGCCCCGCAACATGTGGCTTCAAATTGCACTTTTCTCAGCTGGGTTCGAGACCCCAAAGACAAAGCCAAAGACAAATACCAAGGCAAAGATGAAGATAAAGACAAAGACAAAGAACAAAGGCAAAGAGGAAGAACTGGTGTGTTCCTTCCATGAGACCAGCCCTTCTACATCTCGAGAGACCAGAAAGATGGTGAGACGAGGAGAAAGGAGCTACAGAGCTGCAAGACAAGAAGGAGAGGGCCGCTACGAGCATGAGGAAGTCACCCTGAGGCCCGAGACCTGCCGCTCTGACTCAGTACTCTTCCTGTACTGGGAGCCTCCTGCTGCTGCAACGCCTTTTTCATCATCAGGCCAGTTCTGGGGTTCAAAATGCCAAACTCCGTCCGTCTCTTTCAAAGTTTTCCTTTTTTAGTTCACAGTGTCAGCATTAGGGAAAGATAGGCTAGATTATTGATTTTACTTATTTGATTATTTCTGCTACTGATTTAAGCTGTACTGACCCTTGCAAAATTGCCTTACTAATAAAATAATTAGCATTAAGAAAATCTAAAAGATGTTGTGGACATTCAGTTAATGAGTCACCTTAAAGTTCTTTGATGGTTGTAAAATAGCTATGAAGTTTGATTCTGGGAGGAGAAAGTGGAAAATGTTTTATAGGTTGCTTTTGGCCAAAACTAGAACAACACCCTTGGGACTCGCCCGAGTCACTAAAACCAACCTGGTTCAATAACAAGTGCAAGTTGTAATAAGAGAAAGAGCGACCGTTAACAGGTGTGCTCTGTGAAACTAGCTGATTCCGGGCTACTCTATCTGGCTAATTCACAGGGTGAAAAAGGGTGGGACATCTGGATGGAGGTCGTTAGAAACCAGGCTAGTCTTTCTCGCACCCAGCTTAAACAGAGTTTACTTCAGTTCTGGGTAGGGTAAATCTCGGCAGATTTAGGAAACTCAATTCACCCGTTAGACGGAGAGCTGGGAGCAACATCTCCCTCCTCTCAGAAGAGGAAGTAGAGAGAGAGAAGGGGGGGGGGGGGGTTGTGCAACAACAGAACATATGCTCATCTCCATAGATTAGAAATGCATGTGAAACAAGCATTTTTGTCCTTTACTTTAAAAAGTAAGACTTTTGTTTTCTAGATTCATTTCTCACAAATAAAATGTTTATTTCACAATTTGATGATCTTGGCTTACAGCTTATAAAAACAAAGTACAGTTTCTAGAAAAATCAAAATATTGCATAAGGCCGACGACTTTCGATATGGCAAACAGAAGTGTGCAGTAAATCGGTGACCTCGCAGCTTTCCAGGTTTCGGTCACTCACATTTTATGTGAGGGGGGTTATCCACAAAAGACTCAATGAAACTTTCTCCCACCAAAGTTTCTTCCAACTTTGGTGGAAGAAAAAGGTGCGGTTGAAAAAATGTGGACAACCCTGTGTAAACTGTTGATTCACTGAGGCTCCAGCTAAAGTAACCTGGGAAACCGTAACAATTCAGCAATAACGCAAGTATTTTCCTTCTTGTGTCATTCCATTTTTTTTCCCAATCAGCTGTTGGTCACAGAAGGTAGTCACTCTGAGTTTAAAAAGCAGTAATGCAAAGACTGGTTTGCAGGTCAACCTGCTAATTGTTTAGAGATGATCTCGGGTTAGCTTGCCGACGACGTCCGTCGCCTCAGTTCGAGGTTTGGAGATTGCAATGTGGAAATGTGGATTTGAGTTTCACAGACACGCTGACAGGAGTGGGATGTTGTGACAAACTGAAGATGCAGATGGATTTCATTACAGAGAGGAATTAAGCGTCCACCCCCCCGCCCCCCCCCTACCTACATGATAACTGTACCAACACAGATCTGCAATCCATCATCAGTGAATTAGATTCCAGCTTTTATGTTGACTGTCAACATGTATCTCATTTGTGTGGGGGGCTGCAGCTTGGCTGATTTCTGAATTTGAGGCAGAGCTGCTGGCAAACCTCTTCTACGAGTTTACATTTTCAATATTTTATATATATATATATATATATATATATATATATATATATATATATATATATATATATATATATATATATATATATATATATATATATATATATATATATATATATATATATATGAACTTTGAAAACTAAATACGTGGGCCGGAGATACAAATTGAGTAGAAAAGCCGATTATAGCGCAGTGCTTCCAAGCACCAATAGGCAGATATTAGGGAGATAGGATTTATTTAAAAGACTAACGCCACTGAAACCTCAGCAGTCTTAAATGCAAACAGATGCATCAGGTAAAGAGTGGTGAATTCATTCACAAATATTTGCAATCAACTTAGTTAGGGATGCAATATAAAACACCCACCACAAATGAATTTCAAGGCTAAAAGTAATACATTTACCTACACAAGAAAGCACTTCCAACATTTAAAAAAAAATTATAACCAGTTGAATCTTTTAATTTATTCAGTAACTCCATGTAACAATGTCCACTAGTTAACATTTGTAGATGTTTTGCCTCATTAAAAACCCCTCTGAGTGAATTACAGTGTTTCTTTTTGTTCCCTCCCTAAACAAGAAACTGATGTCCAGGAGTTTTAGATCAGTTTCTAAATTTGATTCTGTTTGATTGGGTTAACTCTTGTCAAATTTAACCAGAGCATGCTTTGGTTATCCCTCTAATTCTGAAAGGCCTGGCAGATGACACCCACTTATCCATCTCCAGAGACTTTGCATACACTGACTGGGCATTCATCCAATCGAGCTTACTAGTGTGATTGGCATTTTTCATTACAAAAGCCTTCACTAAGGCTTAGACTCTCCAATATGTGACAAGTGACAAAAAGACACGAGAGCTGCGTTTGTACTTTTTTCCAGAAAGCAGACTTCTGTGTCTTTTTATTAAGGATAAAAACAATTATCCCACTTTCCCAGAATGCCTTTCTTTCTATTAGATGACTACTAGAAGTTTCTCTGTGAAGTTATTACGTAGTAGTTTGGGTTTCACTTTGTGAATGGTGCTACTGAAATGAACTAACCTTTCAATAATACTCTTAGTCATCAGATGGGTCTGTAAACTTTTTCTTCCATAAAAGGAAAAACGTTTTTGGGAACCATGTGGACTGATAAAAGTAAACTTAAAGTTCATTGTCGCAAATGCTGGTCAGTTTTGACCCAAAACCTTTAGGTGTCTGCTCAAAAGCTGAAGATGGATTTTCTTTTTTTTTTTTTTTCAGATCAGGGTGAGTCCAAGCATTTATCCAAATCCATATTAAAATGACTTTATTTGAGGAAAATTATGGTTTTGTGAAAAGGTCAAACCAGAGAGCAGAACTAAACCACTGATGATTAACTCAGTTAATCCCACATGACATTTTCATAAAGCTGAGTTAGAGCAAGGTTAAGTACTTTTCATTTTAAACATAAACACACAAAAATAAGTACGTCAACCTTTTCTAGAATCTGCAAGTTGCCTAATTGGAAACGGTTTGATTTTATTGAATCTTTTTTGCAACAATATAAACTTTAACGCAATAATACCCCTGAGTCTAGGTGCGCCATCATCGCTAACACGTTTTCGTCCAACATCAGAAGACCGGAGACATGCTTCTTCAAACCCCGTTTAGTTATTGCGCAGCAGATGCTGCAAAGAAACAACACACTTTTCACCACAATCTCATTTTCCCTCCCCTCTAATCTGTTGGCCTATATTTCCAATACTTTCAGCGTTATTGTGCGCTTTGCTTGGGTTCAGTCTGAGGCCAGAAGTGAAAACTGGGTTTGTCTCGTCTCAGATTCCACAAATCAGAGCCTTTCGTGGGTGTTTTACGTCAATAAATCTGTACTGTAAAAAAAACAATCAAATAGGGTGAGATGACATTTCTTTAGTTGTCATCAATCAAAGCATATATCGATAAAAAGAACAATTGATTGAGCACAGACAACATTGCAGTTTTGTTAAAATATTATCAAGACATAATGAAATCTGCTAATATTTGTTTTTAAATAAACTTGCCCATCATTAACATCCATCCTTTATCTCTACCTGCTCGAGACAACAGAGTTAGGAGCATTATCTGAAGTTTACAGGCTTTAGTTTTAAGTCATTACAAGGTTAAGCAGGACCTAAAAGCATAAAAAGTGACTCATAGATCAACTTAACAATGGAAATAACATATAAAAACCTTAAATACAAATTTCTGACTATTGTCTATACGTCTTTGCTCATTCAATGAAGTAAGAATTTTTAAAAAGCCACAAAAGCTGTTCAGTGCTTGTCAGAGGGTTGAGGACTTTTATCAGTGAAGAATTTTAATTTAAAGTAAAAAAAAACTGTTTACAAAAGAAATGTAACACAAGAAGTTTTTAAATTTGCATTTAGGAGAGTAGAAACAAAAGCGTTGTCCTAGATGAAGCTGTTTAGCTGGATCTGAGCACAAGCCTCCTGGTTTTATAACTCTGGTTGACCTGATCTAAGATAAACACAATGACTTGGTGCCCAGACAAAAGCCTGTTTCATAATTAAATGCATAATGTTTTATTTTTAGTAAAACTGCACTGAAACGCACAGACAGAGGCACATCTCAATGTTGTGTCATCCCTCATTTCAGAAACTGAAACTCATTTATTGAGCAGATTCAGATGAAACCAATCTCTGAAGTTGGGTGTATTGGTCTGGTGTCTCTCTGATCAATCTATTGATACCAATCCTTAAATCAGTGGTCTTCAGCTCCAGGCCTCCAAGTCTGGTGCCCTGCAACTTTTATATTTGCCTCTGCATCAGCAAACCCAAGTCAAATAATGAGGTCATTAGCAGGAACTGAGCTGTACAATGAGGAGGCGAGTCAGCCATTTGTGATTCAGGTGTGCTGGACGTCTAAAGGTTAACGGACGCTGGCCCTCGAGGACTGGAGTTGAAGATGCATGACCTTGAATTCTCACGTGTCAAATCCTGCTGGAAAATAAGATAAGATCAGCATCTCCATGAAGCTTGGAGAGGGAAACATGAAGTTCTGAATTTGGACTTGATCTCAAGTACCTTGGATCGTGTGCTGCTCCACTCTTTCCATTTTTTTTTCTTTTAATCTTTTGACTTATGAATCTCCTCACAGCCCTTACATGGATTGTCGCTCTATAATCGTCTTAAGGCTGTGCTTGCCCGGGTTATTTGAGCACCTTTCTCCATTACTGCATTTAAACGCGACACTATGAACAGTTATTTTCTTTAGCGGTGCACTTTTGTGGCTTAACCTCCTTGTAAAAGCTTTTTACCTCCTGCTGGACATCCGTCAAACCTACAGGGTTAAACTGTGATCCTTGAGCCACACATGGAGCTGCTGCTGCCATTAACTTTACATTTTCTTAAGCAGAAAAAATTACTGCAGTGTCCGTCGTCTCCTTAGAGCTTTCATTTTAAAAAAAATAAAACACTTACAGTAGTTTTGTGTGTCAAAGCAATTCATGAGTTTCGCATTTCGAATAAATTAAGTTTTCTATGATGTTTAAACTTTTTGAGAGGCATCTACAGGGAGCCTTCCAGGACGACAGAACTACACTGCCACCAAGAGCTCTCATCGTGAAATTACCAACATCTTCGAAAACCTTTACTGGTGATGAGGTGCAAAACGTGAGCTGCAGACAAAATTCTCAACAAGCACAAAGTTAGAAGAGCATGTTATACATTTATTATTGAACCAGCTTTTGAAATCCAAAAGATGGGGGTTGGGGGAGTAAAGGGTTTTAAAAAAAAAAATCATTGCACTACTTAATAAAGTATTACCATAAGTAACTCTCATACAAAATGTACAAATGTTTGTTAAAAATTTCATCATCATCATCATCTTAAGCCTTCAAATGGTTTTGGTTACAGACATAATACATAATGAAACTAAATATAACACCATTTGAATAATACAGTTTCAGAGTTTGAAGGAAAACTTCTCAAACAACCCAGCGATCAGAATGAAAGCACGAATCATACCGTTTGCGCCATATTCTAGTAGATAAAAACAAATAGTGGGACTGAGGTAATTGCTAGTGTACCAGAAAACAAAACGATGCAATCGTACGACAAAAAAAGAAAAAGAGGATGCATAAAATCACACATACGACATCTAGAAACGATGCAGTCCACACTGATTCCCGTGATTTTTTTCCTAGACGGATGACGCAGAGGAAGAGCGTACATAAATAACAGATTTAGACATAACTGTAGTTTGCACATGATGGAAAGAAAACAAAACCAAACATCTGGTTCGAATGCGTTGGTTGTCCTACGATGCGAGTTGGACCCGGAGAAGACGCATTGGTAGAAAAGGCATTTTGGATGCAGGCCTCTAAAAGTGGCTCAACAAACTTTCAGAGCACTTCATGCAGTGTCTCCTGGAAATGTTGTGCGTTAAGATGAAACAGGCAACGAAAACGACCTAACAGTAGTTTGAATGGAACATCTTTTTATATTATTATATGACAAATCAACATAAGACCAACGGGAAACAAGTAGATTAACCCCCAAAATGTTCCAATGAAGGGCGGGATGAAAGAAAATCTCAAAAGGTGAGATGATGTGCATAGAAAGCAATTATCTGAACAATCTACTGCTTTGTAGTTAAAATACTTCTCTTTTTCCTTTTGCTGCTGAGAGTTATTCTGAATTGTTACCAACAAAAGGACGCAGCGTGATCTTTTACTTCTCCTCTTTCGGACAGATTCAGCTTTCAAAACCCCTTTGCCTGCATCTCTGGCAGAACATGTCACTACATCAACCAAAAGGGCTCAGAAATAAAACAGGTCTCTCAAGAGAAAGTGAAAACTTTGTTTGGTTGCGTCGCTGTGGGTGACTGAACTCAAAACCGGTTTGTTCAGAACGCAAAGAAAGCAACGCAGGAATCCAGTCGCTGTAAAGTGCTGAAGCCTTAGATCTGCCAGTGAAACAAAGTGGAGCCAGTTAAAACCTGAAAAGTGTGTCAAAGTTGTTCCTGGTAGACGGTGGAAAAAAAATGAGCTGGATCGCCGCCTGCACAGAAGGCGACCAGCAGACACAATAACCTACTTAAATGACTCGCTCCAACCGTACGGAGAATAAATTAAGATTTTTGCAGAAAAGAAAGCTTGATTTAAAATATTTCTGAAGATATTTTACTATCAGATGCAACGTCAGTGTGTGGTTAAAGTTTATGATTTTACAAAACAGGAAAAGTCAACTTCCCAGAGGACAAAAATCTCACTTCAGAAATTCCCTAAAATTTTCCAAAGTATTCTCGACTTCCTTTAAGTTCAAATCAATCCGAGAGCGGAAAACAAATTCTGGAAGTGTGGTTTATTTAGTTTCCCTTTGGGATCAATAAAGTATTTTTGAATTTGAATTATGAATCATTCCAATAAGGAACTTTTCATGAGCAGAACCACATTGACTTGCACAGAAAGAACAAAGTGTCCATGCAAAGTACTTTAACGTCATTCCACACAGTGAAATAAATCTTCGTTTCGCTCCAAACAGGCTGCTTTAACCGTCAGGAAAACAAGGATAGCGAGAGATAAATCTCTTGCGTTCAGTTCAACTCCCTTACAAAGAGCAAAATTTTAAAAGAGCATTTTTTTTTTTTCACAACAAAATACGAAACTACTTTTTATGCTTTGTCATAATCCTTAGAAAACCGACCTTTAACAAAGACATCCTTGAAAACAATTACACATAGGTCCTCTGTTCAGACATGGAAAAGCATTCACGACGACATTAAAAACGGATTTGCAGCTTGGTGTGTTAAGAAGGTAATTCACAGCAACCGTCAGAAGATGGCAGACTAGAAGATGAGTTAAACAAAACAGAAGGCTTCAGAAGTCCAAGTATAAAGTAAGCAAGATTAAGCAGCAGGTTTTGACACCTAAATGCTGTTTCATGTGCAGTGGTCCCAGTCGTTTTGACAGAATGAGTCGGTTCACTTTTTATGGTTTACGCATCCAAAACGGGGTTTGGGGATGGTGGTTGTTTGAGGTCACTCA
This sequence comes from Poecilia mexicana, assembly GCF_051168715.1. NCBI lineage: Eukaryota > Metazoa > Chordata > Actinopteri > Cyprinodontiformes > Poeciliidae > Poecilia > Poecilia mexicana. The sequence continues at coordinate 5,863,580 of NW_028263370.1, read as the reverse complement.
GAGTCCCGCTGGACCTCAGAGGCATCGGCTCGACAGATAGGGCAGGTGCGGTTAGCCTGGAAAAAAAAAAAAAACAAGGACGTTCCAACGGTGAGAAATGAAACTTATGACTTCATGTAGGAACAAAAAAAAAAACTTTGAAGACGGCTGCATTCAAAACTGATTTTCTTATTTTATGAGAGCAGAAACACAACTCACCTTAAGCCACTTGTCAACACATTTGGCGTGAAACTCGTGATTACAGGGGAGAACTCTGAGGAGCTGGCGGGACTCGAAGTCACACATACAAACAACACATCTGCAGCACACAAAAAAATAAAAAGCTGTTAAAACTGCCGCCTGATGGGATAAGAGGAAAAGCACTAAGAATAAAAATAAAAAAATGAAGCTACTCACAGTGTTTGCTCCGACTGATGGTTGTTGGGGTTAAACCTGTATGATGGTAGCTGCTCTATATCTGCCTTGGTCAAGCCCCTGGGCTTGGCTTCCCCCAGCCGCTCGGCGAGGTTCAACAGGGCCTGGAGATTTCGTATAGAAAGAAAATATTCATCTTCTGGTTCACAAATACATTAAGTTGAAGAACTCAGTTATTCCTACCTCATAGTTTTCCACCTCTCCGTCATCCACATCCAGCTCTAGGCTGATGGTAGGAGCCACATTCGGGGGAACAGGAAGCATTGACCTGCGAGTTAAAAACAGTGATCAAAATATGCTGCTGGCGTCGTCACGATGAAGCGTTCACCCAAAGCGTGGCTTAACATAAGGAAAGGGGAGTGGAGGGGCAGGGACACTTACAAGAAGTAAGGCAGGAAGCTGGGATGGTAGGGAGACGGGGGCACGGCCTGCTGCGAGCGGTAACGGCGACTGGCGAATCGCCGAGGCATAAAGTGGGGATATGGCTGCAAAAAGAGAAAAAGCAAAGCAATAATATAATCGCTGGATCGATGTGGGATTTAAAAACGAAAGCAAAAAAAATATTCCCCTTACCAGTGTGAAAAGATCTTGCGACAGGGGGTCATGGTGTGAAAGGAACTGGAGCGGAGTGGAAGGCGGCAGGGCGGAGGGAGGCTGGTGGTGGTGGTGATGGTGGGCGTAGCTGAAGCTTCCTCCGACAGGGAGCTGCTCTCCCACTATATCAACCTCGTTTTCAATCCTCTGTAAGGGCTGAGATGAATATCCACAAAACCAAAAAATACACATTAATATGGAACAATCTGCTTTACTTTTGTGGTAAATCTGAGCAAAAAGTAAGTACTGCAGTGAAATTTATTTGATGGTTATATGTCATAATAACCCGGAGTACGCTACGATTCTTGTATGGCTTGTGTCGCAATTTTTTTAAACTATACAAGGTAAGCAAATGTAAAGGGTAAGCATTAGAAGCAGACTGTTCGCATACCGATCTTGGCTGTTGAGTCTGAAAAGGCAGGAACTGTGTGGGCAGGTGGGGCGGATGGTGGGAGAGATGAGGTGGAGGAGAAATCAGGAACTGAGGGTCACTAGACAGCAGTGAGGGAAATGCGTAGGAAACCGGCAAATGATGCATCGAACATGCCTGTAACATCTAGAAAAAAAGAGGCAAGAAAGAGAAAAAGGAAGTCAGTCAAAACAAAAAGTCTTTTTTTTTTTTTTTAAATATCAACTGTAATGTGCCACCTTTGCCACAAGGTGGCGGCTGTGACTTAGCAAACCAACTTCCTCCTCCAAACTGGGAAACGTTAACACACGATAAGCCACTTCCTTTAAAGCACAGAACCATGGAAACTGCAACAAACTGTACAAACAACGCCACATGTTGTACACTGAGGAGTTTCTCTCACCGGATGGTAGTGTTGTCCGGCGCTGAAGACCACACTACAGGTGGGAACCTGCTGCTGAGAGGAGCAGGAGGGGGGGATGTGCTGACCGCTACACAGAGGTGCCGCCAGGCCGTGTGGAGGGACAGGGGTCACTGTGTAGGAGACGGGTATGTTGCCCTGCTGCAGCTGGAGAGAACACAAGCAGCTCGCATCAAAACACACACACTAACTAACACAGGTAAATGTCTTCAACAGCTCGACAGATGCAAACTAACCCGATCGTGCAAGTCCAACACCATGGCTCCTTGCTGCTGTTGTGTTGCGTGATGCTGTTGCTGATGGTGAGGATGGTGATGATGGGGGTGATGATGGGCGGCCGGGTGCAACAGTTGCGACGATAACGTGGGGGGGTGGAAGGCCCGGGGCTCCTCAGAACCTCGGCCTGCGCCGCCGGCTGTGGGGGGCTGAGGATAAGTGCTTGGAGTGTGTGCTGGGTACGTCTGATGCGCCGAGGGAAGGGGGTTGTGGTGGTAGTTTTCGTCCTGACGCTCAGACGGAGACGGGCGAGGCGTAGGTCCTTGAGCGGAGGGATGGTGATGAAGAGGCGGGTGGCGGGACGGCCTGGAGAGACGGCCGCGTTGGCGCCTCGCGGGCGGACTGCAAGAGGGGACAGCAGATCGTTCGCTCCATTCAGAGACTTGCAGAGATATTTACACAGCTGGAGATTTTGCACGTTTTGTGATGCTACGCAGAAAGGACTAGCATGTGTAGGAGGAAACACGGTTTTCAAACTTGTTTTAAGTCCAAAAAGTGTGGTTTGTCAGCATCATGGGTTTACAATTGTACCATGTTCTAGTCTTGAATGATAAACTGAACAACTCAAGGCTTGAGATATTATATCTCACCCTGCTTCAAACTTTTACTTCTCCTGTGTTCATTTGACAAATATTTGTTTCCTTCACTGAAAAGCTGGATTTGTAACGAAACTGAAGAACACACAGGTGGATTTACTAATTAAATGCCTACTGAGGCTAATTGGTTGTTGTTTTTTTAGGAATAATAGTGAAAATGTGGGGTGAAAAACCAACTCATGCCACACTTTAGAGATTTACATTTGCAGTACAATTTAAAAACCGTGAATCATTTGCCTTCCATTTCAAAATGATGTTCTGCTTTGCACTGATGTATCAAATAAAAGCCTATAAAATACTTTAAAATCCACAAACGTCAATGTTACAAAATGGGGGGAAAAGCTTAAGGGCTGTGAAAACTTTTGGAGAAACACTGTACATAGGACACTGTGGCACACAAAAAAACCCAAAAACAAACAAACAAAAGGTTCTACCTCCGTCTGATCCGTGGAGGAGTGAGGCACCTCTCCTGGTGGTAGTGTGTGTGAGGGTGAGGTTGCCGCCGACTCGGAGGTCCTGACTCCCATGGGCGGATGGGGGGCGACGGCGTAGATGGTAGCGGCGCAGATGAGGTCAGCTGCTCTAAAACGGACTGACTGGACAGCCTCTGGCGCTTCGGACTGGGGCTTTCCTCACTCTGCATAAGGGAGGGGAGAGGGGGAAACAGACGAGTATTGTGTTTAGTGACCCAGAGCATTCATATCAAATACATCTAGTTCACCGCTCTTTGTCCCTCTGGGGTACAGTTCATACTGTCAGACCCTAGAATCCCTTTGTGGCAAACCTGTATGGGTCAAACCGCGCGTCTTTCTCCAGGTTTACTGCATCTACGAAGGGGAGCTTTTTACACCGCGAGCACACAGCGGCCCAGAGGGTTCAAAGTTACTTCCTCTCAGAGTGAGGAAATGCAAACAGGAGGCAAGCGCGTACAAGCCCATATGCCAATCGCAGGAACACGCCCTCAGCTGGACTTGTACTTTCTTGTGTAGTCAGAATAATAATAATAAAAAGAAAAAAAGGCGGTAATGTAGGCAAACACGGCCAAATAGCTGCGTGTGTAGTCATTCAGTTATCACTGACTCAAGAGTTATCGTATAGCGTTTCCATCCCGTCGACTCATCTGTGAGTCATGTCACTTACAGTCAGCCAGTGACTCTCACACTTGGCACATGGTGAGGCAAGAACACACACAGACCTGCCCGTGTTTCAGTTGTTACTCATTCTCCCTTACGATGAGTCTTGCGGTACACAGCAGGACAGCCAGGTTCTCTCACACACACACACATGATTTCTACATCTACCTTTCACTCGCGTTCCCCAAACGGTGCCCATTTCAACAAACCTTCACTCTAAAGTAGGAAAGTCATAGTATGGAGTATTTTTTTTTTTTTAAGTGACTCAGCTAGCAACTTTTTCTTGCACCAGATCGAACACATGTACAGCTCAGCAGCCCTGAGAGCAGCAGTACGATAGCTAACAGGAAACAGCTGGAGAGCAGACTGCAGAAACACACGCAGTTATGGAAACGCCTGCAGACATGCGCAAATTCACACATGAGCAGCTGCCACTGTTTCTGCAGCCCATAAACACGACCTTCTGAAGATCTGCAGAGGCAACAAAAAATAAAAAATCTAATGTGTTTGAACTGTGGGGCCATGAAGAGTTTATGCTAGTAGTTTAGTTATAGTGCCGTGGTTTGATGAGAGCCTGAAGACTTCGCTGGATGTACTAACTAGAGCGATTTCCTTCAGTTGGAGCCAGAAAGGAAGAACTAGGAAAGTATTGAAATATAAAAATTTAGAGATGGGTTGAGTTACAAGAAAAGAAAAACATGAGGTAGGGGTCGGAGACGTAACGATCACATTCGAGAGACCTTTTCAAGCCTTTCTGGCTGTGAGCAGTTGCCACACTGTGTGTGTAAGTAGTGGCTGTAAAAGACGGTTTTACTGTTTTTAAACAAGACAAAATAAGCTTCAGGACAATTTGCCCGTTTCTAATTTAAGAAACACTTTGTAAAATTACATTTCAGGGCATGTGGCTACTTCTAGCATCTAAAAAAAGCTGGCCACAAAAAACCCCCTCCAAAAACACAAAGTGGCGTGGGTAAAATGAGCAACATCAGTAGTGTCTCTGTTTGCCACTCTAAATTAGCAGCTGGCATCCCTCTGTAGAAAACTTCCTCTTAAATAGCTTCCAACAGCTTTTAAGATGCACGTTTTTTTATTTTCCCTCTTTAAACTATATAACCCACTGAAATCAGTCAACCGAGTATTATTCCTAAAGCAGCCACTTCCACAATAAAGAGTGTTGTGGTTAGTGCAAACAAGTACAGCCAAGGTATGGTGAGTTTACTGATTTTTGAATTTCAGACCTGCCGCTCACCTGTCAGGATGGGTGAAGGTAAAGATGATGCATGAAAGAACAGAACAGTTCAGTTTTTATTATTATTATTTTTAGGTGCGGTAGGTACTTTCCAGGCACATCAAGTAGCTATGTTACCTTCATTTGATATCAAACATGACTTAAAATAAATTTGACACCTTGTAATTGGCCTCTGTCTCTTTAAGAAGCTCTTCCCACGACCCCCCTTTCGCACATCATGACAACAATTGTTCTCATTATGTCATTTACAACAGTTCTTAGAAACCCTGGGCTGAGAAGTAGTTTCTATGATAAGATGACTTGCAGGTTTGCAGTTCCACCAGGTGTTTCCTGCTAATTGCTGCTGCCACTAGTCTGGAGGAGCAGCTCCAAAGAGGAGCTTTGTGGAAATAGGTGGCACTTTCTAAGAGCAGGAAAATCCTGGAATCCTCAAACAGGATTGAAAGAATCAAAGCAACACTCCAGGTATGTTTTCAGAGAGGGAATGATATAAGATTATACAAACCTCAAAAAGTCAATTTTACATAAAACTGCTCCTTTAAAACATTTTTCTTCAAGAATCAAGAAACAGGTCTCTAAAACTGCAAAGCGTTTGCCTTCTTGTAGCTTCAGTGACGCCTTCAACTTGTCCTAAATGACCTGTTTTTGCTTTGGTGAACATGAAGAAGAAAGTAACGAATTAGCACTTTGTAAAAGGACAGATAACACCTGTTCAGGGTGATTTCATTACAGTCAGTCCAGAAAACAACATCTACTCCTCTCCATTACAGAGTGAAACTGCATCCCCTATCTGTTCTTCTTCCTTATTGGCTCCTCTTATCCACCCCATCGCCCCACAACCTCTTTACCAGCCTCGGCCCCAACCCCAAAACCCTTGGGACATGTACTGTGCCCATTTTCATATCTGAGCCACACTCTTTCACCAGCGCACTCTCCCTACCCTGCTCAACAATCTCCTCCCACCCCACCCCCTTTCCCTTGTGTCAGATAAGCTAAACCCATCTTTACCTCCCCACCTCCCTTATTCTTTTCCTCCATCTTCTTGTTTTCTTTCCCCCTTGTGTCTATCTGACCTGTCCCACCACACTCAGACTTAAAATCTGAGGGGGACAAGAGGGGTTGAGAAGAAGGACAAATGCATATGTTCACTCCACAGACATGCAGACTATTTCCCATTAGTATGAAAGTTTGATGGGCCCGTCTCCCTCCGTTAGAGGGTGGGGAACATCATCAGACAAAGGAGTGTACATGTCCTCCAGCGATATGCTATAATTTGGCCTCATGTTCCAAACTGCGGGTTTGTTTGCTGTGTTTGAACATATTTTCACAAGGCTAAAAAAAAAGAAAGGACACAAGATGAAAAGCTAAACCAGAAGAAGCAAACTAAAGTGCTCTCTGACTGATATTAAAGCAAGTCTTTGAAACTACGCGCCCATCCATCCACTTCTCTTCACCGGCACTGTATTCAGTGCATGTAGAAACCAGGCGGGTCAGATATCCTGACACACCCTTCCACATTCTATTTCACAACATCCCCACTCGGCGTACATGCCTGCATCGACCCTCTCGGACAGCGACTCCGGCCTCCAGCTGTTGTGGCTTCGCCAACGTTGCTTGGAACCGAAATAAAGTCGGGCAGGCCTGCCGAGATCACGCAGGACAAAAACAACAACCGAGTCCATGTTTTTTGTTTTTTTTGTCTCTTCAAGGAAGTCGATTTTCTTTTATGAAAGCACACACTGAGCAAATATGGCCGTTTTCTGTTTGAGAGTCATTAATATTTACAGACATGCTTCCAGTAACGCTAATCAAGACCATTTCAAAGCTCGTCTTTGGCTCTTCCACCACTGTCCCTCCCTTCCTCATCCTGCTTTTTGCTTCTCTCACTCCAACCAAGTTCCACAGCTGGAGACTGAAATCATTAGCAACACCCCTCCCCTTTCTTCCCTTCAAGCTTTCTGCAACACTTCAGTGTCCAGCCTCTCCACTTTCTCGTTAATATATGCATGCTTTTAAAAGGTGCTCGCTTGTGGTTATTAAAATCATTTACTGAGTTCTACTTGAACTCCTTCAAACATACATTGCAGGCTTTTTTTGAAGACCCTTTCGGTCAAACATGCTTTGAAACAATGTTTTTTTTTTTTTTTTTAAACCTTAAAGTAACTAAAACACCTCAGCATTTTCCCTGATATAGAGTAACTAAACCGCAGTGCTGTGATTTTATTAGTGGAATCTACAAGAGGAAATTCACATACAGCTACCGGCAACGTCAAACCCGATCCTCTCATGACGGCGTTGTCATTTTCACAAGAATGACGTTCCAGCTCAAGCAGTTACGACAACCAGCATGTCGATGTTTTCTTATATATATATATATATATATATATATATATATATATATATATATATATATATATAACATTTATTGTTTACCATAATTTACTACTTTGCTCTTTTGAGATCGTCACGGGTAATAGGGCTTTAGCAAGCAATCATGTTTGTAAACAATCTGTCAATATATTTATTACTACTCAGGTATTCATTTGTCACCTATGGCTTTCTTTGCAAACACTTTTTGTTTTCAGCACCATCACGTTTGTAGCACTTCACAGACTCCACACCTGCGAACCTCAGTCTGATTCTTTTACGTTACCATATAAACTGCACACGCTTGAGTAAAACATGATCAGAAAATTGTTTTACTGTTTCCTTTGATCTACTAATTCAGAATCAAACAGTTAAGCCAAATCTTCAGTGGCCCACTTTTCCATTCATAAAAGATTGGTTAAAATTTGTAATTAGTGATTTGATTGGGTCAGGCAGGACTTGCTTAAGTTGGGATGTTGTGATGCACACTGACCAATCTCTTGGAATAAACAAGGTAAAATCTCCAGATTAATTCTTTACTCAAATGCCAATTCCAGCATTCTCCTGAAAATATTCTTCCCTCAACAACCATGATTTGATTTATTATCCAAATAATCCCCAACGATAACCTCTTTTTTTAATAATGTTGGCCTTAACAACGAGTGAGTGTTGGCTTACCTTATCCCTCTCCTCTCCATATGCATGGTCAGGGTGGCAGTGGTACGCTCCACCAGAAGCCCCTGCACATAACGAAAAAACAAAGCAGGCCATGAGCTTTGGGAAATAATGATTCAAACATGATAAAAATATAGTTTGCAGCTTGCTTACGACGATTGCATACAAATCTTGGAGTTTTATTCTGAGAATCATGATAACTGAATGCCCCCCCCCCCATCTATGCAAGACTGTAAACTTAAAAATGAGCCATAAAATGAGTTATTACTGTAAGGGGCACTATACAAATAATGTAAATATTTGTATATTGTTGGACCTGATGGATCAGCGTACCCAGTCATTGTGCTGTAAAATCTGTTTATCTGCAGCTTACTTAATCCTTTTGTTGTCATTTTCCTGAAGCCACCTGGAACCGGAAAACAACAACAACAACGACAACATGTTTGCGAGAAAGGCCTCTGACCACGTATGCGGCATAAAAGTCACTGAAACACATATGGCGTTCTCTCGGCTCAGTACGTATACATACACAAACAGAACAAACACAGTAATCCAGGATTACAGGAGCTTTCAGATGATACTGCCGCCTGCATCACCGCTAAGACGTTTACTCTTTTGTTTTACCACCATCCTTTCATCTTTTTTTTTATTGTCTGTCTATTTGCTTTAATTTTTTTATTTATTTATTTTTTTCCCCCTTTTTGCGGTGGCCAAATCTTTGGTCGGGTACGTCCTGATCACAGATGGTGGCACCGGTACGCGCTCCAAGGGTAAATGCTCCCAAGGGCACGCCAAGCGAAGCAACCTCTACAATAGAAATGAAGAGAGGTAACCTAGAAGGCATGCGAGAAGAGCCCTTCATAAAAGAGCTTTACACCTATCGGTTGTTAGTGAGAATTTTTTATTTATTTTCTGATTCTAGTCTCCGTCTTTGAAGAAAAGCTCTGACTGACAACAAAGTAGTGCATGTAGAGGAAATAAAAGACGAGGCAGACAGAGTGAAGGTTTTCAGAAGCCCTCAATCGCTAAAAAAGATTAAAATTCTTCTTGTTCTTTTATCTGGATGGGAAGCAACATAAATAACGTAAAGCTTTTATTAGTGAGGTAAAAATATTTTAAAAAATAAATAGCTAAAAGCCCAAATCCAGTGAGATGATTTAGGGTCGGAGAACTGACGAAGCATTCATGGGACTCGCCGGCTGCATAGCTCTCCTCCATGCAGCACTCATTCACTGATCACAATGGGCCAAAAACCAGCTTCCTCCCTGAATATGGTCTCACTCACACATTGTCAGAATCCTGTAAATTGAGTCAGAGGCGAGTCATTCAGTTAGACTCACTCTATAGAGCGCAACACTGAGGCAACAGAACATGTTTGAATGACATCATACCCGCTGTTGGGGTAACAGACGACACACTATTTAGCTCTGCAGTCTGGGCCTCCAGGATGGCTGAATAATAGGACTGCAGTATCAATTATAATGTGTGGGGAGACCGTCAGTTCTGTCCCTAAATCTAAGAAAGTTGAATCAATATGCGCTGAACAAAAGAAGCAGAAAACACAGTCAGCACAAAGCTAGAGCTTCTTGAATCGTCTGTACTTTGGTGAAAGTAGATGGACGTCAAGAGCAACAACAACAAAATGGTCCCGTTTGTCTGTCTTGGGTGTAATTTGTGGGTGAACAGAAGAAAAAGCAAGAGCTGGTCCATGAAGAAAACATGAAGGAGGAACAACATGGTCCATGTGGTCAACCTCAAACTTAAGACCTAACAGCAGCAGATATGTCCGCTTGTGCTTCAGTGTGTGTGGATCACAAACTTTCCAGTTCAAAATGCAGCATTTTTATTTTCAGTCTGTTTTCTATTTTTCCCTCACTTTGTATGACTTTATGAGCACAAACAAATGACCTGCTTGGACTTTTATTGCCACCTTTAATCCCACCAATCACTAAACAACCCAGTTTGGTGGAGAGGTAAAGCGTATCTAGTCCAAAGTCATTAAACATTAATCAATTCTTTGATGATTGTACAGTGAACTAAACGATCACATTGTATTATAGCGAATGAGTAGTTTAAGCTTGGTACAAATTACAGCCAGAAAATTTTTTTAAATTTAATTCAGTTTTATTAATATCGCACCTATTCACAACAAATGTCGTCTTCAGGCACTTCACAAAAAAAGAAACATTTCAGTTCAATCATACATAAATCCCAATTGATTCTAGTGCTCAACCAATACAGTGAGCTCAGTTAATTATTCAAAGTGGCTTAAAAAGTTTCTATCCAAGTCGTGTTATCACAGAGTGACATGGACAAGTGAAATAAACGTGGAAATACTTAAGGAAGCCCACTATTTGTTATATGTCAAGAACTCCACCTTCTTTCTCTCTCAATTTTGGAAATTCATTTAAAAATATGTTTGAGTTTGCAGACAGGAGATTTTATTTTCTAACTACATGTCAAACTACCGCCAACTTCATTCTGCAAGCAGAAGATGCAGAGCAGCTGTGGAGGAAGGAAAACGCCGGTGACAGGAAGAGGGCAAAGCGGAGGTGAAGAAGAGGAGGAAATGGATGTAAGAGAACATTAAAAAAGTGTGAGAGCTCCGAGGAGGAAAGTTCGACAGGAAAGGACGCGGAGTGGAGGAACAAACATGAGGAAAACGACTGGAGGAAAAGCGGCAGTGGAGGGTGAGGGAACAGCCAGACGGAGCAGAGTGGGGGTTGTGGCTTCTGCTCTTGACTGCTATTGATTTTCTGTACAACTCGGAGTGCATCAGCTATTTCTATCCATTTCCTCCACTTCTCCCCTCCCTTTCTCATCCCTTCCCCTTGCACTGGCTAAGGTACCCTCCTTCATACACTGCCTCCTCCTCCTCCTCCTCACACTTTCCATCCCTTCATTACATCCCTCCCTGCCAGCGATCCATTTCCCTATCAGCCAACCTGTCTGTCTCCCATATATTCCAGCCGCTTTATCACACAGCATCCACATTTCCTGTCCTTGCCCTATCGCGCCATCTCTGTCCGTGATCCCCATCACCCCCCGTTTGCGCTCCAAGGTAAACTACCTCTTCCCGTTCCGGGCGACAAAACCACTGGAGAGAGCAGCTGGTTTGACGGATAAGAGCCGAGATAAGAAGCAGAGCAGCTGTACTGTAAGAACAAAACAGCCCGATGGACAGAAGACCGACTGATGCAGCGCTTTCTAAAGAAAATTGAACATATGTGAAACACAAACCCACACATACATGCACGCACTTCTCACACCACCCCGCCTCCTGAACACATGTCACTGCACATTTCACACTGAAGCGGAAAGCTGTCACAGAACATGTTGGTAAAGATTGCCCAGATAATGCTTGTTTTGAATATTTGATGGCACAAATGTGTGTGCACATTCCGCTTTTTGTATGTTTTCCTGTCGCGCAACATCTCACCATGTTCCTTTCGTTCCCTGTCTTAGCTGCCACATTAAAGTTGCTTATCCGTCTCTGGCTCTTGGGAGTAAAATTAAACATCAGACAAACTGTTTGGAAGCAGAAGTTTGTACACTTCATATTGAGGAGCCTGAGTGTAGAGGTAGCAACTTTAAGCTAGCGCACAAACCCATTTATAGTGAAGATAAAAAAAAAATAGATCACTCTCCAATTTAGAAAAAAAAGCTAACAGGGAAGCGCTAATCAGTTGTGTGAGTCCACTATTACTCTAAGCAAAGACAATGATCACAAAATTGACATTTTAAACCATTCTGAGCATCTTATCCTGATAATTAGCAAAGTTAGCACAGCTACCAATATTAAAACATCGGTCTTTGTGTGGCGCTTTAGAGAACACAGATATTCATCTCAACTCTGAGATTTCCAAAAGGCTACAAACACTTCCAAATCCAGCATGACTGAAAAGTTTCGAGCTCAAAAGGATAAAACAGAGCAGCTCATAATGTACTTCATTTAGCCTTCTTATTATCTGCTTTGCACTTTTGTGCAACCCAAAAGAACCACAGTCAGGTCTCAGCTTTTCAGAGAATAGCCTCTTACATTTCTGTGCTTCAACCAACTTCATTTTGAACTCCTGACTGATGCTGAAAACAGCTAACTTTGAGTCTTCCTCTCAACATCTACACAGAACAGCGGTTGTCAGCTCACATTGTGCCTTCAATAACAGGAAAAGGATTTGATTTTTGAATTTGCGACTGGCCCACTTCTCTGAGCATCTCTAGCTAACAGTAGCTAATTTAACTTCATTAAGTTTTTTTCTTTAAATATGCATCAACACCATACCACTTTTAAAGTCGGAGCCAACTTTTATGCTCAAATTTACTTGGAAACGCTGCGTATTCAAACAGAAACGATGCATCCGAGCATGAACAAGCGTAATTTCGTGACGACTGCTCTTGACAAATCAAAAATAATCCCCGTCTAAAGATGACAGATTTAATTTAGAAAGCACCTTTAACAGTAACTCAAAGCCTAGCCCTGCCAGAAATGCATGACGAGGCCCATCCAGCTTCTGAAGAAAATCTATGACGGTATTTCCACCTGTCATTTGTGATTTTTTTTCCCCCCCATTTGAACTTAAGAATTTAAGTGCAACATGCTGCTGCTTTTCCTGACATCCTTTCAGAGATCTGCCATTACGACCGTTTTAGAGGCAAAGCCTTACAACCTGCAAGCACAAGTTTCTGACAGTCCCCAACAGCGCAAGTCACTGAGGAAGTTTGTGACGCATGAAACGCACGAGGCTAACCACTCCTTCAGACCATATGATATTACTCACTCTATATTCTGCATTCACAGCCAAAATCGTCCTTCTCTGTCCCATAGATACAAATATAAAACAGCTGATGAGCTGTTTTTAGATGGCTGTGGTGGGGTGGAGATACCACTGAAACAAAAAAAAGTGCTCCCCAACTAACTTTGACCTTATCGTTAAAACATAATTTGAACTTGTGTCGAAGTCCCAGTTTGTATTTTTACCACAGCGCAATTTATGTGCTTTAAAATTGAGCACATGAGACCCCACTGCAGATTGAATTTCTCTAAAAATGGATATTTGTAAAAGTGGGGTAGCTGTATGAATTCATAAAATAAATAGTAAAAGAAAAAAATAAATAAACGTCTCCAGTAACAGTCTGGTTTTAAAGGTTATAAGTTGGAAACTTGTGACTAAGTGACAGTTTTCTACCATTCCTGCAGCATGTTGTGCCATATGCACAGTATGTCCAGCTGTCTTTTTTCTTTCTTTTTTGGCCACAATACAAACACAAATTTCTAAGACTTTCTAAACTGGATGATATTTGCCATATCTTAAAGATGATGACTGAAATAACCATATTTACCTTGTATCCTGGCCGTGGATCATAATACAGGAAGGGCTTGGAGAAGAAAGAGTTTGTTACACTTGACTAGCTTTTTAAAGTACTCTTCTGAACTTGTTTGAATGGTAGAGTCCTTTCTAAATGATTCACACCCCTTCAACTTTCTTACAGTTTGTCACAGACAAAAATCTGGTACATTTTGCACCTTCAAACAAAGGATTGAAAAATTTTGAAGACTAAGGAAAATGATGCGTTCTTTTTATCTTATTTGTGCGTTTTCCCCCATTTTTATGGTTTTATGGTTGTTCTTTTGGGGCGTGGTGGGAATATTTAAAATATCTTCCAGTTCCTGAGTCATATGTTCTTTACAAAATTAAAGTTTATGGCTCTTTGAGAGAGCAAAATTGCATCATTATGCCATTATCAATACATTACTTGAAAATGGTCTCAAAACAACATTATTATTGTTTATCACAATGATTTCTGGGTCAATTTGTTGTCATGACAGGCCTCGTTGCCAACACTACAAGAAGTGATTCTAACTCTCAACTAGGACTGCTTTGGTTTTCTACAACCTGAAAATCAACTAGGATATTACACTCGCTAAATAATCTTTGAAAAAGTCTCAATGTCACTCCCGTTTCATAATTTCTTTAGACAACATTGGGAAATTGTGAGATAACTTTCCCAGAATAGGGTTATAAAACCCAAGTGAAATTTTTAAGAAGGACGTCTCGGACGACGTTGCAGTCATCGTCCTTCTGAGTTCCAGCCAGCAGAACAGAAAGCAACAGATTTGCTGCCATGACAGAACCAGGCCTCATCTCCTGAACAACTGGCCTGCTTAAATCAACAGAGACAGCCGGTCAACATGCAAACAGTCGGGGCAAACAGCACCTCCTGCCCATCCTTCTTCCTCCTCTCGGCGCTCAGTCAGGGGCTGCTCTACAGGTTGTAAGCTCAGAGGCTGTTTGCAAGTCGGGTTTCCTCTCTGTGCTTTGCTTACAGTGCTGCCCGTGATATCCTCCTCCTCCTGCCAGCTCCGGTTCGCGAGGTTTGCTCACATGCTCCCTTTCCTAATACTCACAGGACTCCATCTAATTAGCTCTCCCTTTTCTCTCCTCAACCTCTTTCTGCACCTGACCCTTCCTTTATAAACAGAAAATATGCACTGCGCTTCCTCGCAACTCCAGTAAACCTGCCAAATCCCACACAATGTCTTTTTAAACTAACCCTACTTTTTTTTTTTTTCTTCTGGAACATTTTTTGCACTCTTACTGGCCTTTCTCTTCTTTTTATATTGACATTTCTTAAGGTTTCACCTGACCTTTGGCATTCTTTCCCTCTTAGAAGTACTTTTTCCAAACCACAACAAAGCCCATCTCTTAGATTTTAGGCCACATTTAAGGTCACCAGTCCACTCTTCCAGGAATCCTCTCCTCCTGACCAAAGTGACTTCTTTGTTGTTTATTTGAAGTGAAAGAGCATCTTGAAACCCCTACTAGTTGGTAAATCAGAGTGAAAGGGTTTCTCTTCTCACTGCAGGGGGTTGCCTGGGTGCCAAGACAAAGGAAAGTAAAAAAAAAGAAGAAGAAGAAAAAGAACTTAAACAACGTGAATGTTTCCAGTTCTGTCAGAGACAGAGGGATGGAGAGGTAGATGTAGAGTGGCTGTAGTGTCTGCCTCGCTGCTGCTTTGGGCAATCCATTAAAACGATCCCTCCATTAGACAAATGTGAGGGAGGAGGCCAAAGAAAATGGATCGGAGGGGTACAGAAAGGGTTGAACGATCCGGAGGGGAGGGAGAAGGGAATGTGGCTAAAAGAGGACAGGCTGTGACAGAAGTGGGACAGAATCAGGACAGGATATCAAATGCTACAGACAATGTTTTTTGGGCTTCTCCCCTCCCCTTTTTTTGCTCGGATCAATCTGGCAGTGCTTTTTGCACACTTTGGAGACACTTATCTCAATGGACGTTACAATTCGAAAACCAGGTGGGCACAGTCATGTGTGCAGCAAACAAGACGGTCTGTCAAATAAAAAAGGGAGCACTCGAGACAATAAAAAAGAATGAACAAATGAGGTAGAGGACAAAAAAAAGGGTCCAAAAGAATTACAACCAGACTACAAAGGGAAGAGAGGAGAGAGGGAGCGGGGCGGGGACTGAAGAGTTACAGGACAGCTTTATCTTTCATGTCCAATGCAGGTGACTAGCATGGGAAGGGTGGATTAAGTATCTCTCCTTTTCTTTCACGCTCAGCCAACAAGGAAGGCTGATTCTGGGAATGAAGCGAGGGTCTAATAAGGAGTGTTGTTCTGGGAAGAGTCCAGATAACCAGCTGCTTTACTCTGCTAAAAGAATATTCAACTCCCAATTATCCTGAAACATTTCTGTCGTCAAATGAGTGATTCAGATATTACTCAGCAATAATGTCCTCCCTCTGTGCAATAAATTTGAGAAGTTTCAAATGCTAAGTGAAAAAAAAAAATAGCGTAATTAAAGTTAGTAATGTTTCCCTTTTTCCATATGTGTGCAATGCAGACTTCAGTAAAAATGTGTTGACAAATCTGAAGCTGCCGTTTATATGCATATTGCCTGTTAGTAATGTGAGGAAAAGGATGGAGGGGAGCTCTGTCAGGGAGCCAGAACATGATGGGGAAACTGTGCTTTGGGAATACCCCTGTTTTTATTACAATATACTAGAAATACACCAACAAAAAAAAATGTTTTTTTTACCTCAAGAGAACCATTTTCAGGCTGATCAGTCCTGTCTGTCTATCCAATCCGATGAACGGATGTCAGAAACTCAACAGACAAATGCTAATTAGCACCAAGCGTTAATGGGTCATACTGACAACAACACTGCTCAATGCGGGAGTTGATACTGAGGGAAGGGGACTAAAGGTTAGTTACTGTCAACATGGCAGGTATTCAAATCAAAAGAAAAAAACTGAAATGTAAGAAGCTATTTAAGAAGGAAATATTTTCTACTACATCAACGGTTCATTCGGGGAGCAAGAGAGAGCAAGACCTATAAGAGATAATACGAAGGTTGTAAAGCAACCTATTTTATTGATTTTTTTTTTTTTTCAATCTGTGACATGTTGGCAATATTTTGGAAACCCCAGAGTTCTACATTCTCCTAAGAAAATATGTACATGAAAACCTCCTTTTGTTATCCTAAAGACAGCTTAAAATGTAAATAGGAATCATTTTGCCTTTGGTTCTCTTTAACTTATATTTTGAATACTGTTTGGTTTTAGGGATTTGTATCATATTATGCTTCTTAAAGAAAAATCCAATTTGGACAAATGTTATATTGGGAAGTCAAAGCTTTTCCCACCAGATAGAAAATATAAGTTAATATTGTCAGTTTCCCTAAATGGCTCTCCCCTTTGGATCTTAAATACAAAATTGGGATATGAACTCAGGCCTGTTTTCATTGGCAGTGATCACCATATAGAGTCAATTGACCCTTTTTGCCACTGGGTGCTCATAAACCATGCTAACATCTGTGCTGCAGAGAAAGAGAATTTCAAAACAGGTTTACTCGGCTAACCAGAGGTAAAGCTTTGTATGAAAATTGCCTGCAGGCAAGTTTCTGATTGATGGTACGAGAGACATTAACTGCAAGAACTTCCTCTAACAAACCTCCGCACTCACCCAAGAATACATCAAAAAGAAGAAATATGTTTCTACAGAAGATAAAGAAGAAGAAAAAAAAACATCACTGAGAAAAAAAGATTTCAATCACTAAAGATGTTTTTTTTTTGTTAGCCTGATGTTTTTGTTTTGTTTTGTTTTTTCTTTAAAACACATAATGCTGCATGACGCTGTATGGACCAGACAAGTAAGCTGAACACACAGGGGAAATGGAAAAGCTCCATGTCTGTGTCATTATCTGTAGCACTGCAAAGACCTAACAAAAAAGAACAATGTCTTTTCTACTGTACTCAAAAATTATATAAATAAAATAATCACTCCTTTTAATATACAGTCAAACTTAAATAATCCTAATTTCAAAACAGCCCTACTACCATTTATATAAGACATCTACAATAGAAAGTGATGAGTGATCGTCTCCCCTGCTGATCGTAAAGAGATTTTAACAGAGACCAGGGGAGGAAATGACACAGGTAATCAGGTTTAAATGCTGCAGACATTTGTGTTATTTGAGTCACAGCTGTGGTAAGACTGAAGTGCAGTCCTGTGTGCAGGTTCTGCTTCCCAGCTCTCACTAAACATCCCTGCAATGCCTTCAACTGAATTCAGCTTGGATCCAAGTACAGTTTATTCATTCCATCCATTGATTCAAGCAATCCCACATGTCATAAATAAGCTATTTTGACAGTGGAAATTACAGGCTGCTAACTCTGATGACGAAAAGGACGTGGATGATGCAGGCTGGTATGGCAATTTCTTAATCGTCTTTCAATCTCTCTCCCATGTCACTCTAAAGAAATACAGACAATTCCTAGCCAATCAGTAAGCACGGCACTGCTCAGAAAATGTGCACGGTTTGGGGGCCTGTTTGCTTAGACAGGTTCAGCTGTTTTAGTCTGGCTCTGCAGGACAGGTAATTCCAGTCTCAATTAAATGCTGCAGGGTTCTTTGAACACACCAACAAGCACTTTCTGTTTAAAGGTGCCTTTGTTTTTATTCTAATGAACCTTCAGAGACTGATTTTATATCATTTTTTAATAGGAAGTTTTGGTAAGCTGAGTGCTGTTTTGCTGGATAACATGACTGAGGAAGCAGAATTTAAAAATAAATGAATAGAGTTCAATATGACAACACAAAAATACCAAATCCATAAATTCCAGCTTTATCTTTATGAGCAGTTAGTTAACAGCCATAGCATCAAGATTTAGGTTGGTGAAATATGTTCCCTCATAACTTTTTTGGAGTGTTTTGTGTATGCATTAGACAAAAAAAAAAAAAAAAAAAAAAAAAAAACGAATCTTAACCACGCTTTGGAGAAGGTGAAACTCTAGCCAAGGTGTTTCTATGTTACACGGTTCACTGCACTTGAATTGCTGTCTGAGTGACCCTGCATGTACACCCAGCAACAACCCCACACTCAAAGTTCATCTTTGTTAAGGAAAACGTCAAGACATAAGTTACCAAGGCAGCTGCTGGTAAAAACATAACTCCAAGCATCTTTAGAGCCAACACAAACTGCAAGTGGAAGGGACTTTTTTTTTTTGTAAACCTGGACATAAACAAAACTGAATGCATCATAGCCAGAGCTAAATCTTCAATTACATACTTTCAATAAAGCTATTACAGTATGTAAAGTGTCTAATCGTGCAATTTGTTGTTAGAAACCGCATCAACAAATAGTCTAGTATTCTCCACATACAAAGGAAAAACCCCATGCCTACTTCGGACAAACTTTAGCCTGTGCACAACGAGTCTTGTTACCTAGCTACAGAAGTATTTGCAGAATTGACTAAATGTGGAGGTGCTGCACCGCTATAACAAAGTGAGGTTTACATCCTGTTCTCAGCTGTTCTGTAGGCTTGAAGCTGCCCCAGTCCCCCCCCCCCCACACACACACACACACCAACAAAAATGCCGCTGCTGTTCATTAAACTACTGGATAAGTGTTAACTCTGCACCGCCCAGACAAGCCCATGTAACACCCCATCTAATTAGAGCACATCAAACGTCTCCGCACATACACAAACAGTACTGTCATGCCAGCCCTACAGGGCAGTCACCCCCTCACTGTTTCAATTTGGCTCTAAAAACACCCCCCGCCCCGCCCCAGACTGCCATCCATCCCTTCAAGGCAGAGGTTGTGTGAAAACAAAAGTCCAATAAACGTGAGACTTCTCTCTCACTGACAAAAGTCGAGTGGGGACATGTACCTGTCATCGGGATGTGGTGCGCCCCGGGCACCGAGGGGAGCCGGTGAATGCCGGGAGGGGCGTTGCTTCCCGGTGCTCGCTGCTGGTTCTCCGGGTGATTGCTGTGAGCTCCGAGCGGTGCGCAGCCGGCTCCGTGCTGCTGCTGCTGCTGCTGCTGCTGGTGGAGGAGGTGGTGGTGGTGGTGTTGGTGGTGGCTGGACACCGTAACTCCGGTGTTGTTACTCCCAACCCCGTACTGCTGGTAGTATCCAGACCGAGAACGCGATCGAGTCCGAGGGGGTTCCATAGTCATTTGGTGGGGGTGAGAGAGGTGGAGGAGGAACGAGGAGGAGGAGGCTGCGGTCGGGGAATGCGGAGGAGAGCCGCTGGTCGAACCGGGCTGTACAAAGCTCAGAGCGCCGCTGTGGCTGAAACTGAAGCCCCCGAACCCCGCTCTGCCCCCCTCGGCGGCCCCGTACTCTGTACGCTCCGCCGACTCCGCCGCCCCCGCCTCTTCGAATAAATCAGCCCCTTTAGGGACAGGCTCCGGGGTGGAGGGCAGCCGGGGGCAAACTCTGGGCTCCTGAGTCGCTGGCTGTCCAGCGGTTGCGATTGGCATTTCCTTTCGGGGGATTTCCTCTACTTCTTTTTTTTTCTGAGCTTTTTCTCTCGTTTCCTCCCACAGTAGCAGCTTTAAGGGGCTGTTGGGAGAGAAAGAAGTTTGAGAATGAAATAAGTTAAAAATGTATGTTAAGAAAAGTTAATACACTTCGTCCACTACACACAACAAAACTGGTTCAACAACTAGCGATAAACCCCCTTCACAGAAACTCTTGACACAGAGACCATCCTCAGTTTCGTATTTAATACAAATAAGCGTAAATGTAAGGTTTTAAAGTGAAAACACCCGCTTTGAATCAACATTTATTCAATCGCTCATTGACAACGTTGTTTAACTTCGGGGGAGGCTAACGCTGGGGGAGATGCTAGGGTTAGTGCGCAGAGATAAAAGCGATATTACAATTTTCTAGCCAGTTAAACAACCGCGTTTCTATACCATTTCACCTAGTCCTCATTGTGTTTTCTCCTTAATTAAGTTTACATTAACTTTACCCTTTATTTAAACTTGTTTAGCCAGTCTGCGTAATGTCGCTCGTTAGCTTGGCAAGCCTCGCCAACCAACCAACCCCTCCTCCAGCAGCGACCAACACAAGAGAAAAAAAATCCCGGAGCTAACGAGCAACGCCACAAATCCCCTTAAAACGCCGGGTAACTGGTGGAAAAACGTTTAAAAAATGATCCAAAAATGGTTTAAGTTGGGTTCTTGGCGTTACGTTGAGTCGCCGGGTGGTGGTGAGTCCCCCAGCTGTGAAGACGCGAACAGCGAAGCGCTGAGAGAAAGATTGGAGAGGAAAAAAGTGGTGAATCTAGAATTGGAAAGAAAGAACCGGGGCTAAAATTAACACGGTCAAGAGATAAGACCCCGCCTCAGAGAACACCGCTGAAACCAGGTCAATGTCCCCCGTCTGGAGTACGTACTTCACCAGGAAAGTCATACCTTCAACGCGCTCCTATCTGTCGATATTATTGTGAGCCCTGTGAATGTGAGCGTATGAGCCCAGTGTGAAATGTGACAGACCGTCAACGCTCAAGTCGGATTTCACGACGCTCGACCAATCGATGCCAGAGAAAACGATCGTGTTTGAAGTCTCTCTCTCCCCGCTCCCATATCCACTACAATTGTTATGCTTAAAGAAAACCAGTGCACAACTTATTTATCTTGCTTACTTCTGCTTTCATTGTTCTGACGTTTATGCTGCACGTATTTTTTTGTAAAACGCCGAATCTGACTTCGGTAATTGATTTATCTCCCCTGTTAAATCAGAAGCTTTGGATAGCAGAGAGGCTGGCTAAAAGGGGCTTTAAATTATTTATTTACAATTGCTCAGCCTACCCACTGCAGCTGTTTCCTCAGGAGCCGAAAGTTCGCCTCAAAATAAGTATTTTTGCTGTTCATGCAAAAAGTTACATGTGAACCACTTCTCAGTAGACATAATATAAGAGGGTTGGATCCACCATAGAATGTGAAGTGTTTTATGTAACACTATAGAACAATTTGCACCATTTATCTGCCTCCAGTGGGTTTGTACATTGCCAATCAAACTAAAGATCGGTGTAATACTTTTACACTTAGTTTTGGGACTGGTGATAAAGTAATTTGTCATTTTGCAAATCTTTATGAGCTGCTAAAGTAGAATTAAAACTGTAAACTAAATTAAGTGTAATAAACTGCTTATTCGCTAAATTTAATCGTCTCCTCGAGCTACATAAGTTGCCTGTGTAGATATTATAGACTTATCTAAATGTTCTTCACTGAACAATGTGCTCAAACTTATTTTGGTTGTTTTCTTTGGCTGTTTGGTTGTTTTATGCATTTGTTTTTAGTTTTAGTTTATTTTACCTGCCTGTGCCTTGGCTTTGTTGTATAATATAATTGAAAAAGTGAATTTATTTCAGTGGTTAAATGTAGAAAATATAACTAATGTTTATAAGGAATTATTACACAGCAATATATTAAACATGTTTAATTCAGTTTATTTTCATTCAGGATTAAAACATTTTTAAATACAGAAATGTCAGCCCACTGAAAATTATAAAGATGTACTTTTACAGTATGCACACTCAATACTTGCTCCTCTTTTTTGCATGAAGTACTGCATCAGTGCAGCGGGAAGTGGAGGTGATCAGCCTGTGGCTTTGTTGATAAGCTAAGGAAGCCCATTGCTGTGGGTTATCTTCACTGCTGGGTCTGGTGTTTCATCTTCCACTTGTTTTGATGTACAGCACTTTGTATCAGCTGTGGTTGTTTTAAAGTGCTTTATAAATAAAGTTGGTATGGTATGGTATGGTATGGTCAATGCCTCATAAATTTCCTAAAGGGTTTAGGTCAGGCGAATTGCTGGTCATTTCAAAAATAGTTATTCTTTATATCAAGAACTCTTGAGGCACTTATTCCAGCTGCAGTCCAAACCTTGCAAATCTGCCCCAAACTCTTGAATGGATTTTGCTTCCCGATTTTCTAAGAGCTGTACAGCTTTCTCTTTTGGTTCTCCATATTTCCACCAAACTTTTTCCTTCCACCCAACTTTACATTAATATTTACTCTGTAAAATGTCAGCTCAATAGCATTAACATTTCTCTACTAAAAATCATTATTTTTTTTGCTAGTGTTTTCATTAACTGTAAACTATAATAATCAGAACTACACAACTGAAGTACATCACTCAGTGTGTAATGCATAATCCACATAACGTGTTTAATTTTTTTTTTCAGTTTACTGAAATGAATCAAATTTTCAAAGATATATTTTCTTTCTAAAATGCACCTGTAGTGCTGGTGCTCTTTGCATGTTTGTGTATCTATAGAACTGATTGCATGTGAAGAGTGTTCTTGTTTTCATACACACTCAACCCTGAACCTATCAACACCACTCATAACACTCACGTACAGCCAACAGACACACACACACTTTCTCTCTCCTCATTACACTCCCTTTCTCTACTTTGATGATATGCAAATATCCCTCCCTCCCACCTTCCTTCCTCCCACCCCGCCCTTCCTCTCTCTCACAAGCCTCTACACACACACACTTGCATATACACATTTCACATGCAGGCTAATGCGCTGTGGCAGCGTCCACAGACAGGCGGGGAGGATCAATTTTTCACCCAGTGTGCTACCAATATTTATAAGATAAGGCCACAGAAGATAGAGAGGGGGAGACTGGACAGAAAGATGGAGGGAGAAAAGAATGGAACAGTGCAGAAGGGGGATGAGAAAAATATTAATAAGTGAGTGGAATGAAGGAGAGGGCCCGAGGAGGATAGAGGCAAGTGTGTCCAAGAAGAAGGGTGAGTGGGATGAAGAGGAAGAAGAGCAGAGAAGAGGAGCAGGGGGAATAGTTACTAGGGAGGGTGAGGCACGGGTGAGAAAGCAGCGAGGGTGGGGATATCTCGTGGGTGTGTAGGAGGGTGGAGGCAGGATGAGTAAGTGGGTTAGGGGTTAGTTGGAAGGGGGATGGGTGTATTGAGGGCTCTGGGGGATGGTATTGGGAATGGATAAGATGGTAAGGGAAAAACGAGGGATGGTGTGGAAGAGGAAGAGAGGAGGGTGGGGGTTATTTAGCTGACATGCTCTCTTATTGGCCTGTTCAAATGCTGGGGGAGGGGCAGCCACAAACCATACTCTCACCAGCTGTAGGGAAGAGCAGGGAAACAAAGAGAGGGAGAGAGGAAGGAGGGGTGACGGGTTATGTGCTTCAATGTTGATATTCTGCTCTAATTAGATTTCTGTCTGAGTGGCGGAATGAATGGCAGGGATCTTACTGGGGGGAAAAATAAATAAAAAAGATACATTACAATAGGAGGTAGGTTTTATTACAGCCGCACAAGTTTGCGTTTTGTTTGCGAGAAGTTATTGATCTTTAATTGGGATTATTTGTTTGCCAGCATGTCTTGTATATATGCCTAGAGATGTACATTTGCTAATGTCTTTCAAAACGGATTCTTCCTCCAGTTAAAAGTTCTCGGTGAAGTCCAGAAAGCCACACTTTGAATTCAATGTTACTTTAATGTAATGTAAGATGTTATCAAAGGTGACAATAGCAATATTGTTTAAAACGATCCATGTCAAAGAATCGTGGAGAGGCTTTGTTAAAAACGTATTATCTTCACGTAATATCTTACCTGCAGTAGCTGACTCTCTCGACTTCCTCGAAATTGGCTGGACTGGTTGAGGAGGCTGCGGGTCAGGATGTATCCTGTCTGGGCATTTCCTACTACCATTCATACCCGTGTTCTTAACCATAAGTGATACACTGAATCCCCCCAGATTATAGTAAAATAACTCCTCAAACTTCATGTATTATTTGAAATAATTGTATACTGTCTTCTGTAAATGATTTTTTCCCTCTATTTCCATTATCTGCCACTTTAGAAACATGACTCCTGATAAAACTATATTAATTCTGAGCATCCGGCAGCAAATTCATTGCAACACAGAGTAGAAAATTAAATCGATTTAAATGTTCCCCTGGCAGGTGTGGCAGGTGCCACTAGATGCATCGTCAGTACAAAATGTATGGGGTTTTTTTTAGATAAAAAAAAAACAAAAAAACAACGTTGGGTATGGAACTACCAAGGTATGAAGAATGGGCCAAAGCATCACCAATCTGAGAGGGACCATTATCAAAAAAAAAATGTTGCCATGTTGAAAAAATCTCCAACTTCCAAAAACTTTAAGCAGCTTCTGTGAATGCTATTTTATGAATTTAAGGAGGGAGGTAGTGGTAGTAATCTCGCTGTGGGAAGCACATTGAAAATAAAGCATTTCCAGGCAGAGAAACTGTTTTACATACAAGTAAAGCAGTGTAAAAGAAAATGATGTAGCAGTTTGAATGAATATTATTCCTGATCTTTAAACTGCCTTATTTTTTTCTAGATAGTTATGCTACTGTGAACAGAAACACTTTACATTTTTTGTTCCCACTATGTGTCCATGTGTCCATATGTGTTGCATTTACTTTACCGCAGAATTCACAACTCAAATCTAAGAATATTGTCACACAATAGTAAATAGTGTTTGATCAAAGTTCTGATTTTTCTTGTCTATTGGTGCCACTAACTTGGATTAGCAGCATAAGCCTATAATAATGCATTTCTTCCCTTTTTATGTGTTTAAACACTGACGGAACATCAGGAAAACAGAGATTGTAGAGACCAGGCAAATTGTCAAAGTGAAAGTTGATTGTTTGTACCTACAACCTTTACATTTTCCTTGTCATGTAAGACTGAAATGCTGCTGAGCAAAGTCAGACTTTCCTAGTTAGGATTCTGACAGCGCGTGGACGGAGTTCTCGTTGACCTTCCCACCAAAAACTCAGGAAATCCAATATTTAAATACAAAGAGAATGCAGTAACGATGAGTGAATAACCACCTACTGCAAACCTCACAATGGTTAAGAGTTCAGAAAATAGCATTAGCATACAAACCATGATATATTTGAGATTACAGTTGTTTTTAAGACTATACAAGTCCACTTAGGTCTTGACCTCTGTCGGACTAGACATCAGCTTCAGCCTCTCGATCCAGCTAATCGGGAATCATGCAAAATAAAGACACCTAAGGAGTTCCCTCGTGAGGGTAAGATATTAACTTCTTACCTACTTTTTAAAAGAACCTCACCTCAAAAATCTCAAACCACCCAATTGACCTATTTGTAGGGAGATCTAGATCAATTGTTGTCTTTAAGCCTTCAAACAATCGACTACATTTGAACACGAAATCGAGAGAAAAGCTTTTACAAAATGTAAACTGAAATATAATTCCAGCACACAGAGGAAGGCAGACTGAGTGCCATGTGTTTGTGGAGCCCAGTTGACCTCCGCCTGCTAAACCAGTCGCTGGCTGTGACAGACTGTCAGGCAGGGGAATACAGAGGGTGTGTGTGTGTGTTTGAATAACAAAAAAAGCATGAGAAAATGAGGCAGAGAGTCAGGCTGACCAATCCAAGGAAACACAATTACACTTGAGACAAAAAAAGACACATGCAAAAGTCTGTGATGGGAAGAATCACAGGATTGATAGTGAGGAGAGTGCATAAACATGAGGAATAAAACAGAGAGAGAGAGAGAGAGAGAGCAAAGAGAGGAGGAGGCCAAGCTTTCTGTGGCTTAGCCAGACTGGAGCGGTGGGACTTGGCTGCTTGTGGACCCTTGGCTTCTGTATTAAAGCAAGGAAAGGAGGGAGCGGGGTTGCGGGGTGGGGGGGGGGGCAGAAAATCACAGTTAAAAAATGAAAAGGGCAACAAGCTATGCCAAGAATGCACAAGCAAGAAGTAACACATTGGGTTCTTTCCTTCTGCCTGCCTCTCTGTTTCGCCAAGCAGATCTAAACAATAGGTGGGAGCAACCTTGAGAACCAAGCATTATAAAGTCAGAACCCCGCTGAGTGAGTCGGGTTGATTCTTGTATAATGAGCATAACATCCCCTAATAAATGATATAAGGCTTCTTTGTTCCATCTCATTAGAAGCTTGAAAGTAGATAAAAGGCTTTTTTTCTATTTTTTTCATCTGAAATCAAAAGGAAATATGACACATTTAAGCATCATTTCAGGCACACATATATCTTGGCAATACTTTCAAATAATAATAATAATAATAATAATAATAATAATAATAATAATTATTATTATTATTATTATTATTATTATTATTATTATTATTATTATTATTATTATTATTATTATTATTATTATTCATAATCTTTTTGGTTGCTTCCATATTTTCCAATTAACAACAATTAGATCTTGAGTTCTAAGTCTTGCTACATTCAGCATATAGTAAACATTTTAGCCTACTTGTCAGAGTTAGGAGCTAAATTCATGAATGGTGCAGACGTGATTATGTATATTTATATTAAGATTATCTGATATCGATGCAAGAAGAGAAATATAAATGTTTAGACATTGCATGTTTTAATACCTACAGGTCTAGAACCTTGTTCATTGGATGAACGGCGTGTTGTCCTTAACGGTGCTTCGCGAAAGCTTCAAATGTCCGTAAAATACAAGAAGGCAGATGATGGAACATTTCCGAGCTTTTTCATCCTGAACCAAACCAACTTGTTGTTACTGGCATGACAAGAATGTGGAAAAATTCTCAGCTTGTCATCTTCTCTGCTTAAGCTGTGGTCACGCTGTTTCTTATCTGGCCTCATATGCTGGGGTACCTAAAACCACGTCTTATGTGGCTGCAACCAAAATGGCGAGTCGAAGAAGCACAACTTCTAATTTGCAAAGTTAGGTGTATAAATACATGCGAAAAATATTTTAGGTTTTAGATCAAACAAAACATAAGACTTTCACAAAGAAGGAGATATGGTTTCTACAGAACATTTGGGTCAATGGAGTCCATGCAAAATTACCAGTACCAGATTAAAATAATATTGTGTGACAACAGTGGCATTTCTATGAGTTTACAATAGAGAAAGCCTGACAAAAAGAAAATGTAATTCTGTTGATTCATCCACCAAATCTGTCCTGTTTGCATTATAACATTAATAGTTTTGTTTGTAAGAATCGTGATAGAAAATGTCCTCGCTATAATACACAGACTCAGTCATGTTTGCACACAGAGTCTTCCACCCCTAAAAATAGACTGAACTGAGATTAAAAACTTTGTAGAATTGATCCAAAACCAACTTAAATATGACACCATCCCTAATCCTTCACTTAAACTTTACATCTGACCAAATCAGGACACAAAAAGCAGAAAAACAGAGGCATATTTGTCACACACCAACAAACAAAAACATTCATCCAAAGGCTTTTGTCCAGACCTTCCAAAACAACATAATGTCCCATAATGCAATCGGACTGACTCAGCCACTCATGACTGCTAATCGTCTAATAATGGCTGCCATGCTGTAATCATATCACTCCACAGAAGCATGAGGGGACTTAGGGGCTTTCCTAGATTAATACAGGAAAAACAAGGAATTATTTCGCTGACTTTTATTCATTGATACCTTAAGTAGAGGATTATGGCCTTTGGACCATCTGACTGCAGGAAGACTAGCACAGGAGGGGAAGATTTGGGGGGGGATTGAAAAAAAGCATCCCAAATATGGGTCACCACATCACAACATACAGAATTCAAGAAAGATTCATTTGACCGTGGCAAGTTATCATCAAAAAAGGCAAACCGAGACGAGCTATGCCTTGTGGTAAGGGGGCAACATAATGTAGCAATAAAATTTCTCTTTTTAAAAGAAAAAAAAAATTCCCATATCAAAGAGGGCAGTAAATGCAACACAGAAAAAGTTTAATTTGGAAAAAAAAAAAAACGAACACAATATAAAAGTTTTGAAAAGTAAATCTTCACATGGTCTCCTGTTATCTTCATCCGCCTGATTTTCTCCACCTCACGTCTCGTACTGTGAGCACAACAGTGAGCGTGTTGCTGAGACCAAACCCTAAAGCAGTGTCATATTCTGGGCTTGGAGGTGCAAGGAGGATGCCAAGAGTTGAAACAGGATGACTCGTGACTCTGTGAGTGCAAGGTGGAAAAAAGACACCTTTTTTCTACTGTGTGTGTGCGTGTGTGTGCGTGTGTGTGTGTGTGTGTGTGTGGTGAACATTCATGTGCATGCACATGTGATACATTCAAAGTGTGTGTGGGAAGAAGGAATCCTTCCAGCCGTTTTCTTTCTTGAACCTCTTCCTGTGTTCCAACCCCTCAACTCCTCCCAGCCCACATGCAGTTCTCAGAGCCACACCAGAGGACACAGAAGAGGGGAGAGCAGCTTGAGTTTCTCTCCGTCTCTCTCTCTCTCTCTCTCTCTCTCTCTCCTCCTCCTCCTTTTCCACCAGTCGCCTGTAAATCCCTCCAGTTCCTGCCGACACCTTTTTCCCATGTCTCTCCATCCAGTTGGTGTTGGTGTCTCTCATATGACTTGGCAGAAGTGAACCATGCGTGTAAGTGAGCGCCAGTGCGGGAGTGTCTGTTAAGAGTTTTGGCAGTTTTCTCAACACGGCCTCGGCTAAAGATCCACTGGGAAATGTGGTTTTAACGCCCCCTCTCTTCTCTCCTCCTGTTTCCGTTCCCTCTCTCTCTCTCTCTTTCTCTCTCTCTCTCTCTTTCACAATTGCATTGAGTCCCCTTTTCAGTGCTTTGCTTCCTCTTTTGTTTTTTGGGTTGCTTTTTTTTCTTGATTTTCTCATTATTCCCTTAATTGTGTTTCAATTTTATTTGAAAGCAACCAATGGAAATCTTCTTTCTCGAACGGGACAGGTCGCTTATTATTTTGTGTGCATATTCAGTGGCTGTTCTTTATTTAAATCCCAACATCATAATTAGCATCAAAAATCATTGTGAGTTGTGCATGCATATCAGCCGCCTGCGATTCAGTATGTAGCTCTCCAAATGCTGCCTGTCCACACACAATGAATGCTGATGGAGAGACATGATAGGTTATCCTTTAGGGAAGCCTGGTCAGATGAAATAACTGCTTGGTATTCTATTCCTCTGCAAAGCATGGCACACAAGAGAAGGATGTTGGCAAATATGCAAATGAAGACATCCTGTATATATCAAATGGATATATAAAGTTCAGTGAGAGCCACATGGATTTTTGGAAGAAAACCTGGGTGTGGGACATGTGTTTTTGATGTGTACAAAATAATAGGAATGTGTTTTAAAAGGTGGATAAAGTAAAAAAAAAAAAAAGAAAAAGAAAAAAGATCCTATTGCAGGGTTTATTTCTGGAAAAACTGAAAGTTATATTTGAAATTATATAATTCATGAAAAAGAAAATATGGCTGGTTTGTTCTCGAGCTACAGAGAGCGAGCAGATAAAATATTTGACTGTTCAGAGAAACAGCATGTCTGTGTTTTCCTTTGCAAACGTAGTAAAAACTGAACATACTTGAAAAATGTAGCTTTCTTGCGAATGGCTGCACTGTTAATTATTGTGTAACCCTGACTCAACATTCCATTTAAGTGAAAAGACTGACTCCCCAAAGCGGCAAGGCCTTGGGGCGCCACGAGCACTGAAGAAAAAAAGAAAAGGTAAGTTCTTTGGTTGTACCACAAATTAGTTTTCTAAGGTTTATTTGCATGTCTGACAACTGGGGAACGGGAATCACTTTAAATTGTGTGCAGTGTACCACGGAGCTACGAGTCTATATTTTCCACAGTTTCTCCACATTTGTTACATTTATCTCTGAAACATAATTGTTAATGTCATTCTGAATGTTTTCTGTCGAATAAAGGTCTGGAGATTATAGGCTGCCTGGTGTATGACACAATTCTTGTTGGCCTGGAACTGAGATGTCGCAGATTTATTTGGAGTAACTGCCATGTTCAAACATTTTAACAATAGAAACGCTAGAAACCTGTAAATGACAACAGCCAAACAGTATTGTTTATGTTATTATTATTATTATTATTATTATTATTTAAATATGGTTTGCAATCTCATTTTCTCCCCTGTTGCACAGTTTACAGCTGTCATGCAGCGTGTCAACATTCCTGTCTAAAGAGTCGCAACCAGAAGATCTCTAATTTGAGATTCCACTTTTGGCCTCTGTTCTGCTCTGTAATTGTTAGGGCTATCAGCTGAAATTCATGGTTAGACCAGAAATGATATGTATTCAGTATAGGATGCTGCAAAATAAATGGAAGGTTTAAAAAGAAATAAAGGGTTATAAAATGCACGTTTTAATACCCTCGTGTGTATAATGAGTGTTGTCATTTGATGTGAACATTGCCCACAGAAATAGCCCAAATAAAGGTTAAGATTACTCAAAGAAAACCTTTAATGACTGTAAAATGCAGCCTGCCAAATGCTGCAAGATTCCAAACCACAACACCCCAGCACCACTGACATGACAAAACTTCAGAAAATTCTCAGCCTGTCAACTTCCTGGTATATAGTTTATACACCATTTAAAGAAGAAAAAAAAAATTGTTCAAATGTACGTCAAGCTATTCAAGTTTTAAACTTATTACCGGCAAGCTTACAGATATTTCAGACCTTCATCTTTGGAGATGAACTCCTAGTCGGCGAGTTTGGAAGCCCTTCTTCTCATCATCCTAAACTTTAGCTGCCTTTATGTTTTTTTTTTTTGTTTGTTTTTTTTTTCCAATTTGATTCAAGTCAGTTTATATAACTTCCAGCCAGTAGAAGCTTGAGAGTAAAATTAAAGCATTAATCTTAAATCACACATTTTTAATAACAAGACTCTTGTTTCTTGTCTACTGTATTGAGACGCCAAACATGTGTAATGCAGCCAGTCATGTTTTATCTTGTTTTCCAGGCCATTAATTCACAATACCGTTTCCATATCTATGGATTTGCACTTTAAAAAAAAAAAAAAAAGATATGTTCATGGAGAATTCTGTCATGATAAATCATAGACACTTTAAAAGGGAAGTCAAGTCAGTGCTGTTGTAGCTGCTGGTGGGTGGTGGGTTTAGATGGAGATGGGCCCCAAGTAGATTCCTGCTTAGAGCCTCATCCACCCTTGGGCCGGCCCTGCTTGGCAGCTGTTTTTTATTTATTTTTTGGGGGGGGTGGGGGACGGGGGGGGGATATTACCTGGTGTAATCCTACCAAGTGATATCACTTTCACTAAAGTAAAGCACCTGAATGTTTCTTCCTCCATGGTGTCTTCTATGTTTTCATGCAACCAGCCAGAAGCACATTTGCTGGTCTTCCTCACTGACTTCACCGATCCTGTTCCACTCTGGGTTTTTTTTTTTTTTCAGAAGTTCATGACAGTTCGCCCGCTCTCTCCCAGCTGAGCTGTTTCTGACTACTGTTACCTCACCCTCCCTCTCTCCAGGTCTGCCTCCATCACCTGTCTCGAGGGGATAACCGCCGCCCCCGTCCACCCCCATCTGTCCCTGCAACCAACCCAGCCTCTCTGTGCCTCACCCTCTTTTTGTGACGTCATTGAGGAGAAGTGCAGCCTTTGTGTGTGGTTTGTGTCTGTGTGAGTCATTACACAGCCGGTGTGCTTGTGTGTGTGTTTGAGTATGTGACATACAGAGAGAGAGAGAGAGAGAAAGCGAGAGAGGCAATGGGCCGACAGGAAAAGAAAGGGAGAAGTATTACGTTTCCCATTTTGATTCAGAAGCTCAATTCGAGGTTTGGAATCTAGAAAATAGGGAGAAAGGAGCAGGAAAGAGGAGAAGATAGGTGGGAATCTGAGCTGCTGACAGCTGGTTTTTGTTCCTCCTTTCTTCACCCCTCTTTCATTCCCTCTTTACAACATCATTGTGTGTATTGGTGAGAAGCCATAGAGTAAAATATCAGCTTTTTAGGCCCTTTGATGTCTTTCAGAATGAGTGCAGGATGTGATCAGAGACACCACCTGACTCTTTTTTTTTTTTTTTCCACTGGCGCCAGCTTCTCAAATCTGAAATCTCAAACTTCACTCTCTTCCTGTGACGTCTGGCCCACCGCATCCGGATCTGACTTCACAAGATGCTGACATACTTGCAGTTAAACCGTTTTCCTGTCGAATTTTCAGTTCACACTTGCACGCACACGCATGATCTTTGTACCTGCACGATAAATAATTACAGACCATGGTAGGCTACTGTCCAATTTGTGGAAAGCCTGTCTACTTTGGTGAGTCTGACCTCTTTAAAATTTTACACTCTGTCTCCCTACGCCTTGGCCAGCATAGATGTCTGTTTCTTTCAGGGTTTTTTTTTTTTTTTTTTTTTTTCCGTGTTGGGTCGTGGTTTTGTCTCTTTCTAATACTTGAGCCTAATACTGTGGAAAAAGCGTATCAAAAGTAGAAGTGTGTGGACAATTTAAGCTCATGCCTTCATTTCCAGGTTATAATCATGTGCCTGTAGAGGTGAAATTGATATCATGCACACAAGCAAATGTAAATGGGCCATGACCATTTTCGTGTGTTTTTTTTTTCTTGTGTTTATTTAGGGCTACAATTAATGCTTTCTTATTTTGTGTTCTGATGGAAAACCTAAATATCTCTCGTTTTACTTCTATCATGTTTTTCTGCTTCTCTTTGAACCACTCACACACACACACACACTCACACACATGCATAGATTCAAACCCCGGTATCCATAATAACAACAGGATGTGGGTCTGCCCAAACGAGCTTGCACGCTGCTCTCAGGGTTTCCTCCTCACCTTCAGTCTCTTTTAGTTTGCCGCACGCAGAGCCCTCGCTACATGTAGCCGCACAGCAACGGCTGCAAGTCTGCTTTGTTCTTTTTTTTCAAAACAGTTTTCGCTTGCCCATCCATTTGCTTGGGAAAGTTCAGATTTTCTAATGTGACCCGGCCTACTTATCTCTTTTCCACCTCAATGCCCCAAAGTCTGGCCTATTAGTGTTGGGGGGACTTGAAAGGGGGAGCAGTCCCTTCATTTCATCTGGATCAATTCTCTTTTTAAAAGATTTATAACTAATCATTTCATTCATTCAGTAAATGTTTTATATTTTTCTTTTTTTTCAAATATCACCTGGATTTGCAGGAAGTTTGTATTGTGACTAAGGCATTGCACTTTACATGTACAGTGTGGTTTAAAAGTATTTGCCTATAGATGTATCTGTTTTTGTTTTTTTTTGTTTTTTTGTTACACTTAAATGTTTTAGATGACCCGAATGAAAACAAAATGCCAGGAAAAGCTGTCCACACCGGCCTGTCCATAGCAGCTACCCCCTAAAACTAATCTAAATGCTTGGGTCAACGGCGGACTGATAATTAGCCTTTTACATCACTTCAGAGGAATTCTGACCCAATCTTCTTTGTTGGACTTTAGCGATACTGGAGTCGTTTTGAGAATGAAAATCCCTCTAGTCATGCAACAGCATCTAATTTAAGTCTAGGTTCTGATTTCTTCATTTCCCCCCTCCCCCCCAACCTTTCATATGTGGACCTGGTGTGTTTCGTATAAGTTTCCTTTCCTGAAACGTTTTAGAACAGCTGTAAAAGGACACACTCCTTCCAGAAAGTTCCACTTTTTGTCTTGTCAGTCCACAGAATGTTCTCTTGAAAGTCTTGGGGATCATTAAAATGTTGCTGGAGGAAGGGGGGATGGGCTTTTGTCTTCTTTTTGGTCAGCTGTAGTTTTGGCACATGGATGCCATCTCTTAGTTTTAGCTCTATATGAAGCAGTGACTTTCACTGCTTCATATACCATATCGCTGTAAATGTTGTTCTGCATCCTTTGGAGAAACTTTGGTAGGCCGGCAACTCCTGCAATAGTTCGCCTCTGATTCATATTTACTTTGTTCTCGTCTGTTCTCGAAATTCTTTAAAACTCCTAATGATTTTTTATTTGTTTTTTGATATCCTTTAGTGTTCTTCATGTTGTCAGACAACTTCTGTTTCAGTGATTTCTTTATCGTACAGTACAGCCAATCGTTAAATGCTGTGGATGTGGCTCGGGAAACCAAACCAGAAAATTGTTGTTGATCGCACTTATTTCATGACTTAGCAAAAAAATGCAACTGTATTTTCACATAAGGTTACATATGACTGAAACGCAAAAAACAGATTCAATTTGTAAAGGGTGGAAATAGTTTCTAAGACCTTATATTTAACACATTTTTTCACCAACCCAAGGATATAAACTGTATGTAAAAAACAAAACAAAATTATAATGTAAGTTCACTAAAAACACTGACTCTCTAAGATATCACACTTAAAACACACATTTTCACCAACATATTTAGTTTTAATACTTAGTAATATTAATTGTTTTTTGTGACTGTCAGTGACCAACTTTTACTTATAATCAGTTTTTTATATATATATTTTATGCCCTGTAAACATTTTAAAACAAGATGAGGCACTCCAAACCTCTGCTTCGTAGAAGTTGCATGCAGCAATTTTGGTTATAGGTATTTTACCAACATGTTAGAAGACAATGAGTCAAGTTTTCTTGTTTAAAAGGTAGATGTCTAACAAACATGTATATCAAGAATTACAAATTGTTTCGTCATCAAAAGCTGCACTAAAACTGTTCTGTATTTAAAGCAAGTAAAGGCAGATTACATGTGTACAGAAATGAAATATGTTCCACTTTAATAGTAAAGATGCATAAACTGCTCCTCATTTAGCTGCTGTTTGTCTTTGGCGCAGGGGAGAAGAAGAGGTCCTTAGGGAGGGACTACCATCCTCTATGCCTGAAGTGCCAGAAGTGCAACAGACAGCTGACGGCTGGCCAGCATGCTGAGGTACATAAGGAAGATAAATGAGACTAAAAAAAATGAAGAACACATTCTGACTAAGTGAAAATGATGGCACAGTAATCGTGTGCTGATGATTGCATTGCAGTACGACGAGAAGCCGTACTGCACACACTGCTACATGAAGATTTTTGGCCCGAGATGTACACTTTCAGGTCACACTAAGAACACACACGCAGACAGTGGCGCACGCATGATTTCTGACTCTTTCTCCCATGTTTGGATCGTTCCTCACAGGCAGCAGGTGAAGGATGTCTCCACAGGAACACGCACGTGGTCTTCATCGCCCAAAACCAGACGGAAGCACAACCAGTAAATACTGACATCTAAGACGAGGCAGCTGAAAAGCCACAAAATGCAGAGGCTTTAATGATTAAACAATGACGAGCGAAAATCTAACTGTTGTTCTCTTTAGGAATTGAATATCTATGAATAAGGGGTGGTTACTTGAGTCTTATCATACTGATTGTAAATTTGAACGGGTTTCTTTGCCTTACATTTTCAGAACTTTGCGACTGTAATTATTATTATTTTTTTTTTCTATCTGCAATTACATTTTTGGTTTTGCAATCACAAGTTAATAATGTTATGCAAACTATTCATACATCCATAAACCTCAATGTATTTTATTTGGATTTAATGTGAGGGACCAACACACAGTAGTACATAACGGTAAAGATTAATATAAATTACATGTTGTTTTTGTGTAATTTATAAAAATATAATAAAAATGTGAAAATAAAATAAAAATGTGGAAATAAAGTCCTATATGCAACATTTTGCCTTCACAATTATCTGTCTCCTTAACAATTAACAATACAGAGCCCACTTAATTTGATTCAGGTGTTCTGGGAAAGCTTTGGAGGAAAACATCAGACAGGTCAGTGAGAAAGTTGAAGAGAATTTTAAAGTCGAGTAAAAAAATGAACAAGCTTTACTAAAAGAGGAGTGTCCAATCCATTATCTGCAAAGTGAAAACAAAAAAAAAGACAAGTGCAAAACTAAGACTATACATGTTGGGGAAGGTTTAATTGATTACTAAGCATTGATTGGAGAAGCAACCAAGAGGCCCCATGCTAAGAAACGAAAAAGTTCAGTTTTCAGTTTGCCAGAAGATACTCTGTTTGAAGGGGAACAAATTTGAACTTTTGGCACTACATGGAAAAAAAAAAAAAGCGTGCCAAAAAGAACTGAAACCATGCCATCGCTACAATGAAAGGCATGATTATTCATGTAAGGGTGCTTTTCTTCAGCAGAGAAACCGGAAACGATGAGAAGCTAGATGCATAGATGTAGGCTCATGAGTGAGTGGGGCAGAGGTTCACCTTCTAGCAGGACGAGGACTCTAAACATACATCCTGAGCAACAATAAAAAGTGGTTTATATCACTTGAAATCCACAATTTAGTCAACAACTTACTAAAGTCAACTGAGAATCTGTGGCGAGATTGACATTCACTCTCCGTCCAATCCAAAACTGGTAGAAGCACACACCCAATTCTAAACATCGATGTTTGTAGTTGTATCTTTACAAAATGAAATAAAAAAAACCTTCAATGGGTATCAATACTTTTGCAAGCCAACGTACCTGCTGGCGCCTATTTGGACATGTGGTGCAGCTTGATTCACTCAGACACACTCCAATCACAGATAAAACCCATGCAGATGAAAAATGAGTGGAGCTGTAGGGCTCTTCCTCTCTCCCTCATCAGGAAGCCAAGGGGGAGGGGGGACAGAAGCATGGGATGGATACGGGTGGTTGCTGTTGGCAGGGTAAACCACATCTTTTGCCAGCAGAATCTGCTGGAATGAGCGCTACAGAGGAGGGAAAGACAGGTCTCTCACGCTCTCATGCACACATGCATCGGAGCGGTCGTGTCCTCACTGCTGCGGGGGCTTGTCACCCAATGGTGGCTGAGGTGCATACAGCTTTGAGACACCATCCCTTCTCGAGAAAGGGAAAGGTGTGCTGGTGTCCTCTCCTGTCAGGGGACATATTTCTGGTACTCACCCATGAAGAAGGCATAAATTGATTGAATGTGAATAAAGTAATAAGATTAGACCTTCAGAAACAATAAAAGAAAAAGTTACCAGTCATGGTTTATTACTGTCCATCTCCCTCTTCTATCTCCTCCTTCTCTCCCCCCCTTGTCTCCTTCACCTCCAAACCTCCTACCTTGATCATTTGGCTGTTGTGTTACCAGCTGGCTGGCTGCTTATTTGCATGAGTTTCAGCTAGCCTGCCTCATTAAAAAAAGACACGCACTTGGTGAAAAGGCTGAGTTTCAGTCCTGACCCTTGGTTTAAAGAAGCCAGGACATCGTCTAGTCTTTTAAAATGCTCTGGAACAGTAGTTCTGTAGACTTTTGTCTATATTTTCAAATGTTTATGTGAAACCCTTTGGTTTCAAATGGCCCATAAGGGATGAACAAGTTCTGTGAGTATGCACAAAAGAGAAATCAGTACCAAAAAATACCTATTTCGTTTTAATTTTCACCTAAAGTCAACTTGTTATAAGAGTTTGTCCCACACCAACTCAAGTGGCCACCCATTTTAGTTCTTGAAATGTCAAAATATGACAGCTTAAACAGACAAAAAATTTGGAACAATATGGCTGATCATAAAAATCAGATCAGATGAGCCAATATTTTGCTTTACAATATAATATATCCATGGAAGTATTTAGGAAATCAGACAAAAGGATCTTTAAGAGGAGCATCAGACCTGAAGGGGCGTGAAAATACAAATGACAAAAAGTTCAAGTGGTGTAAATACTTTTGCAAAGTGCTGCACATATTCAAGTTTTGTTGGTGTTTATGCTTAAATGATTCATGGATTACAGCTAGGTGGTGTGTCCATCAATAAGGCATCTAAAAATAGTCAGAGAATGGATTTAAATTTTAGACCCTGTTATAATATGGAGCTAGTGAGAAAGACCTATTGGTAGAATCAGTCACAGTGAAGCTGATGCGAGCCAAACATTGAAAAACACTAAAAAACATGATTGCCTAGATAATGAAAACAAAAAATCTACAAAAAAAAAAACTTAGGGTTTTATGTATGGTTTCACTTGTGTATCAACGTCGACATCTACTGGTCAATAATGTAACTCGCTTTCAGTGAGATTGCTTTGCCAATGACACAAATACGGTGAGTCATTTGTATCCTGAAAAATCGCCTCCGTTTTGATCAAGTTGTTTCGTTTACATGTAGGGGTTTTTAACACCAATTAACAAGTATGTGATAATCGAGGATGACTGTGCCAATGTTATGGTCATTTAGCTTAGTAGCGGAGTTTCTACTAGAAAAGAAGAACAACTTTTTCAAAAAGATTAACTAGTACTTTAGTTGCACAGTATTGAATTAGAGCGAACAAACGTAAAATTTGTAAAAAGTAGTTGAATAATTTTACAAACAACTTGCTATAATGTCGAAGAAACTTCAGAATTGAATTAAATTATTTTTACACTTGGGATGCTTATAAAGTGAAAAGATAATAAAGAGATTCATTGTGATATTAGATACCTCGAGTTCTAATGTTTTAAATAGCCCCTGAAGGCATCTCCGACCTACGGCCATACTGCACATGCGCAAAGAGGTAACAAGGAAGGAAAGGAAAAGGCTTGACGACGGATTATGTTGGCACACTGCTGAGCGAAAGCAGCTGCTATCGAGTGATAACGTTTAGGGTTACGTCCTCGTCCAAACATGTAATTCGTTTTAAAATGAACGATTAATAATTCGAAGAGAAGAAACTGTAACCAATCTACAAAGAAGGAGCGAAAATGATGTCAGAGTGCGATCTTACAGAGACTGAAAGCGGCTTGCCTGTGCTGGACACCGGGGCGGTAGCAGCAGTGCCCGAACTGGACTCTAACTTTCACTCCACAGGACCCTCGAAGGTATCATTTGACAACAGCCGAATAGGACTGGGGTTTGCGGCCAATCCTGGAGTCGCGGTCCGTATCTCGGACTCTCGTGAGAGCGTCTTGACCGAGCTCGAGACGGACGGCTCCGGCGAAGAGGCGCTGTTGTTGCCCTGCTTAGCAGGAAGCTCGACGTCTCCGAACGGTGGCCGAGACAAGCGGAGCAGACGGAACAGACACAGCTCATCGTCGGATAAAGACACCTTGGCTTCCCCAGGTAATTATTTAGATTAACTGACTTAAACGTAGTTCCCACATGTTATGGAGAACTAGAAATGTCGTCCTCACTCCGTGTCATATGGTTGCTCTTTACCCATAGGAAAGTGCTACTTTTTAAAAAAAGAGATAACAGTGAATGCATCGTGGGCAAATCGATGTAATGTTATGCAGTCACTCAGAAATATTGATCTTGCATCATCCTACCGAGCCCTTCCACAGGATTTTAGAGGCCCGAGAGAGGAAATGTAAACTTCTGCAACATGTAATGCTATTTTATGCATTTACATTGCTGTTACGTCAAGACATTGTTTTAATAAAGTTTAAAACTGTCCTCTTGAATTCACTCATTGCAAATCCTTTGGGATCTGATTATAATTACGTATCTAGAACTTTGCACCTTTGAACTGATCTTTTCCGTCATACGTGCCACTAGTTGTGTTATTAACCTGTAAATGATATCACCTTAAAGATAATTTTTCGCTTACTTATGTAACGTTTTGTGAGAGCTTCGTGTTTATGATACCAGAACATGTTATGTGAGCAGATGGGTTGTAAAAAAAAAAAAAAAAAAAAAAAAAAATCAAAATACTACAAGGCACAGCATGGCAAAAAGATTTCATGTTGTTCTCATGGTTTAAAAATAAACATTTTGATGAGATGTCAAAAAAATTGCTGGAGTGACCATAGATTTATCTGGCTGATTGGTGCATAGAGTAAACAAACTGTACCCCTCTCCCACGTGTTGCCGAACGAAACATGTGTTCCCTTCTGCAAATATAAAGCTGTTTCTATGTCAAAAACATAAACAGTGAGGATATGCAAAGTGAAGGAACATCCCCCTGTTTAGGAAACACTATGCTTGTGAAATGGAATGGTAAAACACAATATTTTGCAAAATAAACACATATAAATTTATTCGGCGTTCTGGCCCCCTCCACTCTCTGTTAGCGTTAGCACACTAGCTACTATAGATATTTATGAGATGTGGACAATTTAGACGAGTCCCTCAAACTGTCCAAATATAATTTTGCTGTGCGGAATATGAATGAAACACTTAAAGAATAATCTTCTACCAAACAATTCATCCAGGCAGTTCTTTGCGAATGCAATGTTTCAAAGACGACTGCAACCTGCAGCCCGGTGCGGCTCTACTTTGGGTCAATTCTGTATTTTTGCTTAGGTCTATAAGTGGAAAGCAAAGTTACAAAGTTAGAACTACAAATGCACTAATTGGAGATTTTATAAACAACTTCTGTTTACCCATTTTATACATTTCGGTCCTGCTGATACTGGTTTTTAGGCAGCTCCGATTTCTATATTAGAGAAAAATATCTTTATTTTTACTTAATTGAATTAGCTTAGCAGTGCAATGTTTCAAATAGATTATAGCTCGTTTTGGTCAATTCAAACGTCCAGCTTTCTTGACCTGCTGAATCCAATTTTGTTTCAAGGACTGTTGTTAATAAAAGAGTAAAATGTGATGCCGTGTTTTGAGAGAGGTAACATTTTTGAGACTCCCAGAAATGAAATGATTTGTTTATCCATCTTAGCATATGTCCTTAATTTTCATCAGATTTTGTTTTTACTCAAAAAAAAAAAATGGCATTGAAAGCGCATTCCTTCAGCTCAGGCATTTCTTTAAAGTTTTTTTTTTTTTTTTGCAGTAGGGGTCCATAGTGGCAGCGTTTAGACAGGAAACGGGCAGAGAAAGAAGCAGGCAGGCAGTAAAAGTCCCAGGGTCGGGAATCAAACCCTTGACAACTGCTTTGAGGACTAATATACTTTGTATATATGGTACACGCTCTACCTCTACACCACCACCCCATCAGCATTTATAGATCAAACCAGTCCAAAATGAATTGAACAGAGTCTGACACAGGAGGAAACTAATGATAAATCATGATGCAGTCACCATGGAAGCAGCACATTCAATTTTTAACTCGCATGATACTGCCCACCTTGTTTCTTTGTGTCTTTTTATTTTATTTTATTTTTTTCTGTTCTTGTTATCTCCGATTGTTGGAATCCATTGTTGGACCCTTTTTAATCAGGGCCAGAAATCTAGGCCACAGGTAGAGAGAGATTGAGCCTCAAATGGCAGGTCTCTGCGTCCCAATTTCTGTGTCCTTTTAACACAAATACGGTGTAAAATTACAACATCGCTCTATAAAGTTACTTCCTGTAACATTTGCTTGCTCGCTCTCATAGCTGACTTCTGCATGCGACTCAGCTCTAGTTGCAGCAAAATACTAAAAGCAGAAAATGGTGTTTTAATTGTACTTTTATTTATTTTTTTTTTATTCTGGTGTCCTGTACTGACTCAGTTCCACTAACGATCTTATTTTTAATGCTTTTTTTTTTTCTTTGTTTTGAGGCGTCGCTCTTCAATCCGGGTCTCCTGCACTCCGCAAACCTGCTGCAAACAAAGGAGCTTTCCATTCCCTAAAAACTGAGCTGGACGTCTGAGAGGCTGTTATCAAATATGCATCAGGCCACTTTGCAGGTTGACTCACAAATAGTCTGTGGCGCGGCGTTGGTGCTCTGTGCTGAGAACGTAAGGATAGGCGAGAGAGGAAGTACTTTAGCTGTTTCACGTTCGCTCAGGCTTTCTGTCAACTGAAGCCAGTAGAAAAGAGATGAAGCGAGAGAAAAGCTTTACTTCTTTCTGTTGTCAGACTCCGGAATTATATCATTTTAGACTTTCAACGCAAATGCAGAGCAGAAAGCTTTCATCCTTGAACGATGGCAGCTAAATATATGGACCGAACATCTTTCTACAGTAGTTTTAAAATGAGAGTGAGATTTAAATTCCTTTTGTAATTGTCACGTGACCAAACAAATACCACGTGGCTGTGCGCCACTTTCTACTTTGACCTGTGGATGAATCAGTCTTTCTTTGATTACCTGCATGGTATGCAGATCACTTTTACTGGTGAAATTGTATTTAACACAAATATTAACAGAACTTTTTTCTGAGTTAACCTTTTTTTTAATTGCCACCTGCTTTGTTTCTTCAAGTAAACAAGCTTCAAAGTTATTGTTTTTTTTTCTATATTTCTCTAACAAATGGCTGGTTAAGTGCTCGCCCTAGTCCCTGCATCTGCTCCTCTCTGTCCGGCATCTGTTTCTTTCTTTTCTCCCTGCATCATGTTGTAACACAGTGTGACTGACGCAGAGCACACACAGCCTCCCTGTCAGCTGACTGTTCTGCTTCTAGCAAGTCGAAGAGGTAGGAATGTGTCGTGTCATGTGAAGGGGGCCTTCAACAGAGGAATAATTAGCACGGCATATTAACCAGAGAGACTTTGCAAACAGATCTGCAAAGCAGCTGAAATATTTTTGCCAGGTGATGAAATGACTCCTCTGGTTTTGTTGCTTTAGATGGAGAAATGTCTGTAGTTCAAATCCACTTAAAAGTGTTATTACTTTCTGTGAGTTGGGCAGCAGAACGTGCTGTGACCTTATAGTAATTGTGGCTTTCAAATACCAATAACACATTTAAGACAAAACTAGTCATAATCAAGTGTCTCTGTCAAATTTGAGGTCAGTGAAAACTTAAATGATTTATTTTACTTTTTGGGAAGATAGCAGAGGAAATATTCTCTAGCATTAGCTTGAAGATCTAACAAATTGACAACTTCATCAGGGATTTAAGAGTACTCTGTGGTAAACCCAATGAGACTGTAGTTAATTATAGTGGTAAACTGGTGAGAAAAACTGTGCATTAAAATATATTAACAACGAAAACATAATTTCTTCCAGTTGCTGACTTAACACTCCCTTATACTTTAGATTGAGCAATGTCGTAATTGTGCAAGTCTCACTTTTCTCCACATAATCAGCCCCCGTTTACTCTTGGGT
Source organism: Poecilia mexicana (assembly GCF_051168715.1). NCBI lineage: Eukaryota > Metazoa > Chordata > Actinopteri > Cyprinodontiformes > Poeciliidae > Poecilia > Poecilia mexicana. The sequence goes on along the minus strand of NW_028263370.1, from coordinate 5,820,473 downwards.
TTAAAACTTCACCACAGTAATGTAGGTCTTCAGGATGTTGTCTGTAACAGCTGGTCATACTCTGTCTGTTGAAATGAGTTTCCCCACAAAAATGTGTTCTTTGGTTGTAATGAGTCAATTCAAGGTATTTCAACACATGAATGGCTTGGAAACGAGCTAAAATACTTCACAGTTACAATTAATAATAAAAGTTAAACCTACTGGTGGAATGTCTTCAGAGAGCTTGTGCAAATAAATTTGTTTGATAAGACGAGCCGTGGATAACAGTAAATTTTGTATGGAGGATGCATAAAAAATTAAGTCAATAGTACAAGGATTTTGTGTCATCTGATCAACTTTATGCTCACAAACAACCCCTGCTGTTGCCTAGTGGGTCTTGTTGACTTGCTATCCTGCTTGACCTTTTTGTCGTTGCCCAAACATGAATCTTGTGTCATTTTTGGTTTTCCTTCCCTTAAGCCCTAGATTTCAGTTATTTTCCTCAGGTAATAAGTGGATTTTTTTATTTGTTTGATTTATACATTCTATATTTTAAAGTTGTGCAGCTCTAAAATATAACATTTGGCCATTTTAGGACATGGATAACAAGTTCTACGAAAAACCCCTTCATTTGTTTGAAGTTATTGAAGGAAAATGTAACATGTTCCATGTTTGCTGCTCATTGAACATCTTTTTGTTGCCATTTCCCAACCAGGTACAAACAGTGGGGACTTCAACCATTTCCCAGACGATCCAGAGTTTGCAGATTTCATCCTCAAGGCAGAACAGGCCATTGAAGGTGGTGTTTTTCCTGAAAGGATTTCCCAAGGCTCCAGCGGGAGCTATTTTGTCAAAGATTCAAAAGGGGTAAGGTTAGAGTCATTTTTCTCAGAATGCCAAAAACACACGAACATTTACTGCACAAAATTCTAGGATATTGATCTGAGTTGTTAATTATTTTTAATTGAATCATGAACTCAACTGTCACTTTTGTCATAGTCACTACACACTTTTCCCCCCCCTTTTTCCCTTAAAAAAATCATGAAACTGAAATATAGATTTTGTCTTTGAAGTTGTAATTTTCCTTATTTGACAGGTAACAAATGAGTCTCAGCTGATCTTTTTGAGCATAAACTTAATGTTGACTTTTATCTCTGCAGAAAATCATTGGAGTTTTTAAACCAAAGTCAGAGGAGCCTTACGGTCACCTGAACCCAAAATGGACCAAATACTTTCACAAGGTAAACTGTGTGCCGTGGCATAGGTTGTTATTGATTTTGAAGAGGAAACGGAGACACTTGTGGATTTAATTTGCAAACTTTTCTACAAAGTTTTGATTTAATTTATTAGGTTTAGTTCATTCTTTTGATAGATCGTGATGTATCTGTGACTACAGTCACATATGAGGCGTTTTTAACACCCTGCAAACGTCTTTCTGTGTCCTGTTTTTGTCACTAGCTCTGCTGTCCGTGCTGTTTTGGCCGAGGCTGCTTGTTGCCCAATCAGGGTTATCTGTCAGAGGCCGCAGCCTCCCTGGTTGATACGAAGCTCGGCCTTGGAGTGGTGCCCAAAACAAAGGTACCTCTCTCAGTGTGCTATTGTCTCGGCATCATGTGCCTGAAAATATGGGTGCATTTTCAGAATGGTAGAGTATCATTGAAAAGTTAAATATTTCAGTAATTCAAGAAATAAAAAAGTTATATAAAGCCTTTACACAAAGAGACTTATTTCAGTAATTTACCTCTGATCTGATTGTGATCATTACGGCTTGGTGAAAACTCTAATTTTAGTTTCTCAGAAAGTTGTATTATTACATAACAACAACAAAAAACTTTAACATTCCCCTTCCTCCTGACACAATCTGTGTAGTTTTGGTTAGATGAGCTTGCAGACCGAGCTACGTTTAGTCCGAACTCTGACTGGGTCGCTTCTAATCACAAGAAACATATTTATCAAATTAAAAAAAAACTAAAAGGATGCTCTAAATAGAAATCCGCCAAGGGGTATAAATATTTTGAGATTAACTTGATATAACAAATAAATTTGTAATTCAGTTAAATAAATGAATGTTTCAATTAAATACAAAGTAACTACGCATTTTTTTTACTTATTTGTCAAAGCCTTGTCATGTTTTAACTTTTTCAATCTGATTTTCAAAGTAAATTGATTTGTTTTATTTTTGCTTTAAGAAATGCTTTCTGCTGGAGGTCCAGGCTAAATATATTTCTTGCATTCAGGTGGTGTATTTGGCCAGTGAGACATTCCACTACAGCGCTATAGACAGAGCGAAGTCCAGAGGGAAGAAGTACGCCTTAGAGAAAGTCCCGAAGGTGGGACGACGCTTTCACAGAGTGGGCCTGCCTCCTAAGGTAACAAGCAACTACGCCTGTCAAAACATTTTACTTTCCTGATGTTTGCATGCTTGTTTAGCGCCAGTTCTCTGCGTTTTCACCTCCTCAGGCACCGATGTTGCCGTTAAAAAGCGGTGCTGTCTCAGCGTCAACTCTTTGCTGGGCAATTTTGTCGGGAGCCGGAGGCAGACAAATAACAAATCAAAATGTTAAAATCAACGTGTTTAAACACAAGTTTAGTTTAGTTTTTTATATCTGCATAAATTCACACACAAAAACTTACAAATTAGAGCTTTAGCATGATTTGAAATATTAGATTAAGGAGCTCAAAATAACATGACGTCCATGTGTCTCTTCTTTCGTTTTTTTTATTTATTTTGACCTTCCCCTCATGGAGGTAAAGTGAATAAATGCACTGCTTACAGTTGCTGTGTTGTATGAAACCCTTAAATGTGATTTTCAATTCAGTTTGTTAACAGAATCCTGTAATATTGTTGCAATATTGTTAATAGATCCTGTTCTCAGTGCTGTTAAGTTTTCTGGTACTCAGATCAGGAATTGGCTTGTTGGGATTAAATAGCCTTAATTTGATCAATAAATAATATTGTTGATGAGTTCAGCTTCCATCCTTCACTAATACTCAGAACCCAGAAAGGATCAAACATTAACTGGATCGTCTGCTTTCATAGTCAGTGACGTGCGGTGAGCTTCATATCTGGTGAGGCACCGACTTAATTATAATCGGATTTGCAAATCTAGACCCCCTGCATGTTATTGTTTACTTAAGGAAATTTTGCGCATGCGTACAATGCTGGAGGGCAAAAAGACTATTCTTTAACGCCGCAGAATAATTCAGTTGTCTCAATCAAACTTAGAGATGTAGATATTATTAATTTCGTGCTGTGCTTAAAAGCAAAGGGAGAAACCGTTAAAGTACAACTCAAAACCACGTCTTTCTCGCTCTCTGTATCAGCGCAGCTACTGCATGGCTAGCTCGCTGTTACTGTCTCTTACTTTGCAGTTGTGGAGTCACAATGTCTGGGTTCATGAGCGCCCCCTGCCATGAGGCAAGAGAACTGCCAGCCTCACCTCGAATCTGTTCTCTGCCGTTTATGATCGCTCCTCAGCACGCGAAACATGTTACACACAGTTAGTGACAATAAAAACACAGTACATTAAATACATAAGCTGAATTATGGAAAATCAGTTCATACATTAAATGTTTTTAACCATTTTATTGGCGACGTACAGACAGGAGGAACATGCTCTCATAGAATAGCAATCGGTGCAGTTAGCGAGATGTAGCACTAACTGCACCTCCCAGGTGAGGCTCAACTCACTGCTGCCTCACCGGCTTCGCTTCTATGCATTTGAATGGGAAATTGCAAGAATTCAGTGATTTTGAAGAAAAAAATAATCAGATTTGGTTAAATTAAATGAAAAATAGGTGCTTTATAGTACAAACCACAGGGTGAAAATATCTTTATAAATGATTTTATTATTATATATTATTTTTCCATGATGACAGGTGAGGCTCTGCTCCACCTGCCTCCCCTGACCCCACGTCACTGTTCATAGTAGTGTACAAACTGCTACTTTTACCCTTTAATTCCTTTAAATGTTATATTTTTATACTTTATGCTGTGCCCGCTCGAAAGTCAAACTCAAATTCCTTGTTTGGACATACGATCTTGGCCGATGAAGGTGACTGGTTCCGACATTGTGATGTGTCAGAATTAGATCAATGGTTCTTTGACAGAACCGAGGTCAAGCCGGCTCCGGCACCAGCCAAGTTTAACCACTGGAACCACTTTTGCAGAGAAACCCTAAATATTCTCTGGGCTTAGAAAAGGTTGTGATGCAGACTGCAGAGGATGGCAGAATAAAGGCTGACCGCGTTGTACTTCTATTCCTGGACTAAAACTGTCCTTTCAAATAAAAAGGTCAGAATTGAATGTGTTGGATGACTTGTATTTCTTAAAACTGCAATATGTAGCTTTTATAAAAAATATATTTTTTACAAATATGTCTAGCTGTCACTATGTCCTAACAGATAATCTGTGAAAAAATCCAGCTCCCTTGACTCCTCCAACCAATCATAGTCAGGAGGAGGGTCTTAGCAATGTCAATCATGCTTGTGTACTCATCGTGGAGAAACAACCTAATGTTACAGGAAAACTATCAGTTTCTGGTGTTCACGGCTTTGGGAGAGGAGCTGTAGCGCAGCAGAGAGCCACCTGTAAGGTGGGCTCGTTCATATCAACAGGCTACAGTCACGGTTTTCTCAAAAGAAAAACACCCAACTTCTTTCAGGTCTTTGTTGCTGCTTTCCTTCAGTTCATCACGTCGTCAGTGAGCTTCCTGTTTTTATAAGCTGAACTGCTGCCGCACACTCAGGCATTTAGTTCATTTATTTTGCGCAAAGACGTCACGTTCCCCTGTTTGTTTGCAGGTGGGCTCGTTTCAGCTGTTTGTGGAGGGTTACCGCGAAGCCGACTACTGGCTGCGGCGCTTCGAGGCCGAACCTCTGCCGGAGAACATCAGGAAGCAGCTGCAGTCCCAGTTTGAGAGACTGGTGGTGTTGGATTATGTCATCAGAAACACAGGTGAGGGTGTTTGCCTTGATACAGTGGAGAGCTTTTTGTTATATTTCCTATTTTTACTTCTCTTAGTTTAATTGTTTTGAAAAGTCTACTGACCCTGGAGGTTAACTGTTGCTTCAATTGCCAGAGTTCTTTAAACTTGGAGCTTCAAGTTGTTGTCTCCTTATGTGCTTCAAGCACTTGTGTCATCCAGGCATATGCAATATTCTGTTTTCTTCCTCTTCAGATCGAGGAAACGACAACTGGCTCATTAAGTATGAGAAGCCAGGAGAGGGAGACGAAAGTGACAAGGTATGCCGCATTAGTAGCAATGCTTCGTCCTGGACGCGGTTACGCTACAGCCAAAATAAAAGCAGTTGTCGGTCATAATCAGCCGCATGTTGACCAATGAGCGTAATTAATTAGCTTAATTTAACTTTCATTAAATTGGTCGTGTGACGAGGCTGTTCTCGATGGTCGTTTCAGGACGCTGAGTGGTCGGAGAACTGCACAGATTCCTGCATCAAGATAGCAGCCATCGACAACGGCCTGGCCTTCCCCTTTAAGCACCCAGATGAGTGGAGAGCATGTATGTCTGAAAACGTCTGTGACTTGTGCTTTACTACGTCCATCTTTAACCTTAACTGTTTGAAAGTCTCTTATAATCCCAATTAAACAGAACCTATCTTGCGGGGATTACTCATTGTGTTTTATGTTAAAGAAATTTAAAGACAAGTTAGCCAGTGTGTCAGAGAAGCTGCTTGACATTTTGTCAAATGTCTCACTTACCCTAATCTGTCTGCTTGTAATCAGAAACAGACTGCAGATAATTAGCTTAGCTTCAGCTCTAGACAAAGGAGGAAATTATCCATCTTCCTTCCTCCAAAGCTGATATTTAACTTGTTCAAATTCCCCCTTTTTTTTAGTGTTTTGTTTTCATTGCCATACTTAACAAAACAAATTTTAATCAGCGATTGTTAAATTGAGTAGAGCATTACATTTCTTTTGTCTTGATGAAATGGTTGAATTCACTTTCTTCTTCTGAAATTCATGCCTTCATACACATCTCACAGTTTTACTTGTTTTATGTTTTTGTGTGTTTGCGTTTTTCCAAGCAAGCTTCACGTAAATCACTTTATTACAGTGGTGTTCAAACGGTACTTTCTACTTCTTGTAGCTCTAAATCAATAGTGATGCACATAAAGAGTTTATAATCTACACTGCTAGATGTTTAGCAAACAATAAAATAGTTTTGATGGTATTTTTTTTTTGTCTAAAACACCAATTATTTGTGAAGAATGAAGTTAAAGTGGATTGTGGTTGTGTCCATCTTTTAGACCCCTTCCACTGGGCGTGGCTCCCTCAGGCCAAGGTGCCCTTCTCCCAGGAGACCAGAGAGCTGGTGCTGTCCCGCATCTCCGACATGAACTTCGTCCAGGACCTCTGTGAGGACCTGTACGAGATGTTCAAGGTGCAAATCCGCACGTTTTCAAACAAAGCCGTTGTACTTTTCCATTTGGCAGCAGTGTCTGTGCTAACATTAGTGATTTTTCTCTGGTTTCAGGCAGATAAAGGCTTTGATAAAGCCATGTTTGAGAGACAGATGTCTGTCATGAGAGGACAGGTGAGTTTCATCCTGCTTGAAAGAGACTATGAAGCATTTTTATAACATAAGGTAACATTGTTACTTTATTGTTCTATAAAACAGCCTGGAAAATATACAGCACTCCCCCTTTAATGAATAAAGAGAAATGCATTGTTACGAGTTTGCAAAGCTAGCAGTACATACTCTACTTAGTAAATGTAGCTGGTTTTCTAACTTAAAAACAGATTGCATTTGATTATTATGAGATTTGATCTCCAATGTTTGGGATGAATTATTGTTGCTTAATAATTATTGTTTTGTATTGTGTTTTAGACAGAGTAAAAGATTTTGGTGGTCTTTATTTGTCAAAAAAAAAAGCCACTATAGTCTTTTAAAGACAGCTGATTAATGTTTTGATATGAATGATCAAATTAATGCTAGTGAGCTGGAGAGAATCAAGACACACAGCGAGGTTAGTCACTTCTTTAGGTATCAATCAAATCTTTTAATGAGGCGGCAACAAAAGATAACAAGAGAATGTGGGAAAAAAAAATTGAACTGAGATCACGGAAAAAAATAGAATAAATAATTACAATGCTTTTCAATTAAAATCTACCTGGAATGCAAACAGGTGGAATATTGCTGTGATGAATTTTGCTAGTACTTGTAGAAGCTAACAATGCAGCTAACATTTATTTCTGTTTGTCAAAGGATAGCATTAGGAAATAGAAAATAAGTACATATTTTGGCTCCAGTTTAAAGTGGATAAATGAAATTTGTAATGGCTGCTAAATTTTTAGACTCAGGTTGATTCTGCAGGCCTGCAGCTTAAAGTCCTGCAAATTAATAGGTTTGCACGGGTACAGGCCAGACACCCCCTGATATATGATACCCACTACTGTTTTTCTTTTGTTCTTTTTTTTGTGTTAATTATGCCTCATTTTGAAGTGTTTCATTTATTTAAAAAAGAACATGCATGCAAACAGGAAGCGCTGTGTAGCAGCAGATTTGATTAACCTTTCCTGTTGTAGATCCCCAGTGAGCTGCTTCTGCCGCTCATGCTTTGACTCTGTGTCCCTGCAGGTGCTGAATCTGACTCAGGCGCTTAAGGATGGAAAGAGTCCCATCCAGCTGGTGCAGATGCCCCGCGTTGTGGTGGAGCGCAGCCGCTCGGGCGGCCAAGGACGGGTGGTCACTCTGGGCAATGCCTTCACACAAACCTTCCACTGCAAACGGCCATTCTTTTCCTCTTGGTAAAGCGAGAAACCCGAGGATGAAAGCTAAGGAGAGACTTGTTGGCCAGCCTGTTGTTCTGTACCAACATCAGCCGGTAATAAGGGAGGATTAAATGAGGGCAGAGACTGGGAACAGTGCAAATCTGTCTTTGGAGTGAAAAAGGAGAGAGGGAGAAGGCAAGCAATTTAACCTGCGTTCAATTGTACGAAGGGAAGCTAAGTTGAGGCGATCTAATTTTATTTTTTAAGAGATTGCATCAAAACGTGGAAGCTGGAGAGATCAACATACCTCGATTTCCTGTCAGCGAGACCCTTTATGCCATTTTGGCGCGGTTGAATAATCAGCTTTTCCACAGAGGGGGGCTTTGTTCATTGTTTGGAAAGCAGCCTTCTTTTTGTTGTTGTTTGACAAAAATCCACTCAACTGCATCTGCTGAAGTTTCACATTAGGTCTGTTGGTGGGGTAGTTGCCAAAAAGCAGCACTTGAGCACCACAGCGCATCACTTTAGAAGATAAACAGTGTTGGGTTAATCTAAGGGGGGACTGGTCTGTACGTCTCTCCATTACGGGATTTATTCTGCAGTTTGGAATTTGTCCTCACCTGGAGTAAAACCCCCCAAATTCATGCTTTGCCTTATAGGAATACTTTGTGTAACATACATGTGGATCTACACTCACATGGGTCACACCACTCTGTACCCATTGTTATATTTCAAACCTGCAATGTTAAGTGTCTTTAAGTCTACATACTGCCAAATGTTCTTTTTCTTTCTTTTGAAGAATTACGAAGCCTCAAGCTAAGAACCGTGATGAAACTTGAATCCAGAGGACCGGCGGTGGGGGAGGGCGCTCGAATGTATTCTGTTTACGGTTTACACACGGATTCTATCTCCGAAACATTTCAGTACAAGAGAATGCTGTCACAAATGGGACTTCTCATAACAATGAATGTATTTGTTGTTTGGCATGTGTTTAATTGCTGGCAGCTTTCTCTTGAACCGCGTGCATTAAGGGGCGACAATTCCTCTTTGTAAAATGTTGTTTGAAAAACATTTAGGACAATATTTCTCCTTTTTGCTCGATACCGTTGTGTTTTCTTATGTATGAATCTTGAAATTTTTATTCCAACTTGATGATTGTATGAGAGTTGTATATTTAACAAACAAGAAATAATAAAATTTGGGAAATTTGAATCGTTTAGTGTCGGGTGTCTGTCATACCTTTTAGTGAAAGGCCTGAGGATCCTCAAACTGCAAGAAGGGTCGCTTTTATGTGTTTTACTGGGCTCTATAATATAAGCTGAGTGTTTGATGTTTAAAAATACATCTGTGTACCGTACATGTGAAATTCAATTTCTAGGATACGTGAAACTGTTGTTGTGTGCTTTTGTCCACTAGATGGCGCTTGAGGTCTGGCCAGGTTCTTGATGTGCTCCCTGTTGGAGGAGAGCCGCACAGGACTGTTTTTTTTTTCTGAAAAACTAAGCCGCAGCAGTGAAAATATAGACTATGCTGACACGCATGACTGACCATGAGGTTTTCTTAGGAGCTTCATATAGACGTAGACATGACTCTTGGCAGTCAAACCACAACTTCTTGGGCTACCTTAGCTACTGCAGGGAACTTGATGCTGATTTTTTTCATACAATAAATTATTCTGACTTTGAGGACGAAAATGTTTCCGTCCGAACTTCGTGTGCCTGTTAAAATGCGTTTCTTCCCAGCTTTAGCCGTGTTTCTCTTCTTTACATACGGCCTGTCCGAAGCCGCGCGCCCGGAAAAATGCGGCTCCCGGTGCGACGTGAGCTCCTGTCCGAGTCCCAGCTGTCCCGGCGGGTACGTCCCGGACAAGTGCGGCTGCTGCCTGGTGTGCTCGCCGCGGGAAGGTGACCCTTGCGGCCGCAAGAACGACCTGCCGTGCGGGGACGGCCTGGAGTGCAAGACGCTCTCTGCTTCCGACGCGGGGAAGCGGAGGGGCTCCTCCAGGGGGGTCTGCCGGTGTAAGCAGGACCACGAAGTGTGCGGCACCGACGGGAAGACGTACGGAAACGTTTGCAAGCTGAAAGCTGTCAGTCGGAGAGCCGTGCAGAAAGGGAGAGCAGCAGTGAGCCAAGCGCACAAAGGACCGTGTTCGACTCCGGACCTAGGTAGGACCGCAGAGATAAATATAAAAAACAGCGACTTGGAACAAACATTAATAGAAATAAATTTAAAAGCTATGTAAAAAAAAAGTACCGGAAAAGAAGGTTTATATGTATTATTATTTTATTTTATTTTCATGGACACGTTCTGATGGCTCCAGGAAAACATGGAAATCACCGTACTTGTGCAGAAAGGATTTTACAGTTTCTGCCTGTTTTACTCCTCTTCTGGTGTAATTCAGATGTTTGCAGTGGGGGGAGAAGTCCGGACAGCTGGAGGGTCAGCTTAACACCTGACTTTTTCACTGAGGAGTCATTCTGTTGTCGTAGGTGCTGAATGTGGTTAAGTAATGTCTGCCTCTAGTATCCTCAGTAACAACAAAATGAGGACTCCTCTTCCTTATGGATCTAGTTTCTAGAAGAATTTCACAGTTTCACTCTTTAGGCCTCAAAGTGTGCAGCATTGCTGCTCTACCTGAGGATGGAAGGCAGCTGCGTATCTGGATCTTTTTTTTTCTCTTTACATTAAATGTCATGGTAGAATTTGAATTGCCATTCATGAGCACTGGAAAAGTGTTAACTGGTTTAAATTGTTTTCAGAAATTTCACTAGATTTGCCATAAAACCTGTGTCTAATGAAGTGCAACCATCAACACTAATTTTATGGGGGGGTTTATTGCCTGAAATGTCTGCTTATGTTTCTTCACAGTTTCAGATAAGAAAATATATTCAAAACCACAAAAGTTTCTCATTGTAGAGGTTTGATATATTTACATTAAACATACCATAAGGCTTTTTTTTTTTTTTTTACAATTTTGCTCATGTGCAAATGTTTCCTGCCCAACCAAATATTTACCAACCTGTAGCCTGAATGGTGATGTGCAGTGTGGCGGTATTCACATTCACTGAATTCCTCCAGAATGTGTCGTACACTACAACCAGAAACCTCAATGCCTCACTTTTTGGATTTTATTCAGTAATAACTTGTAAATATTGAAAAGGGGCTTCATGGGTGCATAGCAGAGAGAAATTCAAACCATTTCGTCCATCAGTCCTAGTGAGGAAGGATCATGTTCTCAACTCCAACACCTCTCTGCCCGGCTTTCTAACCGTACAGCTAGACAGATATTTACAGAAGAACAGAAAAGGCAAACAGGGTGGCTGTGACATGTCAAAATATAAAAAAAAGGCTTGTGAGTATCTTCACAAGGAGGTGTATGGATGGGGATGATGTGACTTGTGTTTGCTGTCCTTTCTCTGTATTAATGCAGCCGGTTTGCTCATGTCGGCGCAGGTCGTTCTCTCACCCGTCCCAGCAGCCCCCGATACAAGTTCAACTTCATCGCCGATGTCGTGGAGAAAATAGCTCCTGCCGTCGTCCACATCGAACTGTTTGTCAGGTGTGAAATGTGTGAGTGTGTGTGTGTGAAGTACAGAGCTGGATGTCAAACCAAATGCTCCCTACAGATGAGTCCGACCCAACCGACTTGCCCCATTCTTCTGCTGTAATTTAGTTTGGACTTACTTTAGTTCTTCAAGCGTAGCCCCGCTTCGCAAGCTGCATCAGCGTCCACTCAGAAGACGAATTGAGAAAACCAGTTCAATTTTGTTCCCCCGTTTCTCTCCAGACACCCTCTGTTTGGTCGCCACGTGCGTCTGTCCAGCGGGTCCGGTTTCATTGTGACTCACTCAGGTGTGATTGTGACCAACGCTCATGTGGTAACCACCACTGGCACTGTGACCGGGAGGCCGCAGCTGCGGGTCCAGCTCCACGACGGAGACGCATACGAGGCCGCGGTCAGGGATGTAGACAGGAAGGCGGACATAGCGACCATCAAGATCAATCCGCAGGTAAGAGGGACTCCGTGGATTCTTCTGGTCTTTTCTTTCTGGTTATTAAATGAGCCAACGTGGAACATCCCTGTGTGACAATCTATAGAGTCTTCCTGCCAGACATTCAGAAAGCTAGCGGAAATACTTTGATAAACACCAACTCTGTGACTCACAGATACAACGCCGATGTGCGTATTCTCACACCCGCGTCCCAAATTCTTGGGCTGCTTTGTTAGCTTGAAAGTGTTCCTCTTTCGTTACTCCTCTCCGGTACGATTTATTCATTTTTCTTACTTTTTCAGCTCCGCATGTGCTTTTTACCCGACTTCTGTTTCTCACTCTGTTGTGTTTGTGTTTGTATGTGAACGTTCCCGTGGGAGCAGAAGAAGCTTCATGTGCTGTCTTTGGGCAGTTCGGCTGATCTGAGACCAGGGGAGTTTGTGGTTGCCATCGGCAGCCCCTTCGCCCTGCAGAACACGGTGACGACGGGCATCGTCAGCACGGCTCAGAGAGATGGCAAAGAGCTGGGCATCAAGGACTCAGACATGGACTACATCCAGACTGACGCCATTATCAATGTGAGAACATTAACAGACTTACAGACTTATTCACGTGCTAATTATTTCATACCTCTGACAGATTTACAGTGCAAATACATTTCTCTCGACAAAGACATTTGATAGGAAGAGACAAGCATTTCTCATGCAAAGTAAACATTTTTATATTTTTATTTATGTTTGAATAGAGTGTAATTTTGCATGGTCCTTCAGGCATTTTGACGGTGAGCTCTGAGTCTTAGAGGTTGGATGGCCTCCCTTTCATAACCCTAATCTTTGTCTCCTTCCACAGATTCTCTATCAAGTGAAGTATGATTCTGTCTGGGCTGCCCCAAAATGTTAATATACCTCTAGATGGAAGAAATATGTTGGCCAAATTTTCAGATTTCCTTAAACATAACTCTGCCAGGGACAGCAACCATTTTGCGCTTAATTGTATGACAAAGAAGTAACGATTAAGGCCACGCTTTTTATGTTTGTATTTTTTTTTGTTCTGTTTTGCATCTACATGCAACCAGTATGGCAACTCTGGAGGACCTCTTGTGAACTTGGTAAGTTATATTTTTGTGATCTCTATTTTATGGGGTTTTAGTAAAAAATCTTATGAAAGTGGTGATTTTTTTTTTTTTTTGCCATAACAAAATATCACAGTGTGATTTCTTCTAAATATATTTTAAATATGACCCGACTGCTATCGGGACCCTGCGCTGTTGAGAAATGGTTGCTTGTCGAAGGCGTGGATTCTGTTAAAGTTTGAAATGTTACACAATCGCTAACGTTTACCCATGACGTATGTAATACGCCAGCCCGACGCCAAGAAGCTTACCAGAAACTGTCTGCGACATAAACAACCATCCTCCACTTCAAAGAGAGAAGTACTGATCCAAACAAGATGGCCGTTAATGTTAATTCAATATTTGGAGGCGTGGCCAACATGTACTGAACAGTTCGATCACTTCCTCCGTTGCCATTCCTAAAACTACCGGCAGACTTCAATTCTAAAACACTGCAGAAAATCAGTGTCGTCATTCACAACTTCTATTCGCTGATTCGTCCAGACGAAATTCTTCTGAAGGAATCCAAGTGAATAGGAGAAAGCCCAGATGAAGCACTGTAGGGAGTTAAGAATTGGTGGGACAGCAATGGCCGGGCTAGTTTTTTTTTTTTTTTTTTACGCAAAACTCCCTCCTCTCCTGAGTTTTGAACATTTCTTATGCCTGACTAATTTATGGGTCAAAGTTAAATGGATTAGCAAACTAAATCTAGTATTGTTGAGACTGAAACTTTTGACCAGGATCACATCACTGGATTTCAAGACAACGTGTATCTTAAAGAGCAACATGTTGCACAGTACTTTAGATGCATTGTCTTGCAGGACGGCGAGGTCATAGGCATTAATACTCTGAAAGTGACCGCAGGAATCTCCTTCGCCATTCCCTCAGACAGGATCAGTCGCTTCCTCACAGAGTCGCAGACCAAATATACCAAAGGTGAGAGTCTTAGGTTGATAAGGATGGATTTGTTTTTAAGACAAAAGTTGTGTAGTTCATCTCACTCCAGCTGTTGTTTATGTGACAGAGAAGACCCGACTGCAGAGAAGACGCATGGAGGAGCCTCAATCTGACACAGGTGAAAACTCCCAATGATGGAAATACGATGATATAAAATCTTTTTTTTTTTAAATAATAATAATAATAAATGTAGCACTTTTCTGTTTGTTTCAGAAACGAAGAAGTACTTTTTAGGCATCAGGATGATAACAATCACCAAAGTGTGAGTTAAGGACAAAGACGCACTGTAGGATGGGTAAGAATAGACTTGTTTTGTTTCGTCTTGATGGGCTTTGTGTGCGCCTCAGTTTAACGACAGAGCTGAAACTTCAAGATCCGGACTTCCCCGAAGTCAGCAGTGGCGTTTTAGTGCAGCAGGTCATTCCTAAAAGTCCTGCTGAGAGGTATGAACACACACACACCCTCTGACAGATACACAATATACACAGTTCCTTAAAGCGCTTTATATTAACTTGCTATGAAATATTTAGACCTTTGAGGTTAAACTATCTCAGGATATTTTGAAAGGAAGAACTGCAAAACTATTAGGTTAAGGATTACTATGTTCCACATAGTAAATCTAGGGTAATTTCACCCTTTGAGCCTTTTCACATGTTGTCACATTACATCTATAAACTTGAAACTTCAAGAGTCGTGTCCTTTTGTTTTGAACAGTGGAGGCATTCGGGCTGGTGACGTTATAGTGAAGCTAGACGGACACCCGGTGCACACCACCGAAGACGTCCACCGAGCTCTGCAGAGCGATCTTCCTCTCCTGCTTGAGATTCGCAGAGGGAACAACGACTTGCTGTTTAACGTCCGCCCTCAGCTGCTTGGGCATTGAAAAGATCGGGACGGGACTTTATTTTTCGGCTAGAGCGGTCCGGTGAGAAGAGTGAAGATATCAATCGATGTGCGGTATTTTCAGGAAATACTGCAAGCAAGCAACTTTTCCAGATGCATTGATGTATATTTTGTTTGATTCTTACTTTCGAAATGTTTGTTTTGATTTATGTGCAGTGTCGCGTAAAAGTATTCATGCACCTTGGGCTTTCTCGTATTTTTTCATGTTACAGCAACAGATTTTAATTTATTGCTGTTCAGTCTCGCGTCTTTTGCGTCTTAACCCAATTTTATACCAGCATCGCCTTTGTTTAAGATACTTTCTCAGCAGGTTTCCTGTCCCTGCTCAAGAATAGCCGTCCCAAAGCATAATATTGCCACCACCTTGCTTCAGCATGGAAATGTCGCACTCAGTGTGACTTTACTTTTCTCCTGTGCGTAGTATTTTTTTCTTGCTAACCAAAAAGTTTCAGTCTCATCTGACTGTAACAAACTGCAATCAGGACTTTTATGGCTTTCTTACAGCAATGTTTTTTTTTTCTTGCTATAAAGGCCAAATTTATTTGATTAGAGCTCTCGCCTCCCCACCCCCCATTGCTTGATAACGCCATTTTGATTTGATCATATTTGCAGCTTTATCCCGAAAATTATACAAAACTGTAATCTGCTCAGTCAGTGGAGGCAACTGGTTGGACTGGATTGTACTTAGGGGTATTAGCATTAGCAGAAAAATGAAAAACTGAAGGCTGTGTTTAATTTTCTTTCCACTTCGCAATTGAAAAACCAGCATTATGTCAATCTATCACTAAAATAAAATGCACTGAAGTTATACAATATGTGAAAATTCAGGAGGTGTGAATATTTTCGCAAGGCCGTTTTCATTTTGACAAATACAGTATGGTTCAATACTCGCGGTGCTGCTGCTGCTGAGTGAAATGTGCTACAGTTTACAGTGAGGATGCTTTAGATTAAAAGCTTTTTAATCTGTGTCAGGGCAGTGGTGTGTGTTTATCTGTCTGGTGTGCCGGACACCAGCTGCAAACTCGGTTCTACTGTTTATGTCTTCTCAGCCCGCCTCTTTCCTCCCTGGTTTGGAAAGGCACTCTGTTAATTTAAACAAATCCTAGCCACCATATTATAAAAACAGTACTTATACACATAAAAGGAAAAGTCCTGGCAGAGTCATTTTTTATTCTCTCATGTGGAGGAAATGATCTGGCAGAACATCTTAAGTCCTTAAACCCACAGAAGCTGAAATTGTATCAGGGCTGCTTGGTTTAGAATATAAAATAAATCAAACTTATTCATCTTGATATACCCAGTTAAACCTGGTTTAAAATACAACCAAAGAAGACACGTTCGTACATGGTAACAGTTTCTCTCCGCATTAAGTCCAATGATATTTTGATCTTACTTGAAGTGTACTGGCTCCTGTGCAGTTCATTGAAGGGAAGATAATCCCTCTGGCCCATTTGAACAAAACTGGGTTACATTAGTGGTGGCTGTAGCTACGCCAGCAAAAGGAGACAGAAAAAGATAAGGTAATTTGTTACTACTCCGTAGATGCAGTCCTCGGACACCATATTTGTGGGTGGGGGGGAGCAATCCTACATCCTTGGGTTAGGGAGTGGACGCAGCTCTTTATCCAAATAAAGACAAAACTGCCCATTCAAGCCGTTTCCCTGAGCTCACATTATATATATATCACACTCACTTAACTGCAGCGAAGTACCAGTGTCCATGATAAAAAAAAAATATAGGTATATGTTCTGTTTATACCGTGCATGAAGCCAGACTTTCCCAAAAGACAAACATTTAACGTAGCGCCATCTACAGGCCACGTGCGAAACAAATATGTTTTTCTAGCTGCTTGTTTTCAAATTGGCCACTAGATGGCGCGTTGGGACTAAAGATGAGCTCCTGACGTGGCAATTTTTCCGTTTAGACTGGACACAAAATGTTCAGATTCAATAGAAGCATACAATTGATCAGATTGGACTGGACAGTTTCAGGAGTCGAAGTAAAATAGAGTTCATGAGAGGCTCTAAATGCTGTAATTAATACAAAAGAAACTTCAATGGTGAGGGAAAAATATTTATACCCCTAACAGATTTAGGTTTAAAGTCATCTTTTAATTTTGACAAGTTTATTCTAACGAGAAGCGGTATTAATGTTGCTAGCTCACTCCAACAAACCTCTGAAGCCTTCGCACAACAGCTGCATTAATACTCAGATTAAATTACACCCGGCTGGATGCCATGTCATGAATATGTGACTTCTGGCTGGACATGTAATGGTTGTTTTGTTTATTTTCGTGAAGATTTAAAAAATTTAAAAAGGAAGAATGCTTCACAGAGCCTCAGAGAGGAAAGAATGATCATTTAGACACGCATCACAACTGACATCATTGCACAGTTTACCAATATTATCGCCACTGCAAGTTTTCTTAATACAATGAAGCCCAAAAAGTGACCAATAATATGTTGTCAAATTAATCTTTATTATGATTTTCTAAATTAATCCATGCACACAATCCTGTGGATGTTTAGTCAGATTATACCTTTAAATGACCTTAAAGAGCATGAAAGAGAAAACATAAAAACAACTCCAGAGGTTATGCCGGACAGCACTTAAGTCTTGAAGGCAGCGTCCAAATTTCAAGATGTGGTCAGCCGACATCTGAAGACGGCTCCTCCTGTGCATATTTCTTACTTACACGGTGCCAAATAGTTTTCTAAACTAAATCGTCTAAGTGAAACTAACATCTTGGAGAATGTTTACGATTCCAATCATTTTAAAAACTACCATCCAGATTCCAAGTAGCACATTTCCTGATTTCTCTTTGATAAAGTAAGCGGAGCTGAACAAAGTTTGTGCAACTCCATCATCCTTCATGACCCTTGACCTAGCAAGGTGACGCTAGCTGTACAAGCTGACTAGTGACCCAGGAAACTGAATTGATGTTCAAGGATCAGAGCAGCTTTTGCAATGCACCAAAGGGCATCTCCACCGATAATCCAAAATGGATTCATATGTTTGGTGGCTCACTTATTTAACTGGTGAAATGCCACAGTTGTTTAAAAAGAGTAAAGGAAGTTTGCTGACTGAGGAAAATATTTCGAGTTAATCAGGCAGTGAACTGGCAGTAAGTCACTCAGGCTGCTCCACCGTTAAAGGCGCAGACTACTCATCGGACATATGCTACTGCTGCAGTGCTTCAGACAGCTTGGACTGTCTAAAAAAACAAACAAAAAAAATTGATTCAGTGAAGGCGTTACAGTAGCACAGGCCCTAACTACTTCCATCTGTCTGGAATAATACTCTCCCCAAATGACTCACTGTTTTGCTGATCAGAGCTACTGCGTGCAGCACATGGCGAAAGGAGGAGAATAAACGCAAACCTGACAAAGTTTTTAAGATCGCTATCTGCACACCACCTCAGCCCACAACTATCCTGCTGCACAATACCATCATCACATCTCTCTCAGCCTTGACTACTGGACAAAGCTTGGCGCAGCCATTTGGCCTCATAATCAGTGTTTTTGCTCAAATCTCTACCTTCTCTGTCTTCATTTTCAAATTTGATCCTATCTCACATTAAGGGGCAAAGCTGGACTTGCAACACCAGACTGCTGCCGGTGACAGCTACTTCAGGGAATCTTGCAATAATATGTGCTTTCCCCGGGCTACGTAGTTTTTTCTTTTTCTTTTTTTTTCTTCTTTGAGATTTAACGAGGTCTGAAATTCCATGAATTCCACTGAAAGCACAAATTGTTTTTACTGAGATTCGGTCTGGAACTTCTCCGTCTTTCAGAGAAATAAGACTCTGCTGCAAGACTTCCCTCTGCATGCCACTCTCTGTGTCTTCAAGTTAGTTCGTTTTTTCATTAATTTCATTCAGTTCAACTCATTGTTATCCATGCAGTTTAAAACACAGATATTACTTTTAAGAGCTCGTAAAAGTAACATTTTCAGCATTTGTAGTTTTTTTTTTTTTTTTTTTTTTAACATGGCTGCATCTAAATACAGCTTTACTCTTAACTACTTTCCCCTGAATCTACTCTCCACATGGAGGCCTGTTCTTCAGACATGACTACAGAGATGACATATTTGACAAAAATATTCTAAATATATTATGAATCTAAAGTAATATCAATGTCAATGTACTCATAGGCAAGGCACTTCACCCCAAAAGCCTACCAACTCTGCGCGCATCAACATAAATGTGGCCGTTTGTGAGTGCCAGTGGGTGAATGTGCCTGAAGCTCTTTGACTGATCAGTATGACTACAAAAACTGGCATTCTGTCCTTTTACTGGACAAAAAAAGATACAAAACTGGGAAAAGAGATACGCAGTATGCTAAAAGTCAAGTACAGGCAGTCAGTACGATAGATGGCTGTGTAAAAAGACTGTAGGTAATTAACTATAAGCCCTCTTAAGCAGTTTGGTTTTTGTCTTGGATTTGAAGGCGCGGAGGGAATTAAGGTTTGTTACCCGGCCAGAGAACGGGAGCCAGGAGACGTAAAGCGCGGCCTCCTGTTCTGGATCAGAAAAATGTTGGACTGAAAAGCAGAGCTGCAGGCTCGGACTGAAAGTGTTACTGTGGGACTGCGCAGAACAATGAGCCGTTTTCAGATGAAGCTACCGTGAGGACTCTGTATTAATCAGAACAATGGATTCTAGGACTGAACACATGGCTGGTTTACCTGTCAGCATCCCGGCTTCCGGTTGAGCCGTAACTGTTTCTAATGACTTGTGCAGGCATCCAACTAAAATAGGATTGCAGCAATCCTGTCTGCTATTTTTTTGTATTGAATCGTCAGAGCGTGGTCCCTATTTTAAACATAACTTTTCTATCACTCATTTTGTTTCTGTGTTTCCTCAGCTTCCGGTTTTATTGGTTTGATGTGCTCACGTCAGCCTCATTGCAAATGTCAGGATTTGTTAAACAACTCTGGCTTCACCAAAGCTTGAGTATTTGGTTTACACTCATCATGTCTTGTGGAATAGAATACCATACGAAGAAAAAAAAACAAAAAAACATCTGTTAGCTGTTACTGCTGTTGTAAAATTCAATTGTTGCTTTTATTGTTCCCGATTAGTCAGCGTTTAGATAAATAATTTGGCATTTGGGGATTTTAAGCAGCCTCTCTGTCTGGACGTTATGGACGTTGCTACATGTTTCTGCCCTGGAGGTTCAATATTTTGAAATGTTTACTCTGACTGGGAGTTTCACTCAAACTAACCAAGTGGTTTAACGTTCAAAGCTTATGCTTCATTTCCTAAGTCAAACTTTAGCAGAAAAAAGTGGAACAGGAAAGAAAGTCAGATGGGAATCAGAACGGACGTGAATCAAATTTTCCAAGGGAAACATAAGCAGTATGAAAATGTTCTCACAGATGAGTAAAATCCAATTGCACAACATAAGGAACATAAAAGCTGGAGAACACCCGCGCTTGAAGACCAAGTTTGAGACCATTGATGCAGAACGAGGCGCTCTGGTGAGACGAGACCAAAGTCGAGCTTCTTTTGACCTCGACGTTGATCCTTGAAAAGCTAACGTTGTACATCACCCAAGGCAGACTGTAGCCACATTGGAACATGGAGCGAAGCATAAGTTTTGAAAAGTGAAAGTCTTAAGATCTGATGAGAACATAGACCCAGAGTTACAATGGAGGGATTTAAATCAAAGTATATTCATGTGTCAAGGCCTTAACCCCAACAAGAATCTGTGGTAAGACTTGAAAACGGATGTTCACAGAGGCTCTCTTTACAACCTGGCTGAAGTTATTTTACCAAGAACGTGCCGTGATTTCAGCATCTGCATGTTCAAAGCTTGTAGAGTCTGGAGAAATGGACATCACTTGTTGCAGAGAGAGTCAAAATGATATTTTTGACCCGTACAATTACATAATCACAACCTGCATGTTTGATAGAGAAAATCTAAAAAGAGAAAAATCCTGCTACATTTGGCTAGAATTGGAGGGCTAGAGTGGAGGTGGCCACGCTGAGATGCTCTTTTTAATGTTTGCGGATCTGGAGGCTGGAGACAAAGGAGATTCTAAGCAGGTTTATTTGAAAATAAATAAAGGAAAAAAAAAAGAAAGAGACAGTGAGTCAGACAACAACACAAAAAGCTGAGGTCATTTGGAAAAAACTCTTAATTTAGGAGAATTACTTTTGGATTTGAATTGGGAGTCCTCTACATGCTGAGAGACAGTAAAACAATCTTTTGTCAATCTAACAAATGTCCAAATACAGCCACAGTCTGTGTGACAGAAAACGTTTGTTTCTTCTGGCAAGCAGCCAGCTCACTGCCTCCCTTTTGTCTTTTTCTGTCCCAGCCTGCCACATTTCCCCTCATGTCCTTCTTTCTTCTTACACAACCGTTGCGTCTGTGGATCTTGAATAATACAGCTACATTTTTCACATCTTGTGACCGCTGCGTGGGTGGAGTGTGTGCTCACATTGGCAGTATGGCAGCCAGTGCATGTGCTGATGAATTTCATGTGGGTGTGTTGAACTTGTTATGTGTGTTTCTCAGCCTTAGTGCTTGAAGGAACAGGCTAATTGGCTTGTGTTGCAGCTATAAAGCTGACTCAGTCTTTTAATGAGGATAACGGCCGCTGCGATCAAACTAGAGGTCCAGATTTCTGCGGACTGAGGACACGTACACACCTTCGAGGAATGATTAGGTCTTGCACAGATGCATCTGAAACCAGTTGGTAGCGTTTGCTGCATAAAAATACAACCATATCTTTCTGTCTTTTTCCGACATCAAATCAGACCAAACCGATCAGTTGTGACAAAACAGTAATAATTTCTTTTTGCCAGCTGCTTCAATGAAGAAGGGCGAACATCTTGAGAGATATTTAGTCATTTTCTGCTAATGTAGAGGTATACATTATATTTCTTAGACTTGCCTTTAAACAAATGACTTCGGTAAATCTTTTTCCACAAGCTTCTTACAGTTTATCTGTAACGTTTGCTGAAATTCCTCCTTGTGTAGCAGAGTTATGGTTTATTTGCTAGTTTTACATTTGAGACCTGAGCACAGATTTTCCGCAGGGACTGAAATCGGGACTTTGTGACGGTCACTCCAAAACATTGACTTTGTTGTTCTTCAGCCTGTCTTTAGCTAATGCTAAGTTCATTTCTAAAATGCATTTGTGCTCTTCAGCATTTCCACATAATGCCCTTTCCCCATTATTAATTTTGTGAAGTGCACCATTGAATCATCTGCAGTGTTGGATGAATAAATTCTAATTCTGATTTTATTAATTAGTAAAGGTTCCTCGTTTTATGCGTTATATGAGCAACACTTGATCACCCTGACAGATTTTGCCGCTGTGAGTCTCTGAAGTCGGTGGTGACGACACAGGAGGGCGTTTAGGAGCTGACAGTATTCATACAGCCTGAGGTATGGTGGCTCATAAACCAGCCTAATTAATTGTATTTAAGTAATATAAGAGGATAATGTCAGTTTAGCTTTTTTTTTTTTTTAGCCAAATGATCAAAGAGCTAGACAGATACTATCTAATGTATGTGACAGGACTAATAGGAACATCTGGAAGACACATTTGAAATTAAACAAAAAAACAAACAAACAAAAAAAAAGCTCAGCCAGAGAACACTGGAACTGTAATCTTCAGTAATTGAGAAGAAGGGAACCACATGTTTTCTACCGGTCTGTGAGTCAAAGCAAAATCTAGAGCAAGTAAACAACATCAACACCAAGCTCCTCTATGGGCTCCTAGGACAGTAGTGAGCCCAAAAAAGGTGTGATTTTAATGGTGGGAAAAACATATATATAAGTGGAATATCAACACCACATCTCCTCCTCTGAGCTATTTCAGAAAAAAAAAAACATGATTTAGCTGCTGCCAACTGTGGGGACTGAGTTATGTAATAGCACTCACTCATAGCATTCAGTATTCATACAGCCTGAGGTATGGTGGCTCAGAGGGGAGCGCTGTGGACTTTCTGTCTAGAACCAGGAGTTCTCCATCATCCGTGCCATCGGTCACTTGCTTTGCAGAACCCAGACCAGCAACACGTGATCACTCAGCGGGATTCACCATGAAAAAAGGGGGAGTCGTCCCTCCTCCTTCCCCTCCCATTTCACTCCCTTTTGTGTCTCTGAAACAACAGGTTGGGTTTCCTTCATAAACATGCTCAGTGGCAGCAGCCCTATTGGGCAGAGCAGAATGACAAAAGGGAAATAGAGGTATTAAATTATAGAGACACACGCTGAATGCAATCTTCTGGAAACTGGTGAAGATTAAATGACCGGAGACAGAAAGAACTGAAAACATGAGGGGGGCTGGGAAGATTAAATGCAGCACAGCAAGTTATCACTGCATTCCCCCTCATACACACATATATACACACACATATATTGTATGTCTGTCTGTCTTTACAAGGAGTTTGCATTGACTCCCATTCATTTTTAATTTATTTCTATTGTCTAATGCTAATCCTTATTCTAGACTGAACCTAAACTCAATCCACAGTATGGTCCTAACCTCAAAACAACATTTCTTCTGATGGGCCCTTAGTGAAAAGTACTTTATTATACTTCAAATATACTTACATTTGTGTAAATATATTTTAAGTATACTATTAAGTGCACTATCTATAAATATATATGAAGTATACTAAAAAATATGCTTGTACCAATTTTGGCGTTATAACTTTAAAGAAATGTATTAAATAAAAGTATCCTTTAAGTGAACAAAATATATATTTGCCCAAGTGCAAATATACCTTTGCTCTAGTGTACATTTAAAATATATTTTAAATATGTTTAAAATATATTTTAAAGATATTTTGTGTATAGTTTAAAATATATGCTCAAAATAGAATTTTATAAAATTCACTTAACGCTTACTTTAAATTATTAATTTCAGTATGTTTTAAATTACATCTCAGTGTATACTTTAGACTAATAAAGTATGCCTTTTTAGGTGCCTTCATAATCTTTTATTATTTTTGTTAAAATGGCAAAGAATAAAAAAAAAATCCTAACAGTGGAACTTGTTTTAATGTTGTTTAACAAATAATGTATTCATGCCTCAACATATCTAACATTGACAGTTTAGTGACAGAGGTTCTACAACAAAAACAATATTTGTCCTTAAAACTAAATGTAGCAGGTACCTTTCAGTTTTACATCTCTCCGAATACGATCTGTTGTTTTCAGTTTTTTAACTAAAACACGGAAGCTGTTTTTACCGAATCCATTTTCAGATATGATGTAAGATCTGATTGTGAACGGCATTAGCTTCAGTTCACACTCCAGACCAGATGGTGGCGGTATTGCACACTTTCAGGTTTTTTTTTTTTTTTTTTTTTTTTGAAAAGCGCCATAAAAAGAAAAGAAGAAGAATCCATGAGCCAGAGAAGATAACAGACGCTGTTCAAATGTGCCATTTTTACTCACAGAGTATTGCCTTAAAAATAGAGAGAGACTTGATAATAGTTAGTAGTTTTGGTAAATTCAAGCATGTAACGTCCTAGTCGGAGTTAGACGACAACACAACTGGACAAGAACCGGATGGAAATGAAATGTGAGTCACGAAAGGAACCGAACTGAAGGTACGAAGGTTGCTAGCTGGTGGTAAGTTTGGTTCAAATTGCTAATTATCTTCGTTTAATTATAAACGGTGCAATAAAGATATAAACAAACTTACGTTGGTTTCAGAAATAATTATTTAATCAATTTTATTGTGAAATTTTATGATTATTACTATATCATTCATGTTATAACTGCATGGAGGCTCTGTTTGTTGCGACTTAATATACTTTTCTTCATAAACTTAACCTGGTTTTAATTAAGCTCCGTATGACTTTGATATTGTGAAGTTGTTATAACTTGTTCATCAATGTTTTTATCTTCAACATATTTTTGCAGTCTAAGCAAATGAAGATTCAGTTCTAACACCTGAAGCCAGAGAGATCAGGTGTTAGGAAACATAAAGACTTTCCTGTCTCAGAAGAAGCTGTGACTCCACCAGATCAACAACTAGCTCTGAGGTTGAACCTCCACATTGTCTTCATAGTGGAAGGATTTTTTTTTTTACTGACCAGCTAGCTACATTTTCAACAGCAAAAACTGGTGTGTTACCAACACTAAGTGCTTAATAAACATGATTTGATTTAAAGATAACTAGACATAATTTTCCCCCTTGTTAATCTGCCATTTCTCTTAATAAACTTTATTCAATGTTATTTTTCAGGGTCCTGTGATGGGACTGTGACCTGTCCAGTGTGAACCCTGGACACCAGCCCAGGTGTAGATGTAAATAAAAAATAAAAAAAAAACTACAGATGAACTGTTCAAATCACTTATTAAAAAAAAACAGTAAAGGAGTTCCTCAGTGCTTATTTTCATACTGTTTTGAGTCGAAGTGTGAGATAGTGAATGTAGCTTTGTTTTCATGCTGAGCAAGCATGAAAACCAATCAGGCAGAACATTGTGACCACTGATAGGCTGATAGGCAAAGTGTTATGTAGAAGGGTATTGTTTGTAATAGGAATGTTTGTAACATACATACATACATACATACATACATACATACATACATTTATTTTGTGAATAATCGCGTGTGTGTTATGTCACGGGGGATGCCTGCCCCGTGACATCCGCATCTATCTTCTTAACTTTAGCTTCTGTGTGAATATTCTTCAAATTCACATGAGCCAAACACCGGCTACACGTGTCTCGCGCACGGTATTTCTAGAGAGGAAGGAGGCGCCGGCCGACCAGTGCGCATGAGCGGGAATAAGTACAGAAAGCTCAGTTTGTAATCTCATCTGCATGTAGCTTTTCACTCCGGGTTAAACAGAAGTTGTTAATGTTCGGATTAAGGAGACTTTTGTCAGCAGTTGTGTGAAAAAGCAGCGCTTGCCCACTTTGTCTGTGATGCATTTTTAACCGACAGGAAATCCTTGTTTGGACATTTCAGCACTGGACAGCGGTCCGCGCGCGTGAGGGCGTTCGGCATGTGGCAGGGCTGGTTTGTGACAGCTGGAGGTGGGCAGGAGCTGAGCGCGTGGAGGACCCTCCACAGCGTCCCCCCCTCCACCGAGGCAGCTAACACGGAACTGCAGGAAATGAGCATCCCGCAGTTCCTCCTGAAGGGCTCCGTCGTGGTTTCCGCAGTTGTCGCGCTCTTGACGAACTTTTCGGTGCTGCTATGCTTCACCCAGAGCGCAGAGTTGCGATCCCACGTGCCGGGGATCTTCACCCTAAATCTCTCCATCTCCAACGTCATCCTCGCTCTCATCAACATGCCGGCCACTTTTCTCGGCGTGGCCAGCAGCGCGAAGCCCCTGAGGGACCCGCTGTGTCGCGCCGTGAGTTTCACCGAGACTTTCATCACCTGCAACGCCATGCTGAGCATGGCCGCGCTCAGCGTGGACAGGTGGGTGGCGGTGGTGTTTCCTCTCAGGTATTCCAGCAAGATGCGCTACCGGGACGCGCTTGTGATCGTGTCCTACTCCTGGCTCCACTCCCTCACTTTCTCCCTGATCCAGCTGATGATGGGCTGGGGGGCGTACAGCCACACGTACGCCTCATGCACGCTGCACCTGGACGCTGAGGGGGCGTCGCGTCGGAGCGCCTATGTCACCTTCACGGCGCTGTTCCACTGCAGCAGCTTCGCGCTCTGCCTCTTCGTCCTCTGCTGCGCCTACCTGAAGGTTCTGAGAGTGGCCAGGTCGCACTGCAAGAGGATAGATGTCATCACCGTGCAAACTCTGCTTCTGCTGGTGGATATTCACCCCAGGTGGAGAATGGTGGAGGGTAGAGGGAGAGGACACACGAAATATTCATTTGCTATTTTGTAACTTTTGCGCTTATTTATGTCAGTCATGTTTTGTCCTCTGTCTGTCTGTCAGTGTAAAGGAGAGGTGTCTGGCCCAACAAAGGAAGAGAAGGCGGCGAGCCGCTAAGAAGATCTGCATCTTCATCGGTTCCTTCATCATCTGCTTTTCACCGTATGTCATAACGAGGTAACAGGCTACTCTGGAGCTGACGTGTGTCTTCAACATGTGTTTCTATTTTGTTAATGTGGCACAACAGACGTGTCGAAAAGCATCCGAGGTCAACATCTCGACACTAACGCCTCTTTATCCTGAAAATGTAATTTTTCGTGTCAGGTCAGACCGGTTTTTGTGATCAGTGATGTTAAGAATGGGCTTTGCTTTGTAAATATTATAACTACTTTACATTTGTTTAAATTTGAATGACTTAATTAGTTACTTTCACAGACAGTCACAAAAGGCTATGCAAGACAAGAAATAGATTGTGAAAATCACAGGACATAAAAAAAAAACATATTTAAACAGCTGCATTAAATCTACTGATACATAGGATAAAAATAAAAATATGTAAAGTAGAACAAGTGGCATTGCTCCTGAGCATATCCTGGACTAAGGAAATACTTAATTGGTTTGTTTCACTGGCAGCAACCATACAGTTCTCGGTCTTGTTCAAGCAACTTTTAAATCTGCAATGCCTCTCTGAAGACTTTATGATATTGTGAATGAACACAATTTTCCCTCATAGAAAAACTGCTTTCTTTTGTAAAATGACTTAAAATTTCCAAAGAGTGGTGGAGATTATTTAACAAACAAAATAAATTGTATTTAGTTATATAGAAATATATTTTTCCACTCAGAGGGACAGTAAAGGTTTTACTCTGTTCTACTAGTTATAGATAAAACATGCATCATAAAAATCTATCACTAACCCCTGGTCATTTACTGTCTGAAATTATCCAAAAATTATATATATATATATATATATATATATATATATATATATATATATATATATATATATATATATATATATATATATATAAATGATAATCTTTAATATTTTAGAAAAGCTCCCTGAATCCTCCACTTTCCTGGCAGGAATATGAGCCCTGAGAGGGTCTCTGTCAGTTTGTTTTGACTATAAATAATATAATATACAAGTGTCTTAAGTGTCTTTCTCCTGCTTTCCTCTTCCTGCAGGCTTGTAGAATTGTTGCCCTCGGTGGACGTGCCCCGACATTGGGGCATCGCTACCAAATGCCTGGTCTACGCCAAAGCATCCAGCGATCCATTCGTTTACTGTCTTCTGCGACACCAGTACAGGAAGGTCCTGGTGAACGTCATCTACCGTATAGTGAGAAAGGATCACTACTTCCTGTCTGCGCACAGCACTGGCAGTATGTGGGACGCCACGAATGAAAACTTTCCTGAGAGGATAACTTGAAATCGCCTGGTCTGAGTTAGTTGTTAGTAGTCTGTGCCTTGTCAAGGGCAGAAGTTATTGTTTGGAGGTCAAGACCTAGCCCAGGGAGGTCACTTGAACACACCGCTCTGGTACAAAGACCAAGTAAATCTCGGAGTGTACCAGACCCTACCGCTGTCTGCATGGCTGCTATGTTGGTGCGCTGAAAACTAAAGCATCCTGTTTATCGCCGTCTTGATGTGTGTCTCTGGAGTGATGTAACAGTGAGTTTTGTAAGAGGCTGTTGGAAAAATGTTACAGCTGATATTACCTCTTGTGTTAATGAAGTGTTATTGTTGTGCACAAAATAAAAATAAATGTCCAAAACTATTAAATCACAGCAAGAAGGCGATCCAAACCCCCCCACAGCCAGAGACACGCTGAGTCAAGCATGAGCTCATCAGACACAGGCATTATGTGGCTCATTACGCTCCAGTTGTCACCTCATGTAAAAGTGATCCCAACGTAGAATTTTAATTAAAAAAAGCCACAAAAAGTGATAAATTCAATCATCTAAACTGCATAAACGGTGAAAGGTTGATGAAACGGGCTGGCCAATCCTGACTTTCAGCATCTGATTCTTTTTTCTGTGTTTGACTAGACATGGACTTAAAAATAGTGTCACTGGATGGCCAGTTTTCGAAGGGGCTACTACACACTGATAAAGCCTAACATTGTGTCCACCTTGTTCAGCACGTCTCACATATACCCAACTGGATCCAATTTTGAGGTCAACAGCAGTAGCTGATTTTTTTTTTTTTTTTTAGATCCCATCTTCAATCATACTCTGGATGTTGAAGATGATGTGATTCATCGGACCGGGCTATCTTCTTCCGCTGCCCATATTGCTGGTTTTAGTTGTGGTCAGGGGGTCAGCATTTCCATCCTGACTGGTCTGCAGCTTTGTATCTCAATGATCGAACAAACACCCTTCTGTCAGAGCCCGGATTGACCTCTTGAACACTTTGAGCGACATTAGCGTTGCGCAGGATTACAGGCGCCAGTCTTGACTACCCATGATGCTCTCGCTGGTTCATCGCGTTTGATACAGACCACTGTTCACCTGGAACATCCAAAAAGACATGCAGTTTTGAAGGTGTTCTCACGAAGCCACCAAGTCATCACAGTTTGACGCTTATCAAAGCTTGTTCAAGTCTTTACACTTGTGCCTAATCTATACTTTATAGGAAGAGATGTAGTGAAGCCCAGAATTATTCATTACACTGTCAGATGTAAATATAAACGTAGATAAAATGTTACATTTTAAGTTTACCAGCATTGATCTGATGACTGAAAGTCGACATTGACATTTTTGGAGTGGCCCAAACAGAATCCTGACTTGTGTC
Source organism: Poecilia mexicana (assembly GCF_051168715.1). Lineage (NCBI taxonomy): Eukaryota > Metazoa > Chordata > Actinopteri > Cyprinodontiformes > Poeciliidae > Poecilia > Poecilia mexicana. Next base: position 5,791,182 of record NW_028263370.1, on the reverse strand, counting down.
TGGTAGATAGTATGTGGAGAGGCCTAAAGATGAGGCTGCTAAGTAGTAGCAGCCGTGTCTTTATAACTGTAGACATGTTTATTTTCCTAAAAAAAAAAAAAAAAAATCCAGAGCCCTAAATTTCTCCTCTAAGCGTTACATGTATCTAATTGGAAGCCTCCGGAACCCCTGTCAGGTAGGTAGCAGCTCCACATAATGGTGCATTGTTTTGAAGATGTAAAAGCGTGGAAAGTAAGCGCAGAGTAAAGATGGAGGAAGGCGGGGAGAGGCATCGTTGGGTGCAAGCTCAAGCTTTTATTACGCGTGTGCGACACAAGCATTCATTTTAACTTTCGTCACCACACAAGCCACGTTCCTCTGCTCTCTTTTTCTCGCTCCAACACACACATACACACACACGGAGTGAAATATGATCGGCGCAGCAAAGAGCCGCAGTCCCATGTTCGGGTCAGGGATGCTCTCTCTGCACAGCAGACAAAGGACGGAGCTCTGTGCTGTGGGTGGTAATTATCAGGGAGCTCAGACGAGGAAGGAAAAGGAAAGGCAGTAGCTTCAACCAAACTTACTGCCACATCACACAAGCTGCTTCCTTGAAGCGCAGCATGCATTTGGAAGTTTTGGCGCTGCTGTTTTTCTTGGCGCGGAGTTGCCTTTGCGCCCCGCAACAGCCGTGTCATCCGGGAGACGAATTTTTAGGTAAGAGAAAACAATGGCCGAGCTCAAGTTTTTTTTTTCTTTTTTTCCCCCACATCGCAATCAGAGGCCGAAATGCAAAGTTCTCCTGCGGGCGAAAATAGGAGACACTGGACCGCTTTTTTTCATTTAGGACAGTGGATGATTCTGTCAGTTCAGCATTTAAACCTGTGTTTAGAAATCATTTATTATGTGCTAAAAAAGAAAAAAAAAAGTTGAGTTGCACTAACTGATTGTTGTACTCGTCGTTTTCTCTCATTGTTCTGTTTCTCAGACTAATTTCGGGACGTATAAAGTTGGAACCTCTCACGGGTTTCTATTGTTTTTACCCACAACTCTCTTTATTTGTTAACTCACAGTAAACTCTTTCAAATTCAGTTCGTCGTACGTTTGAAGATGTCGCCCCCTGGCTTTGAGTTTGGGATTCATTGCTTTTGTTTTGTGTGCGTGTGTGCGCGCGCGCGCGTGTGTGTGTGTGTATCATTCTCGGTTTTCCTCACAGGAAGATGCAGCAGCAGCAGCAGCAGCAGCGCACACGATGAAACACGTATGTGTCTGTTTAGCTTTTCTTTCTACACGGAGTTGAGTTCATAAAATATAGAAGCGCCAAGTAAAGTAAATCTTACACGTGAAATATCTTTGAAGTATGCTGTTTTCAAGCTGTAGTTGTCCTTTGTGGAAGAATAAGCTGTTTCAAATACAAAATGCTACTTCAAGATAATCAATCACTCGTGCTAAACTTTTTTTAAATAACATGTTTGAAAGTCTAGAAAAAAATCTGAAGAGCCACATTAAAGTGAGTTTATTTTATTGCTTTGATGAACACATTATTTGCAAAGCTACAAAGTACTGCTCTAAAATGTAAAATTATTATTATCCCATCTATGTGTATGTGTGACCTTGAAGAGAAATACAGTGTTATTGTCCAAAAAAACCCAAAAAAACAGAGAAACAATTTAAAATGTTCTTGCTCCATCAGAACTATTTTTGTAATAAACTTTCTCTACCTTTACTTTGTTCCAGCAGATACCTGCACAGAGCTGAACCTGGGCTACTGCAATGATCTGGAGTACTCAACGTGAGTCATGCAGCAGAACAAAGACATTACTCCCAATTTTTTATTTATTTATTTATTTATTTATGCATGCATGCTTTAAGTCACTGACTCTTGTACTTATAAACCACATTAATGTTTAAATTCACATCAGCTCTTATCAGGGATTACAGTCTTGCAAAATGAACACTTTTATACCTGTCAGTACAGACATGGGGAAGAATTACTTTGGGTACAAATTTTTCTGCCTCTGTGTTTAATACATTAAGTGGCAGATGGGTGCTGCCAACAAATTGAACTCAAGTACTTTAATATTAAGTAGGCCTTCAGTGATCCTATCTGTAAAATATTTTATTTGTCAATCAGGGTCTTTTTCAGACTGACTGAAGTCAATTATTTACATCAGGAATAAATATTCAGAAGATGGAATGAATTGGAAATCTTCCTAGGGGTAGAGGCCCACCCCAGGGTTAGACTTCACAATGCTCAGAGAAACTGCAAAAGACCCAAGAGCCACATCTAAAAGGCTAAAGTTTCCCAGCACAGTTATAATAATACGAAATATGCATTGTTTTAATTATGTCTTGCAGCCAGGAGACTACTAAGGTTTTCTAAGTTGTAGCTAAGTAAACTACTTCCAGTGTCTCTTGTACATAATAACAAAGTAGAGATGTTTGGCTATGATTTGCAGCACTATGTTATTATGTAAGGCTAAAACTAAACAGCATCTTATCAGAAACATCTCATCTGTAATGATACAAAATCTTAGCTCAGAGCTTAGTTCAACAGGACAATGATGCCAAACTCACCATCGCATCAACAAGAACGTATGAAGAAGATAATAATAATAATAATAATAATAATAATAATAATAATAATAATAATAATAATAATAATAATAATAATAATAATGTATGAACAAGGGTTGCATTGACTTAGTCGAATTTCATTTTTTATCCTGACTGAAATGCTCTGCTGAGTCTCAAGACAGCTGTACAGAGACAAATGTGTGGAAAATTCAAAGAACTGAAACAGTTGCACAAGATTTCTCCAACAGTAACATGAGAAATTGATGGAATCTTAGAGATTTAGAGACTTTATCAAGTTATTGCTTCTAACCATGGCTCCACAAACTATTGATGCAATGGGTGTATGTAAATATTTCCATTAGAGCATTCTTATCTCCCCCCTCCCATTTCTACAGAACCATATTCCCCAACATTCTTGGTCACCGGAGTCGTTTTGAAGCCGAGTCAGGAGCAGAGTACCTCCTCCTGAGTGTCATCCACGGTCTCCTCAATGGTGAGTGCTCCCCCGAGATCCGTCTCGTAGGGTGTTCGGTGCTTGCCTCGCCCTGTCGGGACAACAAGATGATCAAACCGTGCCGCAGCACATGCGAAGCATTGAGAAAAGACTGCATGCACGCCTTTGAGGCCATAGAGATGGCCTGGCCCTACTTCCTGGATTGCGATCGCTTCTTTGCTGCAAACGAGGAGGGTTGTTTTGACCCGCTATCTGGGATGAGAGGTAAAGATCAGAGTCTTGTGCCACTTGGACGCTTTGTGCTGACGTAATGTTTGAAACCAACACAACCAGCCCTCTGTCCTCTCCCACATATTACCGTCATTCACCCCTCCAGCCAGACAGGAGGTGGCATTGTCCAGTCTCTCTCCCGAAGAACCGAGCACCATCATCCAGTTCATCTACGCCTCTAACGCCCAGATGTACAGCTTACTGAAGAGGACGGCAGCCAAGTGCTCCCACATCTCTCATGTCTACAGCATCGGACGGAGCACCGAAGGCAGAGATCTGTTGGTTATTGAATTCACCGACAACCCAGGACATCATGAGCTGCGTGAGTGAACAGCGTCACACTGTTGTGACTTTTAGAACAATTCTGCGAAAAAAGATATTCTTCCGTTTTCGCTTCTTAGCCACATGCAAATGTTTCCGGTCATCAGTCAAATCATCAACTAAATTTCTTTTTAGTGTTAAAGACAACCAAAGTAAATATGAAATGTGGTTTTCAAATAATCATTGTATTTATTGTTGGGGGGTGTGAGTCATTCAGACCAGATGGGTTCTATGTAACTACTTCCTAAACTTAATTAAGCTACACTTTGTAGCAATAATTATCATAGAGGATCTGCGATATTTTTTCAGAGTCTTCTACACGCTGTAAATGAATTTTGACCCGCTCTTCTTTGCAGAATTGTTTTAATTCAGCAACAATTGATCCTTTTTGAGCCCAAATGACCTGTTTGAGGTCATGCCAAAAATGATACATTTTGATTTACTATTCCAACTTTGATGAGGCCAGTCCAAAACCTTTGTTTTTTACTAAGTAAGAGTTTGATTTTCTAACGAGTTCTGAACCATGGTACTGCCTTATAACCCAACATTGACTGAGCTCAAGGTTACAAACAGATGGTTGGACATTTTCCTTCAAGACTTTCTGGTTGAGAGCATAAATTCAAGGTCCCATCACTAGCAGCAAGCTGTTCAGGTCCTGAAGGAGGAATGTGTTTCAGAACATCAAACCAATTTAAATATTAGTCAAAGACAATCCAAGTAAATACAGAATGCAAGTTTTAAATGAATGTGTTTATTACTAAGAGAGAGAAAAAAACCCAACCCATATGGCCAAGCATTAAGTTTTTTTTTGTTGTTGTTGTGCTCATTTCCATTTTCATTTTCTGCAGTGGAGCCAGAGATTAAGTTGATTGGCAACATGCATGGAAATGAGGTGCTAGGACGTCAGCTGCTCATCTACTTAGCGCAGTACCTGTGCTCGGAGTACACCCTGGGAAACCAACGAATTCAGTCCATCATTAACAACACTCGCATTCACATTCTGGCCTCCATGAACCCTGATGGTTACGAGGTGGCCGCCTCAGAGGTAGAGGAAAGCAATGACCCGGAGCTCTCCAACCAGGAAGTAAATATTGTTAACAAAACGAAGGACAAACCACCATTATCCGCTCTCAATCCTTTTTTGGCTGCTTTGCTTCTCTTGCTTGTGCTTTGAACGTTGAATAATGCAAACTTCTATCAACTGTTTTTTTTTTCTGACTGTCTGATCATCCCACTTGGTCTGGGAACGATCCCGGCCTCAAGTTGATCAACCGGTGAGGTCGGGATAAGGACAAATAAAATTCACAGTTGACTCTGTTTTCATTTTCAGAAATGTCTTCCAACAGGGTTGAACACTTCAGCCGGCTCTGGAAGTTGCATGTTTCCAAAATGGGCACCGACGCCTTTTGTGTTTTTCGGATGTTCTGCACATTCACTCACACATCAGACCTAATCGTTTGCCTCCAATCTCTGCATGGACATTATTCTGTTATCTGGTTATGTGCATGCCACAGAGTGTGTATTTATACCTCCAATCAGGTCAGACGGAAGCTGCTGTTTGGAAATAAGGTGTTTCAGCCAGTTTTGGTCAGAACTGAGCCTTACATTGCATGGTTAAAATATTAATTCGATTTATGGTAATTTTCTTGGTTGATGGGCTGTGATCAAATTTTTAATTCGTTAAGAGCAGCTACTTGAAATTTGTCTTTTGACATGCTGTGCATGTGTGCTAGTAATTCCCAAAGAGTGTCTAAAATGGGAAAGTTTTGATTCCTGGTCGGCATCTGAAATATAGAAGAGGAAACTGTTTCTATATTTTTGCATGTATATGGCAGCATGCAGAGCTGCCCAACATGACCCCTCATTCGTTTATATTTTTTTGTTTTCAAAGAGCCAGAGTTTTTATGGTCTTTTAAAGTGGCCTTGCTCAATAATCCTCCAGTATTTCAACATTTATCTATGGATTTTTAAACTTTTTTTTTCTCACATCAGCACATAAAGTTTGGTTATTAGGTTGACTCCATAACATAAATAATAAAATAGAAGCTTAGCCCTTTATACATAATCTGAACATTTAGTGCTCCATCAGATGTTTGTAAGCAAAACATCTAAGTCAATAATAAGTTATCCAGAAGATGTTACTCTGTCAACCTGAACAAAACTAATGCGTCTTTACTTCCGTGTTGTTGTACTGATTAAAGTCAACATCTTGCACTCGGAGGCATCTTCGGCGTGTCCTTGATTGGAACCGACATAATCATGCTTTTATTGCAGCTTTCTGATAATCATCTCGTTTCAGCAAAATATTATTTTACAGGTAGTCAAACTGATGGTAATGTCAAGTTTGCCATACTTTACTGATTTAGCTAAAAACAATTTAAACTAAATATGTGTTTCTGCATCAGACTGCTACTAACTATACACCTTATGACAATTTACAATAGATTATTTGCTAAGTGCTCTGTATGCAGAAACTTGCTTTTTGAGCTAAGGTTCCTTTTTAAATAAAACTATCAGGTAATGGGGTTGAGCAGAAACATGAGCTTTACATTCAGAAAACCTGGGGACACATAGATCAAGGCAACTTTAAATGACTACAGAGAAATCTGGTTCTTTAACAGGAAAATATAAATGTAAAAGTTTTTATATTTTAAAATATAAAGAAATTAGCAGTGGCTGAACTCTACAAATATGTAACCATGCACATACATTGTTTTTTTTTTCTTCTTCTTCTTCTTCTTGAGGAAAAAGCCTTACGTAATGTCTTCATGTTTCCTCTTCATTATTATGGATACATGGTCTTGTCTTCATGTTAACAATAGAACTAACAAAGAAGTCTAAAATTCATCTTGTAGAAATTCTGACTAATACAGTTTAGTTTTCTTCACATAACCACTGTTGCTACTTATCTTGCGTTATCCCCACAGTTACCTTCCACTTCGTGCAAGAGCACATTTTAACGCCGCAAATCTTTTAGGGTCATCTGCTAAATGGATGGACAAGCGGACGGGCTAATGCCCAGAACCTCGACCTGAACCGCAACTTTCCCGACCTCACCTCCGTCTTCTACCGGAACCGTCGCAGCAGGCACTACCGCATAGATCACATCCCGATCCCTGACTCCTACTGGTTTGGGAAGGTAGAAGAAAATGAAACGGCTTTTCACATCTCAACTGCCTTGAACCTAAATCATGTAGTTCCAACTTTTGAACTGCAGGTGGCGCCAGAGACCTACGCAGTAATGAAGTGGACCAGGTCACTGCCGTTTGTTCAGTCTGCCAGCCTCCACGGAGGCGAGCTGGTGGTCTCCTACCCCTTCGACTTCTCCAGACACCCGCAAGAGGAGAAGATGTTTTCACCCACTCCAGATGAACAGGTGGGGATTCACGAAAAAAAAAAAAAAAAAACACTTTATTGTCACTTTGTCTTGACTTTTCCACTACCAATAAATCTTCCAACGCTCAGATCTTCAAGCAGCTTGCTCGCACTTACGCTGACGCTCACGCCACCATGTCAAACAATGACACGGACCGGTGTGGGGCCTCTTTTTATCGTAACAGAGGCATCATCAACGGCGCTCTGTGGTACAGTTTTGCTGGGGGTGAGATGCCTTCAAAGTGCAGCGCATTTGCTAACCCTAACCCTGACACCTGCTCCCAACATTACCTGAACACCTATTGTCCTTCTGCAGGTATGTCTGATTTCAATTACTTACACACTAACTGTATGGAGATCACAGTGGAGCTTGGCTGTGACAAATTCCCCTCGGAGGCCGAGCTCTACCCAGAATGGAAAAGGAATAAAGAAGCCCTGCTCAGTTTTCTCGAGTCTGTAAGTGTCTACAGAATAAAGTTAGACTGTTTGGTGGCGCTACATTTGCTCAGTCCAGACCAAATTATACTCGGTTGTGAGGGAATTGTTGTTGTGATTGTGCTCTTGCTCTCTGGACAGGTCCACAGGGGAGTTAAGGGCGTTGTGAGGGATACAAATGGAAACGGTATAAAAGGTGCAACTGTCTCTGTCAGGGGGATTAGAAAAGATGTCACTACAGGTAAAAATAAACAAATCCAAAGTTTCTGTTCGTGCAGAAAAAAAAAACATCTTGTTGAATTTTGCAATTTCACCGTTTCTGTTCATTTCACCTTAACTCACTTGCAGCTGAGGACGGAGACTACTGGAGGCTGGTGAATCCAGGCACTCACATCCTGACAGCCACTGCCAAAGGTTACTCAAAGGTCAGCAAGAGGGTTTACCTGCCTCACAACTTGAACAAGGCTGGACAGGTCAACTTTGTCTTAGAGAAGGTTTGTATTCTCGACTTCTTACTTTGTACTTTGTATTCTAAAGTTTGCTGTTTCATTCAAAGGCTTCCAAACTCTAATTGTTTGGGGTGAACTAAACGCACAAATAATAATAATAATAATAATAATAATAATAATAAATAGACTTTTCTCTACATTCTACAAGATTAACAATACTTTCGCATTTTCTTTAGTTTCAATTCATACATCTCACTAGCTTAGAGATGTGCTTCTCTTCTGTGTAAAAATTCACTGCAAAATCAAAACAGCTACATTTTGATTTAGTCGATGCACAGAGGACATTTCCTTCCATGCGTGCCGTTTGCTGAGTGAAGTTGCTTGATACCCATTTGATCGCTTGACCTCTCCGTTTTTCCACACAAACAGCTTCCAGTGGAGCCAGACATAGATGACCACCTCTTTCCCACGGCAGACAGCTGGGATCGATTTGACCCCTACAACCAGTTTGAGCGCCATGGCGAGCCGGTTGTCACCGAGGAAGGAATAGAGCGGCAGGAGAAGCCGTGGTGGTGGAACTACTTCTCCCAGTCTGGCATGTCATCCCCAAATTGGCTGCTGAAAAATGTATAGACACATGTTGGAAACATGAACATCCAGATGTGCTGACACAGAAGAATGAATGGACCCACATCCAGTCTCGTCTGTACTTCCAGGGGCATCTACGTACCAGCGGCTGTGACACTGATGTCGTCTGCCACCTAAAACTTCATCCGTGCATTTTCAAAAGTTTTGAAATTACATTCTTAAGCTTTTTTAGCAAATATTATTCTGCAGCTGCATTTAACTTGGGTTGAAAAGGTAACACAAAATAGAAAGGATGTGCACAGTAGAGACATGAGTAGAAACAGGCACCTGATAGGATAGAATTTTTTTATTTCCATTGAGCAGCAGATTGAAATATTCCAGTTTTTAAATTCAGGTTGGGCAATATTTCTAATATCATGTCATAAATGCCAAATTTTCTTCCGTTTTTGTCTTTTGTTCTGTAGCTAAAAGGCAGCAGTGGCACATTTAAAAACATTTGAACCTCTATAAAGCTTCTGCACTACTGCTTTTGATAAAAGCAGTTCTGCGCCATCACTGTGTGAACAGTAAAATGGTTTGCTTTGAGTCTTGTTTCAGGTCATAAAAAAATAAATATAAGTCTATAGATATAAAATTCTGTCACATATTTTATCCCGAGTTATTTTATTAAAAAGTCTAAAGACTCTTGAATTGCCTCACTTTAGCCAGCAGAGGGCGAGAGAGACTAAGTGATGACCCCAGTTTTAAGCGCAGTTTTTGGAGAATCAAAGTCAAAAGTTTAGCGCTTCAGTGTGAATTTAAAATCTCACATGTCCTTATTATTGGGTGTCTGACAAACTGAGGATGCAGAAGAGCGTAAAAAAAGCTTTATCCTTTGCTGTGACTTACCCACACTGATCTTCTGGGTAAAAAAAAAACCACAGGCAAAATATTATGTGCTGATTTTCCTCCTTGAAAGCAAAGTGTTCCGTTTGTTGTGCAAAACACCCCCCACACCCAATTTTCAACTTTTTACCCGAGGGATCTCATTGTTTCAAATAACTGCATACTTTGTGAAAAAAATGAACAAGTTTCTTCCTTAAAAGAAACTTCTACCGTGACCTGAAAATCAGATGAGATTTTCAGCAAACGTCTGTTGCTGCAAAAGCTGATAGTTAACGCATTTCGTGGGCTAAAGTGAGAACCAAGAACATGGTTTTGTCCATGATGTTGGTTTCTATCCTGTAAGTTTTCCTTAGAACATTCACATTGAGATTGACCTATTGGCTCCAGAATCCAGTTATTGTTGAGTGAGGCCTCAGAAACCCTTTTTCTTTAAATTTTTGATTTTTGTTCATGTTTGAAAGATTCTGTGATAATGATGTGGAAACATATCAACCACTGAATTCTCAGCATTTGGTGTTCTTTACACGTACTGACTTCAGTCACTTCCATTTTGAACAGAAGTGATTTGTAGAAATAATATGTAACTCTATATTTGCCCTGTCCTGGAAAGTAAAATACAATGTAAGATATTCCAATATAAAGCAGTAAAAACACATCTCCCCATCCTCACACCAGGTGAAGCAATCAAACTTATAAATCATTTGACCAGATATATTCAGATATAAAAGAGGTTGTTTCATTTCAAGGCTTTGGTGATCATAGAAAGAATCTGAAAAACTGCATTTGCCTTTTAACTGTATCGAATGTCCTGTCTGTATGACGGAACTTTAAATGTTTAGAAAATATTACCTGTAATTAAAATACGCAAAAGGTGGATCAGACTTAGTAATAGTACACATTGATTCACTACCCACTAACTTTACCTATCAAATGTTAGAGTCTATATCCATGGTCATGCAAAACTAACACAGATGCATTATACCCAGAGATCATCTTGTGTAACAAGTCTGAACCGGAAGTGATCCACGCCATCGTCGTAGACAAGCGCAGCACAAAGCATAGATGAACCATGACTTCGACACCAACAAAAATAGAGTAGATTAACACAACCCACCAATGTGGAAGAGAAATATATATCAACAAAACCGCTGCTGTGGGAAACGACCTCTATGAGACAGTTACATGTCAGAAGATGTGGGCAAGCAAGCTACCTCCAACCTCCTTACACGAACTTCGCGGCCTGAAATCCATGCAAACAGCTTTGTAAAGGTCGTACGAACTCCTTTCCCTACAAGATTGTGGTGACTGGCAGAGTAAGTACCTGTAGTAACGTACACGTAGGCTTCATGTCCGTCGTAGCAGATGGAAGCTATATTAGCTATGCTAATTCTGGTAGTTCGACGTCTTCGGAAGTAAGTACTACAGTAAATATCACATATTTATCTTGGTGTTAAAAAGAGATTAGTATAATGTTCAAAAATTATAATCGAGTAATGCACTTAAATTGTTAAGATATGAAAGAAGGCCAGAGCTAGTTCTAAGCTTGTGGCTTGTTTATTGTTGTAGCATCTAATCAATGACACCTGCCTGCCAAGATGGCTGTCAGTTACAAAGTTCGGAAATGTGACATGACATCACATGAGAACTACGTAAGCCAAATCTTATTCAGCACTGTAAATTTATATTCCACCTAAACTCATATTCTCCTATAAATAAGACATCCAGAAACTGCCTATAAAGCAGTTTTTTTGTTTGTGCCACGAAGGTAAACCATCATGGAAGAACACATCTCACAACAGCAAAAAATTTAGCAACCAAAATATTTTAATCTATTATCTCCCTTTTCTGAGTAGATATCTTTATATTCTTTTCGGGTTATATTTTTCAATCTGTTAAATTTTCTCTGTTGCCTATAATGTTTTCTTGACTTCACCACATTTGCTGTGGAACTGCTAAACAACGTTATGACTTCGGCTAATCAGTTTTGTGAATCTGCCACTTTTTTTCCTTGCCATGGTTTTGCAGTCCAAGTTCATTCATGCTGAAGTTGTAACAAGTCAAAATGTTCCACAATAGCGTGCATTAACAGACCTGATTACTTATATTATCCCCTGGCATCAGAGCCTCTTCGAAGTTTTTGGTTAAATTTTATATTTCTTGGGAAACGCCAGTGGGGGAAGTCTGTTTTTTTGGAGCACTTATCAACCACTGCCTCAGCAACCACATCCAGTATCAAGAGGCATTTTCTGAAATACTTCGGTCTGATTAAGGTGTCTGTTCCTTCTCTTTACAGAAATGAGAAGCTGGAACCTGTTAATAACGCTAAAATGACAGCAAGACCTACTTTAGATGTGAATTTTGTGTTTTGACAATAACATCTTAACCATTGGTTTGTTAGCATTGAGCCTTCCGTTTCTGTTAGCGCTGAATGCTAGCTTCTAGCGGCCTTCTTGAGGATATAACTGTACTGCATGTTTTGGAAATAATACATTTTCTTTCTTTTTGCAATTTTTGTCTTGGGGAACTCGTGATCTAAATGCATTCAGTGACTTTCTTGGCACTCCCATTAGCTAACTTCTTAATTATGTCAAGGCTTTGTTTACTTCATTCATATTGAGGTAGCATTAATATTTTAATATGTGTCTGACATGCTACCCTATTCACTATAGATAAACTATGTTCCACAGGGTAGGTAGTTGGTATGGATGGAGAGGATGCAGTAAAAACACCATTGCAATGCATTCCTTTGAAAGCGTAGTTCTGCAGGTTGTCTTCATTTTCCTACTCTGGGTCAGACTCTGGCTCCAACATGTAAGGTTGGATGGACAAGTCTTCCACCGCTGACACCTCTGATAAACTTGAGAATAAAAGTTTCTGTGCTGGTAGATGATTGTATTGATGCTTTTAGATCTACAAAAATGGCTGAACGCGGTGGAGTGGAACTGAGCTCCGTCAGTTATCAGGGCGTCAAGTTAATCTTATTAATCTTAAACTCTAAGAAACATTTCTTGTCATTTATCACACTGGCTACATGCAGAAGTATAGCACATCTAGCGCTAGTCAGTCATACAACAGAGTGAATGCTTGTTTTATAATATGAAAGATTGCTATAGAAAATGAGGGAAGCCATTGAGGCTTTTGTACTCATTGTTTAAATCTTAGCTAAGCAACCTGATGTTTCCAAAACAGTCATTTTTTAAATTCTTTCAGGTTGCCTGAAAAAAATAGATTTCTTTAGTGTTTATTGATGTGTGAGCAGCATCTCATTTACTGTTCCTTTTTAGTTTGTTGCATTATCAACAACATATGCTTCCAGTATTAGAGTCGGAAAACATAAAGATGCATATGCATATTGCATTTGTAGGTTTTCTTTGAAAAGCGTTTTTTTTTTTTTTTTTTTTTTTTTGCATCGTGCTATAATTATCTCTGTTCCAAGGCAACATGCTCCCAGATGTCTCCTCCTTATGTTTCTGAAGTGAGTTTCCATCTGGGTGATTCTCACGAACATGGTACAACTTACAACAAAAATAAAAATGCATTGTATGCACACAAAAACACACCTTCTTTATAAAATAGAATCTAATTTTATCTTTCAATGTAAAATTATAACCTCTATGCATATTTTTAAAGGTATTTTTAGACATTTTAGTCTGACTTTGAAGAAATAAATTCATTACCGTAACACAATTTTGATGAAGAAATATGAAACCACAAAAACATTTTTCCACTTTTTTTGGACACCATGGACTTCAGTGTCCACAAAGGAGAAGGTACCAACAAAGAATAGTCATTAATAACAAAATTTATTATTTTAATGTAAACAATTATTTCATTACCGTAACATGAATACAATTTTAAAATCTATTTTTGTTCTAATTTTGTGTTAAATCATTAAATTGAAAAAACAACACAACCATAATATAAAAGAGTCTGACCATTTCATTGAGGAATTAAAAAGTTCATGTAATTCTTTTATCTAATCTAAATAAATTATCATAAAATGAGCATAGCGGTAATGAAAAAACGTATGTCGGTAATGAATAAGAATGTTTCGGTAATGAACACTTTATAATTACACTAACATTTAACTACACATAAATAATAAAATGGCATGTAACAAAACATACATCTGCAAATTAAACATTTTACCAACATTGAGCCATGGAAACAAACCCACAACTGACTTTTTTTCATCTCTGCTTATTGCTTGGAATGTAAGGTTGGGCAACTGGACGAATTCATCAATCCTCAGGAATAGTAGGGCTGTAGTGATTCAATAATCTCACGATACAATACAATACACGATATTCTGCTCACGATACCATATATATTGCGATATTCAGCAAACAATACAATTCAATACACTTTTGCAATTTTCTGAAAGATTTTAGAGGGACAGAGTGATTTTGGTGACATTTTGTGACTTAGAGTTGGATTGAATTAATTTAACTGAAAACTGATTAAAAGCACCAACTACACAACACCTGGCTCTAGTTGGACATGGACACAGACTTAAAGTCAACAGCTGGACAAAATGAATCAAAGAAGTGTTGAGAAGACATGTTTCTTTTAATTGAAACAGTACAAACTGTAGCTTACATGCATTTGTGAAGTAAATAAAGTGCACCAAGTACCCTGCTCTGAATAGTTTGATACCTTTTTAACCTTGACACTTAACATCTGAAGGAATCACTCTAAGCCTGATGACCTAATCACTCTCCTGGCGAAGCAAGCAGTGAGTGAACAAGATGACAGTTGGATGTTACAATACTTGCATTACTATATCGATTTTTTTCTAGGAAAGAAAATATTGATATATATCGCAAAAATCGATATTACACAGACCTGGATAATAGGCTATGTCCTTCACTGGGTGTTTTTTTAATTTTTATTCATTTATTTTTATGTAAGGGTGATTTATTTATTGAGGTGGCTCGGGCATCCTCACCAGATGCCCAAGCCACCTCAACTGGCTCCTCTCAATGTGGAGGAGCAGTGGCTCTACTCTGAGTCCCTCCCAGATGACCAAGCTCCTCACCTTGTCTCTACAGGAGAGCTCAGAGAAAAAACATTTTAGCCTCTTGTAGCTGTGATCTTGTTCTTTTGGTGATGACCCAAATCTCATGCCCATAAATGAGGGAAGGGTTGTAGATTGGCCAGTAAATTGAGAGCTTTGTCTTTTGACTCAGCTCTCTCTTCACCAGGGCAGACCAGTGCAACTGAGAAAATGTTGCATATTGCTGAACCATAATGGAAAGCCATTACTGCTTACAATGAAAAGCAGTATATGCTTCACTGTGGACGCTGCACCAATCCACCTGTCAATTTCTCACTCCATTTTCCCATCCATGACTACAGATATACTGGGAACTAAACCTGTAGATCATGACCTGATGAAGCCAACAGGACCACATCATCTGCAAAAAGCAGAGATGCGATCCTAAGGCCACCAAAACGGACCCTCTCCACATCTTGGCTGCGTTTAGAAATTCTGTCCATGAAAGTAATGAACAGAATCGATGACAAAGGGCAGCCTTGGCGGAGTCCAACTCTCACCGGAAACCAGCCCGACTTACTGTCAGCCCCTACAGGGCTCCCTGAAGGACACGGTCGAACACCTTTTCCAAGTTCACAATACGCATGTAGATTGATTGGGCGAACTTCCACGGACCCTCCAGGACCTGCTGAGGGTGTAGAGCTGGTCTAGTGTTCCACGACCAAGACAAAACCCACACTGCTCTTCCTGAAGCTTAGATTCGACTAATCCAGAACCACAGAATAGACATTACCAGGGAGGCCCAAGAACCCTCTGTAGTTGGAGCATACTCTGTAGGTGGACCACCCCCCTGGGCTGCCAGTCCAGGAGAACTGCCCCCAGTATACATCTTCTTTCACTCATTCACCTTCCAAGTAAAATTTTGATAGCGGAATATCCTTAACTGAATCGAAAAACCATCAAATTGGATCATGAGTTGAAATGGGTCCCTCTGAATCTAAGCATTTTTGGAAATTTTAATTGATATCCAGCACTACTTCCTTTTTCCCTTCACATTAGGTAATTAATATTTGTTGCCATAAAATAGTATAACCATTTTTCATAAGTAGGAAGTAAATAAAAAACTGCTGTAATTGTGTAAAAAAAACAATAAGAAGGAGCATTAAAGTTTAAATGCACTATGTATTTATCTATGTTTTCATTTCAAAAAGACACTGTTCATCACCGTAATCTTGTTTTTCATTACCGCAACAGGTCTAAAATTGCGTGGTAATGAAAGTTGTGCATTACGGTAATGAGTGAAATTCGCATGAGATAGCTTAAAATGGTAGCATGCCATGGTGAGTCAGCTAAAATTTTTTCACCTACAATACAAATTCCCTGATATCTTCTCTACAGAAAAATATCTAATCATTTACTTTTTAAGCACATGAGGTAATGCACATTACGGTAATGATCGGCTGTGGTGTGCGAATAGGCGTATGCAAGGAGAAACATAACAATTATCATAATCAAAATATGTCAAACAATCTTATTTTTTAGCCATATTTTGTCTTCTCTTCTTTGTGGTACATTATGGGTCAAAATAACTCAATTTTAAAAAATTCTATAAATTTAACAGGACTTCGAACAAGGTGCTACGGTAATGAGTTTTGCACCTCTGGACACTCACTTTTATTAAAATATATTTTATTATTTAATAGGAAATCATTAGATATCACAATATTGAGCTAGTTTACATTATTTTACACAAGTTGGTAGTATTTTTTTATAAACCAGCTTGAATAATTACAATGATAAATTGAGGTGAAAGCATTTTTTTTTACTGTGGACGCATTACGGTAATGAATTTCTGACTCTAAAATTAGTTAAAAAACATTTAAAAAAATATTTTGGTAACTAACAATTAACTGTGCCAAATATTAGAAATGATGATTGTTCAAATAAAAGTGAATTATTTTTAATTTTCATGAGTATGACTTTAAAATCTTCTTAGACATTCAAATGACTGGGTTCGTGAGAATCACCCATCTGGCACACTTCCACCAAGGCCACTGACTCTCCCTTTCTCTCTGGTCTCCCCTGTACACTCTGTAGTCACTTTCAATCTAACTGCATTGGTGTCTCTAACACAACACTTTTTAATACTCTCCATATATAATGCAAATGCCACACCACTCTGCTCTGAACCTCTTCTATTCCCCTCCTTTACTTTGGTTTCTTTTTTCACGTTCATCTCAGTGTCGGTCTGTCTTTCTTTCCTGCAGCTATCTAGCTGCTGTGCCCCAGGAGTAGATGCCTGCTCAATGTGGCAGAGATGATTTGTTTGCTTTGCAATTATTTTCCATCAGTAGAGACAAATGGATTCATACTGCATAGAAAACCCACATAGACAAGGCCAGAGTGATGAATGCACTTGAAACCAACTGATGTCCACTCCCCATAACACAAAGTAGAGCCTTTTGATCCAATAATGAATTGCTTTATGGATATAGGTACAGGATAATCACAGTGATATACGTAGTTTGCAAACAAGACAAAGTTCATATAGATGTGTTGTTATCTACTAGTGGTGTTATTCCTTTGCAGGTCAGCAATAGTGTTCAAACTGTAGGTCATTGCTTTATTGTTGTTTTGTTTCGGCAGAAATTAATATTATCACTTCCTGAAAGTAAAACAATATAGATACGATAAAAAAAATAAAATAAAAATAAAAAACTCATAAAATGTTGACCACTTACAATAGCACTTTGTTAAAACTACAAAAAATATATTTATGTTTTACAAATTTAGTCCTAGTTTCAATATCAGTCTCTGTTATCAACAATCTGAACACTAACTTCTTTCAGTCAGGAAGTCTAATTACATGCTTTACAGAAAGGAATAAAATGAATAGCATCTGATTCCAGCAACTACTTGAATAAAGAAATACACAAAATGTTACCTACTCTATATAGATTCACAATTGCTGTGTTTGGGTTTGACTTTTGTTCCAAAGTAAATGGCGAAATTAGAACATTTTTGTACAAATTAGATCTTGCTTCCGAATTTTGCCACAGTCAAATCTATGAGACATTATTCTACAACCCAGTTTGTAAATTCATTCTGATTTCCTTCTTCTGTTGATTTTCTTTATCTGCTACATTCTGCCATTTATTTTGCTCTGCTAATTAGCTAAATCACAGAAACTTCTGCCAACCAAAGTGGTTGCGTACAGTGATATTATTATGGCTTTTGTAGATGTCCACAACAGAATTTTATTTGTTGTCTAGATTTGGGTACACTTTGTGTCCTCAAACAGTACATGGCCATGTATATGCTTATAGTTGTACTCAGAAATTACTGAGAAAATGTTTTCTCCAACGTTTCTAACCTTTTGCATTTTAAAAGGAAGCTTCATAAACAGACTTGACGTGATTAGTTCTTTCTGTTTGTTTTATAGAACTGAAACACACGACCACACTGCAGACCTTTGTCTATGAACTTTCAAACTATCCTCGGTTAAAGAGATTAACCTTTTCCTCCTGACTCACGTCTTCTTGATTTTTCCCTTTCTCCTGCCTCTGGTCTTCTTTCTGCTGTTTAGCCCTGTCTCCGCTTTTGGAGTGTCTGGTTTGACAACTCCTTGTCCCGTCGCACCCCTCCTCTTTTTGCCTCTCCTTTGCCCTCCCTCCCTCCTTTTATACGAAGGGCAGGTTCAGGGGTCACCAATTACTCTAAGAGGGCTGAGAAAGTTGTATGGGCTCTGCCCTCGGGGCTGCCATGTTGTATTATCATCAGCGAGATTGCAGGTACGCTGCAGCAACTGGCTCCCGGCACAACAGCCACAACCTTAGCCTGAGCACAAGGTTGTATAGGCTCAGTTAGACTCAAACTTTTCTCATGCCTGAGTGGATGGCTGGCTCCTAGTCTGCCTCCTTCTCTTACTGACCTGCTGGGCAGAACTAATACATGCCTAGACTTCAGAAAACTTGGCTTTGTGATCATATGCACAAGGACAGTATGTACATATTTCACTCAGCCTGTCATGATAGGGTAGAGTGAATTTAAGAGTGGATTTAGGTCTTTGTATGGTTTTAGAATTTTCCAATACATGCAAAAGGCAGAACCAATGGAAATAATGGGAATCAAGCAGTATAATTGCAAGTACTTTGCATAGGTGCGAAAACATTGGGGATGATGTTCGATAGCATGTAAAAAAGATGTTAGACTATTGACCTGAAGCAGTGACGTCTGTAATTACTGTTAATTGGGCAGTGACTGAAGAAAGTTGATGTTTTCAACAAGGGACAAGTATGTTAACAGTCTGTTTAACAAAAAGTCATCAACAAATTTCAGCATATTACACTAAGAATCATCAGCTCTTCGTCACCCCCATTTGTTTTGACATTAGGCCTGTTCAGACATGGCATTAACACAAATCCTTGCTGGTCCAGATACAAATGGACAGATTTAAACCTGAGGGTTTACACCTGACATTAAAAACCATCAAGAGCAATTAGACCTCAGCTACCTGCTCAGGATGCAGATAGACACGTTGCCGTGTCCCTCAGGCAACGCAGACTTCATCCACGGGCTGTTTCTTCAGCAGCGATGATACTTCATAATAGAACTACGTCAAAATGGGTGCTGCTGTGAAACAGGGGGTAAGTGAACAAACAGTAGTTGTGTTTCCATTACAGATAAGGACAAAACATTTTTTGACATTCTGCTAACGTTGAAAAAACAAAATTTTGCAATTGGGGTGTTTCCATTCAATGAAAAACTCAATTAAAATCTTGTGAATAAGTTTGTACACATGGTAATATCCCAGGCCATCATCCTCCTACCTCTTGTTGTCTACTTCGTCTCTTTTGCCTGTAGTAACATCTGGTTGTTGATCACATGTCTGTGATGTAAAAAAAAAAAAAAAAAAAAAAAAACCAAAGTGTTTACATTGGAGTTTCACTAAATACATTAATTTTGATACAGCTGAAAAACCACCTCAACGAAGCGTCAAAATTATTTAACAAAAAAATGTGAGTTTTTCCAAAATTGATACATTTCTATTAAGCAAATTATGTTTTCGGAATTCCAGTTTGCGCAATTATATGGTCAGTGGAAATGCAGGTATTCTTAAAAGTTATTTTCTTTTGTATTTAAAGGAACAGCGCCTAATTTTAACAAGGGTGTAAGAACAATTCAGATCAGTAGTACTCTTTCAGTGTGAACTAGCGTGATTTGCTTTCATAGTGAAGACAGTGACGCCGCAAATGATCAATGAAAATGATTTGAGTGAAGTTCTGCTCAATCTGTCCTGAGGTGCATTCACACCTGTGGTGTTTTGGTCAGGGCAGACAGTACTATCAAGTCTGAGTGGGGCATTGCAAAGATTAGACTAGTCAGTTTTCTTAAAAGTCAAACAGAAAATAGCAGTTTCTGCCTCCAGCTTGAGTAAATTGCTAGACTTGGTGTGACAGAGTTTAAAGCTCTTTCAAAAACCTAGAACGTGCCAGCGTTTGTATCCTACCTCCATTGGTGTGTATGCTTTTTTTCTTTTTTTGATTTTTCAAATGTCCATCAGTACAAATCTTCTGGTACATTTAGAGGCCCGGCCCAGTGTTGTTTTGTCCGGGGCCAACAGAAGCTGCTCAGCCAGTTGGAGTTGAAACGGCTCCTGAATAGAGAATCCCAAAGTCTGCTTCAGCACGCTCAGCCAAACCCCTCCGTAATTGCAAAAACAGCACTTGGTCCAGTAATAATGGGTGCACGTCATCTCCAATCCCTATTCGACCTGTCTGTCCACACCACAGTGGCAGCAATTACAGACTCAGGCTCTACCCTGGATGTGCGTAAAGGCAGAGAAACAGTAGACTTTGTGTATGTGCATGAGGGGGAGGCAGGTTACAGGGTGCATGAGAAACTGAAAGAAGTGTTTAAGTACACTAGAAAGAGCAAATACAGACGTGCTTTCAAGGGAAATTAAACATTTTTTACAGACATTCGTATTTTGCTGTAAGATGTCAACAGGGAGACCTTTAGTAGTTTATTTGGCAAACAGCTGGAGCGTTTGCCTTTTGGATTTTTCCAGCTCGTTGACAACAGAGTCACGAAATGTCAGAATTAAGTTGGCAGATTAAATCCAGACAAGCAAAAGCGCTAATTCAAATACCAACAAAGCTTTGAAACTAATGTGGCCAATTTCTTCCTAAAGTCTGTGAGTCACTTCCTTTACTAAACATCCTCATGGCTACCCATCCATGACTCCTACAATGGCCATCACAAGGATTAACTGGAACACCGACTGATCTTTCCTGTTACGCTGCTATTGTTTTATTTGATTTTTCCCACAGGAGCATGACGAACTGGTGTCGAGGTGGACAATGGAACAGAGCCGCGGTCTGACCCCAAAACTAATTTGCCAGCTTCGCTCTTTTAACAAGTGCCAGTTTCATCAGTGCTGAGTTTGTTTATCTCCTCCTCTTCCCTTTATTTGTTGTGATGTTCTTCATTCTCAAGCGCAGACTTGTAAAACGAGATTTGGATGTTTTGAAAAAGTTCCTGGGCTCTTCTCTTTGCCTGATGCTATTCCTGGCTAGTCTTTTTCAACAAATACTGTAGATGGCATACTTTTTGTTTTCCTTTCACATAATTTTGATCTAGTAATTCTACAAGACACATAGGACTGATTTAAAAAAAAAAAAAAACTGTCTTTTTGCTAGCAAATTAGGATCTGAGCTTGTGCTCATGTATTTGTGATAATCTCTTTTTTTATATTGCTCATGATTTCTAAAGACAGAATCTGCTTTTGATTTGGTATGAGTGCCATTGTTGCCGTATAGTTGTACTACAACAGGCAGTGTCTGGTTTCCGAGGGGTCAGAGGCTGGGACGGAGTAGCCGTAAGCACCAACGGTATGTGTGAAATTTGACACAGCTCTGCACCATTTGTGTGCGATTATGCTGATTTCCTCGGGCAACTTATGTCGGCAGCTTCTCACAGACAGATAGATACACCGTGTAGAGATATGCGTTTACAGGAAAAGCCGGTGTGCCAGTTTAGAACCTGATACTTTCAAATAGGCTTTTAACTAAAAGTTCGTGATGGTTTTATTAGTCATTTTGTCTCTGCTCTTTAGGTTTTGCAATAGGCTAACCATGTGCATAAGTTAAAGAAGACAAACTTTGGGTCCAGTGCTGGAATTATGTAATCTATGCAGGCAAATTTATCTTTGGTCTGAAAAGACTCAGGAACGAATGGCTAAGGCATTACTGAGAACTCGGCCTGGACAAGATGGCTCTAAAACCTGCAACAGTATAAGGTTTTGATCTCAGTCTATATCAATGATTTTTGATTAGCTTTTTCTTTTCAATATCAAACCCTGCCAAACTGGTGTCGTGACCTTTCCTCTCTTATCCACAATTTCTTCATAATTTTCTCCTTTTATTCCATTCCACCCCGTTCTTTTTTATTTTTAAGCAGTGATGCGGCACAGCTTGATGTGATTGATGTTTCCTGCCAAGCAGTTTGAAGCGACTGATTGTCAGGCATACAGGTGTTGTGTCCTCTGTGGTTCCTTTGTTCTCCACTGGTTCATTCTGTCACACTCCACCATGATTGCCTCCCTGCACGTTACACATTTGAATCTTTGTAAGTTTGTCTTGGTTTTCTTAATTAAATCTTTTTTTTTTTCCATTGAACTAGCTGCCACCTTTTGCCTGCATTTGGCTCCAATTAAATCTGCATTATGAAAAATCGCCTTAGCAATTTCACTACATACTGTAGATGTGACCCAATAAAAAACATTATTCTGGTACTTTTCATCGCAGTTAAAAATAGAAATAAGCAAAACTAATAGAGGAAGAAAACAAATAATTGTCAAATGGTGCATTTGTGGGGGAAAAAAAACAAAAAAAACAAGATATACGTATTTAGTCATTTACCGAGCAAATGAGATTATTTATTTTGAAACCTTACAGGCATCTCTGAGTTACTCATGGTTGGACAGTCAAAAGCTTCACTCGAGAGAGTTTTAAATATGTCTGATTCACTGATGTTAAATCGGGGTGACAAAGTCAAATGCTCGAGTTGAGATGTCATTCA
The DNA here is from genome assembly GCF_051168715.1 of Poecilia mexicana. Taxonomy (NCBI): domain Eukaryota; kingdom Metazoa; phylum Chordata; class Actinopteri; order Cyprinodontiformes; family Poeciliidae; genus Poecilia; species Poecilia mexicana. Next base: position 5,768,771 of record NW_028263370.1, on the reverse strand, counting down.
ATATAAATGTCAGTACATGTAATAAACATTTTAGGCTATTCTCGGCACTCCACTTGGTATTGTCTCTTTTATCTGTTCTTTGAGGGACTGCTCTTAGCTTATCTTTACAGTGTTCAGTCATAACCGTTTCATCTTTCCCTCCCCTCAACCTTCATTCTTTTAGTTTTCGTAGGTGGAGGTGAAGTAAAATGCAGCTGATTTAAGTGGTTGTGTCCCTGAGGCATTAGATGTTGTGCTTCATTCTGTTGCAGCTCAAGACCATTTTACTTCTATTCCTTATGCAATGCTGAGAAATAGTGCATGCAGCACTGCTATTAGGTACACGGATGTAAGTCCATTTGTGCTCTGCCTAGAAAAGAACTGGAACCTAACATTTGACAACAAAGGCTAAGTTTTTACCAAACTTCTCCTTTTTTGTACAAAAGTGTAACTATTTGAACATTGTCCTTGTCAAACTGATGTTTACATGTTCTCTTACCCAGTATTCATCCTTATTTGGATTCAACCAATCATACATATCATTATGAACTTCCTAACTGTGTGCTGGTTCCAATTTTGCTGCCATAACAACTCTGGCCCATCGAGGCATGGACTCTGCAAGATGAATGAAAGTGTGCTGTTGTATCTTGCACTAAGATGACAGCAGAACTTGAGTGGGACCTCCACGGATTGGACTTATTCGTCCAACCATAACCACATCCTGGTGGGACACTGGACCAGCTCTGCACCCTCAGCGGGGTCCTGGAGGGTGCAGCGGGGTGTGCCCAACCAGTCTGTGTGTGTTATTATGTGGACTTGAAAAAGGCATTTGACAGTGTCTCTCATGTAGTGTTGTTGAGGGTACTTCAGGAGGATGGGGTACAGGTCCGTACTGTACCCCATACAGTAAGGTCACTGTAAGTCCAGTGCCAGACCAGAGCTTGATCCATATTGCTAGCAATAAGTTGCAAGTTACTTTTGTATGACTTAAGCTCTTTTCTGGTAAGACTTGGGTTCCAAAGGTTACCCTTTGTCATTGACTCAGTACATTCCCTTTAAGAACAAAATTTCTAGAAGCAGCCTCAGTGTTCAGGGAATCCATTTTAGTGTGTTCGGATCAGGTCTCTACTTTTTTGCAGATAATAAAGTCCTACTGGCTTTGTGAGATCATGATCTCTGGTGGGAGCAGATCACAGTCGAGTGTGAAGTGGATGAGGATCCAAACATGAGACCGTAGTCATGAGCCAGAAAAGGGTAGAGTGTCTTTTTGGGCTCAGGGATGAGGTTCTGCTGTGGTGAAGAGAGATTTACCGGTTGAGCTATGTTCCTATCCTCATCAATGATTATAAAATCTGGGTAGTGAATAATAAAGATTGAAGCGTCCGAAATTAGTTTCCTCCGGGGGATTTCTGGGTTCTCTCTTAGAGACAGGGTGAGAAGCTCAGACTAGAGACGCTGCTCCTCTTCGTTCGAGAAGAGTCAGTTTAGGTGGCTCGGGTGTCTGGTCTTCATCGGGAGAAGATCCAGAAGAAGCTTTAGGGATTATATTTCTTGATGGGCCTTGGACCGTCCTGGAGTTCCCTCTGAGGAGTGGGCCTAAGTGGCTGGGGAGAGGGGAGTCTGGGCCTCCCTGATTAGGCTGTTGCCTCCCCGAACCGACCCCAGAAAAGCATAAGTTAATGGATAGGTGTGCGCTTAAGAGGCCACACTTAAGCCTGATCAGTGCATGCAATTATATTGCTATTTGTTTGAACATGCACATTAGTGCCAGTTTGTATTTTTGTAAAACTGTCAGCAAAGATCAGCTGTTTAGTTACAAAAGTAGGTCACTTTCCAAGGGAAATGTGTGTTTGGACGTAGATTAAATTTAGCTTTATCATTGAAAAAATAAAAATCTAGGTTTTATTTTGAAATGGGGAAAAAGACCAAACAGATTAGATTAAAACTGTTTATTACTGAAATAAAAATCACTGAGGTTATAGTAGTGGCCAATGCTGTTCATTTCAATTTATTCCAGAGGAGAATGGATTACCCTACTTGGCCTTGGGAGAGAATCTGTGCTTTTTAGTTTGTATGTTCTGCTTCCTTATTGAATGTTTTATTTGTTTATTTACAGTGTAGAGATTGTAAACAGCATCCCTGTAAACAGTGGCATTCAGAGCACTAAATGATCTAATATTGTACCTCAGCACAGTTACAACCGAGATCCTGTGTAAATGGACCAAAAGTCTACGGCCATGATGGCTCACTAAATGCACACTGGGATCGTTGGCCTTGCTCTGTATAATGCCAGGCTTTGTTGGTCATGTTTCCTCAGGGAGAATAGGGAAAAAAGCAGAGGAACACTTTAAAAGTCAGCAAGGAAGAGAGAGAATGAGGAAAAAAATCCCTGAAGGCAAATGGCAAGAAACATCAGGGCCGTTAGACGGAGCTACTTTAGCTGTCATGCAAGAGTATGTGAACGCACCAGTGAACGCACACTGTCAGCATCAGTGAACACACACAAACAGTCAAGATGGGGACAAGCTTTATTATCAGCTTTATGGTGTGTGAAACATGCTCACTTAAAGCTCAAATTGTTTCTGGGTATCAAAAATCTGTACCAGATCATCTTTAGAGCTTTTTTTTGGTTATTTTTTTTAAATTTATTTTTGTTTTAGGTTTTGTCACCATTCATGACTGTTAAAGCAAAGAACCTTAATCCTGCACAATTTGCTCTGTAATTTGAAGTCAACTGACAAGTTGAACCAAGCAGCATAAACTCTCAAGAGGTATTTGCTTTGTCAGAGCCGATTAGAGGGAGGCAGATGCTCTGGGATGACATGAGATGCCACTGAACAGAGCCGTTGGCCGCCGCCGCCTGTTTGCCATGAGATGCGTCGACACAGACAGAATGAAGCTCAAAACGTATTAAATAAAAAAGAAGAGAGAGAATTGTGTGAGAGAACTCAACCATCTTCTTAAGGATTCCCATCTAACTGCTCTGCCAGATCTGATCTTGTAAGTTTGTTTGCTTGTCCAGGCATGTGTGTGGCTTTAGTTTAAAAGCTGTGTACACAACCGTGTTTGTTGTAATGGCGGTATGCTAGGGACACGTCTGCATCGTTTATGTACAGCATGAAAGCGAAAGAGCTTGTGTTCTTCTCTCTCTCTCTCTCTCTCTCTCTCTCTCTCTCTCTCTCTCTCTCTCTGTGTGTGCGTGCTTGTGTCTGTGTGTGTTGCAGAGAAACACTTTGATGCTTTTTGTCGTTACTCATCACCATGGAAGATCACACAACACGATGTGACAATGCAGAGTGCAGCTCAGCAAGTGGTGCTGGGATTTTAATTGATGTTAAAACCACCAAGTAGTTGAAGCATTAACGGGTGACACATACTGAGGATAGGATCATTTTTACAGGAATGTTTTATACTAATTGTTTATGTATAAAAAAATACACAACAAATGAATTGTATTCTTAAAAAGGAAATGTTGATTTACTAGAATTTAGCCTCTTGTGAAAGGTTTAACAAATTCCCACATATTTCTTTCCTAATTGTCTTTTGTGATTAAAGCCATTTTAAAGCTTAAAATAACAGGGTTGCTACATAAAAATGGTACAAAAAAGATCAATGTAACATAAACACCTGAAATTAATTAACACATTATTTTAAGTACTTCATAAAGTTAGAAGTTTGAGCTACTTTTAAATAAATGCCACAAAATTTACTAAACCGGAATCAGACTTTCTGCAGATAATGCTCACAGGTTGGACATCAAAACAGACTCATACACATTTTGTAACATTAGAACCAAAACATCCGGTACATCTTATGTCATAAACCAACACACAATAGCGTAGAATTGTGAAGTCTTAAAAGCTTTGCATACATTTGTGTAAAATCCTCTCTGTGCTGAGACCCCTAAGTAAGATCAGTTCAACCAACTGACTCTGGTCAGATGAGGGGGGGAAAAAAAGTTGCAATATCTATGCAGGAGTCTGTAATACTACTTGTAACATCAGCTATTTCAGTTTGGTAAAGAGGTTTATTCATGGGTGTACGCAACACTGTTAAAGCTGTACTCTTCCATTTCACCCTTTTCACTTTTCCCTTGAGCTGTTAAACTAGTTAAAGCCAAATCCTCTGCATATGACCATCTTTAATCTTGCATTAGACCAAAGTGAGCCTCTGTTAGCATTAGGCATTGAGCTTATTACACGATGATAAATCTCTCATGCTGAGTTAAATCATTTGAATTGACAATGCAGAGGTTCAGCAAGGCAAATAAGAATAGCTCTACCTTAGCCTGCCAAAGCTTAGCCTCCCGGCTATTGAAAAGGACACCTTTAGGCTCACCACAAAGCTAATATTAGCTTAGCATTAGCGTTAGCAAACAGTGGGATTAATCTGGCTGCTGGGCTGTCAAAACGCATAACTGCATGCTTCCAAGGGTTCCTTTGGAGTTATAATCCTGGGTCTCGGCAGGCGATGACCTCATGGGCTGGACTGGTGCCTGTGGGAGGATTGTCTAGCAGGCCACTCATAGAGATTTGCAGTGTCTGTGTGCGTGTGTTCTTTATGGCGGATGGCTTTATTGAGGACCATGCCACAGAGAGAGCAGTGAAACTGGCGAGTTGAACTTTTCAAACGTGCACTGGAACAGAGCTCCAGCTGTTTTGTTTGGGCATTTTTATACTGTGTCTCATAGAGATGCAGTGTGTGTACGCCCCGGGATATGGGTGCAATGATATTTCAATTGTCCCCATGCCACATTGCATCAACAGTGTACCGTGTTTTTCCTCACGGCTACAAGATAATTGAAAAGGTTAACCTGTCAGTTTTATCCTATGTTATTTGTCTTTACTCAGACTAAAATAGTGGTGAGACATCTGTGACTGCCAAGATGGCACGCTCACTTGAGTCCTTAATGACCATGAGGGCATCACTCAGAAATGACGGTGCTGCTGTAAAGCAAAATTCCCCTAAATTTCTAATGTTACCATTATTCTGTCCACTTGTGCCACAATTTTGAAGCATGAAGTAATGCATAGAGAAAGAGGAGGCTAATCTCTAGGTACGGATGTTGTACATCTTTTATCTTGCCCCATCACCATCACTCACAGCCCTGGAGTGACAATCTATGCTGAGAGATCTTTACCCCAGGCTAACCACCAATTTATAAAACCCTAGGTTCACAGACGTGGGTCTTTGAGGTTAAAATAACTCCACATCGTCTGACAGGCAAACACAGATTGGAAATTAAAAGTCAGTTGGCTGGGTCAAATGCACACACATAATGACCAATACACATTTGCTGACGGTTAAACCAGGGACTTTAGAGGCAGATTGCTTTGCTGTCAGGATCACATATTGTCAGTGGCTCCATCCAGCCATGGACTTCATCAGCTAGAGAGACCCAGGACTGACTGACTCCATTAAGCTCTACAGCTGGGGTGAACAGCCAGTATGATACAGAAGGCTGCTCCAGTTAAGACTAAACTGGTTTTATATGCAGCATAGTGTACTTTTATAAAGGCGTTTTTTATGATTTCTGCCCTGGTTTGCAAATGAATAAATAAATAAATAAGTAGAACAGACTGTTAAAGCTTTATGTTAAAATAACAGGTAGTTTAAAAAACATATTAGGCTTCAATTAGTAGTAAATGCAACACTGATCAACATAATTGATGTGTTCTTGCTTGATCATTTTCATAACATTTGACAAAATGTAATGTTTATTGCTTGTTTTATCATTGAACTGCATTGTTACTGAAATTTGCTACACAAATAAACTTCACTTGACTTGATTCCCAAGGTGGCAGCTTAAAGCAGATATAAAGAAGCGTATGTTTTTGCTTTTATGAATCCGTTTAAGACCTACATGTATTTTAAGTGCAGTAATAATATTAATTGTTTATGGCAGCAGTTTGCTTCTTGGCCATGCCCCAACACAAACAGTAGACTGGATATTTACTTTGGATCCAGGGCTTCTAAGAAGAAGCTGTCCTGCTCTTCTAGCGAGGTCTGATCTAGGTGAGAAGTCCCGTCCCATGCAGCCTGTGGACAGATGGAGGAGGACGTCCTTCCTGTTCCAGTTATATACTTCAGATGACATCACAGAATTTTCTTTGCTGAAATTACTCCTCTTCCTTCTTCTAGAGACTGAAAGTGGATTAATGCAGTGCATTGTGGGATTGAATAGTTCTTATACCAGTCTCTTTGTTTCCTCTGTGCAGTTTAGCCCTTCATGGCTGGGACCAAACAGCAGTGATGCTGCTCCATACACAACCCGCTGTGGGGCTTTGGGCATTCCAACATCTTTCTGTCAAAACCAGGATTTACTGCTCCGTCAATCTGAGCTACAGTATCTTCTCTACAAGATGAAGCCCACGGGGGCCAACCTTCACTTCCCACATGCATCAGTGAGACTTGATCTAGACCTAGTTCATCACTTCTCCTCCCTGGATAAATGACTGGAAGGTTGTCTAATAAATACTTGAAAAGTATTTTTTAAAGACATTTTCGGCAAGATTCATAACTCCACACCAGAATACTCAATACAGTTACTGTAGATGAGCCAACATCCCTTTGTAGATGGTTAGCACTGACAACAACAAGGTGACCCTGGGATTGAATGGATGACAGAGACATACCGTTTGTTCTGCCCAACCATCTATGCAGCTAGTTAGGAGTGTAAACGCTTCTAACTATTTCAGTAGATTATCACATCTAGACATATTTAAATATATCTAAAACCTTCAATCCAAAATTCAGAAATTTGATCAATTGTTTTTCTTTCATGCTAAATTTATATCGAAACTTTTGTTCACAATTGAGATATTTGGAGATATTTTCAACCAAATATAGTTTACAATCTTAGCTAGGCAAGTGTCTATCTACAATATTTCACTAATGGCACACTAAAATCTTTTAAAGCGTATCATTTTGTTATTTAATGTTAAAGGTAATTGTTGCGTTGATTGAGCGACATTGGGGATTAGTAATTGCTCTGCATTCACCTAAATCTATTTATACAACCACATTGAGGACTCTTACCCTCCTCTGCAGAACTTTTACTGGAAAAAGTTCTTCTGACATTAATCATTAAAACCATTAAACCATAGATTTGGTTAGGACTTAGTTTTGTGCTGGTTTAAGAACTGTTACGTAAGCAGGGGTTATAATTTGGATCAAGAAAAGTCTCCAGGAAATCAACCTTCGAGGAGACGAAAATGCAACTCCGTGTGTGTGTGTGTGTTTTGTAGAGTGCATATTCGTGTGTTAGTGCTCTCTCCGTGAGAACCAGTCCTGTTGCCTTCCAGCTGAGTTGATAGATCCAAAGTCGAGCTAATCTGGTTTTACCTTTAGCCCCAAAAACAACACGAATAATCCTGGAACAGCTGCGATCAACCATGAAACGACTGATGGCTGCTTGTTAGCTGAGGTCAAGGAGCCCAACAGGACGAGACCTTGAGAGGAACGACAGGATATTGAACTAATCATCAAAAATTATGGCAAGAGTTATACACAAAAAACTACATAATAAAACTGGCCCTTTAACAATTTTAGCAAAACACAGGTTTCCTTTTTCCACCTTTATCTTTTTTTTTTTAAAGCCAAAAATTCCAGATATTATGAGTCCTGTTCTGATGACACTTCACTTTCAGCACACTCAAAATTATATAAAGCGGCCAAGATGCTGAGAGCCAAGAAGAGTGATGGGATGAGAGCTGAGCTGAGAGAAAAGAGGCTGGGAGAGGGTTACAAACAGATGAATAAATGAGTTAAGTGGAGAGTAGGGAATTTGTGCTTTCCTCCTCCCCCTTCCTGTTGCACCGTTGAGTGTATAAGTGCACTCCCCCTTCTCCTTTTGCTTCACTGCATCTCTGCTCAACTCCCAACAGAAATTGCTCGGTGGCATTAAATATGTAAAATTAGCATTTTAAGTAGAATACGTTTCTGTGTCACGCCCTGCTCTCCCCTGCTCATCCCCTCCGCCTGCTGCCCAGCCCTGAGCGCATCAGCCACACAAATGCATGCATGCATATGATATGAATTTAGTCATCTCCATAGTAACACCCGTGGGGGTGGGGCTTTGGATAGAGGGCATGAAAGGTGTTGGCACTAAAAGTGGATCTGATTGTATTAATTCTTTATTTAGTGAGTTTGTTCAAGGAGTTAAATATACAAGGGCTCTGCTACAATAAAGAGCAAAATCCAAATTTTATATATATATATATATATATATATATATGTGTATATATATATATATATATATATATATATATATATATATATATAATTGGTATTAAATATATCACCTGGAAGAAGCACAATTTATATATATATATATATATATATATATATATATAAATTCAAACCATCTGGCTTTTAAAAATATTTTTATCTGCAGTATTTAATCTTTGCAGACATTAGTTCAATAAGTGTCACACACGGAAAGTATATTTGAATGCATTATTTATTCTGGTAACCTACTCACTGCATAATTATGTATGGCTTTACTAATACGTTAGCATATAGAGCTTAGTATATGTACAAAAAAAATGCTTCACTATTGATGAAGCATTTATGACCCTTTCACATTAATTTTATGGATGACACTAAATGTAAGTTAAAGGTTACTTTTATTATTGCTTTTATTAAAAGGTCAGTTTAATTTTTTGAGGTTGGATGCTCCTTAGAGGTTATGATCATCTTACCTTCAGAAACTTTTAGTGTCTTGTTTTGATGAACCAGAGAAATTATTCTGAAATAAAAACATGCCAGAGCAGGGTTAAAATCAGTCGACCTCTATCTGTTTTTGTTTCTAGCGACAGATATTTTTCCCATCCAGTGCTTTTGCAGATCACCCTCAATATACATCTACAGCACAGAATAGGCTAACACAAGGTAATTGGTATTAGCATGTCACCTGGAAGAAGCACAGCTTTGTCAGTGATTTAATTAGTCACATTTAGCTGCATTTCTAAACAGAGTAATGCCTAGCTCCTGCTGACAGTGGATGCAATGCTAACTTTGCTCTCTATTTTGATTGTACTTGTTGATAGTTTGGCACAAAAAAAGCATTTGATGAGGTTTCAGTCAATCTGGCCTGTATGAAACAATCCTAAAATGTTACTTTTTTAGGAGCATTTTATTAACGAATTGTTCTTCTTGTATTATAAGCTTAATGCATTGCTTTGAACATCATAACATGTTGAGGGTAGTGTTTCAGCTGCTCTCTTCTTGGGACTGAGGAGATGTCGCAGCACTGTGTTCGATGACAAAGATGAACGCGGGCCACAGCAAGACTCACCGTCACCGATAACACCACAGTAAATGTTTGGAAAACTGAAAACAGGTCCTGGTTTTTAAAACTGGCTCCACAACATATCACACAATCCCGACTGGCTGTGCTGAACAAAATAAAAGACGGCAGTCAAACTGGCATTATGAGTTTCACCAGGTCTCTATAGGTAAACTACTTTCACTTTTTCCTTACATGGTTAATTAGATAAAGTCGGACTTCAGTGTGAAGTCCATATCCTCCTTTGTCCCGGCCAGAGTTTATGTAGGGACTAATAAATCCCTGAAATTAAATGTCTACTTCTATGTGAAGTCCATAGGTAGACTTCAATTGTACGTCATCATCCAAGGCAACCATTCAAGTTGTTTTTGTTTTTAAAACATTTCATACTTAGCTTTTGTGCCTTTCCTTTCTTAATTGTGGAAGGTTTTTCTTCCCCTATAACTGTCAGATAGATAGTTTTAGGTAATTTATGTATATTTATATCTGATACAGTTCATTCTCTGATATAAAAACGGATAGAGCTTTTAGCTGCCTTTAGAGAAAAAAAGACCTCAAATTAGGGAAAAAAGGAGAGTGAGAACTTAAAACACACACAGCCAGCACCTTCTCACCATGTGTTTTTGCTTTATGCAATGTGTTTTAGCCTCCAGCTCGGCTGTCCGTCTCTCGGAGTCTGTATGGGAACCAGGCGCTGCAGACGAGATCATTATTGCCTCATTCATTAGAGTCATCGTTTAAGGTTCGGATCTGCCCACTGTCCAGCTCAGGGCTGTTCTCAGGACTCTCACACACAACAGCTTCATGCTCTACAGTTAAATGAAAACTAGTCCTTCAGAATAATGCTTCACTCATGTTCCTTTTATTGTGTCTTAGCTTATTTAAATACTCAAACTAGACCAACCAAACAAGGAAGAGAAAAAAAAAAAAATCCCAGAAAATAAACTCTGGCAGGCCTTTCCATCCGAAGCGTCCACATAATCAATCATAACCGGGGGAACACAAATTCATCAGCTTGGATCCATTTTGCTGTAGTTAGAGATCAAAAGGTTGCAAGTTGACTATAGGAAGTCCAGGTACTAACCCAGACTAATTTATCTAACATGGGGGAGATTTAGCCCCCTAAGGAGACGTGGACATGGTTTTTCTCCATCACCTCGAATATCCTCGATGGGGCTCGAGGGCACTTAGTCCTGCATATCCTGTACGCCGTTTAACATTCCATTGATCAGATTAATTGCAGCTGATTGTGTCCTGTGTGAGGAAGCCTGCGAAAGTGCACATTTACTGACATAATTTATAGGAGGCATGGACGATGGAACATTTTCTTCTTTTGATGGGAGTTTTCGAGATTAAATAATAATAACACGAGTTAAGCACAACGGTGGTTTTACATGACAATTTTGAAAACTGTATCAGGATGACAATCTTTCTTTTTTTTTTCTTTACATTTCCAGAAGCATGTCCATCACCGCTCTTCACTAGATATTGGTCAGAAACCACAATTTTATTTATTTTGTCCTGACTTTTTATGCTATTTCCCCCTCTCAACTACTTGTTATGCACACACAGCCTATATTTCTCTGCAATTATAAATAATTGTTACTTGAAATTTGCGGGAGCCTGGAGTCTCCTGGTTCTCCTCACCACTTGAGGGGCCCGTCAACCTCTGCCTTATTGGTTTCGAGTGTGCGTATGTTCTCACTTGTGCACACACATTTCACACATTCAGCGAAAAGCCAGCACTCAGGAAGTAGCTCTGCTTTGAAGGCGGCAATTCATGTTTCCAAGCGTTGAGCACTTATTGGAGGTCAGACTCAGGGTCTATTAGGGCCCTCATATTCATTACGGCGGGGTGAGAGGCGAGAGATCTAGGGAACAACAATACCCTCTAGTTAACATAACCTCTGGACTCGGGATGTTTTTCTGTTGGTTTTTACTTAACTCCCAAGGTCTTGAAAAAACATTCAGTAATAAGCACCATTGAGCTTCCTCGCTTTTTTTGTAATGATTCATCCTTGGAGAAAAATATACTCGATTTTTCTGACAAACCGACACAAACTGGTGCATAACTTTGCAGTGAAAGGAAAGCGACAAATCATAGCGTTTTCTTACAAATTAATATCAAGGAGTCGTGGTGTACCTTGTGCCTCGGTGTCGTCACAGGTTTGGTAGCATTACAATTCTTTTAGTGCATGTTTCTACCTGCTTTACACATCTAGAGATGCAGATTGTAACCTCATTCTTCTTTGCAACAGAGCTCAAGCTCAGTCAGATTGGCTGGAGAGCACCTTTGAACATCATTTTTCAAACCTTGCTGCAGTTTCTTCATTGTATTTTACGTTGGACTTCCACTGATCCAATCTGATCTCAACATTTTCCATCTAACCTTAAGCTCTGATGAGGTTCACCGTCCATACTAAACAAAAACCTCTATGTCTTATTATTGGGGTGATTCGTTCAGGTTTCTAACCTTCTACTGTATTTTGCATGTGGATCAAAAAAGTTAAACTTTGATCTCCTAAATGACCTGAGCATCTTCTTTTTTATGTTTAATTTGTCCACTACTACAAAGATCTCTTACTGTTTTCTTTCAATAATTATATAGTCATGCCATTTTTTTTGCACAAGCTGAACTTTTAAATTAGCCAACTAAAAGCTCTTGTCAACAGATTCTCCCACCTGATTTGTTGACCCCTGCAGCTCCTTCAGTATTACGATGACTCTTCTATGATTGTGATGAGTTTTGCCCCTCAGTAATGCTATTTCTGTTTTCAGGTGACAGAATGAGCAGTGGTTGCTTAGTATTGGAGACATTGCTTACTTACTACTACTATTCATTCATTCTCTCTGTAAACATTTCTCTGTTCTCCTTGGTCTTTGTGATGCATTTTGATCCCTGATGTTTTCTAACAAACATCTGAAGCCTTCACAGAACAGCTGGATTTATATGGACACTAAACCACACACAGATGGACTCTAATTACTAATCTGTGCATGTAATTAGGTGACCTGTGAAGGGGCTGTATAGTCTTGCAGTTGTGAGCCTTCCCACATATGTATCTCGGGTTTGAATCCAGACTTGGGTCCTAGTGAAATACATTGAAGAGGTTTTTACGACACAAATGTGTATCGTTACTTTTGCAGGGCGCCGGATCCTTGAGTTTTAAGTTATTTTTGGGATGTTTCTACTTTGTTAGCCTTGAAGTTCTTACTCACGAGTAGTGTTAATCACTCAGTATGTTTTAGACTGTAATTTATTTTTCATAAGTCCAGCAACAAAGGGAGTATTTGTGTGTCATATGAAAAAGAGCCAAAGGCAATGGCCAGGAACATTTGAAAGACGGTGGTGAAAATCACAGTGATGATTATTGTCCAGACATTGAGGAAAAGGCTATTCCAATCCACTGCCTGAGGATTAATGCCAGCGAGTATTTCCCTTTTGTGTATTTTGTGTGATTATAGACGTCTTTCAGCCTGTTCCAATGCGGCGTTACGATGCAGTGAATAATTTCTCTCGGACTCTTTTTTTTTTTTTTTCTCTTTGTCTCTTTTACATTTAAGTGAACATGCCAAAACATACAACACTCAATCTCACACGGCCTCAGAGACTTAAATACGTACGGCAGATCAAACACACGCACACCTCTCAAGCCCCTTCAGGGACGACACTCTACACCACATGCCAAAGCACACATCCTTACTTAATGCAGCATTGCCTCTGAAAGTCCTCGGCATGCACACAACCCAAAGTGTGTGCGTCTCCGCGTGCTGCAGTCACGTCACTTTAGACTAAGGTGATCAGCCCTGCGCCGGCTTGGCCCGGGCCCCGCGGGGGTATCCCGGTGTCTCAGTGTCCTGGAGTAGGGAAAGCAGAGTGTTGGATGGAGTATCCCGTAGCGCCTGGCTGGCTCCTGGGCAGTAGACAGCTAAATCAGTCACAGATTGGATTATGAGCGGCAAGTTATGAATACATCTTTCTTGGAAAACACGAGCTGTTGTGAATGTGTCAGGGTTGTTTATTAGGAATCTGGTTGTCGTGTGGATGGAAAGTGCACACCAACACCCAGAATAATACCAAGTAAAGTCTCCTTTTGTATTTTTTTTTTATATCATTTTATATTGTTTACTTGATTTTCATTGCATACTATGAGTATTGTCACCCTCACACTCTCTATTTCTCTTTTCCTTCTTCTCAACCCTCAGGTCATAGATTCAGTTTCAAAGTGCTGAATCTCATCTGAAATCTGTTGCAATCAGTGCAGCGCTGAGCACAGAATAAAAGACTGTAAGATCTGATATCCCTGTGTTCGTGCTTGATTGTGTTCAAAAGCCTTTTTGTTGCATTTATAGACCCACAGAATCAATAACTCATCCAGTAGTGAGAATGTCTGTGAAAAATGTTAGACGATGCAGTTTTTCTCCATGTATCAGGACGCTACACCTCAGTACAATGCATTTCAGTGTTTACGTTGAGAATCGTACAAATGTGTGGCATAAACGGTATTGAGGTTTTCAATGACAGCAGTGCTTAGCTACGAACCCCAAGTTATTTGTTGTTATGAATCTCCTTTCTTCTCCATCATCATCGGCACAAGGTTGTAAAACTCTGTCAGTGTCGCACAATAAAACTTAATCCTATGCTACAGTTGTTCCCAGTCCTTTCAGCGTCCAACTCTCTTTTGAACAACATTGAAAGTAACGGGTAATCTCATTTGTCGAATAATTATAAAATCCAGCTAAAAAATATTCATACACTTGGCAGATTTAGGGTCAAAACAATCTTTTAATTTTACGAGCATGTTTTTTTTTTTTTTTGTGACTGGAAAAGTGTTTTGGAGCGGTCCAGTCAAAGGCTCGACTTGAATATGATATAGAGAATCTGTGTAGAGAGCTAAAGAGATGCATGAAGGGATCTGAATATGAACTTTTCTGGATGTGAAGAGCATCTGAATATCCCAAACTCAAAAACTCTCAGCTCAACAAGGTTAGTGCGAGCCCCCGCATTGTGCAAGTGTTTCTTCCGTAGGCTCTCCATGTTACTCCATTTTTTTGGGGGGCTGGATTTTTTCCACTTATCCCATGTCTGTTACAACAACAACAATGAAGCAGTTGAAAGCTTGATATTTCAAGCTTTTAGTATCAGCTTGAAATATTTTGATTTTGTCAGTTTTTCAGTTGCAGCAAGTCCTTGATCTACAGGTGCATGTCAACAAATTAGAATATAACTGAAAAATTTATTTTAGGCTATTCAACTCAAAATGTGAAACTCTACATATTCAGTGACACATTTTAAATATTTCTGTCTTTTATAATGTACAGCTAATGAAACTGCAACACTCTATTCTCAGAAAATTAGCATACAACGTAAGACCATTAAAATCACATTTTTAATAGACATGTTTCTCTCTCCATAATTACGGGTAAGACTGCCGACTTGTCAGATGTCTGGCAGAAAGTCACAGACACAAGGAGGGTAAACCATAAAAAAGACGGCTAAACAAGCTGGCCGTTCAAAGAGTTTTGTATCCAAGCAAATTCATGAAAAAATGAGAGGAAGGAAAAGTTGCAAAAGCAATAAGCATGATAGTCTTGAGAGAATAATGAAATAAGTCATATTCAAGAGCTTGGGTGAAATTTGAACTTATACGACTGCAAACATGTATATGTATTTGTCTTTTGCAACAATAAATGTTCACAGATTTTCCTCGTCGGTTAGCCCTAATTAAATTTTAGAGAAAATATACAATCTCTGATTGTAAAATGTCACTTTTTCAATTAAATGAATAAAATAAATGGAATTGCTTTATGATATTCCAATCCTGTTAAAGGAATACTGTGACTGATTCTTTTTTTTTCTGTAACCAGAAGGCAGAAAAGAATTAAGAACAATTTTCAACTTAAATACATGAACATTGTGCTTTAAGTGAACATTTATATTGTGAAACAAGCACAGTGTTTATCTGCTCCTTCTCTGGGTGGCTTTTATCCTGCAGGGATTTGAGTATCTGACCTGATCACCAGGAGCTGATAAGATGAGTGCAGTTGTTGTCTTTCATCGCCTCGGATGAAACATTCCTCCGCAATAATTTGGAGCAGCCACACAAGCTGTTAACACAGATAGGTTGATGGCTGAAATTGCAACTTAATTTTTGTATAAAACCGAGTGAAAAAGTTTACGGCAACCATTTGAGGTGAATTCAAGCGCAACGTTTTGTTTCTTTTTTGGGGGGGACCTAAAGGGAAATGTTTGTTTTATGTAACTTTTCCATAAAAAAGCTTTAACAAAAAAAAAAAAAAAACATAACCTGCATTCTTGACTCTTTGTCAAAAGATACTATTGACAGCAAAGCATGACAGTTTATTTCAGCAGCAGCTTTCCTGCCAGTTGAGCGATCTTCGTGTCCCTGAAGCTCAATTGAGGAGTTCTTTGTAGCTTTTGTTTGTGGTCACTTTGCTCATGTGCCAGCCAAGTTTGCAAAAAGGCCCAACCAGTTCTCTGGATTGTTAACAACATTTAATCAAAGCTCAATCAAAGTCGCTGGCCTTTCTCCCGCCCCTCACCAGTATGTCAGTCAGAGGGCTTCTTGTCTCTGTCCGCTGACAGATGACCAAAAAGAGGCCTCTGTACCATCTTATCTCCATCTAACCCTGCTGTCAAATCAACTCTAACATGAAAGAGAGACAAGAACTCCCCCAAAAGTAAACTGTGTGGTACTTTCTCGAATGCAGCAATGGATGCGGGCAAAAGTTCCATGACATAAAGCTTTATTAGTGACCACTAACTTTAAATGCTACGTTTTATTTCCAGCTTTCTTCTTTTTTATTTCCAGCTAATTCAGTTGAGCACAAACAATAAATGCACTGACTGCACTGCATATAATGTTACCCATATGGGAACGGTCAGACGTACAGCTCGGGTTCCCGGCCCATATGCTGACCAGTCCAAGTATCAATCACTGAATCCAAAGGACTTAAAAGAGCCATATTGATTACCGATACAGCATCATAAATCAGGCAGCAGACGTACAATTTTTCACTGCATGGAGACACAAACTGGATTATGTGTTTCTTATGAAATTATTGCAATAAATCTCAAAGACGTGTTGTACAGGACAGGGAGATGGAGATGAAGTCGTAATCAGCCCAGAACGTGGTAGACATTACGTGACTTGGAACTGGAAAAAAAAAGAAGATAAATCTTCTTTGTGGAATGATGGTGAAAAACAGATATTTTTGTGTTTTTATCTCACCAATCGTGCATCAAGCGTATGATTCAAACACACACACGCTCCATAGAGTGGACACATGTTCATCTGTTGCTTTGCCAAAGGGCATACAGGGAAACCACTGCAATAAGAGCATTTCTAGCCTTGAAATGTTTCCTATTCACTTATTTATCGTCTCCACACACCTCAGCAACATCGAGTCAAGAAGTGTTTCAAGGCTTTTAGTCGTCCAGAAGAAGCAGGACGTCTCAGGGACTTCTCCGCGTCAAATCCAGACAGTTTTTTATTTTTTCTCCTGCTGTAATTTGTGCATGTTTTTTCATTGTATTAGTTGTTTTGCCTGTTTGCTCAGTTTCCATCATAATTTTGTCATTTCTAAGATAAACTCTGCAAAGTTCTGTGCAGTGCAAATAGAGCAACTATTATTTGCCACTTCAGCCCTGAATGAAAAAATATATTGTGTTCAAGCACTTGGTTTGCTGTATATTTTTATTGATATTCTTTCAGACAAGCAGTGTAAAATAAACATTTTCATGTTAATATTTCCTAATTGGGTGGCTTCTGAAGGTAATTAAACTAGGTTTTATTTAGCGGTACTGGAATAAAGGGGACTCGATACAAATTGTATGTCTTACTTTATCACTTGAAATCCCAAGTGATAAAGAAGTTATTGGTTGTTACTTGAAAAATATAACTTTGACTACTTTTTGCAATGTGCTATAATTATTTATGTCATTACAGAATTAATCTTTACTTATCATGAACTGGTTTAGTAACTTTTTGCAGAGTATTAACATTTTTCTTGACTTTATAAACATTCCTAAAATTATTTCTGTTTGCATTCAGCATTTATAAAATATTTTTCCACTGTAGATTTATTGTTGGTTGTCTCCTTTGGTCGTACGGCGTCTACCTGTAACAGCCATTAATAGTAAAAACCCTCCATTGGTCAGAGAGGGAGGTGTTTTTAGGACATGGGCTGACTGAGAACAACCCAAGGGCCAGATGAAGAATAACTGAGTGGACTGCTTCGGAGTTGGAACATATTGTCCCTGACAGGAACAAACATTAGACTGATAAACAAGTGGCTCGGGGTGAGCGAACATTTTAGAGAAGCAAGCGAGAGAGAAAGACAACAAAATGCAACAGCAAAGAGGAGTCTGGTTGAGCAGAGTCCAAAAATAGTTGCGCTGAGATCTCAGGAGAACTCGGGGAGAAACCGTTGACCATTCAAGCTGTTACCTGAGATCTGCTTCAAGTGTTTTGTTTTGTCGTTTGCACACATCTAGAGATGTTGGTGCTCTGACATGCTCACAAAGAGAAATAACAATTTTTAACCTCTGGATCGCCAGGAAGATGGAAGCAGCATGCTCATTACCACACTGGAAGCAAATTACACAGACAGGAGATGAGCAGATATCCACTTTGCTTTGTTCTGTCTTGCAGGACTGTGAGCCTCACCTTGCTTTCTTGTTTGACACAATGGGAAAGTCGAAAGAAATTAGTCAAGACATTGGGAACAAAAACTGTGGAGCAGCTCCAGGTCTGGTTCATCCTTGGAAACCATTTCTAGATGCGTGAAGGTGCTGCGTTCTTTTGTTCAAACAATTATACACAAGTATAGCCACGATGGAAATGTCTGAGCATCATCCCACTCAAGGATGGGTTCTGCATCCCAGAGATCAACAGGTTTTGGTCCAAAAGAGGCAGATCGACCCCAGAACAAAAGCCAAAGAACTTGTGAAGTTGCTGCCTAAAACTAGCAAGGCAGAATCATTATCCACATTAAAATGCGTCCTGTATCGACATGGGCTGAAAGACCATTCAGTGAGGAAGAAGCCATTACTCCACAAGAAAATAAAAAGAACATGATTGTAGTTTTCAAACACACAGGGACAAACACTGTAACTTTTGGAGACAAACCCTGTGGTCTGATGAAACTAAAGTGGAACAGTTTGGCCATAATGATCACTGTTGCATTTGGAGGAACGCTTCTAAGCCTGGAAACACCGACCCAGCTCTGAAGTGGTGAAGTGGTGGTGGCAGCATCATGTTGTGGGGCTGTTTTGCTGTCGGTGGAACTGGTACAGGTGATAAAACAGATGACATCATGAGCAAAGAACGTCATGGAAATATTGAAGCAAAATCTAAACACGCCAGCCAGGAAGTTAAAACTTGGACACAGGTTGGTCTTCCAAAAGAACAATGATCCAAAGAGGTTATAAAGTGATTTCAAGACAATAAAGTCAATGTTTTTGCATGGCCACCACAAGGCCTTGATCTGAGTCCTATTGAGACGTCGTGGGCAGATCTGGAAAGGTGTGTGCAAGTGAGGCCACCTACAGCCCTGACTCACCAGGTCTGTAAGGAGGAATGGGCCAGAACTCACACAAACTACTGTGATACGCTTGTGGATGGACACCTAAAAGGTTTGAACCAAGTCATAAAGTTTAAAAGTACCAAATACTGATGACATCAACACATAAATCTCTGGCATATTCTTTCTGTTATTATTGTGGCATTTAGCAAGTAGAAATAATTTAGACAATTCTTACTGACCCAAAACGAGAAGTTTTCAGAGAATGAGAAAGGAAAACAAACCCTGTATGTTTATTTTTATTTGATGTACTGGTATATAATCTTCTGGTTTCCAGTGTAAATATATTGCTGTGGTGCAACTCTGAATGTAAGTGATGTAAAAAGTCAGCTATGGTTATGAGGGGGATTCGGTGAGAGCTGGGGGAACCTTTTATAAAAAGCCAACTTGAAGCAGGAGGCAGAATAAAAACTTGATAGCCTGTTGGGAGGGTTTAATAATGTAACAAGAACATGTGGTCTTGCTAGAGTTAAGTACACTTAGGAGTGCACTCAGAAGTGTTGTGGAAAGGATACCAGATGACAAGTTGGGACCAGGAGGTGCCAGGAAGATGGTTAACAAACTGCAGCTATGAATCTGGGTCAGGTCTGCGACGGTTGAGGAAACGGTTTAAACAAATCCCCAGATCTGATTACCCAACTCACACGAAATAACAAAAGGCTTCGATGCTTCTAGTTTCTACTAAGAAGTTGACATTTGGATGCATGTATTGAAAACGTATTCATAATCAAGAATTGCACAGTGACGCTATCCGACATGCTCGTTTTAATCATGAGAGTTTTCAATTGTGTGTACAAAAATTTGAGTGCATGTGAAAGTCTGAGTATGTGTGCATTGCCAGTCTGTGCTACCAGGAGGTTTTAATAGAGTAGTATATGCCTTTGCATTTTACATGACTCTAGGGCAGGCTGCTCTCGCTTGTCTGCTCTGTTCAAATCAGATGCCTAAACTGGAGCGCAGAATGGACTTCTGGTCTTCATGCTGTCTCATTCTGAGTGTTGCCTTTATGAGTGAATAAATACATTTACTGCCAAGAACCGTAAAAATGTTTGTTTTTTTTTTTATTAGACATTTTCTGGTTAACACGGTGATATATCATCTGCTCATTATCACCTCTCCACTCACATATTTCTTTCTCAGGATGAGGGATTGCTGCAACGTCTGCAACGCAGTGCAATCGGCTCGGATTCTGTAGACGGGTTACTTTTACTAAGTGGCAATAAATAATCGACTTAATGAGTCTGCATGGTATTGTCATTTGGATTGAATACAACTGTGTGTAATTGGACCTGAATGTGTTGATTTGAATTTAATTTGGACTGCTTCAGTCCAATTTAATGACAAAGGCTGAAGCTTCTTAGCAATAAATATATTTACCCTTAAATGGAGCTACATTTGCCAGGAAAATGCACTTGTTGGTCAAGCAGCCCTATGTGGCTTGTGACTATGCAAAACCACACAGGGCTTTTTATGGTTCCGTGTTGATCTTAAAAGATCTTTTCTGCTATTTCCAAACAGCTCCTGGTGAAAGAAGTGATGGCTTTGGAAAAACATAGCTTGTTATATAGCAAGTCAGGTTTGTTTTTTAGCACATTTTAGCAACAAGGCTGTTCAAAGTGCTTTACATGATAAAAACAATAAATAGCAACAAAAATAACAGTCAAATGCTGTCGTCAAAATCATCTAGAAAAATCATAACTAAATGTATGTCAAGGACATTAATCGATGTTCCAGTTATCATTAATCAAGATTTAATCAAAGACAACTCCAAACAGGTGGGTTTTTCAATGTTTCAGATGTTTTGCAGTTTTCTGGAAGTTTGTTCCAGATTTGTGGTGCATATAAGTTTCTTCATGGTTGGTTTTGGTTCTAGGAATGCAGACCAGAACCAGACCTGAGCGGTCTGGACGATTGATCCAACAACAACAACAACGGGTCTTACACAGCGGGGTCCATCAGATGGACTGCACCCATGACCTCAACCCTGTTTAACACAAACAGGGGCTTTGACCTCTAGTTTGTGTCAGAGTGACCAGACGAAGCTACTTTATCTGATTTGTGACAAATGCTAGTTGAAGAACAGGATGCTCTCTCGCAGCAGTGTGTGCCCAACCTGGTGGCCAGTGTGGGTTGCAGTTGCCACGCTCCTGTGATTGGATATGGTTGGCCGACAGCCTACTGAGGCCCCTGTTTGTTAAATGGAATATGTTGTTAAAAAGTCAATGTCTTCTTTTCTTAAAGATCAATCATTCAGTACGACAGCAAGTTTAAATAACTGGATATAAATTGGACATGCTTTTCTTCCAAAATGCTTTAGTGTTGCTGTTATGGGAATAGTTGATACAGTGCAGCAGTATTAAGGTGTGATGCTTAGATTAATATTGAAATCAGGAATGAAACCATTGGTTAATGTGGGCTGTGTTGTTTGGTCTCGATGGCTTGTCTCTAAATTGCAGTAATTCTCATCAGACTGGCCTCTCTAAAGTCTGATGATGCGTTCAGGTGTTCTTGCATCAAGTAAAAAGCAAAGTGATATTAAACAATCACATAGCAGGTGGTCTAATTACTGTGATGAGACGTTATGTCATCATTATGAGTCGCACAAAATCAATGAACCCACTGAAAAAAAATCTACCACTTTATTTGGCGAAGAAATATTTCGGCAAGCTTATGGACTGACGTGACAAATGGTCTTGAGATAACAGTATCTGGCTTTGTCCTTTTTTTTCAGGGAATATCCTTCCACCTGCTAATAATAATAATTATAATGTACAATAAATAATAAAGTTAGCAACTTTCACTGTTGCCACATGCTCATTGAGGCGGAAGGATTGTTAAAAAGTCAGTGACTTGATACAACAGACTGGGTTTCCTTAGAGAGAAACTATTACATCCATTAGCATAGTTAACTTGATAAGTTGATTGCATTGTTTTGGAATTATTACTACGTAAATGACTCTGAGTCTGCCTGTATGCTTGAATTGAATTGACAATATTTCAAATTGGATCAGAGTTTTCAGACGTAATGAGCTCCTTCAGGTCTCCGTTTTTTTTGTTGTTGTTTTAAATGTTTTCAGGTCGTCCTGGCAGTCGGCTCTCATCCCATCTGGCCATCTATATTTGTTTTCATAACACAGGAGGAGCATGTCTCTGAGAACCATTCTCACACTTCCCCTCTCACACGCTCCACTTGGCTCCAGTATAGCAAACAGCAAGAAGTCCGAGCTAGTTATGTTTCCTTCACAAACGCTCGATTAATCATTTAAATTTTCATACTTAAAACTTTCCTTTTAGTCCTGTGTGCAGATCACAGGAAGCTACAGCTATAATTTATAACTTTCAGAGATGTTTGGTCTGAAGCCGCTTCCAAAGCCACTACGACCAAGTCGAGTGGCTCATGGGGAACCACAGCAGAACAGCCAGAGGTCTGACGAAGCAATAAGAAAACCTGACTTGCACTTCAAACTATGAAAGCTCTGGCAATATTGACAGAAACTGACTTTAGCTAACAAGCTGAGAACTATCGCAATCATTCTGTAAACTATTTACCGAGGTGAAAAAGCAAGAAATGTCGCTTAGACAGAAACACCAACACAGACCACAGATTTTGCATGATTAATGTTTTTTGTACACAAAATAATAGTGGGTAGACAATGTTTTAATTGGACTGGTACAGCAGTTAAGATTGGCATGAAGGCTTATATGGACTGAACAGATGCACGCCACACTTTTCAGATTTTTTAAAATTATTATTATTATTATTTTGTAAAGCCATGTATACTTTTTCTTTCCACCTGATAATTAAATACTACATTAATGGTCTATTACAAAAAAACTCAACAAAATACATTAACATTTGTAGTTGAAGCATGACAAAATGTGAAAATATTCAAGAGTCCTTAATACTTTTGTAAGTATTAATGACTTTTTTTTTTAGATAACAATAATAATTGAATCTTTTAAGGGGTGCCTTTGTCTGGACTTGGGATGAGATTTCACACCATTAACCCCCAACCGCCCACAACCCCCAACAACCCACCTTCATCCCGCCATCCCTGCACCATAAATATTTCAACCTCCAATCTATATTCATTATAAAACACATGCTGAATGCAATGTGCGGTTGTGAGGACACAAGGCTTTTATTTATTCATCTTATTTATTTATATTTCTTTCCTGAGGGCGAGACATTGGTTTCTGTCCATTCTGTGCCTGATTGCTGGCTATTACTGAGCACTTAGAGCCTCCCTCGAACCGGCCAGGGGGGAGCACAGGCCTCGAGAGAGGCACTCTTTACTACTAGGAAGTGTGTCTGTTGCGTGTGTTTTTGTGAAGAGGTATCGGGGACATCGCAAAAGTAATTGTGAATTTGGATGTCTGCCGTGAAATAGAGCGCTGCGAAAAAGAAAATAATCAAGTTTTCACACAAAAAAAAACAACTTTGGAGATGTTCTAAATGTTACCTTCTTAGTCAGCTGCATCAAAATGAGTTTTCTATGGGAAAATGTAGTAAAACACCATTTTGTATGCATGCTCCTGCTAGAAATTCATCGTTTCATCGTCCTTATTCAAATCTCTGTACTGTGACCAGAACTACGTTTGTAGCGTATTTTGCTGGGATGAACCATCTCAAAGTAATGCATGGTTGTGAACTGGAAGAACAACGATTCATGTTTTTCAAAACTGTTTGCCAATTAAAATCTGCACAGATAAAGATGCCCCCCTTTACTCTTGCCCCCCTCAAAACTACCACTACCTTCAGAAGTCGTCGAGTAACCAAAAGAAAGTAAGTTAATAGTCTTAAATTTGATGGATTTATATATAACCTCAGTGCATGCCCAGTGAGGAAAGCAATTTATATTTGATCCAATTTTGTGATTCCAACAGGATTTGTACAATCAGCTCTTAAGTTTCTAATAGATCGTATAATCTAGTTTTCTTCTGCTCTGCGCACCTGACCTCCGACGATGTTTGTGTTTAATCTTCAGGGAGCCTTTTATTCAGCACCATCAGAAGAGGCTGATTATGGCAGCACACCGGTGTCGTCTTGGTCTCCTGGGAGCCTCTGTGTGTTGCAGCGCCATAGACGCTTGTAGGTCAACTCTGCAGAACACACGCTACATGTTCTGCTCTGCTTATACGTGGATGACTGCGTCTTGTGGTACAAAACCACCAAGGGTGTCCACAAACCTTTCTGTTTCTGACTTCCTGACTTTGTGAAGATAGTCATTGGAGAAAGCAAAGCAAAACTGAGGCATAACTAAACAAAACCTCTTCTAATAGCCATCAAACAACCAGGGGGCGCTGGAGTTCCTACAATTAATATACATTTCAAAACTTCAGATTTGTTTGTTGGAAATGCACCAATAGTTTTAGAAAGTGTAATTTCTGTGCATTTAATTTGTAAGCCATGTCCAATTCCAGTTTTCAACACACGACACAAACGCTGTCGGATGCCACATAAAAAAGGTGGCATCTAGATTAAGTGTGGAGAATAAGAACAGAACTTTTTCATCCCTTTCAGAAACAACAAATGTCTCTATTCTTATGAAGTATGTATCAGTCATTGATTAGCTAGCCAGAGAAGTAGCCCGATTTTTATTTATTTATTTATTTAAATAGAAATAAATAAATATTTATTTAAATAAATAAAGTGATTGAAATTGTTACAATTTCAATCACTTTTCACTAAAATAAATCTCATTATATCATGTAATGAGGTAAAGTGAGGAATGAAATCAGGCCAGTATGTAAACAACAGACCTCATCTCTGACAGGTTTTCCACATGTGCATCATTTTCCTCCAGTTGTTTCCGTGTCCAATCGCTGGTTTTCAGAAATATGCTCGTCAGCTGCAGCTTCATAATTATGACCAGACTTATGTCTCTCCAGCTTAACTTTGTTTTGAATAACTTTGCGTAGTATTAGAGCAAAAAATGAACTTAAGATATTTCTAAAATCCTCTCAATGTTAAGATACTGTGTCATTACAAACATACTTCCTGCTTGTTAAAAAAAAACAAAAAAACATTTCCCTTTTGATTCATTCAGAAATGGGAGATTATCCCATTTAATCACTGTACCACGTCACACTGACAATGTAATTTACAGAGTACCTTGGAAAATGTTTAATTTTTAAATATGATGACAAGGTTCAGAAATGTTTGGTTAAAATTTCAAAAAATGTTTTACACTTATATTGAAGTGTTTGGGGCATATTTTTACAAGCTTCTCAAAATAGTTCAAGCTACTTTTAACTTCCCGAGGGTTTGTACCTGAGTTTTAACGTCATGGCTGAAGTCTTGAGATGTACATCAGTATTTACCCCCACAACATAATGCTACCACTTCCATATTTCACAGACTGGACGTAGTTTTCCGAAATGGAAGTTTCATCCATTTTCCTCCAAATGCAATAGTGGTCATTTGGCAAGACACTTTGATTTTGGTTTCATCCGACCAGAGGATTGTAGTAACAAGTAACTGTTGCTGTAATACCTTCTTCCTTGCTTGATTATCTTTCAGCTACTTTTTGGCATTAGTCGTAGGATAGATATTCACATTTTATACCAAAACATTAACTACACCTTGAGGTATGTTTCCAGTTAACTCAAATGTTATAAATGATGAAGCTCACAAAGGCCTGACATCATCACGTGGACTTTTTCCAAAGTAGTTCTTATGCATGTACATTTTTGAATTTGAAGAAGTAAAAGTTATTTAGAAAAAAAATACTTATTATTATGGACTTAAGCAAAAGTAAGTATGTTTAATTTCAAACCATGACAAAAATGTTTCTGGTATTTTCATGCTGTGTGTCTAAATATCTGATTTTTATTGTAATTTACGAGGAGGAGGAGATTCAAAGCCCATTTGACTCTCATTGAAAAACATTCTAAAGCATAAGATATCCTGTGATTATTTTTTATTTTAAATAATGTTTTGAGCAAGGTAGAGAGTTTCCCGTAAAGGATTTTTCAGAAAACCTAAAAACTTGTGTAAAAACAGCTTCTCAAATGCAGCAATTTTGATTGTGCGAAGTGTTTAACTTGTTGTCCTGCCTTTCTAACACGAGTTTAGATGTTTAACATATTTCACTTGTCCACATTTACTTGTTTTAGATGTGTGGCCATGTCTGCTGGAGACATGAAAACCCCTGTTCTGCAAACCCCAAGAGCACGTGAACATGACCCAATATCAAATAGCATCTTGTTGTTGCTAAGAAGGTGCGTATAATAGTATGGGAATAGAAAGAGTCAACATCCTCTGCTAACTCTTTCTGGTCCTAATGGATCTTTATTGACTGTCAGCATGAAACCACAGTGATTATTCCTCTCTGCACACACTGGAGCTCTTTCTCGGGTGTTATGGATAAGTGTCAATACCCCCGCCTTTGCTTAAACGCATCCCTTCAGACTTGGAGCATCCGTCCGCTGCCTCCCGTCCTCCTCCTCCTTTTTCCTCTGCCTTTATCCCTCCATCTAACCTATTGATTGGACTAATAATGTGTTTTCAGCAGCAGATTAATGGCACATTATCCTAACGAGGGTGTCTGAGGGGACAGGACGTGAGGGAGAGTGTTAGAGATGATGCTCTTTAATTGATACCCAGTCTGCATTCGTGGGCTAAAATTTTCCAGTGGTGAGAGGTTTTTACGTCTGGTAATGAGAGAAAACAGACGTAGTCCTAGACATTTTACCTTGGATAACAATTTACTTTTTCATTCAGATAAAATCTTTAGATGACCATAAATTTTAATGACTTATAAGTCACTGGCTTTTTTTTCTTTTAAAGTGCGTTACTTGAATCTAAACCGAGGCAGAAAATGCAACAGAGATTATTGTTAGTGGGCAACATAGAATGAATGTTGCGTAAATGGTAATTATGTCTACTTGCACTTGAGTATCGGTACTTGTAAGCAGTTTGGGAACCCAATTTTTCAAATGAATTATGCAAAGCTTAATTATAAAAATCCCAATTAAATAATAGCAGTGTGTCTGTAAAACACTCTGCTATTGTGTTTGACGTAGTTTATGCCCTATAAAATGAATTGATTAAAAGTTGTGCACTTTCACTCTCACACAGCTTCCCTTGCAATTAACTTTTGGACATGTTCCAGTCTGGCCTCACCTTCTCTCGTCCTTGCACTTTTATTTCACTCTGCATCACTTTCTATTATTGGATTTCATCCCCGCTGGCATCTTTCAATTTCCTCCACCAATTTGCATTGGTGGTAAAGGGGACGAAGGGTGGGGGATCCTAAATAGGCAGATCAATGGGCCATCTAGCAGCCCATAATGTATAACACCTACACTGGCGTTGCATTTCAAGTTTCCACCTCTAACTAATAGCCTTGTTGTTTACCAAACAATATGCTGCATCAGGTAGTTTTGGTCTCTGATTTCCCTGCAGGGCTTTGGGACACCCGGGGGAATCCAAGCAGAGAACGGGTCAGCTGGCACAACAGCGTCTTAAATTTTTTTTTTTTTTTTTGTGCTTTACTAAACAGTTGTAAGTGTAGGTCTTCATTAAAGTAGGCCTTCTTTCTGCTTTGACTCTTGCATGCTGACGATCGTCTGTCCCACCGTCTTGGGCGATGACCTCTGTCAGATGACACGGAGAGGTCAAGAGAAGCTAAAGAAATGGGTGAGCCCACCAAGGGGCCCCCAAGCAAGTCATGCAGAAAAGGTCCCCCAGGCAGGGTTTACACTGCGACACACTTGGAGCTGCTCGCCGCCTCCTTTTCTTCTCAGGAAACAACGGGAACCCCCGGCTACAGTGAGGCACAGACCCATGCAGCAATACAAACTGGACCGTAGTTTTTCCAATACAAACACACACTCATCAAGCGGCTCTCTCCCTTTCTTCCCACTCCCTCCCTCACGGCGCGCTCTCCCTCCTCGACCCCCGTTCATTCAGACATAATCAACACAGTTGTGCTTCAGTGCACAGATTACGATAATGAGCTATGGCAAGGCGGTAGGCAAGAGGGGAAGCACAGTGAGAGTGGGAGAGGGACGGTGGAGTGACAAAACGAAAAGAGCCGAGTAGTAGAAGCAATTAGTGCTTCTTACAAGTAGCAGTGCTCTGAGTTAATGTGCAAAGTTAAATAAATCATATGTTGTTTTAAATGATTCGTCTCCCTCTCTGTTAGTCACGCTTTGAAAACTGATGCTTTCAAAGATGGTGTCGTCTTCCCCAATACGTGTAAGGTAATTGTTGATAATATGCCATCGTGCCACAACTTGTAGGTTGCCACTCTGCCAAAATGTCTAACCAGACGCAGAGGATTGTGGGTACAGATGAGTGCAGAGGCTTGAAAACATGAGACAGCCTGACGGGCCTCTTAGTTTGGTAAACACACCTGCCTGCACTCTGTCTTTGAATCCAATGCAAAAAAAATGAACGTCAAAGATCAAAGACAAAACCCTGTTCATTTTAACTAACATAGTTACTGAAAGTTAATTATGTAATCCGTGGTACAATGATAAGTTCAAATTTTAATACTGATGGATTCAGCCTTTTTGAACCTTTTTTAAACTAAAAACATCCAACAAACATGTTAAGGATAAAATCTACTTCAAGAACAATTTGTGTCTTGTTTTCTGTGCCACGATTTGCTGAATGCATGAATGCTTTCACCAAATCACTACATCAAAAATCAGCATTTATTATGGAGAAAACAGAAATGATTTAAGATGCCTCAATGACCACTTTAAAAAAAGAAGAAGCAGCAAGGCTGATAATTAAAAACTGTAAAACCTAATATGTGATGCAGTGTTGAGCTCAAGAATTTCCAGCAAATGGTTTTGCACTTTAAAATGGAATAAAATGATTATATTTATTTTAACTACTCTTCCAGATTCAGATACATCTATAAATATCTAATTAGATTTCTGTCTTCATAGCAGAAACACATTATCCCTATCCATTATTATTATTATTATTAGTAGTAGTAGTAGTAGTAGTAATAGACTAGCATTATCTATTTTGGAAAATAATTTGAGTACCCACAGGAAAAAATGGGTTGTAATAATAATAATAATAATATAAAGAAAAATTTACACAAATCACTGTGTATTTTTCCAACTACTTGCACTTCACTTTTTGTTAACTCATCTATCCTTTTACTTCAAATGTGTTTTTAACTGCTTCCTCTTTTGCATGTTATTTTTTTATTATTATATTAAGCTTTTATTATAATTAAATCTTAAATGTTTCACTTGTGCTGGAAAATTTCTTTATAAATAACTGGATTGTATTTGTCTGAATAAGATTCGCAGGAGAGTGCAGTTTTCCTTTGTGATCACTTTCACCTGTACTGATCATGTGAACACAATGGTCTAAGTATGTTTCATAAAAACTGACTTGCTGCCGAGACTGGAATTAGATGCACTTCCTCAAAACAAAATGAGATAAGCCTCACCCTTTTGTCTGCACCTATCATCCATTCGCTGCACGGATCAGCAACTTCCCGTATTTACTGTCTAACCAAGGTAAAGAATTACGATCGTCAAGCCCCTCTTCTGACATATTGCACATTGCATAATTAATACATGCAGATGTAATGCAGTTGCACACCACTCAGAAATGTAGACAGGCATGAGTTCCAGACCTCATGTCTCCATGTGATTACCTTCTAAACTTACGGAGTTCACTTTAAATTTACCAGAAGCATATGAGTGCATATGAGACTCATTGATTTCTTACAATTTACAAATATTTATACTTTTCATAATAGTTTTTAGCTACTTTCAGCAGTACTTATGGTATATTTTTGACTTATCACACTCACTAAAACAGGTGAAGCAGCGTGGGGGTTTTGGATTATGATTCAACCTCAGGTCAATTTATAAAACTATATATTAAAAGATTTTACTTGTGTACAATTTTGCAACTCATGTTCAGTTTGCTTATTTGAGGATTATCATATGAAAAACTGCAAAAGGTAATGAAAACAGCATTGTATTTTACATTTCTCATCTTCATATTATTCCTGAAACAGTCAGTATGTTTGCATATCACAAAATTGAATTAATTCTGTAAAGCTTATTTTTCAACTGTTTAATAACAGTAAAATGTGTAATGAGCCTTCTTGGCAAAGTGGAATAAAGTAAGAACGGATATTTAGAAAAAAATAAAACACATGCGTAAAACTAAATAAATTGTTAACTACATTCATTTAAATACATAACTTTAGTATAAAAAAAAATCATGACAGAAAACGCATGCAGATAGGCTATAGTAATAATTTCTTTGGTGGCTTAGGCTGCAGTTGATAAAATAAAAAAAGAAATACTATTATGCGGTAAACAATAACATGTAACTGATACTGTTTTAGGCCTTCTTCTTGGCTATCAGTTATGCCACCTGTTCTTTTAAAGGCCTTTTCTTCAACTGGAAATAAATAATGCCGTATATGCCTAGTCGTATGTAATAGGAAACTAATTATTTCCCATTAGAGTTGCAGTCTTCATTAAAATGATGACAATTAGAATAAAAAGTTATGGCCGCTAAATGTCTCAAACGTTCCAAAACACTTGGCAAACAGGACAACCAAAAAGAGCCTTTTTCGCACAGGAAGCCATTAAAATGTCGTCATACGTCCCCGTCGTACAGGCTGAAGTACTTGCTGGCGTTAGAGAAGCAGAGGTAAGGCGTGCTACTCCCCGGGTACACCACCGGAAGGGGCATGGGCAGCAGACATCTACCCAGCAGGTTGCTCTCTTTATACAAGGCCGGCAGATTCACCACCGACGCCGGTTTCCCAGCGTCGGGGAAATCGCTAGCCGGTCCGTCGATCTCGGTGGAGATCTGGCGCTTCAGTTTATTCCTGCGGTTCTGAAACCATATTTTCACCTGCGTCTCCGTCAGCTGTAGAGAACTGGCCAGGCACGCGCGCTCTGCGCTGCTCAGGTAACGTTTCATGTCGAAGGTAGACTCCAACTGGAAAATCTGTCTCTTGGAAAAAATTGTGCGCGTCTTCTTTTTGGTCACTATTTTGCTCTTTTTGTTGGGGCTCCCTCCTCTGTGGGGGTCCGTGGGAGCCACCAGCGCTGCTGCCGTCGCGGTGGTGGAGATGGAGCCGCTGTCGTCGCAGCTGCTGTCCCCGCTCTCGAAGCGCGTGTCGGCCGCCTTCCCCTGGTTCCCGCAGCTGATGATGACCGACTCTACCGTTCCGCTGCCGGTGCTCAAAAGCCCTGCAAATTCAGTGAAACTCACTTAAGTAGCCCTTTCTGGTTTCTCCGTGTGTCGGATTGAAAAATTATGATAAATAAGGCAAATTCTCCAAGCTTCTTACCGCTTTGGCTCAACCTGCTGCCCGGGTCTGGCCTCTGCTCTGGGACCGCTTCATCCTGCTGCCCGGAGGAATGACAGCTGTCACAGCTCGTCTTCAGGTTCAGGATGTTGTCAATGGTGAATTTCAGAGAGGCGATGGGTCGACATGGTGCTTCTGCTTTGTTCATATTCTCCTATATGAGACTTTAATTTTTCCTCCACCTCAGACTTTCTCCCTGAACTCTGAACCGGGGTGTTATTCTCTCCGCTGGCGGTGGGACGGTCCTCGCACCATAGCAGCAGCCACTGAGCAGACACAGCTCAGATCTGCTTGCGCTGTTACTACTCGCACCAGACGGAGCGCTTGGTCGTCGCTGATTGGCTCAGAGACTCTGTCAGAATGGGCCAATGGCAGACAGAGAACAGAATCAGATGGGAGAGCCGAGGGGTGTTGTGCTGTTCATTTTCAATAAAAAACACCTCATACTGTTCTCATCATAGGAGCGGTGTCTCATGGAGTCATTACAGAGCCCCTGGAGAGGATAACATAATGTGATTTTAATACTTCTAATTTAACACCAACTGCATTCCATCATGTATTTTAATTTTCAAACGTCAACGTTGTAAAACATGCACCGTTCTGCACATTTAATTACCGGACTTTTCAGATATATTTAACTATTCTAATGCACAGCTGATACTCGATACTAATTGAACCCTGAAATGTCATTCAAACCACCATATGTCTTTACGATGTTCTTTAATAGTCAGTTATAGGCATTTCGGAATAAATATAGGTAATCTCACACACACACACAAAGTTTATGTATGTACACATAAAGTTTGTGTGTGTGTGTGGTTTAATTAATTACCTTCATTTTTAAAAATAGTTTCCAAAATAAAACCCCACATGCTTTATGAGTTGGCTTGAAGAAAGTTAGAAATATTCAAACATAATTTAGGTAAGGATCGGAGCACAATAACAACAAAGACGTACATTTTAGTGCATGATTTTTTTTTATTTTTTTTTCTAATTATGTGAAAAAGTGGCAAAGTTGGAAAAAAATTCTATGACTTTAAATAGTCTATAAAACTTTTCAAAAATACGTGTATTTAAACATTACATACAACCCGCTGCCGTCAGTCTGGCCGTGCTTATTTATTTGTAGCGTATACAACCTCAGGAACAGAAACCTAGAATATCTCGATGTTAAATTGATGAATTCTTTGTTTCGTATCTTTGGGTGCAGACCGCATTTCCTCTGCAGCATGCTGGGTTATTGCACAATTACATTGACTGAGTGAATATCTGAAGTTTTTTATTATTATTATTATTATTATTATTATTTATTATTATTCTCAGTCAGGTTGAGTTTCTACACCAAGCCGGTCATCTGCGAGCTTAACATATTCACGGAGTGGGCAAACGGCGACAGAGGATGGTTGACGGACCAGGAGGGGGAAACTGGAAGTCCGTTCAAGCTGAAACCAAGAACTCCAGTGGAAGTTTGCCTCTCGTGATACAAAATCGGAACTCTGAAAACCCGCTGAGTTGAGTTCGGGATGTGCGAGGCCTCCAGATCTGCCGCCAGCTGCCTTTTCCACTTGTTCCTCCGGTTCTGAAACCAGATTTTCACCTGAGTCTCCGTCAGGTGCAGGGACGCGGCCAGACTCGC
Organism: Poecilia mexicana; assembly: GCF_051168715.1. Taxonomy (NCBI): domain Eukaryota; kingdom Metazoa; phylum Chordata; class Actinopteri; order Cyprinodontiformes; family Poeciliidae; genus Poecilia; species Poecilia mexicana. Next base: position 5,735,944 of record NW_028263370.1, on the reverse strand, counting down.
TCTCTCAGAGCTGCTCAGGTACCGCTTCAGGTCAAACGTGGACTCCAGCTGGAACACCTGGCTGCGACTGAACACGGTCCGGGTCTTCTTCTTCCGACCGGAGCACGACCCGGACGCTGAGCCCCGCTCGCGTCGTGCGTTCGGCCCACTTGACGTGTCCTCGTTCTCGTCCGTGAGGCTGCCGTCGGCCGTCTTTTGGTCGGCTTCGTCGCTGCTCTCAGTTATCGGTTCGGAAACGGCGGGGGAGTTCCTGTCGCTGGTCGATAGTGCGCAGCTGGGGTCATCTGATGTCGGGCCTTGAAATGAGACAAAACAACATTCCTCATGAGGACAGAAAATCAGGGCAGCCTGTATTCCAAATATTCAGCTTTCTTACGAGTTCTATTGTTTTTCTAATGTAGCTCATTGAGCTTCTTCAGAAGCGCAATAATATTTAATTTTGTGCCCATGCGATGTCATATCTACACATCCCTGCTTCATTTTATACCCCAGGACAGACCAATTGCGTAATTTAAATTACTTGTTTACTGAAAACGTACTACAGTAGGGTTATGGATCATTGGGGATAACATATTGTTGGATCCTTGGCATCAAAATTATTTTACACATGCAAATTACAATAAACTGTTGAATGTGCACACATAACTTAAAGCTTTTTACAATCATATTTACAGCATTTGTTTTAGTTTATACAAAACACCATCACAGTACAACAAGTTAGCATGTTCTTAAAGTGTTGTCTTGGTACCGCTGACGTACATTAATTATATTGGCGATATAATCATTTCTAAATAGCTGTACATTGGTTATTCTCATAAAATATCTGAGTTAAAATACAACATACTGATATAGTTGTGTGCTTATTTGAAATTTAGAAAATATGTCTGTCAACATATATTCTTCAAAAAAAAAAAAAACATAAAGGGCCCCTGAAGGGCCCCAGCCTGCTGCCCAGGTAAATGTTTGCCAACTTGCACCCTTTCCCCTTTGATTCCCGTATTTACCAGTTGACCACGATGAAATCCGAAACATGGGTTCCTCGATCAGACTCCTGCTGGTAGACATTTTTATAGGGGTAATAAAAATTAATTTCCTGGCAATAAGCTGAGTGGAGTTGATGATGCTTGGTTTGACATCGTCACGTGTCAAACCAGGCAGACTACCAAGGTCCTCCTGGCGGGGGTAACTGACACATTTGTTCTCCAAAAGATCTCTGAACACGAAGAATTAACCAAAACTAGAAAATTCAGAAGCGGCGTAAATACCAGCAAGTCAAGTCGTATCTTCCCATCCTCTCGGGCATGTTGATGGGAAAATTATAAATAGTTGGGTATGATAAGCGGCCGGAACAGCAAAAGTACATAAATTATTTTGGCCAGATTGTGAACTTTTGTAGGCTGTTATTTACACCTCAATGCAAATGTGAGTCTTATAGTATTTTTAAAATCAGATTTTCATTTAAATATCTGTGAGCAACCGATTTGACAATTATACCAGCAGCTTGTGATGATGTCAAAGCCATTAAGTGGCACATCAGAGGGAGGGGCGCTCAGTTTTGATGTGATGGTGACAGTGGCACAAATGTCACTAAATGTGCGTAAAATCGTCACATTGTCGTGCCTGATCCACGCATGTAACCCTCTGATGCTTTTTTATGATTTTTACAATGAATAGCAGCAATGACAGAGATTGAACAGGAATTCCGCTTGGAAATGAAACGTGCAGTGAGCAGCACTTTGGCAATCTAAGGCATTCTAGCTTTTACAGTCTGCTGAAGCCAAAACCGGTTAGGAAAAAAAAAAAAAAAGAGTCCGCAAAGGTTTAACCCTAGAGATGAATATTATAATATTCGATATTTAATTATTGGCTTTTTACGCACAGTTAAGCAAAGACAAATTAAACAAATGTACAATTCTATTTTCAAATGTAATATCGAGTATTAACCAAACAGAATCGACTTGTAAATTTAATGAAGTAATATGTACATTTTAGTATTCAAAAGCTTGGGACGCTTTGATTTCCCCTTTTCCGCAGCGGACTAAAAATAACCAAAGCTTTGTTCATTGAAATGTCATTTTCATCTTATCTTTACTCACTGCGTGGTGTTTCAAAAGCCCCGATGTTCACCACAGTCCCATCACGGGTCCACTGCATCGGAAAGTCTCTGTACGAGCAGCGGGACGTGGCGCTACAGCGGTCCAAAGCCGAGGGACTCTTGTCGGTGTCGTGTGCGCTTTTCTCCTCGGCTTCTGCCGATGCCGACCCCCGTTTCTCCCATCCCTTGCTCAGCAGATTCTCTATAAAAAACGACGAGCCTCTCGGTGGAGCGGGAGCCCCGTTGTCCGTCGGCCTGTCTTGCATCCTTTCTTTGATGTCACGGAGCTGTTGCGCAGATCGCCAGCGAGAGGATCCTCTTTCAATCGAGCGTTATCTAAAGTCCAAGCGTTCATTTCAGACGTCGCTGCCTTCGCAGCGCGGCCGAGACGGGGATCTCCTCCTCGGTGCGGGCGGGATGAGGAGCAGACAGAGATGGAAGCGGCATCACCCGGAGATAAATCTAGTTCTGAGATTAATGAGCCGAGGAGACATCCAGCGATTGGACGAGCGCGGCGGCGAATGACGGTTTCTAAGGAGAGAACGACAGTGTCTCGTGCGTTAGTGAGTGTGTGTTTGTGTTCACGTGCAGGGCAGTCCCTCGAGGCCATGCAGACCAGAGGAATCTCTCTGTCCGAAATGCCGCAGTTTCTTGATTTGGGTCAGTTAAAGTGCAATTCAAAGGGAATATCTGTTGCCCCTTCAGTAAAAATAAAGGTACTCTGTTTCTCTCTATCGTTTAATATTTAAAGAAAATATAGGTTTTTCCAGTTCTAAGAAAGCTTGTTCGGAGTGCTTGGACTTTTTTGGACATGACTAACTGCACCTTGGAGATGGCTAACCTGGACCAAATTCTTATGTCAGTTTTGATGAATATTACTGAAGTAAATTTTTCTCTTTTAAAGATGCTGATATAATCAGTCAATCAATCAAGTTGATTTGTACAGTACATTGGACCTGAAAACAAACACACACACACACACACACACGCACACACACACACACACACACACACACACACACACACACACACACACACACACACACACACACACTTGTACTTTTGACAAGTACCACCATTAGAATCAACACAGATGGAATGTGTTGCACAATTTTCAATTTATTGCAACTCTAAACACGTGGGTTTTTAGTTTGTATTTATAAGAACTTAATGTTTCAGCTGCGTTTTTTTTTTTTTTTGCAGTTTTCTGCAAGTTTATTCCAGATTTATGGTGCATAGTCTTGGTTCTGCAGACCTGAGTGGTCAGAAAGGCTGATACAACAACTGAAGTTGTTCAGTGATATAAGTAAAATTTATTTTCCTCAATAAAGGCCATATTAAACATATCTCTTATTTGATGCACAGCATAAAATATGCATCCATGCTTTTGTCCAAAACAAATTTTATTTCCAGCTGATATGCATTTTGAGAACATTTAAGGATTAAATAAAGTAGTTTTACCAAACTGCCTTGATGTTTCATCATGTCCACGACAATGCTGAAAATAAAATAGTAACTTTGTCTGTCTGTCCATACCCACCAACATCAAACAGAACAAACTCCTCAATGCTGACGAAAAGTTGCAGAGGTTGTTGGTTTTGTGTGATGCATTGGAAGGTGGGTCTCTCATAGAACGGCATTCATGAAAGAACTGTCACTGCCTAAGGCATAAGCAAACTAAGGGGCCCCCAAATTCTTCTCAACTTTTCACACAGAGTTCAGATGTAGAAATCTCAAATTTGTAGTTTTGTTTCCAAAGAAGGAGCCACTGCTTTTAAAATAATTTGAAAGTTATTGCTTCAGAACCCAAAAGAGCTAATTATATATTAAAAAAATATTTGTAGTTTAAAAGTTATTGACAGAAATAATTTATTTTATTTTGTTTTCCCTTCTTGTGTTGTAACTGGAGTCCAATTGTATGTGCCTTCCCAGTTTAAGTGACTCATCAAATTCATTTCTCTTGAAATGCTGCACTCCTGACAAAACGACTGGAAAGAAATGATCTTGGCTTCATAATTTGATGTGATTAACAATGTGAAGTGAATAATGTAAAAGCCCTTTTTTTTTGTTTGTTTGTTTTTTTGTTTGGCTAAGTACCAGAGAATTTGTGGGTGTTGAACGCACAAGACATTTGAACAACCAGCTACGGAGCAATGAGCTTTCTTGGAAGTGGGGCCCCAAAGCACATCCTGCTCAGTGCCTCGTAATCTTTTGCTGGCTCTGATTAGAGTACGGGTCTTCAAATAAGTGGAATCCAATAATATAGATAAGTATATCGCTACCAGGTGATCTGAAACATGTAAATGAGTGCTGACGGGCGTCTTTACCCTTTTCGTCTAAATGGCAACACATTTGAGCTTTTATTTCCCTCAATGGAGTCAGCGATGCTGACCTTTAAACTCCAAACTCTGTGTGTGCGTCTCTGCCTCTCCCTCCCTCAAGGCAGACTTACCCTTTGACAGAGGATCAGTGGTAATGCTGCTCCTTAACATAACACTCAGCACAGTCAAGAGGAATATGAGCCGTGTTTTACAGAGCTCAGTCTATGCACCTGTCTTGTAATGCTCACCGCAGGAGAGACACTTAAAAACGCACTGGCTGATTTGGGTTTTCATTGTGTCCTCCCAAAGGGAGACCCGTTTAACTTCCTTCACTAACAATCTATCTTAAACAACCTGTGAAGATTTGACTTGTCTTTAGCTGTTGTCAGCAGATTTAGTATTTTTCATCAGATAGATAGGTAGATTATTATAGTGTTAAAATTGAGCTCAAATATTGGCCATGAATTAATTTTATTATCATGCTTTAGGTGCAACCTGGGAGGGAAGCCATATTGGCAATATCTTGATGACTCAAATTTACCCATACAAATGCATGAAAAGTATATGTCTTCTTGATTAATTTAATTAGTTATCAAAGATATTAGAGAAAACAAATAATTGCTTTGAAACATGTTTTTGAAGGTTTGTAAAACTGTTAAATTAAGCCCGATGAAACAAACTGACAGGGTAGTAGAAACAGGCTTTCCAAAATTGGTCATTTGAAAAACAATGTGCCAATATTTGAAGTTGCAGAGCATTTTGATTACAATGTAGCATAAGATGTTTTATTTTAATTAATTAGTTAAATGACAGAGCATTTGTTGGTACATCATCTCCTCTGTGGTCTTCATTTGGTTTTAGTCTTAAAATTGAAATTCTCATTCCTTTTTTTTCTTTGCTACTTACTGTTTGTTCCTTCAGATTTTTACACAAACTCCACAGTCGATTTTGAGAGCCGGTATGTGTGGAAAAACGGCATTGGTAGTGGTCATTTTATTTTATTGTGTGTTTCTTTCTACTTTTGAAAGAAAATGATGTGTCAGGCTGTTTAAACCCTACATTAGATCAGGTTTCTATGTGTACATCACACCGCCTGAACAATGTTGCACACCGGCTGCTTCAGAGACCAACAGTCCAAACCCCCTCAGGCCCCCCTCTCACTTTTCCGTCTCAATCTTCTCTCCTCTCTCTCATCCGGCTCTGATCCTCATCCAGCCTGGCGTGCCCTTTGCTTCATAACAAAGCCTGCTGGCCTGCTCTGATGCCATGCATGACCCTCATCCCCCCTCCAACCCCTCCACCGTCTTCCCCTTGCCTCTTTCTTTACTCCACAAATGCAACAGAAACACAGTTGCAACCACACACAAAATAAATCAGATCATCAACATTTGCTCCAGGAGACAGCTGCATCAAATTGAGCATGTTTCTCCACTTGGCGCTGGTGAGTGTGATCCTTCCCACTCCTCTGTGCTGTGAGGCCTCAAGCACAGTTTGTCTCCCGGTTTGCTGGAGAGAAAGCAAAAGTCTGTCATAGGACGGCAGTGAAGCTAAATTAAGAGATTCTGAAAAATGAATTGATGGTGTGTAACACAGTTAACACAACATTACTGTGTTAACTGTACAAAATAAAAAGTTTGTCCTATTTTTTATTTTTACAGGTTTTCTCAGTCACTTTGGTCAGAATTGAAATTCTCAGAACTGCTTCTTCTGTTGTCAAATCATTGTGTATCTTAGGCACGTCAAAAAAGCAGTTTCTAAATTCTTTGAACAATTTGCTAATCCTTTTGTACATCCATGTAAGGGATTATGCAACTCTCTGCTTTCCCCTACATTTCTAATTGCTTATGTCATGTGGATCACGTATTATAGGGGTCACTGTTGGGTTCTGACAATGGAAGAACAAGATATTGGACAGCGTCAACAGCCAGAGAGAAAAAGATGAGGAAGAGGAGCCAAAATAGAGGAAGAGGCTGAGGACATATGCCAGTTTCTATCGCTCCAGCATCATCAGGGTGTGGTTTGTGACCCACAACAAGATGCTGATGGAGTTGCTCTCATCCTACTCTTCATTCCTTCACACCATTGAGAAGTTTTTCCTTGATATGATGGAAGAGTAGATTACCAGACAAATGCACAGATGACCCTTCTGGCAGCATGTGATGCCAACAGAGGCTGGATAAGACTCTTAAAAGATTATTTCCATGTTTCATTAAAAAGATATTTGTTGAGTTGTGTATGAGAATTCGTGGCCCGACAGCCAGGAATGTCAGGAGATGTAGAAAGACTGCACCGTACAGACTGCATGTACAGTTTTCCTTAAGGAGATTATCTTATGTTCCCATTTCTACTTTTGCTATCTTCTTTGTTCTCTACAGTGACATATTTTCCTTCCTAAATCACAACGACATGATCCATCAACAAGCTACAGAAAAATCATAAACGGGAATCTTGCCATTGATCTTCCACAATTACAAGTTACAATACTTGTCAACAAACTTTAGCCATACTTTGCAATCAGAACACCTCTCCAGAGTACACTGTTGTATTGAAACACTGTTGTGCTGCTGAGTGACATTTAAAGTTGACTGACTGGACCACCCTGTGAGCATGCAGCACTTGGCAAGGTTAGTGGAAGAGGATAAAGCCCTCAGCATCAAAGTCCTCCACCATGCTCCTCACTGGGTAGGAGCTCCTCATATTTTAGAATATGCTATTTTCAGTTGTTGTTTTGTACACCCTCACCATAATATGCCATTATTCCTTAAATTAATTTCCCTGCAGTCACTATGTTAAAATCAGCTAATTTCCTCTCATGGTTCTGGAGCTCACTGCTCTCGCAGCATATGAAAAATGGAGAGAGATTGACCCAGTTCGTTTCTGCATTGAGACAGGCAAGCAGAAACAGATGGTCTCCTGTGAGACATTAAACAGTTTTTGCTGCAGAATGACACAGTAAGTCAGTGAATACGGAGACCTCACCCGACATCTGAGCTGATGCTCAAAGCACATGTGATTATGTGAAAAGAAAGATACATTGCGGAAATGTAATCTCTGAATATTGTGGCATACAATACCACTTTATTGAATAATGATGGCGTGTCTTTTAGATTTTTAGGAGTTATGAATCATAGACAGGAATCACAGGGCTTGTACCTTTAGATTAAACGGGGCCCTCTACCGGTTAAAAGTGTGTAATGCAATTTTACACATCCATCCACAAGGCAGCTGCTGGTCACCCTATTTTTTTTGTTTTATTGTAAAATGCACCAAAGCTTCATCATGAGCGCTACCTTTAATATTTAAAAAGACGTGTAAATTTCTAAAGAGGAGCGCGTTTGTCAGACATTTCCTGAGATTTATTCAGGTGGGAAATGACATGTTGGAACTGAAGTCAAATCAAAATGTTGGATTTACTGTATCTTTGTCTCTCTAAACTTTCCTCTCTTCTACAGTTTGTAATCCCATTTTTTTTTATCTCGGTAAGCGAGCGGACTCACTTATGATCCCGCCGCGTCCGAGACCATACCATCACGTGGTTCTATAACTTTCTAGCACCATCTTCATTGCATAGTTTTCCTAACTGACAACCCCTGCCCAGCCTGTCTGTGATAGCTCTGACATTAATAATTCACCGTGCAAATAAGTTGATGCTGCTGACTTTGTTCCCATTGATATTAGCCGAGGTGAGCGTTCTTGGCCAGACTGGGTGACGCCGGCGGACCAGCATAAAGTGGGCTTTAATTGCCCATAATCTCGGTCGTTCCCTTTCCTCTCGGTGCGAGTCAACAGCATATATAGTCTCTGAACGCCAGAACTCAGTCAGGCACTTTAAGCTGCAGTTCTCAGCGTGAACCTCGCTACAATGCCGGGAGGAGATTTTTTTTCTTCTCAAACTCCGAACTCAAAGCACTTGAGTCGATTCAGGGGATTGTTGCAGACTCATTACACTGGAATTTTGAGGCAGATCACCTGTACTTGTATCCATAATAACTTTGCGATACATACATTAAAAGACTCAAGATACAAAGGAATAAGAACGTTCTATTTCCCAAGTGACTCATATCTCCGCTAAACATCTTATTACGCATTAATGCACGTAACTCTCCAACTTGGTTTTAACTTATAGCCACTCATTTTATTATTGTTTACTCATTGTATCAATTGCTGATGATGTATAAAACTGCTAACTTTAATTGTCAAATTATTCTTTTTTATTGGACTCTTTATTAAACAATGAAATAGACTCTGTAAAACATTTTCCCGATGACTTGCATTTGCGTTAACTGCAGTTAGTGTGACGTCGACTAGTACATTGCGGGACGATTATCAGGGTTTGTTTTCTTCATGTGTAAAGGTGTAAATATGTAGCTTTAAAAGCTAAATGACACAAACCACTCGAAACTTAGAAACGTATTTTCCAGAATGCCTTTGGATGTTATTTGGTTTTATTTAACACATGTTTAACCATAGTATATAATTTATTTATTTATTTAAATTGATCTAGATTTCACGAATCTGCCATTCGTGAAATCCCTTACTAATTTTTCTTCAAAGAAGAAAATTCTAAACACCGGTTTGCTTTATAAACCCTTTATAATCTCGAGTTAAAACAGCTAAATCCCACCAAACGTTCATAAAGACTCAAAAACAAAGTGCAGTCTGCCTGAGAGAAAGGAAACAATCAGTAGAGAACTAAAGCCTATAAAGATGGGCTTCACCTTAGAAATTTATCGGAGAAGTTGAACTTTTCGCCTCGCTTAAACCCGCACACCACCTCTGCCGTTCCCCTCCCCATAAACTTCAGGACCAAATGGAGGATTTCTGACGGGACTGTCCGTTTGTTTAACCTCTTCACGGTACGTTAACCCCTATCAGGACGCGCTTGTCAGGTCAGTACAAAGAGGCTAAAGGGGGGAGATGCGGGGACATCTCCCCTCTCGGCCTGACCCGCTCAAAACTACCAGAGAGAAAGAAATATTTCTAGAAAGGACGTCGAGTTTTTTGAGTCTGCCCGCAACGCTGCATGTTGTAGGAACAGGTCTGAGTAAATGTACAGCTGCGTGACCAATACGAAGACAAGTGGTTTAATTTGGGTGTTTGACACTTAGGCTGCAGATGTTTGGGTTGGCATGCGCTTATGCGATTCCAGCACAAATAGTGTTTCATGATACTTCTGAAGAAAAAGCCACCCATTTCATATGGTTTATACTTATTGAGAAGTTGCAACAAAACCAGCTGTAAGCAGATAGAAACGTGTTAAAAGTAATCAATGTGTATTTAAACCACAGATTATATATGTTTAAAATGATCACATGACGTAAATTTACACTATGCATACACTAAACTATCAGTACACACACATTGTCAAATTTGGCACAGCTTTTGCAACTTTATATTTTAGTGTTGTCTTTTTATTTATAACTCCTACTTTAATTTCATGGTTGTTGCTTATGATACAAAGCGATCAGTCCTCATGTCTTTTTAAAATAATTGTCATAAAAACATCCTTCTACATTCTGAAATAACCTTTGTCTTGGAGCAAGAAGATGATAGTAAAGAAGAAAAGGGACACGATAATAGATAAAAAAAGAATAATAACCAAAATCTTGTCGCACAAGACAGTTAACTTAAAAATAACTCCCTGGTAGCATGCCCAGATGGGCCCCATATGGGGAAAAGGAGGGCAGACCAGATGGGTCCCACATGTGTTTGTCCGCGGGTTCCATTAGGGCCCATGTAGGCTGTGGCCCTATATGGGCAAACCCATGTGGGGTCACCGTGGAACCCGCGGAAAAAACCCGTATGGGACTCATCTGGTCTGCCCTCCTTTTCCCCATATGGGGCCCACCTGGGCATGCTGGCAGGGACGTGGCGCTTTGTACCATGCGGTGAGACGTACATGGTTTAACAACTCGTAATTTAAAGTTACGTAATATCTACTCTGTTCCGTAAGAAATGTGGCTAAATGACAAAAATAAATAAATAAAAAATAAAAATTAACAGCAAAGGTATAGCGACATTTCTGTAAATAAGGAAAACGCTCTCTCTTTTTCATAGTAATGCTTAAATAGTTCGAATCTCAATTATTTACTGCTGGAAAGAGTCAACAGTTGCTGTTCCCCTTTGAGACGATTTTCTTTAGTTTGTGTTACTTTCAGTTGACTCAAAGCCAATGACTGAGCCTCACTAGGTAATGACGTTCCTATTATAAAGTGGGTCAATCCAGCAAGAACAAACCGTTTTTTTTTCTTGATTTATTTCATGAAAGCACTGACAATACCTTTGTGTTCTAGTCAGGAGTGCGCAAATCAGATCTGCAGGCACTTTAGTTTGATCGCAGCTAAAAAAAAAAAAATAAATCCGCTTACAGAAATCCATCAAAGCGAACCATGTGAGTTTCACCTCCTCGGCCCGCTAGAAAGCCAATTTATTCAGCCTTGCGCCACACAGACTGTAAGATTTAGGATCAACCGTTCAAGAGGCAAGTTTACGCAAGCTGACCGGAAGTCTCTGGTACGTAAAGTTTGAATGAGCTCATGTTTGGAGGCGACCGATCGCGTGAGAAAGAGGAACACGGTTACGCTTATGCACGAGATTCGTTTTGAATGAGGAGGATGCAGGCCAGGTCCATCAAAGGCAGATAGAGTCATAATGGAGGGTCAGACATATCAGAATCACCCCAAATCCTAGTTCAAGCACATGCCGATACTTTTTCTTGACTTTACAAGTCCACTGTCAATGTAAGGGACCTGAGGGAATTCCAGTTTTTGTAGCGCTGTTCTAAACAGTCCTTAACTCTTTCTTTAGTGCTCCATACCAATTAAACAGACTTAAAAAGCATCAAAATTACATATAGGCCTTTTCCCCCTTTTCGCAGTTTCGCACTGGTGTGAGGAGAGTGTTTTCATATATACTTCCATGTGTACTTACTGTGTACTTATTTGTGTTAGTTTCTCTTTTTTTATTCCAGTAATAATCTGACATAACTTTGCTTTTTCAGTTTGTAGTTAAGCCCAAAAGTATCCATGCCTATTAAAGACAAATTAATAAAGTAATTTTCATTTGTCCAAAAAGTCTGAGTCTGATAGGAAATAAGAAATGCAGTTTCTCAAAATGAAAACAATGCTAGAGGTGCATTAAATAAATAAAAAAAAGATACTTTTTTTGTTCTAATTTGATGTAAAAACACCATGATGAATAAATATTTACATCCTCTGTAAATAAGCGCAGGTCATTTCTCGTCAGTAAAAAAAATCTGGGTTGATATAGCAATTAAACACTTCCTAATTGGTGAGCACATTTTTGTATGTCTCCACTGGTATTTAATTATTTTTCTTTGGTGATGTTACCCAATAGTTTTGATCTGAAGGTTTCTTTGCTATTGCCCTAATTTTCAACTCTCTCCACAAATTCTCTATCAGATTCAAGTAATGATTCAAAAACTTGAATATGATCTCTAGTCAAAAACAAAACAAAACATGCTGATAAAATTTAAAAGATTACTTTATATCTAAATAGAGGTGTAAATGATTTTACACTTCTCTGTACAAATGGTGTTTTATGAGATTTACTCTAAGCAATGGGATTCAACACAAGGTCATTCAGAAATCCTGATGGTTGCAGATGGGTGTAGGAAGTGAGCTCTTTCCACACATATTCAGTGAGTGAATATGTGTGGAAATATTCACTTGTAGTTTTAGCCCAGCAGAGAAACAGTAGGTCAGTTCTCACAACTACGAAAGTCGAGGTTGGGCTGTATCAAGATGGGTTTTAACTCAGGAAGTCCAGAAAAAGAAGAAGGGAGGAGCTTCAGGGAGCATTGCGTGACAAGACTGAAGAAATCAGCCTGTAGCCTGAGCACTGAGAACCGTTCACACACACACGCACACACACATTTTGCTCCTTTATGTCGCTTCAGCTTATATGATTTGCCTTTTTTTCTGCACATTCAGTACAACTCACCCCACAAATAAGCCTTTTTTTCTTTCCCTTACCTTACTTCTCTGTCTTTTTAGTCATCTGATTATTTTTCTTTTCTTTTAATATCTGAGCTAAAGGAAAAAAAAACTTTACTTTTAAATTGCTGGCAAATGTCATGCATGGAAGTTGATGTTACTTATTCCTGGGTTAAAAAATGGAGGATTTTTTAGATTGTATTGCTGAGAAGTGACTGTAGCACAGATATGGAGTTTTCACATCTTTGTGTTGAATGTTCAATCAAAAGGTAAAATCAGCATATAAGTTCACCAACAGAATGTAGATATTAAAAGGGAATTATTTATAAAATTTATGCTATGCATTTTTTAATTAAAACATTTGCAAAAAAAAAAACAGTCAGAAATTAACTTATTGGTTAAATAAAAATAATAAAAAATCTGCAGTTCATACACAAATGTGTTAATAAAGAAGAAAGAATCTTTAATTTCAGATTAAAATCTTGTTTATAAAAGCCTCAGTTTATAACCCAATTTCACAACAGGTTTATCATATTGTCATAAAAAAACCAAAACCTTTTTATTTTAAAATTACATCCAAGGAACAAGGCTGGTTCCCTCTACGTTTGTGCAGATTAGTTACCATGAAGCATGTTTTAGGCTAAGCTAATTTTCACTAGCTTTTCCAAGTTTGTACTTTTGAGCCACTCAAACATCCTGTGTTGATGTCCAACTAGGATCGAAATAACAATTAGTTGTTTAAGCACAAGTGTCGTCACAGAGCTATAGGTATATCTCCATTAAAACTACTCCATAATAGCGTGGCACATTCAGTCAGACATGCACACAGTGACCACTAGATGGCACTAAAGGACAGGTGTTCCTTCTCTTCAGCTGGTAGCAGGAACAGAATAGAATAGAATAGAACAATCCACTGATTTTCCCTTGGGGAGGAAATGTCCAGCCCATCAGTAGCACAGTGATTGTATAGAGCAACACACTGAAAACAAAAACAACCAACAACAAAAGTGAAATCTAGATATTTTAGACAAAAATGTAATTTTAAAAATGCAAAGTAACTTAAACAAAGGAAATGTACTTTCTTAAATTTTGCTTACATGTTCTATTATTTCATGGGGGCGGGTGGTTTTGCTGGACAAGCAGTGTAACAGCTGCTGAGCGACAATAACGTTAGAACACTGCAGCCTGGTATGGTGTAATGGTGCGTATGGGAGACATTGTTGAGTTATCCTCTCACTGCAGGACGAAGGTGTTCCTCTGGATTCATTTACCCAGTCACTCCCACTGAGCTGCTTGGGAAGCTGCTGGTCCAGTGCATCAAACTATAGAATATGGCTAATGCTACCTTCACCAAGAACTTGCTGAATGACCTCAATGTACTGCTGGGTGGATGGATGGATGGATGGATGACATGTTTAATAATAGGAACAGTCTCACTAATAATATTGTATGTACCATGTTTTTGTTCTTTTCTTTTAAGCAAATGCTCATTAAGAAGTCTGAAAGCTTTCTTATGCTACTACATATTTGGATGCACAAATTGAAAAATAACTTTTAAAAGATTTTTACAGTCATTTTTATAAACCAGCTCTATTTGGATCACATATGTAACATTTATATATATATATATATATATATCACTAACCCTTATGTATCACTAAAACAGTAATTATTTACTTTATTATCCATCTCAAAATCTGACAATCACAATTAAACAGCCTGAGTGGATGAAAGTGAATATTTCAGCCATGAGATGGCATGAGAGTCAAACTAATGGAGCCCTGAAAGAAACCGGCTTCACTTTTGGCCCTTTTTGATTAGTTGTCATGGCAACAGGTGTGCTTATCTGTTCCTCCTGATGGCTTTTACTTTTGAAGGTCTTTCACTCTGCCTTGACATCTGTTTGTGAGGGGACTTTGAGGAAAGTCTCCTCCTGCTCTCTCTTCTGCTGAGCTGCAGCGGAGGGCTGAATTTAAAGTGTTCAGAACCGGCTCCTCACTCTGCTGAGCTGCTATGATTTCATTTGTATTTATGAGACTTGATGTTACATCTGTAACAGGGTGCTCGTCTGTGATTCTTGCCAGACGGATTATGTTTGGGGGCGAGGAGGGGATTCAAATGCTACAAATTTTCACTAACAATCTAATATCAGCGAGTCATTTGTTTTACACCGTTATCGCGTGCGCCGCTTAATCAGCTTTATGATTTATGAACACGGTTAAAAATTACTCCGTTACAAATGGCTCCAGTGAGATCATGTGTGATTTAATTTAAGCCGTTTTCAGTCTCAGAGTAAAGCTGATTTATTTTATTTTTTCCATTCTTATCTGTGAAGCAATGGTGGTGTAAAAAACAATAAAAATTACAAAAGGCAGCTTTGGTGAAATTATGTGAGCATTAATGTATTTTGGGGGCAATGCTTTTATGCTCTTCATGACTTAATGATTTGGATATTTCCCCACTTTGATACCACCTCAAGATACAAATTTCTGCAAAGGGAAAGCAGAGATTAGGGTTCTCCTTCTCTTCTGTTTATCCTGTAAGATGTAAAAGAAAAAGAAGATTCATTAGTTTCTCAGTCGCCGTAGAAATGTCCAATTTAGATAAAATCTCCACCAACTCACACAAATATGATCACTTACTTACACTACTTTTATCCAAAGCACATCCTAGCTCTGGTTAAGTTTCTGTATATTACCTTTCCAATAGGAACTCAAAGAAAACGATGTGTGTTTAAAGGGATGTTTCCCGCTGCTTATTTTGGGCACAGAGAGCATAAAGAAACGGTCTCATTTACCTCTGGGCGTACCTGTTAACGATGAAAAACATCCCGCTGTACGTCTAAAACCTTTTGGTGCTGTGATTTTATTTAAAAGTATTTTAGGCATAACATTTAAACATTGTTTGACAGCTGAGTTCAGTTTCACCCAGGCCTGATTATTGCCAAAGCTGCAGAATCAAGAAATTAAAAATAATATTTTAAAAAAATTGAACCCCTCTGACATGAAGTGAAGATCTCAGAAAGTAACACATCACAGCCTCATGTAGGTAAATAAATACATAAAAAAAGTAATTTGCATTTATCAATCTGGAAAGAGTAGGAATTTCTTTTGGAGGCTTTCAGACTCCATTGCCTTCCGTTTCTGCAGCATTATTTGTTTGTTTTCTTGGAGGAATTTTATTTATTTTTTTAATAAATATTATGTGACGCAGACGATCTTGCTTTCTTTTTGCGAATTCATTAAAACGGAGAGATTAAAACCTTTTTGCAAACGGTGTTGATACTATTTAGGCTGAGGATACATCAAAAACAAAGTAGAAGTGTTTTGTACGACAGACAGACAGACGGAGAGGTTGTTCCTCCTTTAAACTCCTACCACCTTCACCCTTTCTTTCATCCATTCATCTAAAATCTGAGATGTAATTTAAACAGTAACCATGTTAAAAAAGCAGGAATTGGAAACAATGGTACCTGCTGCTGTCAAGGGTAACACAGTCAGTTACTATATATTTATAGGGGATTATTGATTCAATAATATTTTTCATGTTTGGCTCTTTTTATCAAAATTTGTTGACCTAAAATAGTTCAGTGTGGCCATGGAACATTAGACTCGACATAGTCAAATTCATCTATCTAAAATTTACAACATAAAACTTTTCCCTTGAATGCACAACTGTGAAAGCTGGAAACGACGTCCTCACACACTTGGACAGATGAGGCTTTGATAAAAGCGAAGAAGCAAATTTGAGAAATGAACTTGAAAGCGACAAGATTCAGAGCGAGCCGCAGCAAGTTGCTTGATTCATTATACTCATGTAACAGGCAAACTGGGTTTCAGCGGCACTTCATAATTTTAATTAGTCCGACACATCTCACTCTGTCTCAGACTGTCTCGCCGAGCTCAGCCCCGGTAAAAGTTATGCATTTCCCCTTACAGCTGCCTGTCTGCAGCACTGGCGCGGAGCCTCTTGGGAGCCGAGACACAACTCCTGGTTAGAGGAGTTGATTCGCTAAATTTAGTTGCTCGTTTGTCTCCCAGCTGGAACTGTAGGAAAATGGAAAAAAAAAAACACACAAATACTCCAAAATGCATACAGACAGAAAAGGAACATCAGATTTCCTCAGTAATGAACAGAGTTTCCACCAGAGCTGCAGCGTTTTTTTTTCTCTAAGTTTTTGCCTTTGCGTCTTTTCTGTGAATCTTTCTGTCTTTTTATAACTATGAAATTAAGTAGCAGTCAAGTTAATGACAGTTTGAGGATTAACTGATTAACTGATTACTGGTCGCTACCAGTGGCAAGAAATGATGACACTTACCAACTCAGGGGATCAGAGGTTACGTCTTTACACAATCCCTCTGTGCATTTTTATCTTTCGCCTAAATGTTCAACCCTTTTTCGTCATTTTGGCATTTCAAACTCGTATCCACAGCGGTTAGTGGATCACTGCATTGTTGGAGCTGCCTAAAAATATTTCTGCACTTTCTGCACAGAACATTTCTCTGTTTCTTTGTTGGCTTTGTCTTCTTCTTCTTCTTTTCAGACAATCAAATCATGTCTAGATTGGCTGTCATCAAAAATGACAGCTTTTTGTGAGGCATTTTGTTGTTCACAAGCAGCACCACAATGGTTTGCTTTACCTAAGTGTCTAAATGTTTCTTTTGAGGGGATGAGGGACAGTTACCTCCCTTGAGTGTTTTCAATATTCTGGTTCAAAACGGGTTATCATAAACTAACCATACCCAGGTCAATTTCATGAATATTTGATGATGAAGCCTCTGTAAAAATCTTTTGTCTCATTGTTTCCTAAAATTGTATTTCTAAATGTAGGGAGATCAAGAGGATTATGAGGAACATTAATCCCTGTGATGTTGCATTTGATGTGCTAATATTTTCTGCAAAGGTGTGGAATTCAGTGTTTGACTTGAAATGTTGCTTTTGGTTTGGTCATCGTGTTTTTCTTTGTTTTATATATTTAGAGATCGACTTATTGTCCAGTAATGAAATTCAGCTGACTTAAACAGAAAGTGATTGATATGGTTACCGTTGTTTCCCTTCCAGGTTTAAGCATCTAGCATACTGAGGTGAGGTTGCATAGATTGTGTAGCATTTGAGGTTCAGATGGAGTGTGAAAGCTGAGGCAATTATGCAGATTTTTTTTTCAACCTGTCCCGAAAACAATTCCATGGCAAAACTGAGAAAATTTAAAAAAGTAAAAACGTGATAAATAATTGAGCTACTGGAAAACAATGCTGAAGTGTTATTCATCTATTGCAATGGGTCTTCTTGTGCCACTGAGGTGTAAGGTTTAACTGAGGGGAACAAACATTACTAATTTAGTTTAACAAAGCTAATTAGTTTTGAATTTATTTTGTATGCGAGCCGTTTTGAAGTTTAAGTGCATTTCATGCTAAGATGAAGAGGAAACAAGTGATTCTGGGAAGGAGGTGAAAGTCACTTAGGTTGACATTTTGTCTCCTTTTCAAGGCTGTGCAAAAGATTTAGCTTCTTGCGCTTCTAAAGGAAAACAAACACAACATGATCTAAAAAGTTTTGAAGGACATCTGAAAATCAAGAGTGCTTTATAGGTTTCAGGGTTGTGTTTTATTCTGCATTTTTGAGTCTGTAGTAACTGAAATACAAATTATCATGCACAGAAAAAAATGAGCATCTTTCAATTTTGGTAAACATTCCCTCTCTAAAATTCAATCACACTTCAATAGGCAGCTCTCTCAGTTACTGTATAATTCACTTTGGGTTACAGGAATGTGTGACACAGCCAAAGAAGTATAAGGGAATAAACCTAAAATACGGCGTGCTGGAGTGAAACGCACGGCTATAACTTCCCCTTGTCCTTCTCTCTGCAGCTGATGCATTTGGCTCAATAAAAGAAACAGAAAGCATCAAGTCCTTAGAGCATTTCAAAGCACACTTATCGGTCCGGCTGTGGATTTCTGACTTATGCTGCTCAGGATAGAAATAGACTGCCTGGATATTTTCAGACACTTTACGACATACAGGACTTCAGCGTTATCATAATTATTTCATTTCATTTCTCACTGCTTGCTAAATAACAGGGAAGGCTCTGTGTCCATGGTTACGACACAGACAGATGTCGCTCTCTTCTTGCCATTACGGCCTTGCTGTCCCCATTTGCTGGATGTTGTGGATGCTGAGGCTGAGTGAACAGCAGCACCGGGACGTCAGGGGCTGATGTGAAAAATATAGGGAGGGTTATTAGAGTAATTAAAGACCTTTTTTCCAAGTCTGGAGAGAGGCTTGTGTACATTTTTGAAGTGCCTCAAGATGAAGTATTGCAACTCAATGTTTTTGCTCTGTAGTCCATTTTTTTCCCCCTGCAATTACGTTGATGTATTTGCAGCAAAAACGTGAACATGTTTTGTCCCACTAGAACGTTAAACTGCTAAGTTTTTGATACGATTTAATTTTATTTTCTTTTTTTTGCTAAATTTTAAAGAGGAAGAAAGTTTGAAAATGTTTTGTAAATAAAATAAAAGGTTTGGTCTGCAAATGGAGCATATCTCTACCATCTGTAGCTCTATGTTGAGGGCCGTTTAAGTCTTTCACAGCATCAAAGATGTTTCCTTCCAGGATTGGCTTGTGTTTAGTCCCATCAATTCTAATTAGTTTGGTTGTCCCCACTGAAAAAAACAAACATCCCCACGGTTTATGGAGCCACCCCTAGGTTCATTAGTGATTTTTATACTTTAACAATGAACTTCTTCTTATCGCTTCTCCACACAATATACCGCCTTACCATTGCGGATTACTCCACTGTTATCAGGAGCTTCTTGACCGATTCCCTGATTAATGATCTTCAGTTTGGGTGAATCACGTTCAACACTGTATTGCATTTCTAAAATAGTAGGCAAAAGCCACCGATTGTATTCTTCTTCCACAAAAAGTACGCACCACTCTGAGTCGACCTATCGCATAAAATCAAAAATAAAACACATTGAAGTTTGTGGTTGTGGAAAAAACTTCAAAGAGCATGAATACTTTTTCAAGGAACTGATTTTGCTCTCCAGTGCTTCCCGCATAATATTTCATTTATAAAATCAGAAACTTCAATTATACTCAGAGACTCATATTTCACTCCTATTTATGGGTTCCAGAGGCTGACTCCCCTCCTGCGAGTCTCTCTGTAAGAACATTAAAGGCACCAGATGGGAGGATAATGAACTTTTTCCCTCAGAAAGCATCTGAATGAAGCCTATGAATCCAACCACTGCTGACTGGGATTTCAATTAAGTGGACCGTGACATCTTACCAGCAATTCAAATGATCTCTGTCTGTAATTTCCTGATGCCATTTGTTTGGAAAACCAGCTAGTAAGTTGGCTTGTGGTAAAATCCTTTGCCTTGGTATCAATGAAAATTTCCATTAATACCTGGAGTATCACTGCAGGTATTAATTAACTGCATCACTGGCATTTTTTTTTGCAAATGTCAGATCAAAAAGCAGTGCTGGTCTTCTTCAGAAAGCAGATTTGTTGCAAGAGATGAGGGTGAAAGTGAAAGCACAGAGAGATATGGAAGTGGGAATAAACACCTTATTGGCAAGTAACCAAGAAAGAAGGCCTCTTCAAAATGATGTAATGTGACCGTAAAAGAGAAGGACAGGAGAGGACAGAAAAAGTTTAGATGTAGAGAGAATCAAAATGACGGATACAGGGAGAAGGTGGCTAAGTTATTTGAAAGGCGTTGGTGGTTTTAGAGGAGTAAATGTGGTGCTTACACAGCTGTCTGCGGCGCGACTGTCTGGCACAGATTTCTTTTATCATCTGAGATCAAAACTCGAAGGAAGCTTGTGAGAAAACCCAAGAGAGGTTCTAATTCGATGGGTTTTTATCTAATTGTGAGCATCATTACAGTTAGAAATCTTAAAATAACTGTTACTGTACCCTAAAATAACCTTGGGCACGATACCTACTCTTGTGTGAGGTTAAAAATAGACAGTTATAATATTTTTTTGAAATATTTTGAGAGTAACTTTGAAGCAGATGCCTCACATGTTCAGTCTAAGAAAAGCTGGCAACAGCAAAAGTTTGTTGTGAGAATGACAGAGAAGCAAACTGGGAAGATAAGTACAAAATTAAATTGATCTTATAATGATTTCATTTCATTGCTTCTGTTTTGAATATTTCTTTATTGTTTACGTGCTGAGACCTGGCCATTTATTCTTTGTGTTGGTCCATATTTTCTAATTTTGTTTGTGTTTTGGATTTGTTTATTTCGATTAGTGTTTCTTTCTATTAATCACTTCTCTTGGTTTCAGGTTTTTTGCTATCATTTATGGTTTTTTAAATTAGCTTCCTTCTCCATTCTTTGCTTCTCAGTTCTGCTGTTTTCTTTCCTCTCTTAGTCTACCTTTCTGCTCCCTTCCCCAGCTGTTTTCCATTTCATAATTTCCTCAGCCTGCTATCTTCCAGCTGTCCCCACTCACCTGTAATTGGCTCTTCTGGTTCTTTTCTCACTTCCACTTCTCCCGCAGTATTTAAGTTCTTAAGATTGCATCAGTTCTTGCTGGTTCCTCAGTTATACCTCTTTGTTGTTTCACTTTACGGTCTTCAGCTGTTTCTCTGCCATGCCCCATGTTAGTTTCCTTTTTTTTTTTTTAATTAAATAAAGACTCTGGACATCACCTTACAGCCCTGATCAGTGTCTGACCTTGGCTCCTATTACTAACTCCTAAACGTGACACTTTTCAGATTTGTTTAAATTCATTGATTACCTGATAAGATTTTATCAATTAGTGGCATTCCTGTGATGGCTAACAAAGATATTTTTTGAATTAATTAAATGAACATGACTTAAAACCATCTCTGTTATGGTATAAATTATTGTTAAACTTTGCTCATGTGTAAGCAATCTTACAGGAACCGTATTTGTGTATTTGTACTTTGTTCATTTCCTGCAAATAAACCAATCTTTTTTTTGGTCATCAGTCTGCAGCATGATAAGTCTTTTATATTTATTCATTACAAACCTGAAACATAATTATAAACCTTATCAGTGCTGTGTGGGGAATAAGTACTCTGGACATGAAGCTAATGTGACTGTGACTAAGTAAAAGGACGTTCTTTCCCTTTTTAAACAAACCTTTGCACTGTGGCACTCATCCTGCTTTTTCTACTCCCTTCTCAGGCTTTCATTTAATCACGTTTCCACACTGTTATATTTCAGATTGATGTTAAAATTTATTGCTCCCTTTGAAAGCCTTAAAATGGCCTCTGTCTCAAATAAGTCATGATTTATTGATCTAGGTGCCCTCTCAACCATTAACATCACCAGATGGAGCTTTGTTGGCTTTTTTTTTTTCTGGTTTGTGTAGGGTTTCTGATTTATTTAGCGCAGTTACATTTTCACAAGTCCTCAAAGGTGCAGATAGACATTGAGGAAAGCGTAAAACAATAACATTTGAATCAAATTCTAATCTAAAAACGATTCCCCAAAACATGAGTGCAACTTAGCCTCAGAAAGGTTTTTATGTTTTTGTAAATAGAAAAAAAAAAACAATCACCTCATAAATGTCAGATCACCCCTGGGAGACCTGTTCAAGGACTGCTTGAATAAGATTAATTACCCCAATGATGCGTTTAATGAACTTTACTTTTTTTGTAAACAAAGCTGTCCGTGCTGTGAGAAAGAAATTGAGCCAAAGAGAAGTGTCCTCCTCTCTTTTATGTTCTCTCTTTTCTTGGGTGTGGATCAATACCTCCCACTCTCCTCCTCTCAATATACCAGAGGCTTTGGGTAATGGACCTTGTCACAGCCTGTGCAAGGACAGCTGTGTGCAGGTGTATGTGTTAAGCCTTTAAGCACAGTTCAAGTTGTCTCTGTTTAGAGTGGTCGTACTTACCCAACGCGAAAACAGTCCTCGAAGAATCGTTCGTGGGAGCAAATTTTCTTTCTTTGTGTGCAGAGTCCTAACCAAAGCTTTTGAATGTGACAGAAACTAAGTTCTGTTACTGGTTTTGTCTGGGTAGATATTTTTTGTCAGATATTTTATTAATATACCAAAGCTTAATTTAAAAAAAGAACATTTCACGAGCTTTGAAGTTGGTTTATGCAGCCCACAGGTTCCCAACAGGGTTCAGATCTGACCCCAGACATTTAGTACATGTTTTATCTCTGTGTTCGATTGTTGTCCTGGATGAAGCCTTATTCAGCACCAAATTGTTCTTGAATCCTTAAGTTCAGGATGGCTTGATACCTCGATTCATGAGAGCGTCTTCAGGCAAGTGGTCTCATGGCAGATCTTAACATTTCCTCCTTAAACAATTCATTTAAGAGAGCAGCACGGACTACACAGTCTAACGGTTCTTCATTGAAATCCAGAACTTTATCCGTGTCTTTTGCAGTTTGATCCAGGTGCTGTCAGCAGAAAACAGGTCCTTGAGGTTTTTCTCTGAGCGAAATTGGATCTTTTCTTCCCGAAGCTGAACCTCTGTCCTTTCAGTTTTTGATGAAGTTAACAAATGCTTGACTGAGGGACAGTTTAACAGCTATATTCTTACCTGTAAAACCCTTTTCATGAACTCTTTGTTTTTGATAACCAGGGTTCGGAAAAGAAGGAAGATTGCCAGCACCTCTCTCTTTTAACCAATCATTGTACTTGTCCACTTCAGTGGGAATGAAGTGCTGCCCTGTTTTCTAAAACACTTTACTTTCAGGACCGTGCTATAAAGTCAGACACAATGGAAATTAAATTTGTGTGATTATGTTAATTTTCCTAAACTTTTATTTACTTTTGCAATCAATTACATTTTGTCTGATCACTCTGCATGGGTTCTTTTTCCATAATGCAATTTTTTTAAAATCTATGAAGGAAAGTCTCAGATTTCTCACTCTCAAAACTGTACACAATGACTGACGTATAATTTGACATACTTAAATTGTATGTACTGTAGATCAGCGTGGGCTTCCTCAAGCCTTTATTTATTCCACGCTTTGCTAGAAAGCAGCTGAGCCTTTGCAAAATAGTATATGTAAATTAGTTGCCCAACACTCTGTCTGTGTGATTACTGATGCAGCATTTAGAGCTGCTTTTTAGAGCCAAACGCCAGCTAATTCTCAGTCCATTTCCAAACCGGTGGGAGAGATATTACAGACTCTGACCTGGCAAAGAATGGGGCAAGAAATAAATGGCTCATGAAATGGTCAGCTGTTCCACATGGGTGAATCTGTGCATAAAAAGGGATGAATGTTACTGTGGGAATGGCGTTGGTGGATGAATACATGAGGCTAAAGATACTTTTTTTGGACCGGCAGACATTTTCATTTGTCCTTCCTTAACACCACTCTTGCCTTTGTCATAGTCTGTCTTTTATTAGATCATTTATGTCAAGCTTTCCTTTGTTTATGCATTTATTTGCTTTATGTAAGAACATTTGTTTGTCACAATTTCAAAGTTCATTATTTTTGCCCTGTCTGATAGCCTCCATTCATGTCCTTTGATCCTATTGCTGTATGACAGAAAAAAACGTGTAATATTGAATATCAGTCTTCTTTGCAATGGTGTTCAAGGAAATTATGCTAATAGACAACAATGCTCCATCATTGCATGTAGCCCTGTGGCACACATAGTTTGATCACCACATGAGCCGGATCGCCACGGGTTTGAGTACGTTGAAAATTTCAACCAAATGAGCATTGCAGTTTTCAAACATAAAAAAAAAAAAACAAACAAAAAAAAAACACACACAGCTAATACAGGATCAAGGCCAAATGTCTCCACAATGACCTACGAATAATATAATTCAATTGGACACTATCCAGATGCTTTACTCACCTCAGTATGCATGATGCTTGAAATTAAAAACAAAACCTGTTTCCTAATTTACTTTCTGTTGAATTCATATTGTGATACCCACTCATTGTGCATTGAAATCTACTGTATTTAATAATAATAAAAACAAATACTAAGGCAAAAGTAAAAGCTTTGTAACATATGTCAAACATTGAGATTCACACCCTTAAGCCCAATGCATGTTCACTGTGCATACTGGGAGCACATCAATCCACATATCAAAGCAGGACTTTGCAAATTTCCCTTCATTTCCTCATATTGAGACCCAAATTGAACATTCTTCTATATTTCGGTATACAAAGCAAGATAGGAAACGATTTAGTAGCTAGCCATATAGTGTGGTTGTGTTGTATTGGAGTTAGCATGAAGAAAAGGTAATTGAATAATCCACAGGTTTGTAGGCTGGCCTAAGGGAAATTTGGATTACGCTTAACAGGAAGAGACAGAAGAAAAGATGCAACTGTAAAGTAAGGGATCTCATTAATAATTCAAATCTCCAGTTGAGTAACATTTTGGTACAGATCAAACCAAGAGCCAGAGACTACTTTCAACTCTGTATTCTCTGTCGATTAAGTAAAACCGAGAAAAAGAGAATTTATTAAAATAAAACTGAAAGAATTAAAGTACAACAACCTTTATGCATTTTTGTTTCATTTATAAGATAGAATTGATTATTTGATTTACTGAAGAATTTTTTTGTGTTGGAAAGTATTGTTGATCATCTTCTCTCAGAGCTTTGTCAGCCTTGGCATTTGAGACTGATTACAATTCATTTGAGTTGGTGTCTTAAGGTAAAGTTTGAAGCCGCCATTTTTGCTGCTGCAGCAGGTGGGAGCTTATCTACTTGAGAAAGCTTTTAGTATTTTTAGGTCAAGATATTGAATTGTTATCTGGAATTTAGATTTAGATGGGGCTTCTCCACAGGACAGACCAAAGGCCCACAAACCCACCACCCCACTGGGGAGTTACCCAGTAGTCCCCAGTCCAAAAATGCTGAGTTAAACCACACCTGAACTAGAAACTGTGTCTAAGTTTGTAAAATGTTTTAAATTCAAATTTTCTGAGGAATTGAATTTTGGATTTGGCTTTAAACTGTGTTCACCTTCATCTACAGAAATAAATATTTTATTTGATTTTCATTTATTTAGCTGCGTCTGTGTCCTACCGGGGCTCAAAAGTCCTAACTCATGTTATGTTTTTGCTTTGAGTTTGTTTTTAATTTATTGGTGTAAAATTAGTAAACAGATCACTGAATCATTCCTCATTATAGCAGAAGCAGCAAGTGGCTGCAGTGTCAGCTCCACAGAGATGGGATGTCTCCTTTCATGTCCCGCAAACCCTCGGTCCTTGCTTCCCTAGTAAATACTGGGGTTTCCTGAGTTAATGATACAATTAAAAAGAGACAGAGGGAGGAGGCAGTGAGATTGAGTAAAGTTGTCAACCTTCCTCCATCTCTAACAGCACACAGGGACACTAGCAGCATGCTAATTCACGCACCAGGAACACACACCAAGCTTGAATAACAAAACGTGTTGAGGTCTGATAATCATAGCTTCTGTACACCTTTAGACTCCTGAAGGAAATCAGCTTACATAGCGTTGTTTGCAGATAGACTTTCATTTCTCACACAAAACGCTACATAACATTTAGCCATCTGCCAGCCGGTTCTCCCTGCCAGGGCATCGACTGTTGATAATTTGGGAAAGTGCACAATGTGTGAGTTAAACTACAGAGTATGGACAATCTGTTTGTTTTTTTGCTAGCAACACCAGAATCACGAGCAAAAAAAAAAAAAAAAAAAACGTTATCCAGAGCCTACTGCATCACAACACCATCAACCACTATTAAATTGCTGGTTTTTAAATTGCTTACACACCACATAGTGCTCACTATAAAGAGGACTCAGTGGGAGGCAGGCTGACCATCTGTTGCTGTATTTTGGACACTACTTAAAAGCAGTAAAGCTTCATGTTATGCACAGTATATCAATGGTTATCTCATGAATTCATTTTTTTTTGTACAATTTGGTGTTGCTTATTCATGCCTAACAGACCATGGCATGAATAACTGCATTGCAAACCACTGGGATTTGCTGTTTTTGTCAGTGATTAAAATTTGTGTCCTAAACTCAGAAAAAAAAAAAAAAAATCACATTAGACCTCTTGCTTTTAGCTTTTGCAGCAATGCCATAGGGAACACTGTATAAATACAGATCAGTGTACATTATAAATTATTTATAAATATTTGGTTAAATCTTTAATTCACAGGGGACAAAAAGCAGCCTGTTCTGAGCACAACCATGATGCCTGCACCAAGGAACAGGCATGTTTTGTAAATCAGATGACATGATTTGCTTCACTGACTTTTAATCATCGGTTTCTGTGCTCTGCATATATTTAATCTTCCTTAGACACTTCAGTGACACCTTTACAGTACACTCCCATTCATTTCACCCAACCAGTCACGGACAAGGGTACAGCTGCAAATCTTTTGAGGGAAGGGGATTGTCGTCTAGAGACTAGAGACTGATTTCTTTCTCTTTTGCTCATCCTTCTTTGCAAACTAAGTCAGGCTCTCACATATTGGAAGAAAAACTTTTGTAATTTCAAGAATTACTTCATTGTTTTTCTAGCTTAGCTTAATGTGCTGTGATCTAAACCTTTCCACTTTAACTCTGGGTTGCTTTGGGGTTTCCTGCCAAAAGGTCAACCTCCAACTCGGTCTCAAGTCTTTCACAGCATATTTATTTTCTCCCAGGATTGGCCTATATTTAGCTCCATCCATCTTTCCGTCCCTTCTGACCAGCTTATCTGTCCATCCTGAAGAAAATCACCCCCAGATTGTGACACCACCACCATTGTGTTTTATGCTGTTTTTAGGATGATGTTCAGTGTTAATTTCATGATGCATGTTTCCTGTACAGCATTGACAAGATCCCATCAGTCAAAACTGAAACCAGAAATTCACATGTATCAACTAAAGATATGTGAACCCCCCCCCCACCACTGTCTGAAGTTAAATCAGAGCAATGTTCTCTTGTTTTCATCACAATGCTATTTTTTTTTTATCTGTGTTTGTATTTTGATTATTTCCTTTGCGTGTTTACTCCAGTTTAGATAAACTTATCAGTTCATCCTTTTCTATTCATGTTGGTCCTTTTCTTTCTGTGTTTGTGTTTTAAACCTCTTACTGTCCCTCACCTGATTGATGGGTTTAATGTTCTACGTTCTTACAAGTTGATCTAACAAAATATTTGTGATGATCCAAGTTATAAATATATTGTAAGAATGTGAAATGTTTTTGTTTGTGATAAACATAAAAAAGACATTGCAATAACATGAGATTCCACTATTCAAATGTGGGAAAAGCATATTGTAATAACATAATTTGATATTGTGCAAACATGAAAAAAAAACACATAATTAGAATGATAATATTTTGAAGTTATGACAATATATAGATGTGTTTTTCTTTTGCCTTGATGGAAGCTCAACACTTTTGTGGAATACAAATGCACACCTTACACTTTTCAGTACAACAAAAAAATATATATTATGCACTGCTGTACTTAGATTGATTCCATAAAATACAATTAAAATACATTTGAGTTTGTGATTGTAAAATGACAAAATGTGAGAAATTCAAAAAGTCATTTCCCAAACTTTATCTCAATGAAAACCATGGCAGTGGGAAGGAGACCATAACAAATACACCAAATAAGTTTAGGAGGAAAAAGACGATGTCGTGTTTTTCACACAGAGCTGAGAGGAATTTAAAGAGTAGCAGAAATGCTGCGTCATTTATCGTCAAGTCTAATTTAAAGGTAATTAATAACAATTTATACAAACCACTCATGCACTGAAAAATAGAGGCCACTTATTTCTTTATTGTGACCACCACTTAACAATAGCAGTCCAGTGTCTACCATTTTATAATTCATGTTATTAAAATGTTAGTAAAAAAGTGACCTGCACATTGCCCCTACTAATGAACATGTGCAGCCATGGCAACACTGAGGGAAAAATATCACCTGATCCAGGTTAGCACCTGCATGGACTGTGAAGGAAGAAAAAAATCAAGGAGAACAACTTTGAGTCTTTTCATTTCTCTGAAATCTGAATATCTACATTGCAGAATTAATGCAGATGCCAGATTCTGAGAAATGTAATTTTATCTCGTGTCTCTCCGTAAAAAGTTCGCTGTAATCATAAAATCTTAATTAGTAGACTTTACTGCCATTAATTGATTGTCAGGAGAGTGTCGGTAATTAAGAGCAAATAGATAACCATTATTAATCGCATCACAAGTAAAGCTAAGCAGGGGAAAATGACTCTTGGCCTCTTTTGAACCAGAAATAATTGGATTAAGTCATCAGGAAGAGATCTAAGATTCTGCAGGAGGCCGTCTCTGAAAAGCATCAGCAAGACAGAACTCATGTTGCGAAAGATGCACTGCTGTGAGGAAATAGTGTTAGTTCACACTCATCTCTTTATTTTATTATTGGAAACATTGGCTGCATGTTTACCTCCATGTGAAAATCAAACTCATTTTCAAATATTCCTAATTTATACCAATACATTTTTGCATGTAACTAGTTAAATATTACATATTTACAGACCAGGCACATAAAATGTTGAATACTGTTCATGAAAGAAATGACATACTCATTTCTTGACTTTTGCATATTTAAGCAGATCATAACATTACATGTTTACACAGTTGGCAGATTGTCAGTCCACAGAGGACCATGTCTCTGTTCGTTCTTGGATCACTGTTGTCTTGGAGACCGTGAGAAGCTTTGTTCACTACAAACTGAACAGACAAGGTGTGCATTACCTTTCCCTAGATACAACAAGTAATATGACATCAAAGTCTGCATCAGCGGCCCCCAACATATTCTTTCTTACGACCTAATAAACTCACTGGCTAAAGTTTTCTAGTCGAGCGTTCATCCGATCTAATTAGCTGGAAGAGCTTAATGAACTGTACAACAGGCAAACACATAAATATTTTGCAAAGTGAGACAAACCTAAAAAAAATTATTTTAGCCAAGTTAACAAATGTTTTCCTAATTTGTTTTAAGCAAATGTTACATGTTTCAAGCCATAGTACGCTTGTAGTCTCAAAGCCGGGGTCCCCAAATACGAGGCCACAGACCGGTACCAGCCACTGTGTTAAAATGGAAAGAGTTTCATTTCTGCCATATTTGATGTTTAGAGTTTTAAAAACTGAAACCGTTCTCTGGTGAGCTTGACAAGTAGTGGGGTGGGAGAGCAGGATGTGAGCCAACTCAGAGGACGAAGCATGAGGGCCAGGCCAGAGGGACGGTGCTTCTGCGTTTGTACCACACAGCCTAACCTCACATCCAGCTTTAGTCTCTTACACAACTGGGGTACGAGACTTTTGTGGCGCACATCTGCCACCATATGATGAGTCAACCTGAGCCACACGTTGGCGAAGGAGGTGCTTGTTGACTGTGTGAAAGGTTATCTGTAACGAGCAAAACTAAGCTTGTCCTAGCATCACATCACATGATTGTCATCTTTGCAGCTGGAACGATGAAGCAGGTGAAATTCTTCTCAAGTCCGACACTGACAGATTAAAAGCAGTAGCTGGATGTAGATAGTGAGATGATGGCATAGCATCTTCTTCCCTTTGCATTCAAACACCTCATCATGTTTTATCTCTTTTTAGGTAACACTTTATTTGACGGGGGGTGAATAAGACTGACATGACACTGTCATAAACATGACATAACACCTGTCATGAACATGAATAAGCCTTCATGAATATTTATGACTGTTGTCATAAAGCGTCATTCGGTAAATTATGACACTTTTAATACAAAGTTGACATTATTCAAAATGCCGTTGTTATGACAACTTGACATTAACCAAGAAATCATTACTGATATAAATTTGTTATAAAATAATTACTGATTTCACTTTAAAAATTAGGTATCTTTATGTTATTAAAAGTAAAGTTTGAACAGTAATGATTTCTTGGTTAATGTCAAGTTGTCATAACAAAGACATTTTGAATAATGTCCATGACAGTCTTATTCACCCCCCTTCAAATAAAGTGTTACCCTCTTTTTATGCTTTAAGACTTTTCCTGTCGCTGTGAGACTTTTCCTGCTTCTGTTATCTAGATTTTGTTTTCTACTCAATAGTTTTTTTGTTCATAGATCCCTTTGGTTTGCCGCAGTCTGCTTAAATGAGGATTTAATTTAGCAGGTTGTGTAACACTGCTGCTGCAGCTCTTAGACATTATTTTAATGGACGAAGGACCTGAAACAAATAATGCCCCCAGCCTGGAACAGGGCAGCCAGAGGGATAATGTGTTTTATGTTGACCTTGATGAAGACCAGGACCTGGGAAGCACTGGACTTGTGACAAGATGGCTTTTGAGTTCTTGACCTTACAGACCTTATTTTGTCTTCCATGCACAACTTGAAAGTAGAGAAAGTTATGGTTGAATTCCCTGCTATGTGTTTGAAAGCAATGATTGAAAAATCCTAAACTAGTGCAAGAACATTGGTAACCCTCCAAGCTCTCCGTTTTATGAAGTGCAAATGTTAAGTCGCATTTTAATCCCGAGAGGTTTCCCTCTCAATTTATGTTGCAATGTTGTACCTTAAGCTCTCGGAGGAATTACAGTCCTTTCTACCAACAGGAACAGAAAAACCGACTGATATTCCAGAACAATTAATACTGCCGTAATATCACATGTGCTGCTCCCTTGAGTGAACAAACTCAATTATGCTTGGCGAGGTGTGAGCGTCTCAGCAGATTACTGGATCACCAACACATTTAAAGTTAGACAGCTGGGTTCCATCACGCGCGCATTGTTATTCTCATCACCATCCTGCAGGGCAGCGAAGGCATCGCTCACTGCAGGATCATAAACAGGAACACAGTGGGGACTGTATGCCGACGCGTCCTCAGGGGGGGACTACTTGTTGCTCAGCAAAAACTTTTTTTTTCTAATTTTGCCATCAAAATGTTGCAGAAAACCTAAAGAAAGAGTGGGTATGAAACTGGAGGATGTTATCACTGTGGGAAATTAATTTCCAATATTTATGTTTTTTTTTCTCAAAACTTCAGTTTTACAAAAAGATGGACAAAAAAAAGAGAAAAAAATCAGGGTTAAAGATAATGTGATGGAAATCACTTCTCTTCCCAGAGCAGTGATTTTGGTTTTAATTGTTGCTGTGCTTAAATGTTTTAGATCGGAAAACAAACTCGGCTGAAACGCGTTTTAAATTATGGTTTTATTTCCTGGGAGGGGTAGGACATAAAAACAACCTCCACTACATAAATCATCAATTAAGCTGCGATGAACATCGTTTTTCTGTCTAAAATGCATCAGCCAGAGTTGTGATGTGAATTGAAAGTATAACGGGAGGCAGATTTTTTTAGTTATTCTTCTCTCCTAACTCCCACTTTGGGTCTGTGTGGCACTCACTCTGTCCACGTTTAAGACCAGGCCTAAAACTTTCCTTTTTGATAAATCCTATAATTAGAGCAGCTTAGGATTTCCTGAGCTATCTATTGTCATTCTGCTATAGGCTCAGGCTGCTAGAACACACAGTTACTACTTTTCCTTTCTCTGTTTCAATCTACTGCTCTCCAGCTGTGAGTTATCTTTGGTTATTACTCCCGTTGACGTTTTTTTTTTGGCTGTGACATCTTCTTTCCACTAACCTTTTGTTCTCCCTCCATAGATTATACACCATAGATAATGGTGCTTCTGATCATAGATGAGATTTCTGTTTCGATTATTTGCGTTGTTTATTATTGTCACAAATGGTATTGCATAAACCAGTTAATTTCTTTGTGTTGATTTTTGTGCTCTTAGAAAGTATACACACAAAACAGAAAGAACTATATGAAATTATTGTAATCTTGTGTGTTTTGTTAGTTACATACTTCTCTTTCTGTGATAATTAGTAACACCCAGATCTAATTAAAAGACTGTCAGTTTTCCGAACTTCTCACTAGTTTCCTGTTTCCCATCGTCTGTAGCCTCTGGTTTAGCTCCCTTGTGCATCTGTCTTTATCGAATCTTATGTTCTTTTCACACTTGTTTCCTGGTTTTTCCTTTTTTAAAATAATGTTTGTCTGCAAAATTGACCTGGCTCTCTTCTCTGGGTGTCTATTCTAACCATTTTACAACATGAACCCTTATGGTATATGATTTTGATCTGGAGTCCATAACATATTAAAACAGCATTTCAGATTGTCCAGTTTATTGTAAGAAAACTACCCTGGGCAATAAATATTTTTATTGTAACAAAGTCAACTATGTTATATGGTTCACATACTGTGACATTACACCATATGAGAGAGACATTATCCTTGATTATCAGATGACAGTGATGAAGCATTACTCCTCTTTCTTATTGACTGACTGATCCAGGAGACTTTAGCAATAGCCCTTACTCTTATAAATATGCAAATGATCTGTGATGGGAGTTTGTAGCCTTTTCCACCCTGTTGCACAGCAGCTATGTTTTCTTGCTATATTTTGCTTGGGAGATGAAAAGGTTATGGAGATCATGTCTTAATAAATCTGTGTTTTGAGAGAAAAACGTACATCATCTATCTTGTTCCACCTTCTTCATTTAGTTGTAGATATTTTGAAGATCACCCACTGGTTGGTTAAGGAGGACAGCTTATAAAACTTAATGGATTTAAAGGAGAACAGCTGAAGGTCATCAGCCTAAAAAATGGTGAGGAACATTTAAACTGAGGTCTTTCCCTTATTAATGCCCCCTCTTCATAACATGTCATCACATTTTCACACAGTGAAACTCCTCCTCTTCCTGTTGAAGTTAAAATTTATGTTAATTCAGTGTAGGATTAATAGTCCTTACTCGGGCCTCCTCTAATTAGTTCACTGCATCTGGATATCCAACACCTACTCCTTTTTAAAGCCCTTTGTGCTTAGTCTGACTGAAACACATCAGTGATTGTAGAAATAGCTGAGTATTTCTCCCACAATGAAGCCTTTAACACTGATGAGTGTTGTCCTGAGCGTTAGCTTTTAGCAGTTGGGTAAGAGGCATTCACTGATCTAAGGACAGATTTTATTTTTAATTTCCTACCAGCCAGGCCAGTTGTTAATAAACCACAAGTGCATAACTTTGTGTGTTTCTAGTCTTTATGTAATGACTTTTAGAAAACATTCAGGAAAGAAACTTGGAATGAGATTTGAATGTGTTCATGTTATTGTGTCTTTGTCCACAAATGCAGATTTCCACTTCTGTAACTGTGTGTGAAGTCACTCCAGCACAAAGAGACTTCATGACTGCATGTAGCTGTTTACCCAAGAGTCACATTAATTAGGCAGATTAACAAACTAATAAACAGAGCTTCATCATGACCCGCTTTGTTATCGCTCAGAAGCTAACAAGGCAAAGAGGATTAAATGACTGAGCAATGACAAGAGATAACTAGTGTTCAGTCTACGCCGAACAATATTTTATTGTTTTGGTATTAAACTAAACTAGATAGTGTGCATTTCCTATGAAGATGCAAGTGTGAATGCTCAATGCTTTTGGTGAAAATGGCAAAAGCGTTTGAAGCCAACTGCTGAAGACTTGCAGAAAGGTAAGAAATAGTCCATGCAGTGTGAAAAACCCAGGGAACAGCCAAAATGAGCAAAAAAGCTAAAACTAGCTAAAATACTAGCATGCGGGGTACAGTATATTCCATGTAAAAAAAAAAAAAAAAAAAAAAAAAAAAAACTCATGTAAAACTTAAAATTTATTTTATTCATTCTGATAAAAACGGTGGGTGAATGAAATCCATACCTTTAATGGTTCCTGAAATATCAACATTTGTTTGGAGGCATCATTTAGTATGATGACTAGCATGCTACATGCAGTACGAAAAAAAATCAACGTCAAAAGCTAAAATTATTCCCAGGTGTTAAACAGCATAAAAGCTGTTAAACTGCCCAACTTTAAAATGGCCACTGCCTTGTTTCCTCCATGACAGCCCTGAAACTGTCATGGAGGAACTGCCTATTCATTGCTATGAATAGGCAGGACCTAACACATCCACTGTGAAACACAACGGACATTTTATATTGTATATATAATAAAAAAAACATGAAGGTTATGAATACCAAGATATAGCCAGCATTAGGAAAGCAAGCTGAATAGTATAAAAGTTGAATGGTGAACATAGCACAAAAAACAGCAACCAGAAAAGTGGAACTCGATAGTATGGATGCTGTAGGCATTCACACTAATAAAATGTTCTGAAGGCTGTATTGTAGTTCTTAGCTTCACCACTAGGTGGCGCGACCGTTTTGTGAGTAATATATTTGTTCAAAATGCTGTTCAAGAAGCAGTGCAGATCAGCAGACGTTGTGTTCGTAGGAAGTTTTGTGGTTTTATGAGTGTGCGTATATAAGACTGGTAAGTTACAGTCTATGTAAGTAGGATAATATGTATATTTTATTATCTTGGACATTTTCTGTTTGCTCAATTTTTCCAGAGTAAGCGATGGCTAAGCTATAGCTAAGCTAAAACAAACATTAATGTAAGTGTATCATGTAGCTAGTTTACTGATTTCCCTTCTTTTACTTCACATGTCAGTGGATTTCTTCAAAAGCCTACTTTTATATTATCTCCTATCTTTTTTACTCAGTTCAGGTGTGGTATACATGGACAGATTGTAAGAAAAAAGTTAGAAACACCTTTACTTTTTCTGTATATTCTGCAGTATACATTTTTTCATTGTCACTATTTGCAACTAGCGACAACATGCATGCAGGACAGCTTCATGCATCCATCCATCCTGATGGATAATGTCTCGCTTCATCTGTCCTACATTCAAATAAACAGATTACCACTGTCTGTTAGCTGATCATTAAACAGACCATCAGCAGGACAGTTAAAACAAAAAAGCTGCAGAACTCTTGTCCTTGAGGACTAGACATCAGTACTCCCGGTGTAGAGTATGTTGAATATTTTAGCTTTTCACGTAGCAAAAATATTCTACATGAAGGAAGATGAACAAAAAATTACATATACAATCCAAGTAAATTGACTTGGTGACAGTTTGGCAGAGGAAAGATTTGACAGTACCAGACTTGGTGAGAATAGCCTTCTGCCTCAATCAGTTAGCGGGGATAGAACAGTGAGAGACAAAACGAAATGTTCTGAAAGAAACACCACAAACAAACAAACGAATAATCACTGTGTGTTTGCTGTTGGCCAATAACTGTGGATCAGAGAATATTTTTTCCGTGGCCAGATACCTGCAGGGAAAGAGAAGTAAAACTGTGGATAGGAAAAACAAAGTAGTGGCTTGCTATAATGGCTCACAAATGCATAAAGAGAAAGGGGCACTGGAGGGTAAAAGGAAGTTGCTCGGTGCATCATTGGATGTGCCCCAGAAGCTACATCACAGCAGTGAAATAGAAAATGCATCAGGGTAAGCGGAGCCAGCTCGTAGCAAAAGGAGAAGTTTCATAAAGTAAAGTTTTTAACTCGATATTACAGGTGGAGATGGTGCTCACTTACTGAACCTAAACTGGGAGACGTTTCCACAACAGACTAACCTGATGGCTGAAGGCTCTGATTTCTGTTGCTTTGATATTTGAAGAGACCTACGATGTGCTGGTAGAGAGAGACTGAAAATAAAACAAGCAAACATTTGACTGCAGCCTCCTACATATAAAACCTTTTTGCTCTGAGCTCTTTGAAAACTGAAACGGAACAACAGCTCATATTTTGTTTTCCAACTTTAGTTAGTATAAAAAACTATTTATCCCCGAATGCTGTGCATTAATCCATCTTCAGTTTTATAGGAGGCAGAGGAGTGTCTCAGTTGACATGGTTAACAAACCTGGGACTGATTGTCCAAAATGTCCTCTTTGGAAGAGAATATGCAAGTTCAGGGCTGAACTTGCATCTTCAAAGTAATCCTGGATCCAAAGTAGCTACCCT
Source organism: Poecilia mexicana (assembly GCF_051168715.1). Classification (NCBI taxonomy): domain Eukaryota; kingdom Metazoa; phylum Chordata; class Actinopteri; order Cyprinodontiformes; family Poeciliidae; genus Poecilia; species Poecilia mexicana. The sequence continues at coordinate 5,699,776 of NW_028263370.1, read as the reverse complement.
CAGTCTAGGTAGCTGGTGAATGTATTTGTTGTCTCTCTGAATAATTTGTCCCTTTTTTTGCTGATTTCTCTGTAAGTCAAAGGCTTCTGGATTTTGACTTGTATTGTCTAAAAAAAGCTCCCAATCATCAACTTTTATTGTAGTCCAGCAGCTTTTACTGCACATTTCCACCGTAATGTAGCTCAATAATAACAGAGTTGGTAAAATGGCTCCTCCATTCCAAGAATGTGAAAACTGTCCATGGCCCTGTTGTAACCTGGGTTTGCAAACATCCATAAATGTTGACAGTAACAGTCTCACAGTCTTGGGTAGTGTTCATTTTATTTGATTCAGGTTTTCTTACTTATTTGAACTGCTCTTTTCTAAAAGGCTGAAAGTGGCACCAAGAGTTCAAAGTAAAACAAGAAGAAAATGAAAGAAAAGCAAAAAAAATAAAGCAGTCAATAAAACCTGTAAACGCTCCATAAAAAACAGCATTTCCCCTGCATTTCCAGCAAAAAAAGACTAAGTTTTCTCCTAGCTTAACGCTTTGTATTTTAGTACCGGCTAAGATAAATTGAAAATAACCTCAACATACTGACATGAAAAACCGACAGTCAAAAAAAAAGGAAAAACTTACTCATGTCAGTACTTACATGAGGAATGACCACAGCAAAAAAAAAAAAAAAAACGTTGTGAATTTCAGTATGGGTACTAATGGTGCAAGAATAACATGTCCTATTAAAGGTCATTTAATGGGAAACACTGGGGATAAACACTTGAAAATATCAGCAAATACTTTACTCCATAAAACGATTAAAATTCTGTTGGAATAGACTAAACTTACTAATAAAAAGCCAAATGTTCCTAAAAAGACTAAATCCAAGTAAAACTGCTAAAGCTGGTTTTCTTCATGTGCAAACTTAAAAAAATAGATCTTAAGTTTGCTTTTTAAATCAGCCTTTGGTTCTTTTAGAAGGTTGCTGTACATGCTCCAGAAAAAGAGAAACTCATCTCTTCATAGTTTTAATTCCCAAAATAAATGTAAAGATTTAGTACGACGAAACAATAAGAGATCTTCGGTATCAAATCTGCGCACAGGAAGCCAGTAAAGAGGCTTCATAGTTGGTGTGGTGCAAGTTGTCTTGGCATTGTCATTAGAAACTTTGTGTTAACCGAGTTTCCAAAAAGTTGAACTTGAGATTCACTCAGATTAACAGGCTGTTCCTCAGCAGGGGGTCTGGGCTCATGTGTAGGAGTTGAGAAGCTCTGATGTTCCTGTGGGATCAGAGTAAAGCAGCTGCTCCTCCGCATGAAGGGGATCCAGTTTAAGTGGTCAGAGCATCTGCTGAGGATGGCTTGCAGGAGGCCTCAGGGCTGAACTTGGTGGAAAACTTATTTCTCACGACTAGCTCAGAAACAACAGAGTTGAGTTTCCTTAACAACCGGGTAAGCTCACCTGCAGGGATGATAGAAAAGCCTGACAATCCTGAAGGATTTTGAGATGTTTCTCCTTCCAGTCAGTCGGTGTGAATGCCTTACAGGAAACTCTGGGGCGTATCAAGAACATTTTGAACAAGTGTCATGAATAACACTGATACTCCTTTAAGTAGGGTTTGCACTTTTTTGTCTCCAAACTAAATGTGTTTGAAAGAGAAGAAATGCTGAGGCAGTAATATTTTATAGACTTTTAACAGGGGGAAAATTGTGTTGGCTGCATGCCTGGGTCATAGGATTTCTAGAAATGTAGCTCTTGCAAGACCAATAACCAATAAGTCTAATCCATGAAAGCCCCACCTTATAAAACTGGACTTAATGGATCTGTTACTAATAGATATTACAATAAACCTCCAGAGTTCTTATGGAGTCATGACACGACTTTCTTAGCATTAAGAGCTAAACCAAACGATTAGTAGGAGGTCATGTCGCTTTGCCAGGTCAGTGTTGTTTACGTATGTTTGGCCTTTTGTGGTCTCTGACGACGTCGAATCGTCAACAGCAGCAAACTCAAATGTCGATACAAGGCAGGATAGGCCCATGCGTTCACGTTGGTAACGCCAACATTTGACCCTACCATCTGAGAGTTGCTACTGAAATTGAGGCAACCCAGCATTTGGCTCACTCCTGCTGCTAAATCAGCCTTTGGTTCTGATTTAGACCAGGCAACAATGTTCCAATCCAGGCAACAATGTTCCAATCCAAATATCTGTCATATTTGTCATATTTGGTTTTTAAATCATTCTCTGCAAGCCCAGGAAGCTGTTGTGCACAAATATATCAATAGATTGACTTTCTGAAAACCTCAATCAGCCTGGCCTGTAACGCTGGGATTACAGTCACTTAAATCCCCTTTATTCCCAATTCTGTTGCTCGCGTTTGAACTTCATATTCATTACTGCTAGATGCCTATAAGCACAAAGTTTCTGCCAGCCGAAGCTAATTCACTATGTGTTATCAACCAATTGACCAAGTATAGCTAATATGGTGATATAGAGATGTTAAGGCTGAAAACCAAAGTCATTTTATGATAGAATTACTCTTTGCTTTGTGCAGTATTGAATCATTTACCGACGATTGCATTTAAGTGAGTTGTTTTAGAATAAAGAGCAGCAAAAGATTGCACAGTCCATATGGGATAAAACAATCAGATTTCACAATCTAACTGCAGCATCCCACCCACAGACATGCAATCAAAATAACACACAGACACAATTTGAATTGAACTACACAATGGCCCGAAAAGCACTGATTCATCTTGGAGCAACATTATAAAAGGTTTTTTGAGAATGTTCGTCAGATCAAAACTAATAAGCTGTGACTAAGAACAAAGCCACAAGGTGTGTTTACGTCAGGCTGTGGAGTGTTGGGAGGGTCTGTGCTCTCCTACTCACTGACGCAAGTGGAGCCAAAGCTGCTTCAGAGAATGGATAGCCTCTGTCAGACAGAGGAGAATGGATAGATTGATGCTGCTGGAGAGCTTAAACCAGGTGAAAGACAGGAGCTAAGAGAGTGAGATGAGTGTGAGACTGATCATAGACGGTGGGATGCAGTCCCTTTCTCCTCTACTCATGCCTGCTGGAATGCTAAGATGGGAACAGAAAACCTTTTAAAAAAAAGTGAACAGAGATTGATTAAATAATTGATTTTTGCCCTGCCACTGGCTCCTGTCTACATGTATACCTGTTGACCTTTTTAAATAAAACAGATCCTTCTCTGCATTATCTACCAAATTAAGGTTAATACTTTCAGTTTTGCTACAACTGAGAGAGTTAAGTATACTTACAAAAGGTACTTTTCCATTTAAAAGGTACTTGATGTTAGCATGAAACTAATGTAAGAAAAGTCAAGTTTGCCATATAGGAAAAAGAAAGTCGGATATTTTGTTGTCTTTTATTCTGTATTGTTCGTGGCGAAGGTGCCTTTTTTTAAAAAACGGTATCATGTTGTAATCCCACTGGGTTGCAGATCTGGTTGTTGGCAGCTTGAACTGACTCACAGACTGATGAGAGGCTTTCCTGCATAGATTTTCTCTGCATTCCAGTCAGTCTGAATGTTGTGGGGTTTTTTTATCCTCAAGCCTTTTATGTTAACATTTGGGTTGAGCTGTTCTTGGATCTGAAATAAGGGGCAGTCTGTTGGAAATGCCAGAGCGGTGTATTGATCGCAGTCCATCACTGTCCACCAATTAACAAAAATGAGCAGAAGAAAGTGGATTTATGGAGCTGACCTTGGACTGATTCCAACTCTTTCTTCTTTTTAAAGGAACCAGTGGACACAATACCTTTGTCAAACAGGCTAAACATTACACTCAAACTAAAATAAGAGTGTAATGTTAACTTCTTACCAATCAACCTTGACTCATCATACACGACTGTGATACATCTTTGTCTAATAATCTCCCAATAACCAGGAAAGGAAATGCAGGGGCTCTGGTCACACTGTGATTAAAAGAGGATGATTTATGACTGAACTAGAGTCAAAAGGAGACCAAAGAAGAAGCAGAGCAGTAAAGTGAAGATGACCTTTTGCATAAATGCATAAAACTTCTTACTTACTGGTGTAAGTAAGTAAGAAGAAAGAAAGTAAGAAATAGCAAAACCTTAAAGAACCTTGTTCTTTAAGGTTTTGCTATTAGCAAAACCTTAAAGAGTTTGTATTCAGGCCTTCTCATGCATGCATGAAAAGTTTTACATGGTGTATTGAATGTCAGAAAATTAATGCAGTAAAAGATTGAAGAGCGCAGCTCAGATTTGATCTAAATCAGTACGGCGGGTGACCTGCCTTTGAACGCACCTCAAAAAAACGATAAACGCTTAAAAAGTTCCCGAAAGAGAACTCTGGCCGCGTCTCCGTTGACAATGCTGGCTGCGTGTGACAAAGAAAATTTTACATGAACAAACAACTGAGAAAATTGTATTCAACTCTTAGCAGCTTTGTCCATCTTTCTATACAATCAGAGCATCAACAGGCGTATAAGTTTGAAAACTAATGAGCAAACTGTCAGACACATAATTGGTTCTGTCATGTTAGCCTTGACGCAGAGACAAACTCGTTTTGAAAAGAGATGACACGAACTTCAAGACACGCTGTTGATGTGCACAAATAAATGGTTGATTGAAAACCAGAGAAAAATACACTACTAAATGAAAGACAAACATACAGCTCCAACGCTAGGACATAATGACTAACAGTTGGGTTTTACAGCAAAGTTAAACTTGGGGGAAAAACAAACAAACTGGATTTAGGAGAGAGACGGAACATTATAGGACCTGAACATGTGACATTTTAGGGTCTATATATAAAGAGTCTCCTTCCAGACATAAAGTATGAAATAAAGGCTCTGCTATTACAAACCATACATCAAAGAACTTGTCAAGTTTAGCAAGCCATTTATCTAATGAGTGTCAAGAACTCCGTTCAAAGTTCAGAGTTCGTTGTACAATGAGCCATGAAAAACATTGACATCCTAGTTGAAAACTAATATTTTGATGAGTCCTATTTCTATTAGAAAAGGTTAACATTTTGGAGATGTTCAAATACTTTTGCAAATATCAAGTATAGTAGGCTACTACATAATTCTTCCTGATCCTCTGTGCCTCATCAAAACGTTTTATAACACTGCAAATAGAGTAAGAATGAATCGTCTTTCTTTTTATTGCACCATATTACCAAACATACAGGATTCTATATGGTTCCATAAAAGCAACGGACCTTCACATTTTCCATCCAATTATCTGAACATGCATTCTGCAGATGTACAACAGTTTTAACAGCACATTATGTCATACCAAGCAGAGCATTCGAAGATGGACATTTACTGTCTAATTAAAAAGAATTATTCTACTCCTTCATTCAACCTCTGTCCTTCTGACAAGCAGAGGTTTTACAAACCTGTTGAACTGTTTCAGTTGCTTTTCCATTTGCCACGAGGTTGGAGAACCGCTCTCAATCACAAAGGCTTCCCAACCTTACCTAATTCTGGAACATGCTGTCACCACAAACCCTTGGATTCATTAAATGAGTAAGTGTGAATTTACCTGGAAGATGGAAGGATTCTTGCGGATTCAAACAAGGTAGTATGTAACTAACCATACTCTCCATGCCTGCCTATTGCTTATCTATTGATCCCCTCAAAGCTTGCTAGTGTAGCCTTCAAGGCCCGGAAGAATAGATTTTCCTATCAATGTTGCAGGTTTTGCTGTGTCAGCAGGACAGTGTCTAATGGAATGATTTATAGAGATGGCTTCAGACTTTTTGAACCTTTTCTATCAATTTGCCTAGTTATTAACTTATTGACTTTTGTGGTAATATTTTATCATTTCAGTGCCAAATACCAGATATTTGTCCCTTCATCACACTGACGTTTAAAGCAGTTATGAACCACATCTTTTCTCAAACAGAAAATGACTGAGTGTGGTTTCTGATCGCACAGAGGTTTGTGGATGTGCAGAGTGAATTTATGACCAAAAGACTTGCACTTGGATTGATCAAATAAGGAATGGGTCCCAGCACAATGTTAAGACGGTTGAGCCCATAAGCTAAAGGAGACCAGATATAGAAAGTGTGTATGTAGAAAAAAAACTCAGTCTAAAGTAAGATCTATACATTGGGAAATGGTAAATATGCTACTGTATGTGCTGAAAAGGACATCTTGGCCCAGTTGCAGAAATTTCTCTGGCTCTTTTGACACACCCTCTTTTATAATGCTCTTATAATTCGGTTCTTCTGGTCAAAAAGAATAATAGGTAAATAGAGCTTCCTTGTACCACTGCTTAAAATTTCTCTAGATTATTAGGTACACGAATGGAAAAGCAAATAACCTGAAATGAAAACAAACAAAAAAAACAACCCAGCTCCCCTTAATTGCCATGAGGACACCGGCATCCTCATGGACCCGCTGATGGTTAAGAACCCACGTGCCATCAAGCACTCATGCATGCTCTGATTGGAGCAGACGGGGTAAGCAGAGACTTATTGCAATTAACTGCGCTTTTAAATTTTAAAGAGAAAACTCTTCCATTTGTGCTTCCAGTTCCCCGAGCAATGAGTTAACTGGTCAGAAATACACACAGACAGGTACAAGTTGCTTCCAACCACACCAACAGGTGAGGGTGCCCCTTTCATCTCCTCAGCAGTCACATGAGGATGCAGCCAGGGAGGCGGAACCAGAGCAAGGCTGCACTTCCAGATGGCCGGTGAGAACCAGCTGTGTCAGATTCTGCAGCATCTCTTTAACCTTTTATTAACCCAGGCTAATATTCCAGTGGTGTGGAAGACATCTTGCCTTGTTTCGGCACAAATAAAGCTAATCTGTCTGAAGACCTGCTACCCTGACATCACACGACACGCTTTAAAGCAGAGCGCTGAAGGAGATCCTTCCTGCCCACAGGAATAACAGCATCCATTGACTCCTTGAGGAATGTAAACAGGATTGATTAAGTATTTTTAAACCAAATTCAACTGAAGGATATTGTATATTCAGCGTCCTTCTTCTTAAATGCCAGACATTAATAATGAAACTTCATTGACTAGTAATATATATTTTATTGATCTAACAGAAATGCCGCATTGGTTCATTTCCAATACTTGTTAAATTGATCTGTACCACCAAATATATTGGTGCACATATTTTGACATCATGATTCTCAACATTAAATGTAAATGTTTTATGAACAATTCCACAAGGACACTTTAACATTGGCCATTTCACTGCCTGAGGTCATCATTTAAACAAATTAAAGGATTAAGCACATATTGAAAAAAAAATCTTGTTGATTCATAACAAACTGTAAAATCACCTTGCTTTGATGAGCATGATCACTGATGAAGGGTCAAAATTTCACCTCGTTTTTCCTTAGAAACAATAAATATGGCCACCTACTTTTTGCCACGGTAGCCAAAACTATGAAATAACTATACAGAAGCCCTGAGTGGGTGGAAAAAAAAGACAACATGCAACATTTTTTGTTTGTGTGAACAGAACAGATACAATCTGTGATTCCTGCGTAGCTGTAGACACTCTACAGGGAAATGTTAAACAGTGCAGATCCAGGATGTTTCCTTCCTCTTTTCAGCCTTTATGTCCTAAATAGCTCTATGCAGACTTGCATAAAAGAATATTCTGACAGCTTTTGGGAGGATGGATATTCTCTTTCCGATGCATGGCACAATCGTATCTGAGCCAGGAGAGCCAGTCAACAATCAGCTTAGATAAGACAAATAAAGGGAGACGCCGCTCAGGTGGTTCTGTCAGGAGCTTAAAAATAAACCTCCAAGCAACTCCAGAATTGTGGGACTTTATTGAATTTTGTTGTCACTGCGAGGCTGACAGGCAATCTGACTGCCGCAAATCACTACACCCACACATAGTCCCAGTCTCTAACACCCTGTAATAACCACAGCACTTTTCATTTCTGTGCGTGCTACCTGATATGATTTTACTTACTTTTTTTTCTACAAAAGATATTGTTGGAATAAGCTAATTGCTTGTGAAGAAACTTAATTGTTGCCAAAAAACAAAAAACAAAACAAAAAACAAACAAGTAGCTTAAGTAGTTTCTAAACACTTCTATGAAAGATTTCAGTAAACATTTATTCATATGAAGTTAAGTGGCGTATGTGACAAACATTTTTTTTTTTTTGTCACTGTGGCCAAACTGGAGTGGAGTCACAGCTGTGATGAGCCACATACTTTACTCTCGGCAGAGATTATGTCACTGGATTCCTTAAAAATAAACCTGTTTCTATTTTTAAAAATCATGGCATTCTTTCCAATATTGCCACTGAATCATCACCAAGTAAGTGTCACAAATAACAATAGCACCAGATTTGCTTCTCTTTTTTTTTTCTTTTTTTTTTTTACTGTTGTTGAAATGAAAAGCTTAATCTAAAGCTTTAACCTGCCAGTTAGGTCTCAGTTAGCACCTAAAATATTTTTGTTTAGTTTAATTCAAAGTCTTTCAACTAAATTATAATGTAATCTCTGTAGAATTGTAGTCAGTTGTACTACTTGTAGTTGTAACCCAGTGTTAGCTGACTATGACTTCATTTCAATCATCTACATTTTTTTCTGAATTTACAAAAACGATAATAAAGTAATGCTTTTTACTCCACTTCACATTTATTTAGTTAGGCGACTCACTATCAAAACCTTCAAAAATCCTCCATTTACATTATACTCAAAATACACAAAACATTTTGAATTAATTCTTAATTATTTAGATCAGAATATTAGTCAGTTGGGCTTAAGGGAAAAAAAATGGTTTATTACAGTGTCTTGCAGGTACCTGTTAAATTTTTATACATTTTGTCATACTACAACCCAAAACATTTGCGTATTTTCTGTCAGGAGCTGCATAAATGTACACTTCAGGTTGGAGAATCTGTTTGCAGACGGCTGTTAGCTGTGCCCCGCACAAAGATGCCCTTTTTAAAGAGTTTCACGCAAATGCGGCAGTAAATGGTCTCCTTTTGTAGTTTCACACAGTCCATGTAGGGTACACATCAAATGTGGAAAAAGGTGCTGTGGTCAGATAAGACTAAGACTGAACTTTATGCCCAACATTCAAAATACTGCTGTGGCAAGAATTGATGGGAGAAAAGAAGGATTAAAACTAAAAGGCAGCCCTGTAAATAAAATCTGTTAGTTGCTACACAAGACTTGAAACTGGGGCAGAGTTTCACCTTCCAGCAGGAGAATAACCCAACATGGAGAACTGCAGTAAGATGATTTAGATCAATGTGTTTTCATGTGTTAGAAAGACCCAAAGTCCAGACTTAAACCCAATTTACCTCTCGGTGTATCAGAAAGTTACAATATGCAACAGTAACAATAATTTTAACAGAAGCTGAACCTCGCTTTACCCATGCTGAAGGTATCTGAAGCAGCCAAACTACATTTTATTACTTTTTCTGCAGAATAGTTTGATTCAAGCTCAGAAGACAGTTTCTATCAAAAATTAAATTTCCAATTTAAATGTAGTTCAGCAGTTAAAACAAATAGAGCCAATGTGATAAAAAATAATTTAGCACATGCCCTCAGAGGAAAGCTGCAGTAAATGTCTTTATTTGATAATTTCACATGTGCTCAAAGCAGATAAACATTTGTTCCTTTAGAAAAAAGACAGGTTAGGTGTAACATGGAAATACGTCAGAGCATTGTTCATTAAACAAACATTTTCATCATATCAACGTGTGAATATGAGGCACCACACAGGAACAGTAAAGTACATTTTCAGTTATTTACACAAGAAAATAACATTAGCCCTTCTGGCTAGATAGATGAATATTTTAGCTGATTAAATCTTGTTCATGTATTTGTGTACATGATATAAGTTTGTACATGATTTTATTTTTATTTTTTTTATTTTTATATGAGCAGCGATTGTTAGAGATGAACGTTACAGAGTTTGACTTTAAGGAGAGAGTGTCTGTGAGAGGAGCGGAAAGACACTCGATCACACACACACACATACACACACACACGCGCGCGCAAACAACCACAAAGAGTGGTTGTGGAGGTAAGATGTAGTTCACTTTATCTTAACATACATCCGTATGTTGCAAACTTTATCTTCCTGTTCTCTTTTAAAACACGCAATAATGCCTCAGTGAGTGTCCATCTACCTCTACAGTAACTCCACATTCAAGCCATTCTCAAAGAGAAGAGAGAAGGTGCAAAGGCATGAAGGGAAAAAATAAGCATTGCCAGGTTCACCATGTGCTATGTCCTGGTGGCTAGGTTCATCTCACACATGGTGATAAACACAGAAGCTAACTTTTGTTCTTCGGTTCAAGTCCTTTTTTTTTTTTTTGGTGAAACAGTTTTGCTACTTATACAGTAAGCAAGGAGCCCCTTTGTCCCAATGGTCTTCATGTTGAGAGCGTGATGAAGAAAAAAAACGAAAAAAAAACCGAGTAAACAGACAGAGAAAAAGATACCAATGTCACAACCAACAGTCTCAGAAAGATTGTCAAGGCCTTCGCTTTATGCTCATTTATAGTGTTGTGAGTTTATAAACTGAGCTCCTCTGTTAACTCCTCGTCTGCTCTCAAGTTCATCCAAAGGCAGCCACTGTGGCAGGCATGCATCACAGAGCCTGGAAAGAGTCTGTTTATTTCAATGCAAGAGAGACAAAACCATTGGAGGAAAGCAGCTCGAGCTTAAATCAGATCAGTCTGAGAGGCATAAGATGCCAGACTCAGCTGTTTATTCCCTTTCTGCTGATGTCCCATCGTTCCGAGTCAGATCCTCGAAAGCGAGTGCGTGTAAGCACCTCGGGCTTCATCAGTCAAACGACAGTGGGACATTTGACTTTACGTCCCCTTAATAAAGCCCCCAGTCATCCAGGACTTCCTCAAAAAGAGCGTTTCCATGAGTTACAGAGAATCTTCTGGAAGGCTCTGCGAAAGTCCTGATTGAAGATGGTATAGATAACCGGGTTGAGGGAGCTGTTACAGTAGCCGATCCAGAAGAAGAATTTAAACAGCACGTCTGGGACCTTGCACGGGTCGCGGCAGATTCCATACAGGCTGTAGGAGAAGAAGAAAGGGAACCAGCACACGACAAAAACGCCCATGACCACAGCGAGAACAAACGTGAAGCGCTTCTCCCGGGCGGCAGAGATTTTCTTTCGGTTGACGGTGCTCCGACGTTTCCGTCGGGAGGAGAACAGCTCCAAGGACTTTGAGCTGGAACGCGACTTCCTGCTGGAGTACTTGGAGGCAGAGCTGCTCTTCCTGCTGGACTTTCTGTCTTTTCTGTTGTTCTGGCTTTGTTTGGAAGAACCAATGCACTTTTTTGGTTTCTCATCCGATGAGCTGCTATCGTCAAACTCGTCTTCATGGTTATTTAATGGATGTTTTGGCTCGTTTGACTGAGAGGATCCGACGGTTTGCTCTTGGCAGTGTCCGTTCTCACGTTCTCGCTCCTTCGTGCTCCCTCCTTGGGTGGACTTGATGGACCCTCCCATGCCTGGCTCGGCTTGGTCCATCCCATTTTCCAGAGGGGAGTCCACACTCCTCTTCTTCTCCGACATTGTCCTGGTCCTGGTTTTTGCCACTTGATAGATTCGAATGTAGACCAAGATCATTATAACACACGGGGCAAAGAAGGATCCAATGCTAGAGTAGAGAATGTACCAGGTCACGTCGTTGAGCTGACACATAGGTTTCCTTTCGTTGCTGCTCCTGTCCATCGAAATCAGCGGCGGGAAGGAGATTACAGCTGAGATCAACCACACCACTATGATCATACCTTTAACTCGTTTAGGCGTTCTCTTTAAGTTGTACTCGACAGCCTGTGTCACCGACCAGTATCTGTCCAGACTGATGGCACAGAGGTGAACAATGGAAGAGGTGCAAAACAAAACGTCCAGAGCCAGGTAGATGTCACACCAAATTTTGCCAAAAAACCAATAGCCCATAAGTTCATTTGCCAGAGAGAAGGGCATGACCAGAGTGGCTACCAGTATGTCTGCGCTGGCCAAGGAGACCAAGAAGAGGTTCTGGGGTGGCTTGAGAGCTCTGCTGGTTAGAACTGCAATGACAACCAGGACATTACCGACTATTGTAAACAAAATGAGAAAGCTGACCAGTCCAGCCAGACCCCAGATTGCGAGCTGGGTGTACGGCTGTTCAGATGTGGAATTAGAGGAGATATTTCCCACCTCTGTCTCATTTTCTAGGGTGGAAGAATTCAAGTAATCCATCCTTTGCTCAGTGTGCGACTTTAAAAAAAGTAAATGTTCGAGAGAAAACCTTATTGAGACTTGAGCGCATATTTCCATGCATAATAAATCTACCTACATCACATTTTATTCTCTTCTCCCCTCCTGGAATCGTCCCCATACTGCGCGTAAGTCTCCCGTGGAAAAGAAAAAGACAGGAAAATAGTCCAAGATGCGAGTCTTTTTTTAAAAATCCTTTCGCCAAAACGTGCGTGCAGCTCAGCAGCCAAATTTCCATGGATATAAAGCGGCAGGCTCCTCACAGCGTCCTCTCCCATCCCGACTGCGCCCGCATCTCTCCACCTCCGCCTCCCCGCTGCGTCCTGAGAGAGGTTTGTAACGACCACGTGTCCTTTGCGAAAGGAAAAAAAAATATAGGAAGAAAAGAAAAAGAAGGATCAAACAGAGACCTGCTCCACCCTTAAGGATGGAAAGACAGGGAGTGAATGACGGGGCGAACGGTAGAAACTTTTACAGGATGCACAACCAATTAAAACACCAAATGCGTATGGAGCGTCTGCACCCTTTGACAGCGGATCAGAAAAATATTCCTTCCCCTATTTCACCGTCTCTCTTTTCAATATAGACCTTAAAACTTATTTTGCAGAGAGAGAGTGAGAGAGAGAGAGAGAGAGTGAGAGAGAGAGAGAGAGAGAGAGAGAGAGCAGAGGCATGCACGCAGGGGCACAGATTGCTGCCAAAACGCAAACTGGCAGGCGTGAAGTCCCTCACCAAGGACAACGCGCACTGCTCCGTCCTCTTATCGCTCACACTGGAGGTCAGTATTGTTACAGTCAGCTCCACAGGGACACTTTATGGGAAACACACGCAGCTTTCGCGCCATCTTAACGATATCATACTATGGCTCCCGAATCTGCTGCGTATAGTTGTTTACTTCTGATCGCAGAGATGAACATACTAAACCCACATATTGCTAGTCCGTTTTTTTGATTCCGATTTTGAGACGTAGTTGATATTATAGGATTCTGCTGCTGTATTCTCTAATTAGGGGTTAAGGCTATTGCCCATATTTAAGGTAGAAATCACATTCTTTTCCTCAATGAAATCGCCAAAATTGTCTTTTTTTTATTATTTATTTTTGTTTTGTTTTTTAGATATAAAAACACGAGTTTCACAATTTCACTGCACATGTTCCTGAAGAGGCTAGCCTTTCATTATGGGGCCTGCAGGAGAAGACAGGGTGAGAAGGAAATTAAAAAAGTCATAGAGCAAATGGTGATGGATAAGGGCATCAGTACATTTACGTAATAATACTTGCATTCTTATGTGATTTATAATCTCACCACTTAAAAGACATTAGTTGTTCTCCGGTGGGCTCAATCGCAGAGATCAGATGTGAGCTGATCTGTCTGGACCGAGGCGTTTATCTCGCCTTTCTTCCTTGAGGATTGCATTTCCCTCGAGTACTCAAATGTGGATGTACACTTTCCACCCTCTAAGCATTCAGAGCACTCTCTGCCCCTTTCTGTTCGACTCTCTCTGCTTCCCTGAAAAAGCACATAATTGGAAGCTTTTCAAAAGCTTGATGTTACAGCTCTCCAGCAAGGTTGCTCAAATTAAATCCAACCTCACAAAAGGTCCAAAGTTTTTTTTTTTCTTTTCTTTTCTTTTTTTTTTTTGGTCTGGCCCTCTCCATCTGCGCTCTGCTGCTGCTGTTGCTGTTAACCCTGGAACCTCTGGGTGGTGTCGCCCTGATTGATTAAGGCAGTCTTGTCTCTGGTGGACATTCTCAGTATATGTGAGACCGGCATGAGCTTATTGACCACACCCCCCTCCCCCAGCTAAATACCTGCCATTAATCACAGAGTGCTCAGCCATGCCGAATTAAAGAGCAGCCACGGCCGCCAGAAATGATCAGGTCCAAATTGATCCACATCAAACCTGGGAGATGGAAGAGAAGGAGTCGGTCACATGGACCACCGCCATCCAGCGAAAAAACAAGCTGCTTTTCCTCACACTGACTCTTTAGAGTAAAAAAGCAGACCTCCACTACGGGTCGGTGTGAATACACATTAGGCTTATATGTGATATGTTCATTAAATAGTGTCCTAGGGCCTCAGCTTCCATATAAACACCATATATAATTGGGCATCTGTAGACGATCTTAGATATTATAGATAAATGCTTCTTGTGTTTTAGTAGAGCAGCTCGAATTCAAAGGAGTAAGAGAGTCTTTCTGCTGCAGAATCCTGCCTCTGGTATTTAAAGAAGCTTTACAAATGACTTTCTTTCCTTCGTATCAGTGATTTTTTTTTCCTTACTAAATTGTCCCTTCTTTCGAGCCTTTCTGTTCAGTATCACTTAACGGTGCCTCAGGTTGATGTCCTGCTTTTGCTCTTCGTAAAGCAGTGACCCTGCTTCTGTATTTGAGGAACTTTAGATTCAGAGATGAAAAGGTGTCCAGAAGGTTTCGTATTTCTTATTCTTCACTCTTGGCTGGATTGCTGAGATATTCTTGAACACTGCCTTTTGTAAAGCTTTCAAATGCCAAAACGGATTTTAACTTATTCTGATTTCTCTTTAAGATGCACAAAATATGAGAACAGGATTCACAATATTTTTTTTCTAGTTTCCTTGTCATCAAATACATTTGCATCCAAATAAATCTGATTCTTATCAAAAATATTTATTTATATTTTTATGTAATTGCTGAACTAAATAAAACTCCTTTCACACACTAATCTATTTTAAGCATTTTTTTTTCAAGCAAATGGAAATCCAGAACTCATCTCAGAATTTCTGAAAATTTAAATTAAAAAAAGTTTTTTAAAACACAATTTTGATGTTACGTTGTTAGAGCTTACACAGCCATGTTGAAATAAGTGGTGGATTGTAAGGCAACAAGGTCATTGCTTCAGATGTTGACTGTTCTCAGACTGTTGCATCAAAGCATATTAATAGAGAGTTCAGTGGAAGAAAAATGATGCAGTAGAAAAAGTTTCCCCTGTAACCAACATAACCATGGCCTTTAAGACAAGGGCGGCCCAATGTGACAGGCCACGACAAAACCAGGAAAAGGTCTGCATGCACACTGATGATGTTAAGAAAGCACTAGTGGCCTTCAGAATAAAAGTCAAATGATTGTATTTTGTGCAGTTGTAACAAAGTAATGGGATTTACACTCTTACTAAAACGTAAACGGGCCTGTTAAAGGTTCCCAGTGGGCCATAAAATGTCTGCTTCAGGAGATTGAGAGGCAAAGTTGATTAAAGGGCTTGGACCTGAATAATAAGGAGTGTAGCTAAAGTTACCAGACAACAGACATGGTCCAGTTATTATCTACAATTGAAACAAAAATACCCACACCTGTTTTAACAACCATGGTTTCACTGTCTTTGTTTTACTAACAAATTGGTCTGATATAAACCCTCATAAACAACCTACGGAGAAATTAAAATACATCTTACTTTATTTTATTATAGCCCTGACTCCAAACAAATGCCTTACGAAGCAAAGGGGAAAAAAAATCCCATTTATTCACAGATATATAGATTTATTCAATCCAACCATAAAGACGGATACAAAGTCGAGTGCACATATTGAAATGTGTTAGTTTCCAGCTGGCTGGTTGCTGGTGGCCAGGCCAAAATACCGACGGTTTCTGGGCAGCACTTAGTTTCTTTGTGCATCTTTGAATGAGGACCTAATGGTTTTGGAAATCTATGCGATCACGCAAAACAACCTCACTGTGCCTCATTAGACACTCAGTATCGTCTTACTGCTTATCTGTTCTCTGCTTGTATGCATTTATATAGAGCAAGATCAAACTTTAAGATGCACCATTTTGTGACTCGGGATTACTATCTTGATGATGATCTAACCTACTGAGCTTATCTTAAAGGCACTGATGAAGACTCCTCTGTCACACACGATGCTGCTGCAGAGTTCACAACTATTAGCCACTGACAACAGCTACCGTTAATTGCTCCATCTATGCGCTATTTTTCTTTTTTTCTTTCTTCACGAGAGAGGCTACAGTAGCAGCTGATGACAGTGACAAATGGCAGTGCTACCTGGGCACACAGCAGTCTGGCCAAGAGCGAATAGTTCAGTGAAGTAACATTCAGCCCCAGGGACTTTCTCTCTAGCTGGCATCACATGATAGAACAGATTGTAGTTCTCATCTGGTTCGTAACCTTTGTTTGACAAATTATCTTCTCAGAGGAACCGAAAGGCCAGATCAATGGCATTTCTGATTTCCTCCTTAGTGAGAGGATCTCTAGTATTTGCAAGTCCAAAACTGAACTCTCCTGCAATAAAAAGAAAAAAAAGCTAGCTGTTGCTCCTATGTGACTTTGTTTTCCAGCAAAACAATAATCTTTTGATGCACCGACTAAATGACGCTGTCAGCAGGAAGGGCGGTTTCAAGTAAAAGTTGTGCTTTCCTCCTTTTAAAGATTTCCCCCATAAATCATTGATGACTTATCCATGGATGCCAGAGTGAAGTGTTCAGGTGTTGACAGGATGCATTTTATTCATTCAACATGAGAAAATTCTTTCCTTCGCTGCTTTAGCTTTAAAAAGGAAAATGACCTGTGGTTTGCATTGCGATTGGCATCTGCTTGAACTTTGAAACTTCCTGTAATGAATTAGGAAAAAGACATGCAAAGCTTTATGTTGTCAGATTTAACTTTTTTCCAGAACAAACAAGGCTTTGCAATTCATCAGAACTTTTTAAATAAGATGACTTACTGGCATGATTACTATTGGAACAAGTATAATTAGTTTGCGATATATAAGACTATCCCGTCTTTGAGTAAACTCATGTACTCTAATCAGTAGTCAGTACACACATCTTTGCTTGATGAATTTCAAATACATCCACAAAGGATGCTTAGGAACGGAGAGACGAGTCAGAATCATTTCTGAACTATTTGTTTCTATTTAAATTAGTGAGAAGTTGTGCTTAAATAAGTGCAACACACATCATAAAATGTTTTATTTTTACTCTGCAGCAAAGACTGTTACCATGCAGGTTGCTAACCAGTCCAGAAAAATGGATGACTGTCTAATTTGAATTGCAGCCTCCCTTAAGAATAGTCATTGTGCAGGATTTAGCCTGGCAGAGTCATTACTGTCCATCTGAGTGACAGTTGGGCCCAACTGGCAGATCTGCAGGCAACTTGAGAATTAGGCGCAGCAGGAGTGTGCTGAAAACGTGACGGCCCAGACACAGAGTGCAACCAGTCAACTAGGTGTCGCGTCATGATCCTGCAAACCAGACTGGCTTGTTGTAGGTGAAAAATGACCATCTGTCGCTCAGAGAGAGGTCATAAATTATCAGAGGGAGATTATTTGGAAGAATTAGTGTTGAAATCAAACGTGGAGTTGAGGAGTGATGGATGAGTTCTCGGTACATAAACTGAAACGCATCATGTGAGTTTTTAATAATATGCTAACACATACAGACCCATTCAATGAGTTAGAATAATATTGAAAAGTTAATTTATTTCAGTAGCTGAATTCACAAAGTGAAGATTGTTGAAGCCTCTGCTGATTTTCAGCTGATAGCTGGTGAAAATATGATTTTAAAGATCAGAATCAGACCAATAATAAAGAAAATATATTTACTATAGAAATGTGGGGTCATTGAAAAATATGTTCAGTTACTGCTTAAGTGTTATTTTTAAAAGATACTTTTAATCTGGCAAACTCATCAGAATTTATTGAATATGTGTACATGATGATTTCATGGACAAAGATTTATCGTGTCATATAACGGCAAAGAAAAGTTTTCAAATGCAGGCAGAAGGCCAGCAGGCGAAAATAAACAGTTCTACTTAAAAAATGTTAATTTAATCACAAAACTGATGTCTAGGGGAGAATTACTGTTGGAGGGTTTTTTTTATTGGCTGACTACAGCTGTGAAAGTTCACCTCTGTACCTTTCAGTTTGTTTGACTGGAGATCTAAACCATAGAAATGGCTTTGTGACTCTCTCTAGATCAATAGATGCTTATTACTTTGTTTCTTGTTGGGCTTAAAATAATTTTAGTTTGGGGAATGCTGTGTTGCTTTCTGAGATATTTTACCCTACTTCGTGTTGTCATCCAGGTCCTGTTGAAGGCATTTCTTGATTCTGTAGGTCTGACAGTAATCGGACTGCGTAACTAGTGAACTCATCTTTAAGCAAAATCACAATTATTTTGTAATTTAGCAGGGGGTTTTACTTTTTAATTGGCTGATTTACATAGTTTAATTGTTTTTGTACAAATAAATCTTCAGTTGAAATTTGCATTTTATAATTTCTCGGGTTAAATTTGTTGGATATTTAAATTGGTCTAATGACCTGAAGCATTCAAGTGAGACAATAAATGAAAAATGAGAAAAATCTTGAAGGTGGCAAGTGTTTTGTTCAAAGGTCTTTCAAAGGCAGATGTTATGCTAACAAAAAAACCCAAAAAAAAACCATTTTAAAACATCACTTTATTATGGTACCTGCCAGTATTGTCTGCAGTAGTCTGGTTTTGTCTGGAGGAAAATAAAAGTCAGCCTCTTCAGTTGTCACCATAAATTGAAGACCTCGCTGCACTTTTTCATCTTCAAACTGGGAACTTCATGGTGAAATATTCAGTTCTGGGCTGTCGTTTCTGTTTTCTGACTGGCATCTATATCCTTTTATTTCTTTTTTTTTTTCGCCCACATTTTCTATTTTCACCTGAAACTGTTACACATCTTGTTCTGTGAAAGCTGGAGATCTGTGCCCGTGTGATGTGTTCTGCTTGTGTTTACCTGTCTTTGTCTGTGCATGTGTGAGATTTCTCTGCGAACCAAACGCTTTGTCTGCAGTCTCGCAGGAAGCAGGTTTTGCTCAGGAGAGCGTTACCCGCCTCGGTCTTCCTTGAGTTTGGAGAATTTGCTCTGTCTGCTGACTGTCTGGTTTTAACCCCGTCTAATTTGCTGCTGTGGACAGACTGACAGTGGCAGCGGATTAGAATACAATTGTCACCTCTCTGGAGGCGGTGTGGGTTTTTTTTTTTCAGCCGGAGCAGTGATATCGCTGCCCAATTATGCCTACTGACAACGAAAGTGAGTGATACATTTCGAGTGAGTGCTTAGAAGCTTTTAGACCAGTCAGAGGTTTATCTCAGACTCTGATGTCCGTGTTTCTTCTGTCTGTGGACATGCTCTGTTTTGGCTGCCTACATTCAATTTCCTGAGATAATTGAAACTCTGGAATATTTGTGAGTTTGGACAAAATATTTCATACAAAAAAATAATTGACAAGACTGATTTTAATAAGGAAGGATGGCAAGAGAATGAACAACTTCTTGGTAAATTGGACCATAAAGGCAGTTGGAAAATAAAAGTGATGATTTTTATTTTAGAAATCTGGGTTTTGTTTGTTGTTTTTTTTCTCTGCTGTGTTTTTCACATACTAGTAATACAGACAGTTTAATGTGTTCTCCTAAGGTCTGATATGCCACGCTCCCTTCTTCTTCTTCTTCTTCTTCTTCTTCTTCGCTTCTGTCAGAGGAACAATAAACCAGCTGAAGTTTGTGCCTGCAAGCAGCATTTGGCTGAGGTTTAATTCTAGCTGTCTGGTTGGCAGTCATTTCTGCATGAGCACAATGTGTGTGACCCATTTGGTCATGATGTCACTTCAACAAAATCTTCCTTATTACTAAGCTGGGGAACAGAAAATGAAGTTTGGCAGGATAAAAGGAGGAAGTAATGCTGAGGTCTTTCTGCATAGTGTTTCTGAGCTGCAGAAGACGAACTCACATGGTAACAATACTTTGGCAAACAACAGAATGTTCACAATATCGCTTTGCGCAAGCCGTGCGTTTTATATTGCCTTATTGGAAAAACATAACTATTTTATTTATGGAGATGTACCTGTATATCTTTAATCAACAATAGAAACTCAAATAATGATAACCAATTAAAAAATAATTGGATTGTAGTTGTTTGCCAGGCGTCTATCAAAGGTTAAGCTTGATATTATTTTAATCTTTAAA
This sequence comes from Poecilia mexicana, assembly GCF_051168715.1. Lineage (NCBI taxonomy): Eukaryota > Metazoa > Chordata > Actinopteri > Cyprinodontiformes > Poeciliidae > Poecilia > Poecilia mexicana. The sequence continues at coordinate 5,679,589 of NW_028263370.1, read as the reverse complement.
AACAAGAAAATATTTTTGACATTAAACAAGAGCTGAATTTCAGAATAACCAAGAATGTGACTGTGAATGATATCACGGTGCTGCTCTCAGCAGCAGCAGCTTTACAGTAGTTCACTTTAATTTTTCCCTAAAGATGCTCTCCATATCTCCTCACTTTTTATGCAGATAGATGTGTGGGTGGTCAGAGCTGGCTGAATGTCAAACTCATGACTTTAGATAAGCGAGATCAGAGCTGCTTTCCTCTTTACGGCCAGCGGTCATGTACACGACCTCAACCCGGGTCGACCTTTCCGCTTAAACTTTAAACGGTGTCATACACTCCTGAGGGCGTCTCTCCTCACAACACGCATTAAAGCTTCCACACTGAGCTGAGCGGCCCCGTCAGAGCCCACTGATGTGATTGTTGCAGACGAGAGTTGCATGACTAATTCAATAATGAAATGAAAATTGTATCCATGTTCCTTCACTTCCGTAAACCATCACATGAGAACGTGCTCGTTGCTGTTCCTTCGCACATTTATCCTGATGTTGCAAGTAAGAGCGATCGCAAAAAAAAGAAAAGTCCGCTGATGTATGTTTTTCTTCTCATTTCTGCAAACATGCACACTCAAAAACAAATGCAAAAATGTTTTTACTCCCAACAAAAGACTTTAATAATGATAATAAGGAAGATGAGACACAGGTAAGAAAACGATCTTTGAATCTTGTGTTACTTACAGTGAGTCGCTTTGCAACTCGTGAATGATAGTTTATTAGACGTTTATCAGAACTTACAGTAAAAAAAAAAAAAAAGAAGAAGCGCCGTCTCTCGGGCCACTGCCCTTTTAAAAGGTGTAATCTTATCAATCACATGGACATACAGCCTAAAATGTCATTTTGTTACCTGTTTTATAGTCAGACTTTCTGTAAGACTTAAGTGCAGTAGCGTATGTCTTTCGAACCGCAGCAGCCTATTAGGTGGATGTGGGTGACACTTTTGGAAGTGTTGCTTTTTAATGAGTCTTGTAATGACAGCTGTAAACCACAGACACAGATGCGCCTCCTCGTTAAGCGAAGTGCTGCACTGAGCTATGCAGTAGCTTCAGTAAATACAAAGAGTTTGTGGACGACGCTCATTCAGCCGACGGGCTTCCAGTGAGCTGAATCTCCACGTGATTTCAGCATCCGCATTCAGCGTTACAAAGATTTTTAAGTCATGACAAAGTCAATCTGATAAACCTCAGGAATCAAAGTAGTTGCCCGTAGCGATATTTTTCAACTAGAGGAACGGTGCAAGAAGCAGGAGGACTTTCATTTTTTAGCTGTGTTTTCATTAACCGCTGCTAGAAGTGAAGATAGATATTAAGATAAAAACTTGCCTCCCCTGTGCAACTTAAAACTTAATTCGTTGCAGCTCATTTATTGTTTTAAGTCTTGAAACAATTTTCCAAGTTCAGTTTATCAACTTACTTAGTGACATTTAACAAAGAATACCAGTGTGATTCTCTAAAGGAAAAAAGTGTAAATGATCACTTTTAGACTTGGCACAGTAAAGCATTTTAAAACTGCAAACATTGGTAACTGGTCAGCTTCTTCATCTTACTCTTTGAAAATTTTTTGCGTCAATATTGCTTATGTTTCAGCTTGTCAGATGAAATGAAAAGGGCATAATAAATTGGCTTTGTCTATTTCCTGGTCTTTTTCTACAAGCTACAGTTACTTACTTACTTACTTTTAAAGACGTTACTCGAATGATCAGAGGCTCCTGAAACACTTATCACTTTGTAACAGTATGATGGTAAATAACAGAGTTTTTGAACTGAAAATGATACTTATTTTGTCAATTTATAGTTTGATCACAATTTGATTAATTGCAATCGGCTCGATTAAAAAAAAAAATCCCATGACTAGTATATTTATATGTATGTATTAGTAGCTACAACCGCATGTTGTCGACTATTTGATTGCCTTTGTTGCGAACTTGGTGTGTCTCCTGCCTAATAGACCTGCCTAGACTTTAAAAGTCCCACTAAATATCTCTTCCCCTACCTTTTACTCTCATTCTTTATTTAATTTCAGTTCCTCTCTCCTGTCTTTTCTAGCATTCACAGTCACACTCTGATGCCCACCCTCTGTTTCTCCCTCACTAACGCCAAAGTGTTTATGGAGAGGTGATTGTGATGCTGCTCATGATAGGGCACATTTGTTCCCTTGGCCAGTCCATCCTGAGTAATTGGAGTCTACAATCCCAGAACGATCTTCGCTCAGCCTCGCCCCGCATCATTTGTGCAGCTGTTGCAGCTCCACACTTCTTTGCCTGCATATGCTCGTCTGGACCATAAAGCGTCTGTCTGCGTCCAAGTGTGTCCGCGTTGTGCCAGTTGTCTGGCATGAAACTACAAAACAGCTCAGTCATGCTCTTTCGGCATAAATTACCGTGTTGCTGACTTATTTCTGCCAAAAAACGTCTGTGACAGAACTGCAGATGGAGGTTGTGCAATCAAATAAAGTACAGCGTAATTAGCTTCTGCGCAAAAAAAAAGAAGTACAGACATCTTGACCCTTGGAATGAAATAATACTTTAATTTCATTAGGGATTTCTTATGTTGTATAAGTTTCAGGCTATGTGGTGTTACTTTTTGTAATCATTTTCCTGTTTAATAAGTAGAAGTCAATTTATCTTCGTCCTGTTTTTTTTTTTTTTTTTGCCAGTCCTGTCAGTTTCTATGAGCCAGGATGAGATGTGTCTGCAAAGTGCCATATTTCAGTGTCATGACCAGTGTTTTATGGGGTTTAAGTGGGAGCTTGCTGTACCGGTCAAGGACAGTCAGAGCTGCTCCACCTGAGTCTTGGCTAGTCATTGTTGTGCTGAAAGCCTCAGATTTCCATTTGCCTTTCATTTCTGTCCCCGGCACGGTAACATCATCCTGTCACCACAGATTTCATGGAGAACATTGTAGGTTATAGGTTGGTTTTTTGTTCATTTACAGAAATGAAGCTTTGAGTTTTCTTCATAGAATTCAATGTGGTGTCAGACTGGGTTTTCTTTAAAGCACTCCAGCGAGGTCAAAGAATCCTGTCTTGTGGTTTTTATTTGAGTGATTTCCATATGAGCAGTCACCATGAAGCTCTGTGTGATGAAGTGATATCTGGACAGTTTTCCCTTTGGCAGGGTCTAAATCTTCTAGTGCAATTGATACATCGTTTTTATTACGTCTTTTTGGGGTTTACTTGACATTTACTGTGGATCTTGCGACCATTTTATGCATTTTACAAATTAATTCTGTTGCTTTACCAGTTTAGATTAAATTTACAGATGGACCAAATTGAGAAGTCTCACAGCAGGTCAGATACCACAATTCAGATATTTTTTTCAGTCACAGTTCATGCTGATGACAGCACTCTTCAGAGTCTACGCGGTCTTACTGGGTTGACTTTACTATTTGCTTCAGGGGAAACTGTAATTTTTCCACACAGATATTCCACGGAGAACTGCCACTAAAGTTAAAGGAGGAGCTGTCAGTAGATAACTGGAAGGCTTAACCCTGCTGTAGAAAAGTTGCTATATCTTTTAAAAATCTCAAAATGTACATTTGAGTATTAACCTCCAGGGAATACACATGAAAACTTTTATTTTCTAGTTTTTTTTTTACAGAAATGCAGTGAATATAGGGTGGGGGGATGGGAAAGTCTGTAATAGACTCACCTCTGCCAGGTGCTGCAACATCGCCTCTGGGCCCAATATGAATAATTGATGAAAGATTAGAGAAATGCTTTTTAAGGCTCCTGTAAATCTATGAATGATTCAACAATTCAGCACATCTCATAGGTGCATCAGAGCATTTTTATCTGACATTTTATCTGAAATCTCCAGTTCAGTACAGCTGTCATTTATTCTGAAAGGATATTATTAAAAAAAAAAAAAAAAACTTTTGTAGGTATGATGTTGAGGTTTGCTAAACAATGTGTCCCTTATGTAACAGAGTAACAGTATGTGCTGAACTCTTTTAAGTTGTTTATTATTATTATTATTATTATAATTATTAGCAGATATATTTGTCCATTAATAGTCTGGAGGATTTTACAGCATTACTGGATTCCCTGTGATGCAGAGAAAGACAGCTGTCCAACCTTGGTTTATCACAGAATTATTTTATCTCAAAATAAACATGTGTGAATATACTTTCAGAGTTTTGGAAAGATTGTCTGAATCCGCCATTTTGTTTTTAATTAGACATATCGTTTTTGTTTGCAGGATGTTGGACGTACTGTTGTCGGACAGAAAGTAAAGTAACATTTTTATTTCGTAATATCAACTGAACAAACACTGAGGTTAGGTTTCTGAAAACTAAAACGGCAAACTTTACTCCTTTAAATAAACGGTTAGAGCACTTGCACTGCACAATACAACCCTTCCTTTTGTTTTATTTCAAATAGGTTGTCTCATTTTACAATTAAAACGTAGTGGCCCAAAAATGGCCCATGATGGGTAACTATTTGAGTTTCACAACGACTCATAACAATGAAGGTTTGCTCATTTCTAATAGGACAGGTCCAGTGCACCACAAATTTCAACACCTTGAGAGTCGGGATCCTGCTGTGTGAGTGTGAGTCATCTCTCCCTCTAGAGGATCTCTGCAGTGGAGCACAGCAGCCAGAACACCTGAGCATAATCACCCGCCAAGCTGCCAGCAGATATAGGGAGCAGCTGGGCGGCCAATTAGTGTCTGATGATTAACCTACACTGGTAGTCTCCTGCAGGCTTCCAGTATCTTTACAATAGTTTGTTTCCTATGAAGATTTACTCTGTTCTTACCTTTTATTTTTCTGTAGATAAACAGTTTGCTATTCCTGTGTTTGACTCTGCATGTGTGTTAGACCTCTTAATACTCCTGCCCTGCACCTAAAACAGGCTAGGGAAGCACAACAACCCATTTCAGATGTTTATTTGGCCTCCAAATTCTGTAGATGTTGCTCCGATTGACCATCAGTGGGTTGTGCTGGCAGGTTTGACAGAGAGATGTAGCAAGAAGTCATGCACTAACATTTAGCAGTCGATATTTACTGTACAACAGGAAGGTTTTTAGTGATTCCTAAAACTTTAAATGAATAAATAAAACAAACAAGAAGGAAATATTCAGAAGGATAAAAACATTAAAATAAAGTCCTGCATTTTATCCTCCAAGGCCCAAAGCATTTGTTTTCCCGTGGCTTCATTTTTCATCATAACAGTAATCCCCAACACAGTGACTATGCAGCGAAAGCGTATCTGGAAACACAATGGAACCCAGTCGATCATGGATTTTCCTTCCCAGCGCGTCCCAGGCTTTAACATTATTGAGACAGAGTGGAGTTGTTTGTGGAGAGAGCGCAGCTAAGAAAAAAAAACACCAGATGGATGTGTCATAACTTTCTTCAGCTGGACAGAAACAAAACAGAAGTAATTATCTTTGGACCTCAACACGCAGCTTAAGGTACGAGAGGTCAAGCTCAAAATCTGGGTGTAGTGACGAACTCTGACCTGAACCTCCAGAGACACATAATGTCAATTAGAAAGTCGGCCTTTTACCACATGAAGAACATTTCTAGGATTAAAGGACTGATGTCCCAGCAAGTATTTAGCAGATGTAATGTTTGTTGCTTGTTTCATGATTAGTTATTGTGTTTTGTTTTTAAAATATAAAGAGACTTAAACTGCATTATTGCTAGAATATGCTATTTAAATAGCTTGATGCAAAATGACAACTTCAACATGGACGTCAGCTACTACATGTCCAACAATATGTTTGTGCAGCTACAGTAAACCACTCATTTAAACAAGTTTGTCTTTTTCTCTTTAGATGCTGAGCTGACATTGTCTCTGGCAACTACATTAGTTTATATTTACCTGTTTGTCTGCACTTTAGTTAATTCTTTGTTTCCTGCCTGTGAGGCATCAACCGGTGGAGAGTCATTGTCCTGGGCGGTGGGTTAGAAGGTCGTAGTTTTGGTTCTGACTGCATTGTGCCTCTTTCAGTTGCTATTGGTAACAAACAGTGAAAGAAAGAAAGAAACGCGAGTAATTCATTTGGTTTCTGTGACAGTGCTGCTAATCAGTGTGTTCAGGTTGATTTTCAAGAAGCTTAATCTAAAAGTCTCAGCAAGGACATTATTTTAATAAATCAGTGGGATATATGCCACTTTTTTCCCTTTATCTATGTTTGCTACCAGCTAAAATTTAAGCAGAAACTGGTCCATCTTTCTGTAAACAAATATCAGTATTGTTGATCAAATGGCAACTTTTCCCCTAATTATTGCTCAGTTGTATTTATTGGCACACTACACTTGCTTTCCGTCACTCATCTAATTCAGGCTGCATGGATCTAAACTTTCATATAGAAAATATGAATTAATTACGCCCCTTCACAGCTGCCTATCCCAACTTCTGTAAAATGCAAAAGAGGGATATCAGAACATCAGACATCGACTTGATGTATATTCAGATACTTTGAAGGTCCGTGTGATACCTTGTACGCTGCATGTTCCTAAAAAGAAAAAAATATCATAACACATCTTTAGAGTGAAGCGTGGGGCGTCATTCTGCTGAAAGACGCCACAGTCACAAAGCAATGCCTGCTATGACATGCTGACCGTGGTCTGCATCAAAAGCAGCACTATGTGCCAAGATGTTAGATTTCCCAGCAGAGCATCGTCTGCAGCACCACATGGCACTCATTTGTCCTTCTTCTTGGTTCGAGACTCAAACATGGCCTTCCTGGTCATTTTTAATGATGTAAAGGACAGAAGAGCAATCTGACTCTGCTGCAGTAAAACGGTTATTGCACAGTCTGCTGAAATGCACCTTCTCAATGCCAAGTGTTTGTTTCCCCAGACCCAGTCCTTAACTCCCCCTCTGCCCTGCCATGTTCTCAGAGGTAGACAGCATGGATACCCTGACTAATCTACAGACATGAAGCCCCATACACAACAACTCTGACATGTTCTGCACATTTCATTAAACTCACTAAACCTCATTAGCTCCTCTTTAATATCTGTGGGTTTTGACCATCTCACTGGTTAAACTTCTTTCTTTTCTTGGATCATTTTCGGTGGATGTTTACCCCTGCAGACTAGGAACTTTGTAATTTAAACTACTTTGGTGCTAAAGTGTTAGCGGTGACTCAAGACTTGATGAAGATGAAGCATGGCATTTTTATTGAGGTGCTATTAGTAATATTTTGAAATAAATGTAGTCAGTGAGTGATATATAAAATATAACTTTAAAGTTTACTTTTGAAATGTGTTGACAATTGTTCAAGGAAACAGAGAGCGATTAATACATTTATCTAAAAAAAATATGGTAATTTAACAACACTTTAATAACACTAACTTCATGTAACTCCTGACAATTTCTCTTGGAGGATGCTTATGCTGTTATATGAAGTAGTTTCATTATTTTTACGTTTTATTTATTTGCTATTTATAATGGGTTTTCACTGATTCCTCCTCTGTCCATGATTTCCATCTGTCTGCAACAAAAACATGAAAAATACTGAAACTGTTTTGACTGATTTGTGTACAAATTTGATATACAAATTATACTCATCTGGCAGCACTAGTTTGCATTGGTATTGAGTTTTTTTCATGTTTTTCTTTTATTTTCTCTTTTCTTTTTTTATACTATCTGAGAAAAATGTGTCAATTGACGGTCACTCAAGTTATTGGTTGAGTGGGAACAATGGCTGTCAATTCAACAACAACGTCAGAGATTTTATAGGCAGAACATTTTATTATTGTGCTCACCTGCACAAAGTCACTTAATCAGTGAAGTAAATTTAATCATGTTGAGCTCAGGAGCTATATGACACATTCTGTGTTACTTTCCCATTTCTTTTTGTCTTTGTTGTTTACTGTGATTTCAGTAAAATGTGATGAGAAATTCAATAGAAGCCCAGAAGGCTGTCCTTATTTGATATATTTCTTGTAGTCCAGAGATTTCTGGACTATAAGCCTATAAGTCATTCCGGAGTACAAGTCCCATCATTCAAAAATGTGGCAGCAAGAGAGAGAGAGAGAGAAAAAAAGACATGTATAAGTCATGTACTAGACAATAAGCTGCTTTTATGTACAAATTGTCAAATGTGAGGAAGACATTCTGCTTACACATGTTCAACAAACTCATGGAAACTGTCAACTCTGAGTTGGAAATCTCCCGGCAGTTTCCGACGCACCAATGTCTGTGTATAAATCAGCGCAGCGGAGACGCATGCCGAACATGTGGGGTGACAGAGAGGCGTTTGTGTTGCTTGATGCGGGAACACCAAGAATGCTCAGCTGCAAAGTCATTTATATTAACCTCCTTGGCAACTTCCAGGGAATGGAGACGTAACTGCAGCGTTCACAAGCCTCCAGCAGTTTTAACAGGCAGCACCGACAGACAGGAAAAAAGTGACTTATCGTCCAAAAACCACGACATTGTGTCAACAGACTTGGTCTTTAATGACTCTATGATGAGACTATGAAGGATATTTGAGCTCACCTGAAGGTTGACTAAATTTCAGTGCCAAACCTTCACCTAAGCTACCTCATAACACATCTACGTGTCTCTAAAGTCTCTAAAGCCACACTCTGAATTGCTTGGTCACATTTGATCTGAATTTTCCTTCTGATTACGCTTTGCGTAATGTGCGTCTATTTGGGATTAATTGTGTTTGAAACAATGGCCTCCCAGAGGCCTCTGTGGTCACACGTAAAGTTCAGTTAGTTTCTGCCTCTCAGTCCCATCTCCCATGGAGAAGCTCTGTGGGTGATACAGAACATTAACACCTCAATTGCAGTGTTGTTTCCACACATCACTCAGCAGTGTGAAACCAGATGGATAGCTCGTGATTGAGAGAGTACGGCGCCGTTGCGGTTTTATTGCTTTTGCGCCCCATGAGCAGTACTTATCCAACCTAACAGCAGTGGTGCACACGGAGTCAAAATACAATAAATTTAGTGTTTTTGTTTTTGGAGAAGTCTTCACATGCGCATATGCGGTTGCGTGTCAGACAATTTGTGGGTACACTGGCCTACTTCTTGATGCTTGTTTGCTAGGAAATTAATGCAAATGATTGTGTTGAGTGGAAATGATTATGAAGTGGCACTTGGGAGGTATCGATTGGCTGAATTTGCTTTCCTCTCCTCCCCTTCTGTTTGTTCTTCTGCCACCGTTGCTCTTTTGATCTGTTGCTTTACTAACAGGGATCGGGGTGCCCTCGGCAATACATCCTCAAAGAACCTGCCAATAAACCTCAATCTCTGAAATACAAGCGACACTGGGGAACCGTGACATTTACCAAACTCTCTTTAAATTTAGACGAAGCTTGTATAAGCGCCCTAGCTTGGCTCACGTTAGCATAACAAGCAAAAATACTAACGGTGCGAATGAATAATCTACATGCCTGTGTCTTCCATCAATCAGTCCTACTGGCTCAGGGCCATCAGAAGGCTTTCCCTCTTCTTGCTAACACCATCTTCCTCATGCTTGCCTACACTAAGCAAGCTATTTAGTTGATCCAGCTCCTAGCAGGAGGTTGGTCTGGCATGGGAGGAAATAAACTGAACATATCACGCTTCTTCAGTCAGTAGAAAGATAAAATAAGCACAAAGGACCTTTTATAGCCTCTTAAACTCAGTCATGATTTACAACTTTTGTAAAGGGATACAAATGCAGAATCACACAGAGAACGAAAGAGTGAAAAACATCAAGATTTACTGTACAACGTGTTTCAAAAATTCGACAAGAATGTGTAGAGTACATTTTAATACTGGAGTTGGTGTTCTTTGTTTCTTGAAGGAAATAAATAAGATGATCCTGAAGTAACTAAAGCTAGAGAGAGAAACCTTACTGTTGCTCTTCCTGAGTTGCCTTTGTGTTGCTTAGTTGATATCCAACACAGATAACAGTGAAGATTAGAGACATTAAGATGAACCGCTTTACATTGATTTGCATATAGATGTGAGCGCATCAGTAAAGTAGCTGTGACAAGTTGCAGTTTTGGAGATTAAAGATCCATCAGTTTTCATGTCTTTGCATCGATCAAACTCAAATCATTTAATAATGAGACCATAAAAGCTCTGACTTAAGAGACTTGATTTTAGGGGATGTTCTTCTAACATATAGTTTTATGAAAGGAAGCAAACAACAGTTGATTTTGGGGGTCGTTCCTCATGCTGGCATGCAACCTGTGTTATGACGCCGATGGTGATTAGCACCAATAAGGGGGCGGGGCCTGACTGAGGCACGTCTTTACAAACAACAACAACGAGATGAAGACGGCAGAGCCAATAAAAATGCACACACCAGCTAACTATAAACTACCACAACTTATGTCATTACAGATTTGAGGATACCCACACGCTGTGAATGTGGAGGACCAGCTTTGTTTGCCTTGTCAGCCTCGTCTCGGATGAGGAGCTCCAAAAGTGGTGAGCAACTTTTTACCTCTTCTCCTTTCTGAGAGCTTGCTAATTTCAGGAGAGTTACAGATGCTATCACCTTATTCAAATATATCCATCCTTATAGTGTTACTGAGAACATGGCGTTCCATACCTCTCCGTATTTTTTAAATTTTTTTATCAGAATTTGTATTCCCTTCTTCATGACATGGAAAACTGTGGGAAAAAAATCACTTTTCTGCATCATTGTGTCTCCTCACTGGCATCACATTTAACTTTCAAACAATTATGAAGCAGAATTTGGTGTTTAATTATTTATAAAGCAATAATTTATAAAAGAAACTCAAGTAAGTTTATCCTTTATTGTTTCTTATATAGGAAATATGTAATATGTATATGTAGTTACTGAATGAATGTTAATTCAATATACAACATGCCACATTTGATGGATTTGCCACTTGTTTTTTGTCATTGAAAGTAAGTAAAAGCAAATTAGAAGAGTTGTGAAAGAATGTTGCTTTATTAAAGTAACTAATTAGGCGTGATCAACTGAATAGTATAATTTATTTGCATTGTCGTCACATCTTTAGTCAAGAAGAAAAACAGCGTCTTCAAAGGTCTGCGTAAAACACAAAGTTCCTTTAAAATAAAGCTAAAATCTTTAGACTTTGGACCGTCATAAATACTTTTCATCACTTTCCTCTATTCTGCCATTGTAATAAAATGTTAACTGTTTTTTCCCGTCATATAAAGGACCTTGAATTATCTGGCTGAAATGTTCCATGCAACTAAACTTACCTTTCCTTGCTTTTAGACAAACATAATCGCACGCTCTGTATTTACCGTATAATAAGCTAATCAAGCAGCATCACTATTGAGGGTTACATCATATTGTGTCATGTCGGTTTTTTCCGTCTCTGTAAAGTTAATCAGATCATTGGGAGTGAATTAAGATAAGAATTAAATTGGTCACAGATCAGAAATGGGAGAGTTGTGAAGGAGAACAACCAGCGTCAAACTCCTCGGACTAACGCAGGTAATCATCCCAACAGAGATCTGATGGAAGATTTCGTCTACATGTAAACTCAAAAGAAAGAGAGCATGAGAAAAGAACCAGACAAGGATGTTTGGTGTTTCTGAAAAAGTAGCTTCTTGTTAGGTTTATCACTGACTTTGCCGACAGAATAGCAGTAATGACTGCACATTTGTCATTAGCATTCCTGAAAACGCTGTGCAAGAAATGTGAGTGGGAGGTTGCTGGAGTGTGCTGAGATGACAGTGGGCAGGCGCTTTGCCGTTTATTTCCAACACAGAGCACATGATGGAAAAATGAGGTGAGAAAGCCAAAAGTTGGAACCACTTATAAAGTAAATATGGCGTCCCTTTTTATTAATCAAACACCTAGAATAAAAAAACAAAACAAAAAAAAACTCATGCAAATGTATTCTGTTGGATGGAAAATGTCTATTACTGGACTTGTTTTACCTCAGTTTGCTGATTTTCCCCACAGGAACCATTATAACAAACCAGGGTTTGGCTAGAGTTCACACTTAACTTGAATTGTGATAAACTATTGTTTTCTCTTCTGCTTTGAACAAAAAACGAAACTAACAGAGGTCTTAAACTTGGTGCATTTCTTTGGGTTGTTAGTCTCGTTAGCGCATCTTGATGAAAATTTTTTTCTTTTCAAACTTAGTTTAATTTGTGGCTAAAATCTTTGATCTATCTTTAAAAATAGAAATGAATTTTACTGAGCAAACAAAGAATTTGCTGCTGGAACCCGTTTGGTTGAACCACCTACATGTCAGAGCCCATTTTACACAGCCATCCACTCACTCACTCACAAGGCCATATTAGACTCACTAATTAAAGTAGCACACATTTGTTTAAGCTATGCAAAGAACAGACCACTGCATATATATCCGTATATGCTCTAGGAGGACATGCAGTTCCAAGAGTTAAACCAGTGATCTTCTAATTCAGAAGATAACCACTGGAGACACCAGGCAGCCCAGATTTGCATGCAGACAGCTGCGTTTCCAGGTGGGTCACATTGTTATATGGCTGCTCTCCTTGGTGTTGTATGGAAGTGGGGGCTTACTGACTCATTACACTCTTGCTGAAGTGAGACATATAACACAAGCTGTTTGCTGGGAGCCTCGGCGTTCTTGTCCTATAACTTTGCTCTGCTGTAAAAGCTGGAGTAAAGGGATGTGTTCGCATGTTTTCCTGAACGTAAAATCGCACAGAGAAAGGCGGAGTGATTAAATCCAAGTTTCCCCCTTAGCCAATCAGGAGATAGAGGCCATTTTATTTATATGCACTAACAAGAGCTAAAAAGAGCAAATGTTGTTTTATGTCGCATCCGAATTGATGTCTCACTCCTTTCTTAATGCATCTTGACAAATATTTAAAAAAAATACTGTCTGCCTTCAAAAAATATTTACTGGCATCATGAGAGAAATTTATGGAAAATGATTGACAATGTAAAATGTTGAGAAACGTAGTACAGTTGTTGTGATATTCACATGATGCTGAACTTAGTAGACACTGCACAGCACTTGCAAGTATGTTTGATATTTTGATTGGGATTATTTGTGCCATGCAGTGAAAGGAAGGCGTGAGGAAAAAGGTACATTTTTTACAAAACATTTTCCAAATCAAATCTGAACCCAGCATTTTAAAGAGAATAATTTTGCAAAAGACTGTGCGGTTGGACAAGTACCTTTAGTTATTTTTATACTAGGGTTGAACTGTGTTTGCTTGGTAACTTTTGCATTTTGTTTCATGTAAAAATTACAGCTGCTGAACGTAAATGCCACACACAGTTGGCTGATTTCTAGAGTTTTGGCCAAAGTATTGCATGATTTTTTTTATATCTGAACCGTCCGTGTTTTTTTCCTATTTCCATTTTTTTCTTTCCATCTGGTGAGACAGACAGTTGATTTTTCTTGCTAAAAAAAACATTGCAAATGGTTTTTAGAGAAGCAATGCAAAAGAAAACATAAATATATTTTTTGGTTCTTTCCATAAATGACTATGTGGGGTAAATGCCAAAACCCACAGACACTGCCTGTCTGAAACGGAACAGTGATGACTGAAAAGCACAGGTTGTGTCTTGTCATTCAGTCCAGTGGAGTGGACAGACTCAAAGGTCTGAACTCAGGCAAGCATACGATAAATCTATTTATACAAAGGTCAAGTTTGAGCCTGAAAGGATTCATGACAGAATTGTGTTCTATAACCAGATATAAGACAGGGAAGTAAATATTATGACTGGCCAACTTATTTAAATTGTTTTAATTTTCGTTCTTTGCTTTACACATGCATGTCTGCGTGTCCTTCCTGATGTGTTTGCAGCAAACAGGAGCTCCGTGTCAGACAGTGCTCTGAATCCCCTCTTCTATGTGGGGATTTTTTTTTTTTCCCCGTTGTTTCTCTCAGCAGGAAATGCAATATTGCCATTGCCTTCGGCGGGAAGGCTTCTAATGCAGTTACTATTGTCTTTTCTCTAACGTCCACCCACATGTCCGTATCTCTCCATCTCATTCTGTCCTGGCTCATTCTCATCGACCAGGGTTTCACTCTCCTCTTTAAGCAGCAACACTTGTAGCTTTTGGGTATCTTTTTATTTGCCTGCTCGTCTTTTTTTGTTTTGTCCCCTAAGCTTTTACTTACCAACATACTTCAATGTCTTGATCCAACTAAGCTTAGAAATATGCGTGTAATTAGTCTCGTTATGTGAAATGTAGGTACCCGGATCATTTTTCTTACGCATTTTATTATTCATGCAGTTGCATTTGATTTAAAATATCTATTTTCTCCTGTGGGGATTAGAGCAAAGGCAATGGTACGGAAGTTGAGATGAAATGAAATTCAGAAGGTAAAAAGCCATTTTCCAGGTGATGAAGGCAGAAGTGACAGAGATGGAGAACTCATTACAGCTTGATGTCATGAAATCACCATCTGACTTCCACCTTCCCAGTGCCGTCCTCATCCATAACAAACAGTCCATCAAACATGTCAGTACCTAATACAGAAAAACAGACTCGCCTCATAGTGTGCCATCTTTCATGCATACCGTGACATTCACACACGCGCATACTCAGAAGTCACAGGGTCAAACCAAACGGGGGCAGAAGAACTGGATACGGATGCATTCTCACTGTGGCTGCATCCCGATGTGGCCCGAGCCCACCTGAGTAGCTCTCTTAGCACAGACAGGAGATACTCAGCTCAGTGGCTTGCAGTATTACCACGTCTGTCCCTTTTAGTGCCACAGTATGGACCACCGGAGCAAGTGATAAGCTGGGATGAGAGAGGACAAGACCGTGTGCTGGAGAAAAAAAACGTGTAGTAAAGCAGGGAGGGGACAGGGACTGGCATATTTTTTATTTCCTCTGCATCCATCAGGTGTTATCAGTGGGCAGAGACCACCGGAGCATGTAATAGGGGAAGGCCACGAGATAGAAAGCGAAGCGGGAGCGGGTGGGAAGGGGGGTCGAGATTGACTGAAAGGAGAAGAGTGAGAGCGAAATAAAAGCCAATTCCTTCAAAGTTTCATGCTGGTAGAGAGAGACGCTACAGAAAGTGAATTAGTTTACAGACCGGGAGAGCTAGAAGGCAAGGAATTGTTCAGAGGTTTCATTCTTCTCCCTGTGTTAGCCTGTTTTTCTTTGGGGAAATCACAGATGATGAGGGAGGAACGGAGGGATTCAAAGAGAAATACGTCTTGGTCCTGCTGCTGGATATGCGCTTACAAATTTACCTCTGGTTAGAGATGAAATGAAAACTCTTTTTCTACTGACATGGGAGGAGAAATGAATTAAGATATTTACAGTAACATGTCCTGTTTTCTTCTTCCAAATGTGATTTCCTCTCTTGCCGTCAGGCCAGTACTGGACCCCATTCAAAACAATGGCTGCGTTTTTGTTTCCTTTCCACTTAGCTCACATCATTCAGGAACAAAAAAAATGGACGGTCAGTCCTCCACATTTTATTCATTAACAAATGATCTTGAACCTATTTAACGCTGCTTATCCATTTATTTCCTCTTGTAGTTAAGTATTTTCATCAATCATTGAGATTGAAGGATCTCCATGACTGTCTGATAATGATTTTACTTATGAAATGTGACCCCTGACCTTCTAGAGCAACTTCCTGCTGATTGTTATGTACTGGAGTCGCATATTTTCCTTTCGTAGGCCATTAGATTGTACCTCTTATCTCGTATTAAAACACTTGTTGCACTGGATATGAAATATGCCATGCTTATTAAAACTATTTCCTGAACAGTTTGGCGTCTCAGGAAGAAAGCATGCAAAGAAAGACTTTGACAACTATTCTTTGAGACCGCTTTAAAGTATTAAAAGAAAATCTAATTCCTTGGGGGGAGGAAGAATGAAGAAATTAGGAGCTATTTAAAAACTCCTCCATGGCCCTGAATATCTGTGAGATCAAAAGAGAAAATGAAGGGCAGAGACATCAGAGTGAGGGTGGCAGTGCTTTGTGATCGCCTGTGAACTGTCTGAAAGACGGGTTGTGCAGCATGCCTGGCCTCAGGCTCTGTCCATGGTGCTGAATCAGAGGCTGCGTGCAACTGGAGTGAAATTGTCCATCTGTTTTCTCTGTCTTTGGGGGAGCATACCAGAGGGAATGCTAAAACAATAGGATGACAGTGTGATTAATAGATGATATGCTGTGTGAAGTATAGATGCCAAGCTGTGCTTCAGCATCAGCGGCTTAAAAGCAGAGGAGACTCCAGGTGAATAAATAAAGCTGAAGCCGAGACAGCAGCAGATTATCACCAAGTTCTTCAGCATCAGGGCTCTGGACAATTTAAGATGCAAACAAAATCCAATCGTGATCTCAGAAATTTCCATGAAACTTTACCAACTTTATGTTATGTTACCAACATAATGCTTTCAAAATTAGCTGAGTAAATGTCTCCTCCACCTGAACAATAAATCAAGACCAGTGGGTGACATCTTTTTACTTCTGAAAATCCTACTTTCTCGGTTGTGAAATGCTCAGGTGAGCGCATCTGTCTCTTTATTCCCTGTCCTGTTGCTCTGTTAAAACTGTACCAATTACTCTCTACTATATAGAAAAAAATAATGCATTAAGCTTTAAATACTGGATCTTAGTGGAACTTTTTAATTAACTTAAAATAGATATATTTTTACTGTAATCAGAATTCCATTTAATGTCATTGTGCATGAATAAAGCACATCGAAATTTAAAAAAATACCAACGCTCAAAGAAACACAGAACAGCTGGGATGTTAATAATGAATAAATAAGTGAATAAAAATCAGGTTTTATAAGAGTTCTTGGGTAGAACCTTTTTTTAGTCTGTTTGTCCTTGACTTTTTTACATCTTTCTGAGTTAAGAGCCTTTTAATTGTCATGTTTCTTATGATGTTACATTTATTCAGTGATCTGCAATTTGCCTGATCAAACCCACAGAACCAGCAACTTCAACTTGTCTGCTGAAAAGAATATTGTTTAAATTATGCTTAGAGGTACCACTTAAAAAGTTAAAGCTGTAACAATTTAGTGCCTTATTGCTTCTATATATATATTTTTTTTTTTTTTGTTTTTTTTTTTTTGTTTTTTTTTGTTTGTTTTTTTGTATTCACTGATCATGTGAATACAAATGTAAACTTTGTGGGGGGTTTTTTTTCCCCCAAGCTAAAATTAAAACATGTTTTGTGAAAAGTTGTAATTAAAAAGCAATGCAAGCTTCCTCTGGTGCAGCCCACTTCTGTAATCTAATAAGACCTAGAAAGGACAGAGACGTAAACTCATGTTGGGATAAACAAAGCAGAGGGGAGGCTTTCAATCATTTCTCATTTCCATTTCAAAACACTCCAGTTTTCAGGAAAGGGAATACAAATTTCATCTTGACATTTGAGTTTATTTTCTTGCTTGAAACAAATTGATCATGTTTGTACGTCTGGAATGATATTCCATTCCACCGGTTAGGACGTTCAGCGTTAACAGAGCAGAGGGAGTGTGGCAGCACGCATGCACTCCCTCCATTGCACGCATCTCGGTATAATTTTCTCATGGGCGCACCGCACTGACCCAGTAAATTATTAGCTCTTTTCATGAAACAGAGCCAGGCTTGATTTCCTACAGGTTCATTTATATTACCCTCCAACTGACCCTTCGCAAATACCCATTTCCATCAGTAAATGTGTGACAGCTCGGCGGCGCCACAGCTAATTTTATGTGAACACCACAGCAGGGCTTTATTAGCCTTCTGCATTCATGCATTTTAATTTTTCTTTTCTTGTATTTCACATGAGTGTAACTGTGGTCTCCTTTTATAGCTCAAAAATCACATACGTTCTTTTTTTATATACTAAAATGAATGGAAGCATTGTCACAGATTCTCAAGCACTAATATTTAAAATTAAGGCAATACATTTTCCAGATGTGCTGCTATTCTGCATGGAATCATTTTCTGAATTTTTTTATTTTTTCTGATTTCTTTTCTGTCCACATGAGGATCTTTTTGACTACATCATATGTAGATTTTTTTTTCACTTATAGTGATTCAGGGTGAGGTATGGAGGAGTGTCATCAAAAGCAGTGCCTCCTTTTTGCGGTGCCATTGGACACCTGTGTTGGTCGGTCATCAGAGAATTTAAGTCTGGACTGGACGCACGACAAGGCTTCAATCGTATCATACCCACACCAGGTTGGCAGAACTACAGGTGAGGCTTTTTGAATTGATGCTGCTTTGCATTCAATCAAAAGGATTTCAGGAGCCAACACCAAGAAATACCGAACCACACCGACGATCCCAGCTTTGAGAAGTCGATGCCTGAGTCCGACGACTCAGGGTTCCCTCCTGAGTAGGTCTTCCAACTCACCAAAACATTTCTAACTTTCACCCATGAAAGGCGTGTGCAGGTTAAGGCTGGCCAAGAGACTGAGGGAAACTGCATTTGAAACCTTCGGTACCTGTCGGGCAGCGCAAAAATAAAGCCAAAAGTTTAAACGCATTTGGTGAGTACTATCCTAGAAGCTTTTTGATTTTTCTAACACTAACCCAAAAGGTTTGACTTTGTTTATGAAAACACAGCTATTTTAACCAGCACAAAGGAGACCTTAAATATAGCTCTGTCAGTCCTTTCTGTTTTCACTGCAACATTTTCACATGTGAACAAGTTTTATTAATCTGTAAGAAAACCACTCTATGGTAAGACATCAGTGTTGGAACAATTAGCCTACCTAGCATTTGGTTGTGATTATTTTTTCACTTTGCCACTTACAGGGTTTTGTACGCAGCTCAGATTCATGTTTCTTACTCATGTTCTTCATGTAAAGGTTTAGATTTGTAGCATAGTGTCTAGATCAGACAATCCTTTGTGTCCTCTGTGTGTTCATTTCAGCGCTCATTAGTCGTTTCAGCGCTCGACTACTCGGCTCTCGTCCTTTCACAGCTCTCATGTGTTCCTGCTGATCAGTCCCACCTGGAACTTGGCTCTCTAATCACCTCCCCATCACTTACATCAGGGGTCCCCAAACTTTTTCCTGCGAGGGCCACATGACTGTTCCCTTTTCTGGTCGGGGGCCGGTCTTAGTTTTTCGAGAAAGAAACCTTAGAAAACTTTTGTTGGGGGGGGGGGGGGTGGATTACTGCCGACGACATATTCGTGTTTGTAGATAGATTTTTTACCCAGAATGCAAATGGAAAAAAACCGTGAGCGAAACGGTGACTGGTACTGACTAGTATATATTCCATTGAGGGAAACTAAGCTTCATATCTGCTCAAGAGCCCCCCTGGTGGTTGAAGAAAAATCCACATATATATGAAAAAAAACACTGAATGCTCTCTGGTATTGTTCAGGGGGCCGGACCAAATGAGGAGGCGGGCCAGATCCGGCCCGTGGGCCGTAGCTTGGGAACCCCTGACTTACAGCCTATTTATATTTACTCTTGTCAAATCCTTGCCTGACCATTAATGTTTCCCAAATGTTCATTCAATACTTTCTGTTTTTACAAAGTTATGTAAAAACATTTTTACCGTTATAATTACCCTGTTGTTGTCAGATCAAAAGCAAGGATTAGTTTATAAAAATGTATGTGTATTTAAAGCGGAGCTCTATACGCTGCAATATCCTTTTTATTTTCCTAAATTTCAGTCTCTGGGTGTCAAATGGTCTATTTAAATATCACCTTTCCGCTGCCCTTTCTTTTTTACTTATCCACTCTAATTTCCTGCTGAGCTCAAAGGTTAAACTGGGGAAATATTTTCTCATCTCAGTCCCACATCCAGTGAGATCTACTCTAAATCACCTTTAATTCACCTTCCTGGACAGAGAAAACCAGGACTACGCCAGGAAATAAAATAACGGCAGAACTCAAAGCTGGATGAGCTCCAAATAGTATAAAAGAACAATCAGGACATGTAACAATTGTACAATGCTTCTTGGAAAAGGATCATTTACAGGCAGCGATCATATCTATGAAGAGCTTTCTTCATAAGGATCTAAGATTATCCTTTCTCCTTAAACTATAAAATGTTACCTTGCAACTACGAATTGATTTAGTAATAAACCAACACAAACAGAGCATAAAAGTACAGAGGAAGGAATTGATCTGTGATCTTTTATATAAACTATTGCAGCAGCTCATCGTCCAAGCCTGCGTTTTAGTTTCATTCATTTTTCCATCTACCCACCTCCCCACTGCTGCTCTGCATCTGTTTAATGATGGCTTTGCCAGACTTCTAACAAGATTAGATTTGTGGAGTAATATTTGTCTTGTTTGATTGTTTCTCCCACCTGAGCTGCTGATTTCTCCTCAGCTCCTCCAGAGTTACAACAGGCCTATTGAGTGCTTTTCTGATTAATGCTCTCCTGTCAGTTTAGACGGACCATAAAAGATTTTCGAAAGCATTTGATGACACTGTATTCAATTTAGGTGGTTCACAGTTTAGGGGTATGAATACTGGGTTAGACTGTGTAATTTAATGGGAAGAAGCATACAGGGGGATGCAGGAGAGAAATGAAAGAGCATGACGAACAGGAAATCTGCTTGGTGGACATTTGAAGTTGGTGGGTAATATTGAGACAGATGAAGATAAATCAAAATACTGCAGAGAATGAGGCTCAAACACATAGAGAGAGAGATTCTAATTACAATAGGAGAAATGTTGCCTTTGTGACGTATTAGTTTAATCTAAACTGAATGGGGGGGAAGCAGAATTGTTCCACAGAGCCGCAGTCAGTCAATGTTACCGACTCTTGCACATTTCCATCCTGCATGTGACTGAAACATTGCAACCCAGCCTCATGGCTTAATGGGAATCTGTCCTGAAACAAAAATCATTGCATTTATAATGATGGACATGCGGAGGGTGTTTAAATGAGCCATGGCAGGGACAATGTGTCCCAAACAGACATATAGTGTCTAAAAGGCAAATGTAATGCACAGAAAAGATTCCTGCAGTTTTTTTTTTGTCTTTGTCTTGTTGTTTTTCCAGAAATATAAGAACTAAATAGTGATGGAAGGCAAATATCTTTATATTAGTCAATATGCATGTTTTGAAAATATACAAAAAATATACAAAAAAATATACAAAAAAAAGTGTGTGTGTGTATATATATATATATATATATATATATATATATATATATTCACAACACCTGAGCAGAAATCTTAACTCCCAGAAGTGTATTTGATTCTGATTGTGTACCTAGTTAGAGATGCCATCCCTCGGCGATGTCTTGTATCTACACATCTGTGTGTGTCTCTTTCCGAGAAGCAGACTGCCTGGAGCTGGTTGGCCACCTGGTTCCTCTGTGCCAGCCGTAATCCAATAAATAAGACTGACTGGAGATGGCTGCATTAGCTCCCCAGACCAGTCTGAGAGCAAACCATCCCACTTCTGTTTCTGGATGAGTGTGTGTGTGTGTGTGTGCGTGTGTGTGTGTGTGTTTGTTTGTTTGTAATACCTTGTGGGGACGATTTTCCTGAAAACCTTTAAAAATATGTATTTTTAAGTTTCCATGTAATAACTGAATGTTAAAGGATTCATCACATAGTTGTTTTAGACTACTTAGTTCTTACAAAATGTCATGAGGCTCCATTGATCTCTGGAGTCTTACACAACTTGTCAGACTTCTCACAGTCTCTTCAGTGGTGTCATCTTGCAGATTCTGACAGTGATATTACAAGATAGGGAAAGAAACACATCTTAAGGCTTTCAGATTCTGAGTAATCTTAGGAAACATTAAAGCCTGATGGCTGATTGATCAGAAAGATGGTGGAAGTAAAAGGTTGGAGGTTTTCCACATCCGATAGATAGGAGACAGAGGAACATTCAAAAAGCAAATAAGACACAATGATGAAGTGAAATGTTATATTTAAACTTGAAAGTAGATGCCATTCTCCACTTTCCCAGCCTCTCCTTTTAAATATACAGTAAATGTATTAAGATGTGCTACGGAGCAGCAACCTGTCCAGCGATGAACACTGAAGACAGGACCAGGACCTCAGCTCTAGCTTTCAGTAGTTTCCCCCAATGGAAGTAAAGGTGAACTGTCTCAGAGGGACTGCAGATATGAAATAGTTATAAGATATAATTTATATATCCATCAAATGAAAACATCTATGTTAGTGACGATCTGTGTTTTCTGTGTAGTTATTTTTGAGGTTTTTCTGTGTTTTAGTTCTGTTTCCCCCGTGAGTCTCTATGATGTCCTGTCCTCCCTGTTGATTGATCCCAGCTGTGTCTAGTTTTCCTGATTATCCTCCCTGTGTATTTAAACCCACTTGTTGTCTTTGTCTCTTGTCGGGTCCTCGTCTCTGTAGTTCTCAGTTGAACTGGATAGTACTGAGGCTACCTTGCTCCGTGATCAGTCTTGTCAGTTGCTACCGCTATTTAGCTGTGCGCTATCGTCTCTGCTGCCCTGCCTGATCTGGACTGTATTGAGCTACGTTCATCATTAAATTCATCATCTTCATCACAACCTGGGTCGTCTGCGTTCGTTCTCACAACCACAAACCACAAATCTTGACAATGTTGTCCCTTTTTAAATTAAACCACAGTTCAGCTGTCATCCAAGGACAACCCACCTCCACAACTACCTGCGCTCGTCAAGCTGTTTAATTTGTTTGACGATGTTGATCGTCCCACCAACATCTCTCCTTTGACCCTTTGGTCATTGGGCAATCTTCCCGAATCCATGGCCACCAAATCCATTGTTACTGCCTGCCTCACCTGCTACTGTGTAGAAAGAGGTATATTTATGTTGCTAAAGTTTAGAAAGTCATTTGGTTTAAAAGACTTTTAGACACACAGGCCGTCCACATTTATTTTACTCAAACACTAGAAAATGTTGGCAGATGCACGGAAGTAATCAAAAAGAGTTCAATCAAAAATATTAATTCAATCAAAATATTAATATTTTCTGAGATTACCTTTTTTGGATATTGTCTTCAGCTGTTTTTAATAATGTCAAAACATCTTAGATTTTTTTGTTATATCAAGTTGCTAAAAGAATCAGAGTAGGTCATTTTCTCACCACAACACTCCTGAAAACACAAAAAGTGAATTGTCTGGGTTAAAACCGAACCTGTGTAGATAAAAAATAAGGCATAAATGATGGTGCCAGTTTCAAATTGTGTGTGTGTGTGTGTGTGTGTGTGTGTCTGTCTGTCCACGGAGACAGACAGAAACCCCAGAAAATGTAATATATTAGATTTATTTCCACAAACAAGACGAGATAAAAGGGAGAGTGAGCCTCTGGTTATTGTTTCATGAGAGCAGACAAACTGGACTCTTCTGTGGTCGTCAGTAATGTGCAGTTTTTGAGGCTATTGAGTCAACAGTCAACGTCTTACTGCTTGTAATTCAGAAATAAAGTACAAATAGCGCACTCTCATTTGCATAGACGGAACGTAAATGTACATTTATGATTGTTAAAAAGAACTTTACTTGCCTGTTGCATCTCACCTATTATTTAAGAACGAAATAGGTACTTCTGTATTTTCAGGTTTTTGCTCTAGAGATGTATTATCAATTTGCCCTGAGCTGTTTCATTTTTGCTCTCTGCTCATTTTATTTTTCAGTGTGCCTCATTTTTGGGGTTACAAACCTGGTACTGGAAAACTATTCTTACTGTCCTTCAGGACATCCACATGGCACAAGCTGCGTATGAGATACAGTGATCCAGATCCAGAGAAAGAGAAACATGATTGTGATAAACTCTCCATCATGGCCGTTTTTATCCTCTCCTACAGTCAAACTAGTCAAGACGCTTATTCATAGAAAATTATTTTATGGATAATTTGGGCCTTGAATTGAGAATTAATGAGTGGAGCTTAAATGTGAGAATCCAAATATTCAGCCTGGTCTAATATGTGGCATTTCCCTGCCAGCTGCCAAGTAAAGATAGCATCCAAACGAGCCCATATTTGAATGAGTCAGATGTTCATAGAATTAAAGGTACATTTAAAAGTAATCCTCATTATTGCTGGGGATTTTTTTTTCTCCCTTGCCTTACGTGTCTTTCCACTTTCCCTGTGGTGCAGATGCACTAAAATTAGGTTATTAGAAATGACAAAGGAAAAAAGTCCTTGTTCTGAATGAGGCTGTAGTCTTGTACAGCTGATATTGATGAAGAAAAGTGTTTAACTGGATTGTAGCCTCATTAAGAGTTGTAAAGAAATTGGTTTCAGTGAAGGGTTTGTTTTTTTATCACCTATAGAGAGACCCTTGGTTGTTAGTTTAATATTTAGTCAATTCTAAATCAGAAAACCGATGTTATTGTTCACAAATCCTCCTGTCACTAAAAAGCTGGAAGTGAATTAGTCCAGTCACAAACTTTAACTCTGCTGAGGTTTTGAAACCTTAAATTGAACAGTCAGTTGGCAGTAGAGAAGAGCTTCTCTCCTGGGAGAGGAAGAACCTCTTCAGAAGAAGAAGCAACAGAAAACTATGAAACATAAAACAGAGGACCTTTTCTGCATGCTGGCTTATATATACAGACGCCATAATTAGATGATGTGACCATTTATGACCTCAAGGTGAAGGTGAAGTTAGCGTAAGCTCAACAGCTTGTGACTTCTTTGACATCTGACCAACCGCACACTTCTGACAGATTTAGCAATTATCAAATCAGCGATGACAGAAAGCTGCACACAATGGAAGGAAGAGAACTGTGCGATGCAATCGGAAATAAAAACATAGCACACACAGAGAGTAAAAATCTGTTTAAATGGACACTTGGAAATGTTTGAACTGTATAAAACACAAGGAAAACATGCTTTTTTTATTGACTATTGTACCAAATTGTCCACTGATGTACTTACAAATGATTAGTGCCTTTCTGCAGCTTGTCAGCTAATCAATTGTTTGTAATGGAAGGAGTGTGAGCTAGATTGATGTCATTTGGTAGAGAGGACTGTGGGAAGCTTACTGATGGAGAGAATAGCATTGACAAACTCCCCGATCCCCGTTTGCACAGCACAGGTTAGAGCTATAGGCTAGAAATAGAAATAGAAAGTTTTATTTCTTGCTACCGAGTACCGCTGTATGTAGGTAAGTGCTAAACAGTAAGGGGGTCTTAAAGCTGTCAAAGCCCTCTGCACCTTTTATTGGCACTGCATGGGTTTTTAGTTGTCTAAAATGGTCTCTCCATAAAGATGGGAATTAATTGAAAACCTGGCTGAGCTTGGAAGAAGCAGCTCCCTTCCTGCATCTGGAGTTCAATATGCATTTTTATTTTTTTCACTTGAGCTTCATTCCTGTTAATAAAAGTTACATAATAAGGCACAAGCCTGACAGTGACAATGGAAAAGCACTCATGTCGGATGGAAGAGACAAAATTAGGCAAGATGTTTAATCGAACAAACAAATAGCGACTGTGTCCACCACATTCAAGTTTGCAGAACATCAAGCGATATGCTGCTGTAGCCTTAGTTTATTACTTTGGTTCATTTTTTTTTTGTTCAAAATAAAACTGGGAGTCAACTTTCTGCAAGTTCTTATTCTGAGAAAAGACAAGTCACATTGTGCAGCATGATTTATAAGATCCTGCATTGAGCGTGTTTTCATGCCTCACTCTGACGCTTCTCCTTCCCTGACCCTGGTCGCTGCATCTCCTCTTTCGTGACTGTCTTTGAGTTTTTGTAATCTCAGCAGCCTCTCCCTCAGCTCCTTCCGTCTTGACCCCGGTAACTTTAATTCCCACACTTTTCCTCCTTATTCAGACTCTGGTCACCTCTTTTATTTATCTGTGATTTCAAGCCATAAATACGTTTCTCCAGTACAAATGTCCATAAAGCTGCAACAGCAGAACAGACTCTAAACCAATCTCAAAGACTGAAACAGTTGAAACGAGAAGTTTTATATTCACTCAATAAAAAGACACAAACTGTGTTTCTCACTGTGTGAAGTGAAATCAGATCAAATTTCTCTTTTTTTAGGCGAGAATGACCAAACAGAAAGAGCATGTCAAATATTTATTTATTACCGTCTTCAAAATCAAAAGTTCACATACACAATGATTACTGTCTCTTTAGACAATGACGGGAAGCCCAGATGTTGATGTCACGGCTTTGGAAACGTCTGATTGGTCAACTGACACATTTGAGTTAATTTGAGGCACAGCTTTGGATGCATTTTATGACCAAACATTTAAATGCCTTTCAGTCTAGGAATAAAACAACAACAACAAAAAATAGTTAACAATCCTAACCACACAAAAGCTCATCCTTCTGAAGAAAACGCACATAATCCTATAAGAAAATAATTTTTGCTAGTCTTTGCTCCAGGAAAAAAAAAAAAAAGCATTAATAGTTCAAAGCTTTTACGGTCATGAGGAGATGAAACATTGGGTACATTCCCTCTATAGTAAATAACATTTCTATTGCCTTTTGAGACTTCAGTAGGTGATATCAACTGGCAACATATAAAGATGTGGAGGCTGTATATTATTCAGAGAGCGAGGCGAGGGATATCTTTGTTAAACCGCTGCCAGCCTGCTCTTCTTCCTCCACACTGAACTCTGAAGCTTAATGTCTCCTCTGGGAGGATGGAAAATGGGCAGGACGGCCATTTCACCATTTATCATTGAGAAATAAACTCTGGCCTGCGCCCCCCCCCCCCCCCCCCAAAAAAAAAATACATATATATATAAAATGAGGACCTAATATAATGACTTTGAAAAGTTTAGTAACAGGTGACATTCATCAGTCAGCTTTGCGGTTTGTTTGCAGCTTGATTGTTTTTTGTCACTTAAAAAGGTTTTAAAGTTCAATAACACCAGAAAGTTTTCATTGAGATCCAACTTAGGCAATTAATTCCAATACAATTCAATTAATATCTAATCAAATTCAGATCCAATCGCAGTCTAATTTTATGCTTAATCATTCAAATTGTGCTGATAAAATAAAGCCATCTATCTGAGAAAACCCTTCTTTACAGCAGTCGTTGTTCCTAAACAAGCAAAAAGCTTCACATGTAGAGAGTTACATTTCTGACAGACTTAGAGGAGTCATTTAAACCTCCTGAATGTTAAAAATAAACAGACATAAAATCGCTTCTATTTTTGGCATTTGTCAGGTAGAAGATGAATATTTTATATTTTGACAAACCCCTTGCTGGTTTCTCCTGTTCTAGTCAGAATCAGCTGTGCTTTTAAGGCTCTCTCATATTGTCTGGATTCTAAAAATGACAAATCCTCTGTTTTCCAAAGCAGACACCTTTGATTAGACATAAATTAAACGGCCTCCTCTGAGGGTGATAACTGATCTCCTAATAGTCCCTGGTGAACTATCGGGCTTTTGCATCTTCTTTTGCCTTTTTTTTCCCCCTTTGGCATTGCAACAGCTACAGCTGACCTTCAGCAAGCACCAAGAAATAGAAGAGAGCACATAAATCCTGCTCAACCTTTTCCTCTTAGTCCAGCATGTTTTCAAAAATGATTTGAGTTCTTACTATTGACCTTGAAGATTTTTTGTGGCTTGTCATCGTCTTCTTTATCTAACCTTTTAACAACCATGCAAGCTTGTACGTAGATGGTGATTCTCAGCCGTTGAACCTTTACTTGTTTAGACAGAAGAGTAGAGGTCACAGAACGTAGGTGGTCAAAACTTATAAACTCAAACTATATCTTACCAGCTGTCAGGGATGAACTTTACCAGCAGGCAAAGGAAAACATTTGCTGTAGGACTCAATTTACAAGCAGTTCAATAAATACTATTATTGTTAATATATTATTTATTATTTGTAATAATAAATAATATTTATTATGTAACGGGTCTCTCTTGTAAATTAGACGTTTCTCAAGAGATTTTCCTGTGTGAGTAAAAGTTTATATATTTACCCAACAAAATCAAAGCAAGGATGTCATTTGCTTTTCATATGAACTGCCAGATATGTTCATTAAAAACAATTTTCTCCAAAAATACTATTTTCGTATTAGAAGATTGAACAAATCCATAGTCTTGCGCACATTCAACCCTAGAATGCATCAGTGTAGAGCAACCTGGAAAAAAAAAACTAGGAAGAAACTCAGAAGATTTTGGGATAAACTGCCAAAGGATTTTTCCAAACACGGTGATTGCGAGTGTGTTTGAGTTAGCAGTGCCGATCTTTATTATCACAATCTGTATGTCGACGTTGGTAACAGTGTGGGGGAAAAGACTAATTTTAGAAAGCAGATGCTACACCGACGTTTTACTAAGTATTGAAACATTTCAGCTATTCAGGCTGTCCTTCTCCACTGTCAACAACCAACATTACAGATATCTCAGGCACGACTCATTCAAGGACATTTGTCTATTTTTGATTCATAAAGGGAACATTGTTAATATTAAAGCAGAAATAGACGAGAAGAAACCTGTTGCTGTTTCATTCCACATTGTGCAAGGTGAAAAGCTATTCAAAGAACTCAGCTGTATTTTATCCAGAAAACATTTTAACTCATGGTAACCAACTGCAGATGGATTAAGAGTGTTTTTCCATCTTTTATAACTGGGGCCATTTTATAATCCATCATGTCGATTTAAATTCAGCTTTTACTCATACTGAGAAAATCTTTGCGTTGTTATACAACCTCAACACCTTTTTGAGCCTCAACTTAACAAGTCTAAACAAATTCTAAGATCGCAAAAGTATTCACTAAACCACACAAACCATTAAAATCAGGTGTGTCCCATGTGCATCACATCCAGCATGCAGATTCCTGGCATTTCTGAAACCGTGGACCGCTCTCAAGAGCTCACTAAAACTGATTGTGCTGCTTTAATGAGATACCACTTGTGCAATGAGATGTGCCACGGAATTTTGTCACATTATTATAACTATATGTAAGTAATCAGAAGTGACAGCAGATCAGCTACAATGTAGGAGGAATCGCAACGTGATAAAAATTCAGAAGCAGATCTGGGTCACCAGTGTTGCATGGAGTCAGTGGCTGCAGACATCCAAACTTCTTGTGGCCTTTAAATTAGCTCAGAAACACTGTTCAGTTTTTGAATAAATTAGAGCTGAGACTGTATGTCTTACCCAACATCAGTGTCTGACCTAAAAACCTGTGCTTCTCGAAGAATGGACGAGATTTCCGATTTAACACGCTCGTTAAAGCTGCAGGGAATGGAGTTCATTATAATAAATACATTAGTTTGGAATGAGGTGTAATTGAAATTAAAGTTTATGTGAAGGTAAATGACCTAATATTTGTGATAATATGGTGCATTTAAGCAAAAATATAATTTCTACATATTTCTAGCTTTCCATTTATTTTTTTTAGATAATGGGAAGCTTAGATATTGTCATTAGTTGTTGTGCAAAACCATCAGAAAAATACATTCAGCGCACGACAATTTTCAAGCACACAAAATGTACTCCGTCTAAATGATGCTTTTAAGCCAATTCTGTTTTTTAGTCATCCTTCCGGTCTGCTGTACGAGAAGACACTCAGTCTATTTGATCTTTATTTTGTGAGAACTGAGAATCCAACCTCACACTTATAAAAAGCCGCGAAAGGAATGAGTAACAATATGCTGACTGAGAGTCAAATAAAATCGTTTTCAACAAAGGATTTTATTATTACTGTACGCAGAAGATGTTACTGCATACAGTGATATCTTCTTTTCATCTCAGATGTCCAACCTGTTGTACCCGTCAGCCATCTTTAGCGTGCAACATCCTAACTTTTTGTACGTTCAAAGATCTCAATTAGCCCTTAATTTGCACTGTTGCATTGTTTTATTGTGAACATCTTTGTCTCAGATGTTTAGAATTTGCTACATAAGCAAACAAAGTGTCCTCCTAATTATTTTCCTTTAACATTATTAACACTTTTTTATTTTCTTTTAAGCCTCAATCATGGGTCAGATGTCTCCGGAAACGTCAGCTGGATAAAGAGAGGTGGAAGCGATGAGTGTTTATATTTTCCCAGTAGACATTAAATGTGATTTTATCTGGAATAGCAACATTAGAGGGAGGATATGTGTTGATATTATGTGCAACGGGAGAAACTATCAGAATTTATTGAGATGGTCCTCCGCTGTGTTGCTCTAAATTGTATTCACAGTCTCACAGAGAAAATCACATTCTCCACTAACAAGAGGTCTGGACTGTCTTGCAACTCATTCCCTTACTCCGTGTGAAAACCGATAAACGCCAGAGCTGCAGCGGAAATCTAACTTCATATCATCACCACATAAGCTATACAAACAGCGTATTGATACCATAAACCTCAGTAATTGTGATACTGGCTGTCAAGCATGGTCATTTATGTAGTGAATACAGCCGGGATGTGAGAATAATTCAGGCTTTTATTACTGGACAGCAGTTTAGCAACTGCTTGCTGTGACATAATCATATTCAAGTAATGTCTGTAATGATCCTGCAACCTAAGCTTGGCTTTACAACAGCCTCTAAATCACCTTTGCACTCAAATGAGAGACGGTGTTTACTGCTGTATGTACATATAAGTGCAATTAACTGTGTAATGTTCTCTCACAGCAGAGCTAATTGAGTTAGGGTGAGATCTTTTCCATGTTGGTCGTTCTACATTAATGATCTGCAAGAAGTATCAGTTTTGCTTATTAGATGACGCAGCATTGATAGTCTAAAATAAGTTGTTCTCACAATCAGTCTCAGGTGTGAAACCCATCAGAAGGCCAACTTATTCCCATCTTGATTAAGTGAACACTTGGATTTTAAAGTCGGAAAGAATATTCTCAGTAAATGAATATTTATAAATATGAATATTTATTCATGGGTAAAAATCCACAAGGAAAATAAACTCTGCAAACTTCCATAATGGCTTCTTAAAACTTTGGCTAAAAAGGATAGTAACTAACAAAGGTTTTTAAATATTGATATATCAACAAATGCAGATTTTAGTAGTTTTCCAGTAAAAAAACTAAGCACCAGTTCTGTTTCTTTAGACCTATATTTTTATAGCCATTAGGTTGGAAACTATGTGCTTTTTTTTTTTTTACATAGTTTTCCAAAAATATCAACATCCCACTTAATAAAAGGTCAGAGCGTGATGTGAGAGAAAGAAAATGTCAGGAGGAAAATGTGTTGTCTTTTCTCAAAGGCTTTCAAGTTTTAGTTTATTTTAAGATGTAAGAATAGAAATACAATTGTGGTTCTTTAAAACTGCAACAAACTTCCTACAGTAAATATTCATCACAAATTAAAGTTGTCTTTTTATTATATACTTCGTTTAACATTTGCAGCTCAGAACCAGTTTTATTTAGATGGACTAAAGGCAAAAATGGTTGCAGACCCTTTGTTGAGAGCAGAAAATCAAATCCATTATGAGCCAGTAACCAAAAATAAATCCTACAGCGCATAATGTCTGCTTGTTACTGATTAACTAAAAAGTAAAGAACATCTAATATAAGCCTAGGTTAGGTTAGGCGCCTTCTCGATGCCTGGTCTGCAAGAGGATGTGTCGGGAAGAAGTCTTAAACATATGTGAGATGTGAAATATCAGCCAACTCAGTCAAAAATTATTAATTTAGCACAAACAAAAACATTCATTGCAATTAAATTTTGTCAGGGTGATCAATTTAGGCTTTGACCCGGCTGGTCTCTTTTCAACTTTTCTGTAGCTGAAGCTTCTAGCAAAAGAGTCGCTATGAGGTGAATGATTAGACAATAAGAATCATTAATTAATGTCATAATTTGAGTATCTTTAAGGTTTGTTTTGGTGGGGTCAGAAATACCTTCATCAGTATTTTTAAAGACCCAGTTTGTTATTCTTTATTTTAATACAGAACCCAATCCAATAAACGTTGCCGAGAAAATATGCAGGAACCACTTAAAAATATTATCTGGGACATAATTTGCTATGTTTTGCTGAGCAGACGCAGGCACACAAAATCCTCTCTTAATTAGTTTACTTTGCTGTCAGCAAGTTAAAGCTGTTTTTTTTTTTTTTTTGTGAACCCAAACGAAGCACTGAACTTAAGAGTAATCCTGAGATTCTTCAAGCCCAGACTGTGCTGACTCGATGAAAGCAGAAAGTTTAAGTTCCAAACTAAATCATAAATTCACTAACTTCAGAAAGAGCGCTGTTTAATGTTCCAGGGCTCTGAATTCACAGCACTATCCGAGCTCCAGTGATTACCTCCACTACTGCCAACAAACATGCATCCATCCTCAGCCCTCGCGCTCACCGACAGTCCTTTCACTTTTCAATCGGTGATAAATCTTTCCATTCAGCAAACGCCCCTCCGACGGCGTGAGGAATCACCTGTCTGCGGGGGTTTCTCGCTGGGAGCTCTTGTAGTTTGTATTTACACTGCCAGCATATTCAGTGTAAATGAGCTTGGAGGGGGATCAGAAGAGGTATTTCGTTGAGCCGGTGTGCCCTTTGCTGATGCAGCCGATTTCTGCCGCTGTTAGCACACTTTACTGAGTTCCTGCTGGACTGATGGGAGAGATGAACGCATGAGAGAGATGCTGAGGTTTACTGGAATGGCTCACAAAATGCTTATCAACCCTTTCATGCATGAATTATGATCCTTTGTCAGGATTTTTTTTTCCAATTTGTGTTTGATTTTCTTAAGGCATAAAAAAAGACAGGAAAAAATAGTAAAAAAAAAATATTTTATTTATTTATTTATTTGTTTTAGGTGATCAATTGTAATTTTCTCCAAATACAAAGTTGTTATTAATAAAATACATCAGTAGTATTGTTCTTTAGGGGTTATCTGATGTCACAGTATTATTTTTACGTCTACAGTAGAAGGAGGGACCGGGTCGGTCTGCATGCTTTTTTGTCTGTTGGCCATATTGGATTTAACAGAAATAATTTCTTGCATTTGCAGCTGATGGCCAGTAGTTGATGGTGTATTTTATGATGCATTAGTGTCCACTTCAGTGGTCTGTGTGCATTTATAACATAAAAATCCACAAGAAGCTCAAGAAAATGGCTTTTAGACAGCTGTCCACTGTAGTGACCACTATGCTTGAAAGGGTTAATAACAACTCAACATTTCTAGAAATAGGTATCTAATAATTGTTAGTGCTAAACATCTGCTCAATCAATTTAATTTCAATTCATCTTTTTCTTGTGCTGTTATTTCATAACCAACCAATCCACATATTGGTTATAAACTCAATTTGGTCCAAATCACGGTGGTAATGCTTGTCATTGCCATGACGAGCGTTATATGGACTAGCCTCATGTAATCTAACACAAAGTGCCTCCCTGCATGCGGCATTACTCCTAATTAGGCATATGATCCTCATGGACACCCTAAATACCCACATGTTTTCCCTCGCTCAATGTCGAAACAAAACTTCCAGGGATATTGTAAAATGGTTCAAAGACGGTTCTGACAGATGCCTGAAAAACTTTGAAAGTTCGTCAAACTAACTCGTGACTCCTAACGCTGCCCCAGAGGCAGCACCTGTTGAGATGCAAACATTCAACTAGTGCACTGCATGTTTTGCTCCAAATGAGTGATGGTGGATATGAAACATGACAGCTGAACACGAAATGCCACTGGCATGAAAGCCAGGTGAACTCTGGTCAACTCCTAAAGAGTCGCCTTAGATCAGCAGCACAACGTGATGCAGAAAAAAGGAGGAACCTTCCTCTACAATACACTCAGGAGCCAACACTGTCTGTTGTGATTTTGCCTTGTTGGACTGACTGTCTTAGTAATACTAAGAACATAGTGTGCAATGAATAAATACATCAGCAGCTGCAGCATTTGATTTATTCCTGTATACCACATGTCAATGGTTTCCTATATGAATCTCAAATGTTGTGTACAAGCAGATGTGAAATAAAAATGTTTCACAGGTGTTTTCAGTTTTCAGTCAAAGAGAGTGCAGTATACTTTGAATCTTATTTATATATATATATACACACACACACAAAATCAGGAACCATAATCAGTCACTGAAAAGGTTTATATTTCCACATCAACACAAATGCCTTTTAAAGTTGGTCTGATTTGGAATAAGATGAAGAAAAATGTCCATCAAATCAGCCAGACTTTAGATTTGAACAACCCTTTTACACCCTGTCTTTAATCTGCTAAAAAACCTCCACCATGCAGATGAATGTCTGACTCATCAGTCAATCACAAGCTGTTCGGACAGAGGAGATAATCGCCGCCTTGTATTGCGAGTTAGGTTGATATCTGTCAGAAGCGAGTCGTTTCAGGGACAACATGCTGCAGCAGAGTCGGTAACAAACTGTTCTGACATCCACCTGACCTTACGCGTCGGTAAAACAAAAGAGCCGAGACAGAAAGCAACCAAGTGATAGTTGGAGGATTTACCCTCTGGGCGGATGCCGCTGTGTGTTTTGAGGGCAAAAAGATTTGTGTGGAAGGTTCTCCATCATTTGTTCACCTGATAACTAAAGAGGGTTGGTCGTATTTTGTCTGTTCTTGCCATCGGTCATTGGAATAGATGACACAGATCCTCTTAATAATCAAGTAGATAATGCTGGAAACACTTTACACACATTGCTTAGACGTATAACCTCCAGTCTCCTCTTGCCTCTAACGTATCGGAGGTGGTTGAATGTCAGAAATGACAATGTAGCTATTCAAATAAACTAAAGCAAACCAGAATAGACAGGCTGAATAGGCATGTCCTTACTGCTTCGACTCTATTTGATAAAGGGATAAATTCATCTTCTCTCGTATTCACTTCCCCACGTTCTGGGGGCGAGGTGAGCTCAGGAAAAATCGGTTCCCTGAGACCCATGCTGAGTCTCCTCCTCCCAAGCTTCCTTCAACGAGTCTCACCACATGACTCCGTCACATCCTACCTGAATCATCTTCAAACATCTTGCTTCATTAAAACTTTAAACTGGTGGTTCGGGTGGTTGAGATCAAATTCTGCTCCTTTAAGGGATAATCAGGGGGATTGTCCTCAAACTCCAAAAGAGCTTATTGGTGACTGCAGCAAAAGATGCTTTTACAATAACATCTCAAAATGAGTGTAACATCAGAAGATGTAAAGAAAAGAAAATAATCCAGGAGTATGAAGACACAAACAATAACTTGCAGGCTTGTGGTGATAACATGCATAAAATCCCTTTTTTGACAGACAAGAACTCCATTCAGTTAAACTTAAACACCCTGAAACCGAATGAAGCAAATCTTCCTGCAGTGCAGCTTTACATGGCGTCATATTAATGAGCCACATACACACACGGTGTTGTGTTTGGTATCATCTCTCTTCATTCTCAGGTCATTTTGTAGCACACCTCCTTGTGATAAGGGGGTGTTTATGTCCTCTAAATGTTCCTATCGTGACATTTGTTACCACTGTTTTCAGACAGAGATGAAACATTAAAATAAGAGGTTTCCTAATTCTGTTGAGGAAATGTAACAGCTACACCTGTCAGAGTCGCAAAGGCCCTCCGACTGAGCTTTTAGCTTCTGGCTTTCCTCCAAATGACCAAGTAATTACCCTGTATTAAAACCAACCCTTGCTGACTCTGTGCAAGAAACCACTCGAGATCAGAGGGGCAAGCCTAAGTGACAGTTTTTCTGTGGCTGAAAGTGCACTCGGCAGTACTTTCCTGTGTTCGCAGGCTGCTGACTGGTAAAAGAGTCGTACCTCGGCAGCTACAGCTAGAAAGTGGCTTTGTGGGAGCACCACAGAGAACGAGCGCATCATCATAAAGGTGTTTTCAGGCAATTTTGTGGCTCATAATTTGATTTGAAAATGTCTTTCGAAGCAGGGCCAATAATAACCCACTTTGACTGTGATGGTTTGCAATGGTAGAGAAGGTTTGCTTTCCATGTAAATGTTACAAAGGAAACAAAATGAGTCTTTAAAGGGCAATGAAATGCTGCTGGAGTATCACTACAATTATCTTTAAGGAGGAAAATGTGAACAAAGCAGCCATAAATGCCAATAAGGCCTCCTGCCTGTTGTGTTACTCGGTATTAACTGTCCATTTGTGAGGCTTACATAATGTCAGAAATGCATAAAAGTGATAGTGCTTCATGCCTCATGCTGCATAACCACAGGCAGGGCTTGGGAATGGTTGCAATGACCATTTATAAACATCTGAAGATGGGGAAAAACAACAGTAAGACTTATATAGAGATGAAGATGGTCAGATTAAGGTCAGAGCACAACAAAGTTAGCGTCTTCTTCAGTTATATTGAAGAGCTATGTGTTGTTCTCTTCACACGTCATTGATTGCTGATCTGTAGCATTTTAGCAAACACCCACACAGTTTAACACTGACCTGAGACCTGATACTACAGAGTCATCAGCTCATCTCTTCTTTCAAACACGCCATGTTGCAGTTCCTGCTGAACACAGACACTCTACTAGTACCAAATGCTGAATGACTCAGCTATTGTTATTGTCAGAATGTTTCATTACAGCCATCTGGAGCCATCGGAGACAGAGAACCACCACATTACACATATTTACATTTACGTCATCTCAGCCAAATACTACAGCACAAATTTACCAGCAGGTGGCTGGACTATTAGATTAGATTATTACTAGGCAGGATTTCACTTATTTCTCGTGACAAGTTTATATGTGAGGTTGTGTGAGCCTGTCTCCCTGTATGGAGATTTTGACAATCTGGTTTAAAGGTTATGTGACACCAAGTCACCAAGAAAAACAAAAATCATAATTTTTGGTGAATGAAAATGTCTCATTTTGAGCAAGACGGGAAACTTAAACAAAGCCCTAACTGTCCTCTGGTGTTTCAATAACCTCTGGTGTTTCAGTTTGCACGGTTACAGTATCATCAAACTCGATTTTGTTGAGTTGAGCAGGAATTTGCTCAACTGCTGGAAACTTAGCCATTTCTGATGCTGCAGGATTTTTGAGTTTGCATTAGTTATAAATAGCTCATCATTTGGCGTATGTCCACATTTTCATTGAATGCTTCTTTCATTAATTATTAACAGTAAATCAGCTAACATGGATAAACTAAGCACATTTCACTTGTGGTTTCCTTTTTACACCAAATGGAAACAGTTCTTCAATGAGCACCACTCGGTGTATTTTAACATTTTTTTGAGAGGCCTTTGAGATATTGTTGCATCTTCTCCCAAAAAAAAAAAAAAAAAATCAAAATAGCTTTTGGTTGGCATCATTTCACCTTTATTTCTGAATCTTTTTATTGTAGAATCTCTATTATACCACAAAATAAGAAAACCGCATTGCTGCTTTTGGAGCATAAATGGCAATTTAGCATGAAAAGGACATGACCTCCAACAGTTTTCCCATAAATGTACTCCTCCTGAAAGCTGAACTCTCACTTCAAATTGCACAGCTTTTGTGTAAAACACAACAAAACCCGGTTTCCATCTATCCCCATTTGAATCCAGTGACCCCTGAGAGTAGATGAATAAGACAGTTGTGGTGTGCTTTCTTCAATAAAGGCACAAAATATGTGCACACATCTTTCCACACACAAACGTAATAAAGAGCATGGAAATTAGTAATAAGCAAAGTGGTTAACTTTATAAATAAGTAAATTAAAACAATGGTTTGACAGATAGTAACACATTGACCTTATACTGCAGTAACTGCATTAATGGGCCTTGGAATATGCAGTTGATACAGATATTAGGGCCAAAACAGACATACAGGACAGACAACCATGAACACCCACATTCATGCTGAAACACAATTAAAAACTGGATTTATGATGTTGTGATTAAAATGTACCAATAATTCAATTTAATTCAGTTTATTAGTTCCACTTCACAACACGCCCTCTCAAGACACTTTACCAAAAAAAAGTCATTTCAATTCAGCCAAATATACATTCCAATTAATCCTGGTTATCAAACCGTCCATTAAGTTTATTATTTAAGTCAGTTTAAAACATTTTCTATCTAGGGAAACCACAAAGATCACATCAAGTCATTGGCTTCCATTACCTGCAACACCCAGCTTGGCATCAGGTTCTTTGTGCTTCATCATCATTCAGCACAGGATTGATGAGATGTCATACAGATTGAACAAGCACACAGTTGTATGAATCACTGACTGTCTGTTTATAATGTAGGTTGTGAAGCTGCATGCTGACCAGGCTTCATCTGCCTCAAACTGATGTCACTGCTTGCTGGCTAACTGAGTGTGAGCGTTTCGACTGGACTAAGACAACTTCAGCGTGCCCAAAGATAAAGAATGCTGAATTCTTTAGATAGATTAGAAACACCTAAAGTAGCTTTTTTTTTCCTTTTTTTTTTTTTTTGCACATTTACAGTTGAGCCCAAAATTATTCATACTCCTTGCAGAGTTAGGAATGAAGTGATAATTGTATTCAGTCTAGAAGTTTGTTCTGATTGGAAATGGCAGAAAGACATAATAAATAGAGGAGGTCTGCAAACGAGGAATTACGAACTTCAGTCATAAAGCTAACTGAATTACAGATTTTTTTTTTTTTTAAATTCCAACCATTAACCCGCATACCTACTATGAAGGAAAAGAGTATTTGGAAATTTTAGCAACCATTGTTACTCCATATTTTATGAAACCATTAAGGTTTAATTCATTGAGTGAAATGAACCTGTGTCCTCTTCAGTCCCAACTCTGTTGCCTCGACATCTGAACCCGTCATGCACAGACTCAGACCTAGAAAATAAGATAAAGTGCATTTCAAGGACAAGACCCTGCAGCCCTGCAGCTTGTTGTAAAGCTGTCATGGCTCATCTCTTTCTATGCTTCTGTTCTTTTACTCTCTTCCTCCATTTCACATCTGTTGTCTTGACATATTTATTTTGCTTATCCAAACGTCCGCTTCGTGTTCAACTCATTGAGGAAAACATTGAGGTCACCTTATACAAAGAGCATTTATTTCTACTAAAGGTCAAAACAAAAGTACGCATAAAAAGCCGAGATATAATGAAGGACAGTAGGCATACTTGGAACCAAACCTTTTGGTTTGCAGAGTTTGCAAAATATGTATCCAATCATTTGAACAAATGTCACTCTAGACCAATGGAGGTAGAAACAACTAATTGAAAGGGGAGTGTTTAGTGCAGTATTCTTGGTAAAGACACTTCCCAGAAGTGAATTAAAGACATTTCCTCATCTTATTCATGTTTTTAGATGACTGGATTGGCTGTCCAAGTTAAAAAGCAGTGAATATATCAATTGCTGACACTAACTTCAGTGTTAATTTTTATATAGTGACGAAACTACAGTATAGATCTTCTCCTGCTTTTTTAGTTGGCAGAGTTCGTCTTCCTACTATCCCAAACACACCTGACCAGTTCAGCACAAAAATAATGAACATAACTGGTAGAAACCCAGAACTTAACTCCCTCACTAATAACTGTCATTTGAATCAAAACTAAAACCATACACTGCAGTGTGTGTGTGTGTGTGTGTGTGTGTAGGTGTGTGTGTGTGTGTGTGTGTGTGTGTGTGTGAGAGAGAGAAAGAGAGAGAGAGCAAAGTTTAGACAGGAGCAATGCATCACTGAGGCAAACACTACAGTTTACCTCCAGGGTCCACAAAGAACACAACACTATAAAAAAAATACTTAAACTTGCTTTATCCATGACTACACTTGGTGATTAAGATTAATAGCAAACCTGAAAGTGGACATTGATTAACTTGTCCAGAGGATCCTTTGGTTCCTGGATGCAGGTCAAGAGGTGCAGTCTCAGCAGGTCATGCTTACTCTCACACTTCCCACAGACTGTTACAGTGAGTTTGGAGGCAGAGTAAAGATCGTTGTGGGTTTGTTAATATATTCTCACTGGTATTCGGCTCACTTAGAGTCAAAGACGTTCTAAAAAGAACGAGCTGGATATTAAAGAGTTGGGGGCTTTTGCAGATTGTTAAAAGATTAAGAGTGTCCCTGCAGTCCCATGTTGCCTTTAAATGTCATTCCTACATTTAAATTAACTAGTTTACTTTTTGGAATCATGTTTTTTATTATCATTTAACATTTTATATTGAAAAGCAAACAGAGAAACAACTGGAAACAAATGGGCACAGTCTGTAACTTTTACAATCCGAAGTGGCAGCGAGTTTACAGGAAGTAATGAAATGAATCTGAGAAAAGAAACTCTTATGTGTTCAAACATAGGAAAAAGAAGGTATACATTCTGCCAAATATAAAATTCATATTAGGATTATAATAAATACTATTTTACATTGTTTATTTTATTTATCTTGAATTTAATCAGTTTAACAGCAGTAAATGGATGTTTCTTCTGCTTTCAAAAGTGCAGAAAAGTTATGATCCTGTTTGTCTGTGAATAACTTCATATCAAATTATTTGAAAACTTTTGACCCCTTTGTCCAAGATATTCCTGAAAGTTAGAACTTCATGATTGCCCCCAAAACTCTTTTTCCAACAGGAAACATGAGGAAAGAGATGCAAAATATTGTTTTTTTATCTGTAATGTTTAGATAATTTCTCAAATTATGCAGCAGTGGAGATGGGGAGAGGCATCACTTAAAATTTAGCTAACTGTGTGTGGTAATCAGAAAGTATATATAAAAATGTATCTGCAGTTAAATGAGCAATAAAGTTATTCAAATCTCTCCTCGTGCATTTTAATTGCTTTCAAACTAATCTCCAGTAAGATCATGTCTAATATTCCTTAAACAAGCCATGCATTTAAATGCTAAACATCCCGAGCAACCAGCAGTCCTTTCACTAAATGCAAATAACTAATGAAGGAAGTAATTATCTTTTTTCATTACTATTTACTTGCAGTTTGTGTGTGAAATCTCTGATTTTTGGTTTTGCCTATGAGTCCCCTAATGCTACAGGGAGGATTTGAAAAGCTTGTAGTAATTCAGAGAAATAACTTCAAAACTGTTGATAGCACTTTTATGAGAAGTTTGCCTCTTTGAAATCCATTCACTAATGTACGATTCAGAAGATAAGAGGACAGAAAGTTATATGTCACAGTGGCAGCAGGAAAATGAAAAAAAAAAAAACAAAAAGCAAACACGTTAAAGATTTATCAGGAAATTGAGTTGGAGCGTGAATATGCAACACTTTGTTGCATTTGACGGTGACCTGGCTGCTTTTCTTTAAAATTATAATACTCAAGTATCTAAGTTAAACAGACAAATCTTGTACAGTTCACCAGGAAAACAATGTTTTTGCCAGGTGATGAACTTAGTATCTTCAGTCACTAAACCTCATAAATGTTTCCCTGCCTTTTTTTTCACATAGGTTAAGAAATTTTCCATTTGATCATCGATCTAAATTTTCACTCCTTTTTGTGATTTAGGTTTGAAACCAGAAAGCCAGTTTAGGACACTGGAGGATAGTTTTAGGGGTTTTATCTGAAAGCAGGCAGGTTTGAGATAGGTGTGCTTTTCCAGAGGCTCAGTGGGACTTTGATCTCCTGGGTTTTACAGGCCCGACTTGTGAATGTCTGAGGAAGGCAGGCGTGACCTGACTGAGGTTTTTTTTTTTTTTTTTCCCAGAATTGAAGCTGGCTAAGGCGAGGGCAAGCAGCTGTGATTCTGAAGATGAAAAGCAATGCTACCACAGGCAAGTGCTGAAACATGGCGTTTATGGAACAGGAGATATGTAGTGCAGGTTCCAACCCAAAATACCAAGAACTCAATTTCAGGAGGAACCAGAGGAGAAAAGAAAATAAATCTGTTGGACATTTCCTTTCCCTACAAGATTTTTACACACAAAAAAAAAACAACTATATTTTCAGCAGTTGTAAATAATGTGGTATTTCTTAATAAAAAGCTTTTCTTAATAAAAATTTGCCTGCTTGAAAGGAGGTGTCGAAGATCTTGGATCAGGGTGAAAAAATCAATTGAAATGTAACCTGAAACAAACATAATGAAAGTTAACAAAGCTTGTAATGGAGGACATAGCGTGGACACAGAAGGACCTGAGGAAGGAACAGTAATGAGGCAGATAGG
Organism: Poecilia mexicana; assembly: GCF_051168715.1. Classification (NCBI taxonomy): domain Eukaryota; kingdom Metazoa; phylum Chordata; class Actinopteri; order Cyprinodontiformes; family Poeciliidae; genus Poecilia; species Poecilia mexicana. Next base: position 5,637,826 of record NW_028263370.1, on the reverse strand, counting down.
AGAACCTTACAGCGGCAATGACACGATTAATTACCCGGTTTAACACGCGCTGACGATTACAAACGACCGAGAAACAGCAGGAAGCAGAGCAAGAACAACATTTCAAAATAAAACAGGAAAAGTAGTTAAGTGGACAAAGTTCATGAAATAATTAACCTCTAAAAATGTGACTTTATTATAATAATAATGCACGTAATTAATTTTTTTAATTTCCTGGGTTCTTCGGAGTCAAATCAGCCCTCAGGGTTTAACCCAATAATTAATGTGCAGACATGTTAATGATGTGACTTTTCATGTAACTATTATTTCAAACCTATAAAAGGCAACTGGTTAATTAAACCATCCTTTACAAAAGGTGACTACATAACATTCACAAGATGGTAATAATCTATCTAGGATGGATATTCTCTTGTTTGACATTCAAAGCATCTAGGGAGTGGACAGAGGAACAAAGAAATGCTGCCTGGATCAGTAGATGGTTTATGTTTATCTAGATAACAGGTCTTCTTTCCAAACATGTAAAATTTCATTTGCGTAACATTTACTTTAGTAAATCACTTTAGAATAACGCCTGGAGAAGCGGCAAGTGGTGCAGAGTGTCTCTGAAAGTGACAATCGCTGCAGATTCAAATCGGTGGCTACTGGGAGCCTTAGAGGTGGAGTAAGTACCCAAAGATATTATTCAAGTGAGCATGACTTCAACATATGATTTACTCAAGTCGAAGCAGAAAAAAAATGTTCTGTTACTGAGTGATCAGAACATCTGATTCAATAAATAAATCAGACAAAGCAAAATATAATATAAAGTTTCATCCACGTTTGGTTTTATTAAATAAAGAAATTAAACAAATAATATAAATAACATATTTAGGAAAACGCTAATTTAGGCAAAGACACACTTTTCCAAATCTAATTTAATTTAAGCTTATAAAACTAATGTAGTTCTTGATCTCCTAATGATACGACAGCTGGTGTATAAACCAGACGTCTCGCTTTAACTAAACTGTAGGTTTCTGTTTCTGTCTTATGCATCTTTAGCTAAAATATGCTTATTTTTCATTTTGTGAAGTTATTCCCTGTTTAGCAGCAATACTTCATCATAGTATTGCTCAAGTAAAAGTAAAATATGCAACGTAGTGAAACAACTCCAGAAATTATGTGCGGTTTTTCTTTTTCATAAAAAATGCTGTGTAGTAGTTGCTACCCACCTCAGGTGCATTCCTACAAGAATCGGGTCCGACCAAAACTCACGACATGAAAAGTCTTCAAAGCAAAATAAAAGCAGCACAAATACTGAAGCTCACCGCATCGTGTGCTCATTAGATACAGATCCTTGCTGCTTCGCCCCCTCTGACTTTGACACTGAATCTTAAGTGAATGGCAGACTCTCATTAACCTGTCAGTGACCCTTTATTTCTAAGCACAGTCACACACATTGACCTTTTCACTCAATTAGCTCCTTCGCTTCTCCTTCCCCCTCTCAGCTTCCTGCTCATCTTCCTTTTGCTGCCACTGCTGCAGTCACCACTCACAAAGAATCACAATAAGCATGTACTGTAATGCCAATATCAACTCTGTGAAGGTTATAAAAACCTTCTACAATTTTACTCCTTTCTCTTACTTTTTCATTATATTTTTAGATCATTTTTCTATTTGAAGTGTAGCAATCTGAACTTTGTTTTCTCTCTCATTGGGTTATTTAATTTCCCTTCGAGATCAATAAAGTATTTTTGAATTTCATACAAAGTCATACATGAAGACTGGTCGCTATGTTGTGCTCGCAGATTTAAGAGGTGCCAGCAGAATATGTTATGTGCATTATAATTGAATAGTGTCAGATGTAGCAATGTGCATACATATTAAATTGCTGTTCAATTCAGCAGAGAGTTGACAAAGGTAGGCAGAGGTGATTGCTGTAAATGAGATGAGCTCGAAAGGTGCCAAATTAAATTTGCGTCGTCGTACAACAACTCCAAGGTTGTTGAGCAGAAATGAGGTAACGGCAGGAAAATTTAGTTAGACCAGGACCAGCCCAGGAATTAGCTGCCTTCTGTTTGCACACTTTGTTCTTTGTTTTCATCACATCTTGTTCTTTCTCAACTCTCTGATGAGCATTTTATTTGTTGAAATCACGGCAATGTCTACAAGATTCCTGGACTATTGGCTAAATTTGCTAAGTATTCATATTAAAAGTTAAATTTCTTTTAGCAAGTATAACTGCTTTTAGATTATCTAGATGTAGACTTGTTTTTGCTGAGGTCAAATGGTTCAAAAATGAGGGTGCAATAGCCTCCAGTCTTGAAATCACCATAACCGATCCTGTGCTTTTCTAACACCTGACATGAGGGCTAACTATCCATATATAATGTATGAGTCCAGGACTTCTTAAATGTGGACTGGTCAGCTTTGTCTTATTTCTGTGGTTGCATTAGTATTTTTTAAAATTCAAATTCATCTCAGTTCATCGTCTGTCTCTGTGACATCCTGCCAAGCTGTGTCCTCTATGTGTTCTTCTGTGTGGAAATTGGTATTCTTTCTGCATATCCAGCATTTTTATGGGACGAGCTGCTTGTGTCCTTCATCTTCCATTGTTTAAGCGGAAGGTAAAGGAAACATTTTCCTTTACCTTCCTTTCATTTCCCTTTAAAATAAAATTTTCATTTATATTTTTTAAGAAAGTATATATTTTGCTACGGCTAAATTTAAGTCCAGTGTAAATAATTTATATTCTAAGTTATTGTGACCATTAACACTAGCACATAGTTGAAACCAAAAGTCATACAGTGAAAAGTTTGCTGGAGTTCTGGCCCATTCCTCCCTATGGAACTGGTGAAACTGAGGCAGGCTTGTAAGCTGCTTCGCTTAGACACACCTTTCTAGATCTGCCCTCAGATCCTGTTGTTGAAATATGTTCATGAGTTATAATAGTTCAAAGTCCAGATGTAAACCAAAAGGAGATTCTGTGGCAAGACTTGACACCTGATTGTCACAGAGGCTGTTGGCTATTTTGTAAAGAATGTTAGTGTCTAAAAGGACTTGTGTTCTGCTGATTCTGTACACAGGCCTGTATTTCAATAGCAATGTAAATGCAGGTTTTTCCTTTGTAGCTTGGCATCAAACTTTCACGGAGGACATTGTAAATGGAGGACATTGTCAAGAAGCCAAAAGACCTGACTTCTATGATAGGTCTTAATTAGACTTTTTATTTTGAGGACTGATTTAGAATCAGGATATCGCTTCAGATATTACAACTACAAATTAGTGTTCAGACTTGGGTGATGGACTCAAACCTGAATCTTCAAAGACACATAAATACAGTTACAAATTCAGCCTTTTATCCCCTGAAGGACATTTCCCAAGATTAAATGACTAATATCCCAGAGAGATTTAGGGAAACTCATACATGTGTTCATCTTAAATCTCAGCAGTGTCTTCACAGGTTTGCCTAAAAAGTCAGACATTTGTAGCTGATCCTGCTGTTCACATTCTCACTAAAACCAGGAGGATAGAGCACATCACATCATCCCAGTTCTAAAATCCTTACACATGCTCCCTGTAGCTCACATAAAGGCCTTAAAATGCTGCCGTTAGTTTATAAATCACTGAATAGTTTAGCATCAAATTACATTAGACATCTGCTGTTGTTGTCTCAACCCTCCAGACCTCTCAGGTCTTCTGGTTCTGGTCTGCTCTGCGAACTAGAACTGGAAAGATGGCCTGCCTTGGCCCTGCATCCCTTTGACTGCTGAGACCCTGAACAGAATTAATCAGATAAAGAAAATGGACGCACAGAGAAATGGACCAGTCATGTTTTCTTCATCCTTACTTATGTTGCATAATCCATTATGTAAGCTGTTGTCTTCTTTTTGTCACATTCAGCCTGTCTCTTTGTTTTGTTTTTATATTTTATGACATCTTGACTATGCATTGACCTTGGTTCTATTTTAAATAAAAATCACTGCACGTTTGAAACTTTAGCTCCGACTGAACCCCCCTCACTACTGTTCTTCATCTCTAGGCCTCTTTTTGAGAAATATGGTTGAAAATACATGCCCAAAATGAATTGAATGTATCTCAAGAACTACAGAGTTTATTTTAATTGTTTTGGTATCAAAATAAAGGCAAGACTCTAGAGAATATGTTACAGCTCTAAAACCCACCCTGCCTGTTACTGAGGAAAGTGAATTAATATGATACACAGCAGAAATTAAGCAAAATATCTATTTCCGCCAAAAAAAAACCCAGTTCAATATATGAAGATTCCTTTCAAAGCATGTTTACTACATGTTTTGGATGTAGTAAACAACAGTACACAATCTGACCTTTTACTGTGCCAAGTTTCATGGAAAGAAAGTGAATCACATGAGTTTTAGAGAGGTACTACTTGATAAAAATCTAGGCGGACCTTCCAAATTAGCCATTTTGGCACAATTTGTGCCATTTGAACTTTCTCAGTTTTTTTTCTGTAGGTTCTGTTTCAATTATTTATTCTTATAGAATAAATGATTACTTGTCATAGATAAGTAATTACATCTAATAACAATTGTTTTTGGGGGTTCCTTTGAAAAAAAATTTCCTCCTGGAGTCTCTAGTCTGCGCTCTGCGCTCTGCGCGTAAAACCATGCAGTTCTCAATACAGATATGCAAACTTACGCAGGGCGGTTTCTCGGGATCCCATTGGCCAATTTTGATGATTGACACGTCTTTCGAACCGTCAGAGCCAATAGAATCCGAGGGCGTTGACATTAATACGGAAACTAAAGCCATTCACCAATTAGAGGACGGGAAACGCATGTGACGTGCATTGACGGAGTTCGCCTCTACATTTTCATATGGAAGCCCAGGAGGCGGAAGAGGCTCTGGGCAGAGCCGAAAACAGTATGAGATGGACTTAGGGAAAATGGATTATCGAACCAAGTGGAAATATTTAGTCTAATAAGGATTATGACCACGAAACAGCAAAGGTAGGACTGAATTTATGTTTTTCGCTTCGTGAAATTAGCTATTTCTTTTTTTCTTCTTCAGCTGCTGGTTCAGTGAGTTTTGCACGTAGCGTGGTGATTCTGGTATTGTTGGAAACGGCAGAGCTTCGGCTTTACTCTGATTGATAGTTTGTGGGCTTTGGGAATAGTTGCTCTTTCACTGTTGCATTTTTTACTGCGTATGCCTCGTTAGCCTCGTTAGCATCTAATTACGTTTCGTTTTACCAAGCTACTTCGTGTTCAGGCTGGGTGTTGTTGATGTAGAAAATATTGTTTGTATCATTTAGAAGAGCTTTTTCCCGATCTGTGGATATGCAATATGCCTATATTGATAAATGTATAGCATGTTTTTTCAATCGATCTTGTTGCGGCAAGCGCAGAGGACCCAAATTTGGGTCCTCTCGCGACAAACAGGTTAAGTTCATAACAGGTGAATAGGTTGTTCTATTTTCACCCTGACAAACTAAAATGACTTGTTCAGCATTGAGAGGCCAAGAGTATAGGTTTATAAAAAACATTCAGAAACCTTTGCAGAGTTCAGTGCCGTCAGCATAAGAGTAGTAGTGACGCTTGCACTGAGCCATTTCTCCAAATGCCTAAAAGAACGACGCGACTTCATGACAATCAAATTCACTCACTCGTTTCACTGAGAACCACATGGTCATTATTGTTTTTGCTGGTCACATGACTTCTTGTGTATGACAAAGGTTGCCTGTAAAGAGAAAGCTTCAGAAAATGTATTGAACAATAGCGGAGGATAGTTGATTTTAACTGAACTACATGTCATGCAGAGCTCATTGATTAGGCTCAAAGGTTGAGAGCTGCTCTCTCAACCTTTGAGAAAGAGTGCTTTGCACAGGTATTCACATCCATTACATTTTCCACATTTTAGCACATTACAGTTTCAGATATGGACACCTGCAGAGGAGGGATACCCCACAAGATCAACAGCTTTCAAGTTGCTCATCATTTCACTGGCTCATTTTCATTTTTTCTAAAACAAATGTTCACATTGTGCCTAATATATCCATTTCCCCCAAAACACTAGCAAAAATAATAAAAGTAGGCAGCTTTACGCCTTGTATGAAACAGCATAAGGGGATGGATGTTATTTTTTGCAAGGCATTGTGGTAAATAAAGTTTTTAAGGTTACTATTAGCTGTTCAGCATTACCAGTCACACAAAAAGCATCTAACTGCAATCAGATGTTTGCAGGCCACAAGTAGTGCAACTACAAATGAGGTGTTGTTGGCTATGCATATGAGACTGCCAAATACTTCTGGTGTAATGTGTAAAGAATCGTTCCCATCGTTTTCATAAAGCAGGATGTTCTGGAGCGCTCATGAAACAGTTTTTGATGGTGAAGGTTTTTGCAACAGGGCTCGGCCAGGTATCCACAGTCTCTTGACAAAACCAAAATAGATCGCCATGTTCTACCTGTAGAAACTAGAGCAACCAAACAGCAGGTGCAGATGGCTGGTAGGAGTGCACGGCACCATGCTGCTAGCACATACACACATCCATGCAGCCGAACTGAGAGCTTTAAGCTCCACTCTGTAATCTTTTTTTCCCAATTAATCTTCAAATTCCTGCTCCATATTAGATTAATCACGGGGAAACAGAACTAGAGGTAATAATTATGCAAATTATTTAATTACGAAGCACAGACTTCAACAGAAGCTTGACTGTACTTGGTTTCTTACACCCTATTAATCCTACAATGTGCAGAGCAGCAACGGCTTTCTGGGATAAAACATGAAGTGTTCATTATAATAAAAGGGAAAGACAGTCATTAAATTAAAAAGTGCTGAGTCATGTAACTGTAATATGGCACTATGACTAAGTAGTTAACAGAAGATGATTATTAAGATCTCAGAAGACCTTTAGCGTTACAAAGCAGCGTATCCCTTAAGGGCTTAAATGTCCATTTTTTGAGTGTGTGGCGTAGAGGAGGGCAGTTCTGCTTAATTGGGGTCAGTGTGTTGGATGTTTGGGTTGTTTTCCTGCCCCAAAACAAATTCAAATAATACACAATACTTAATATAATACTTTTGATTATCTCCTCACAACTTGCAGATGGAACATTACTTTGAATCAGGAGTTCAAAAAGAGAAACATTTTGTTTACGGTAGTTCAGGACAATAATTTTGAGAGAACCAAAATGCAACCGATCCAAAAGTCATTAAACTTCTAGGCTGCAAGGCAGGGTGTGCACTGACAAAAAAAAAAAAAACACTTTCTAAATATCAGCAGAGACAAAGTTTAGTTTTTGCTTTGACTAAATTTCAAAAAAGTCAAGCTGTCTCTTGTTTAGCATTGCCAACCAGAAATGAGCCTTCGTGCAGCAGTAGGGCCTTTGAAGGTAAGATGTTCATAAGACAGAGAGACCGCTGACAGAATATCTCTGAGAAATGGAGCTCTGTTTGATTACACTGATGACACTAGTTAACATGGTGACTGAGTTTATCAACCAGCAGCGTCCAGGCCTTTTGAAAAGTATAGGAACATTATTATATTGGTTCTGATGTCATTTAGTTTGACTTCAGAGATGCAGCGTAAGGTCCAAGCCCATTTTCCTTTTGAGACATTACTGATGTAGCATTATCTTGAATGTTTTTTTTTTTTGGGGTTTTTTTATGTTTTTATGAATTGGAGCTCATTGACTCCTCCATCACAATTAATTTGGTAGTTCTTATGATGCAAATAAAAATGAAAATGTTTTTTCTGTGTACCACTACAGGCTGACTTTAAATAGTGGCCAGAATGACTCAATATCCCCAACAGCAAATACTTTTAAATTATGTAAGTCAAGTCAGTTTTTAAAGGATTTGTCTACATCAATGCCAGTTTCAAAGCAAGTAATAGGACTGAAAAAATAAAACACATCATGCAACCTTCCCTATTTATAATCTCTTTGCACAGTTACCTTTGTTATAAGAAATATGAAAACATAAAAGCCTTTGTTAGTTTTGCACATTAAGAGATTACAGTGCATTTCCACCAAGGCCATCATTCAATACTGTATCTCATTTTACAAATGTTGTAAAGCATCTGGAGTAAAGATTTTCAAAACCCTTCTTTTTATGCACAAGTGGAGCTGAACACGTATTAAAGTGCCTGGAGTAAGATCACTTCTTCCAGCTGCACCCTGGTCTGAAGCTACTAATGAAGAAAGAAATTGAGGTGTGGAGCTGGAGATAAGTGAGATTACCAGATCGTAGAAGCTGGATTTTTATCTGTATTTGAGGTGGCAGCCAGCCACTGCCAGCATATTGCCCTGACAAAGCAGCTGACTGATAAACCTTGTGAGTAATGTGTCCTGCTTTGGCAGGGTTGAGATTGCATGTGTTGAAAATATCATATGTTCTCCTGCTTTAACTTTAATCAGTTTGCATCTTTTTTCACTGGCTCTGACATGTCAGTCCAGACAGGGGAAACTTTGTGTTTTTAACTCTTTTAGCTCCATAATTAACAGTAGCAGCAAACATTTGGATGTATGTCTCTTTTTTAATTTATTTAGTTTGTGTAGTTTTTTTAACATGTCCAAGCAATTGTAATTGATGTCTGAGCACCAAGAAGAGCCCAAACAGATTTATTCTCACAAGTGGGGCATTGCAGCTTTTTGCTATAATATCCCACTTCACTGAGGTATTATTATTATTATTTTAAAAAGGCTGAAGCATATCTGAGGTGTCCAGTGCTCTGAACCACTCAGGTGACAGTTTGCTTGGGATAAATGAGAATAAGTGATAGTTTTTTGGCAGGACCTTCATTATTTCTGAAGCAACCCTTCCCATGAGTGACATGATCACAAGATCATCTTCCACGTCCTTTAAAAGTGGTCTGTGGTTCAGTTTTGTTAAATATGTCAGTTTAATTTGAGTTGGTAAATCTAGGAGAGACATTGAAATCCAAATATGCAAATTATTTGCCTGCAGTAAGGGAATTGTGGAAAGAACAATTAATTGGATGAGCTGTAGTAGGTTTTAACCGGTTTATAGAATAAAACAGCTTGTTAATCAAATTATCTGAGAGAGAGAGAGTCGTCTGTGAATGGTAGAGAAAAGTAGTACATCATCTGCATAAAGATTAATTTGTTCTTAGATTTTATGTATTTAATATCTTTAGTTTTAGTTTGCCTAACTGCTGCTGCTAGTTGCACAATACATTTATATAATAGTGAAACATAGAGTGAGCATACATGCCTGCTGCCGCTCTGAATACAAGAACTGGAGAATATTTGATTATTTATTCTGATGCATTCTGGTTTTACCTGTAAGGATAAAAAAAATAACGGTAACACTTTATTTGAAGGGGGTTGAATAAGACTGACATGACACTGTCATAAACATGACATAACACCTGTCATGAACATGAATAAGCCTTCATGAATATTTATGACTGTTGTCATAAAGCGTCATTCGGTAAATTATGACACTTTTAATACAAAGTTGACATTATTCAAAATGTCTTTGTTATGACAACTTGACATTAACCAAGAAATCATTACTGTTTAAACTTTACCTTTAATAACATAAAGATACCTAATTTTTAAAGTGCAATCAGTAATACTTTTATAACAAATTTATATCAGTAATAATTTCTTGGTTAATGTCAAGTTGTCATAACAAAGACATTTTGAATAATGTCAACTTTGTATTAAAAGTGTCATAATTTACCGAATGACGCTTTATGACAACAGTCATAAATATTCATGAAGGCTTATTCATGTTCATGACAGGTGTTATGTCATGTTTATGAAAGTGTCATGTCAGTCTTATTCAACCCCCTTCAAATAAAGTGTTACCAAAATAACTACATGAACTGTGGTTGAGCTTTTTCCAGCCTGAAAGCAACTTTTGCAACTAAGCTGCTTGTGATCATAATAGATAAATACTTGACACTGGTTAAGTATTTTTAATCTGGGGTTGACTGCCTTTTCTCTAACTCGCCTTAGTCATTGGTAATTTGTGCAGTCTCAGTCAGCGAATATAAGAGCGTTAACTGGATGATATTAGCTTTTCTAAAGCCCTCATCTCCTAACTGTCATGATTATTAACTTACAAATGTGACCATTAAACCATTTAATCAATGTATGGCTCAGTGAATTAGTTAAAAATCTTAGATCTGCTCACATTATGTAGCTTAATGAGATGGTAACAATGTCTCCTTTTGTTCAGTGTTAAAACGGGGCTGTTGGGATCCTTGCTTACGTTTCATTGCTTACTGAGAATATTAATCACATCAAGCTGCCAGGCAGCATATAGTCATCATGAGGTTGTAAACATTCACTGAGGGGAAGGACAGCATGATGAATCCGAGCATATCTGCAATCAGATACATGTATCTTGTGACATGTGTAAACAGATCAGCAAGAGGAAAATGTTCAGATTTGCATCTGTGTCCATTATTTATATGACTGATTAAGAAAATTATTATATAAGCTGGGATAAATAAACACTTGCTACAGCAATGCTTTACAAAGTAAAGTTTTTGAATGAGGCTATTTGTAATATTTTGATTTACAGAGCCAATGTGCAGACAGACACTTTTTTAAGGTTCAATAAAAAAAATACTTACAGGTCTTGCATGAGGTAAAATAGATAAGGAGGAGGATGGGCATGTACGCAGGCAAAGGAACAGAACAATAATTAAGGTATAAAAAGTTCTGAATATTGAAAAATCGGAAGCTTAAACCCTGAGGCAGCTGGTTTGTAACATGACAGGAAAACCTGATGAACTAGACAAGGGAAATTTGGTTTAGCTGTGGCTAATCGAAATAAGAGAGACTGAGGCAGGAGACTAAATGCAACGCAAGCTGAACCGAAACCAAAAAGAAAAAAAGCCCAGCAAGAAGCTAAAAAACATAAATTCAAATACATAAGAAACAGAACAAAATAACTAATTAAGGAAATAATACCAGAGAAATTAATGGAATTTGTCATAAAATCTAGTAACATGAGGAATAAGTATTATTAATAGTTCTTAGCATCATTTTTTAATTGGATTCACATCTAGGGATTGATTGCACAATTTTAGCAGCTTTACTTTCTTACTTTGAAACCAATTGAGACTTCACTGATTTGATGTGTTTGACATCAAAAGCTTTCCCCTTTGTTTTACCTTAATGTCTCAGTGTATTTTTTCTTTCTTCCTGTTTCTTCCTGTTTTTGGAGTCTGCCAGTACCGTACCCAGAAAGATAGGCCCTCACCATGATGTCCCCACCTCCAAACTTCACTGCTGTTTCAGTGATTTTGACCATGATGTCCCCACCTCCAAACTTCACTGCTGTTTCAGTGATTTTGACCATGATGTCCAATGCTCTTTCTCCTCAAGACATCAGCTGACTAAACTATCTAATAAATAAATGTGCAGCTCACACTGTTTCATCAATGTTGATAAGTAGAAATGAACCTTGTTTTTTGACCTTCACTTTCTTTTCACCTTTGCAGTTTGTTTTTCTATTAAACTCTTAATTTGTACATGAAGAATGAAAAAAGCTCCAAAGTTAAATGAGCTAAAAAAAAATAATAAATAAAATAAAAATCCTTCAGTGAAGAGATTTTAGACTTTTTTTTTGTTTCCTCTGAAGCAGATCTGGATAAAGGAATTGTGAAATGAGTTGCTTAATTTGATTTATAATTATCCCACCTGCAACCACAATGTTCAAAACAACATTAGAAACCCAAGTAGATGAATGTGTTTAGATTTCTGACCAACTAGCAATCAATAGGTGACAGGTAACTAATTTTATTGTGTGGATCTTATGGCTACTTATTTGTTTAACCCAATTTTGGAGGAACTGATTCCAATCACTTAGCCCTTTGTGAGGGATTGATGAATACAAATATTCACTTAGTTTCTTCTTTTAAATAAATGTTTTCTTATGAGAACATTGCTAAATTTTAACAAGATGGGGGGGAGTGACATTTTCTAACACATTTTTAAAGAAATAAAAATGTTTCATTTTGGAAAAAAAAAACAAAAAACAACTTGACCCTGCAGATTATAAATCGAGCATTCGGCAATCACAAGATTTCTATGATGTACATTTTTATCTCAAGGACACAGAACGAATAAATGCTCTGCTCACCGCAGTGACTGAAAGATTACAGACTTTCTTGTACGCGCTGGGTGCAGAAAGTAATTAAATTTCACCATTTCTGTTCAATTTACAACAAACAAACAACTAATGACAAGACCAATCTTATGGTTAGACCAGTTTTGGTAATTAAATGCTCGTTGTAATTAATTTGATAATTTCCTTGTTTCTAGTTTGACATTTTTGGTCGAGCCAGTGTTATTGAACCTATGATTACTAATTTTTCATGAATTGCTTCACATAGTTGAACATTTATTTATTCAATGGTTCGTTTTGTCATTTTTTGTCATTTTAAACTTAATGTTGCATGCGGTATAACATAATTTAAATCAAATTTATGTTGATTTCAGGATCTCGCCATACTCATAAATTAACAGCAGAGGTGCAGTGAACATAGATTGATTTTTGTGTTGCTTTGGAGTAGGTAGCTGTCTGAGAAGTGATTATATTAATCTAATAAAACATGAGCACTTTAGGCCCAGAGTTTCATCTCTCTGGCAGCATGCTATGACAATGCCTGCTGCATTTTTAAACAGGCATGAGATGTCGTCCCCCGGTGTGAGGGGATGAACTTCTGATAACAGAAATCTGCTTTTTATCTCATTGGTATTCTTTTTTCCTTCATCATGACCTACATGCCACCATAAAAATGTAAATGTCTTTGAGAGGGAGTTCTTCAGTTGGACATCAAGTAAGTAAAATCTTTTGGCTTGTTTGCATTTTCTGGATGTCAAAATGGCTAATTAGTGATTCAAAACTAATGAGTAAATACAGAAAACACACAAGAAATATAAAGCATAAAAATCTGCTTAAAAATTAAAAGAAATCCACTCATCAAATAATACAATCCTAATTTCTTTTTGCTTTAAGATGCTTTTTTCAGTTTGTCAAGTGTCATCCACACATTTCATTGCATTAATATTCGTAGATAACTTTTCTTTTTCAAAATCCTCTTTGCTCTAATCCTTGGAGCTGAAGTTCTGAGTAAATGTACTTTTTTTATTGTGGGAACTTTGAAAAAGATCCAATTGTCACTTAAAATTATTAAATCTCACTGTGTGGTTTACAAAGAAAATTGGCTCTACAGGCACAAATGATGCTGGTAGGAAGTCTGCAAGGTCAACCAGTGCTGAGATTGTCCTTGTTTCCCTTTTCTCCAGTTATTTTTCCCTCTGGAGCTCTTTATCTTTTCAACATTGTTATGTTCAGAGATTCCCCCCCCCCAACCCCTTTTCAGCTTATGAATTAAAAATGAGGTTTTTCAATGTGTCTTTGACTCTCAAAAATACATATCCATCTAATAAAAATGTAATTTTCTCTATATGTGTGCATCCAAAGGAGAATTTCATCAGCTGCAGCCTGTAGATGGAATGAAATTCCATCTAATTTTCTTCAACATGATATCTATGAGATAAACTTTTTTTTTTTTTTTTAATGTTTGGGTTTTCTTTTCCTGGCACAATTTGAATATAGTGAAGCCAACAAATCAATAGAAGTGAGATTGAAGCCTGAATATAGATTCATTCTAAAGTGCATCTGCATTTGTCTTCTAACATCTGGCTTTTTCCAAGCTTTGTCTTACAAGCAACATTTTGCTCTGTGAGTTTAAGCATGCATGATGCTTTATGTCATGTTTGTGATGGACTGGGAAGCTCAACCTGTGCAGGGAGCATCCAGAATTAACAAGGCACCATCTGGCAGAAGCTGAAACCAGATATTTGCATATTTTTTACTTTCATAAAAAGACTCACTACCACTCTTTTCATACAGACTGAATTCAAATCAAACAAAAATTTTTTCCTGGCATTTTTAAGGCCACTTAAAAATGATGAATGCATTCCTGCTTGATAAAAGCAAGAACATTTTGAATTTCCATGGAAATTTAGATTTTACACTTTTAAGTTGATACATAAAGAGGAATGACGGGGAACTTGTTAGTCTCTATAGCCAAATTAGTTATAAAGTGGCTTAATGCCAATGTTTTAAGATGTTGCATCACAAACTTTGAGGGCAGAGGTGAAAAGCTGAGTGAAAGCAAGCTGACTGATAAACCTGAACTGTTTACACCTGTCAGGAGGAATGGGATGAAAATCTATCAAATTGTAGAGAAAAGCTTCTGGAAGAAACACAAAATGTCACCGTTCAAAGAACGCTTTCTCCAAAAACTAGGGAAACATAATCAGTCTATTGTGTTCATTTTGGCATTTGTACATAATGTTTGTAATGCTATCTGACCTAAAGCAGTTCAGTGTGACTTAATGTCTGACAGTAAGGAAATTAGATTAAATGTTTATTTCCAAATCGTATGTCAACACCTGGTTTCACTTGTACTTTGTACGGAAGTATCAAATTTGTTTCCATGCCTGGGGGTCACTGTCTTCGCCTCTCAGTGACAGATCCTCCTGAGAAACTCTTCACAGCTCCCGTCTTTTGTTTATGGTGAACCAGGCGGTCTGTCTGGACCCCCGGGGGCTTTCATTTTGTATTCTCCTCCTTTCAGATTCCAAGGGCACAGTCTGCATTCATTCACATGCACTATTTTGGGTGAACACTCTCACAAGCTGCTCCACGTGACTTTATGGTTTTATCACAATACCTGAGGATTTGGCTGTCACAAAGACACAAAAGGTCGTGTATGTGCAGTGGAACGAAGGTAGCGCCATTTCATTTCTCCCCGGATGCCCGGTCTTTTATTTGGGAAAACAGCCACCAATTCAAAAACAAAGCGAAGGGTTCATTAATTTTATTTATTCATCTCTTTTGTGCAGCTCTATTCACTGAATCAATAACTCGTCGACTATTTTAATAGAGAAACATTTCACACGTGCTTCAAGCAGTCAAAGATCAAAACGCTTCTTTACGTGATTTATTTATTGGTATGTTTTTCTATACTTGATTTGATCTTAATTGATAGTATGTTTTCTTATCTATTCATAATATGAAACACAAAAAAATACATTTATTTCAGGGTAATTTTAAAACCTATTACTAAGCAAATATCGTAACTGCTTGATATCACGTTAAAGTGTGGAAAGCAGTCTAGACTAATATAAGGAATTCAGTCAATTAAAATTCATGTGAAAATTTGTTGGCATTTTATATTAATCCATCTCTGAGAATTTTATACGGTAACCCTTTGACTTTTCATAAATTAACTTTCATGCTTAATTATGTTTAAATGCCATCAAAGAACAAAATCCACAGGACACCCTTCAGGTAACTCTCATTATATGCTGTGATGTTTAGTTATGATTGTGCGTGAGGTTCACTATGTTTTCATGCACAGATGTATTAACATAAAGCTGATTAGCATAAAGCTCACACACATACACGATTACCATTATTCATATGGAATGCAGATTGTGGCCCTCTGGACTTTGAGACTTAGCTGAGTTCATTTCCTGACAGAGCAGTCTGCCAGAGGACATCTGGGTTTGCACTTGACAGACACTTGAAAGTGGAGTCAGGGTGACTGTAAATGTATGTGAGACAGGGAAAAATTGAATGAAAGGCAGAAAATGAGAAAAGGACTTGTGTACGATTGGAAAGAGATGTATGTAGCACAAGATCCAGACAGCCGCAGTCTTGGAATGGATTTTTTAAAAAATTGGTATTAAAGTTTCCATTAAGTCCTTAGTGTTACTTAACTAGTTCACCTTTTTTCCACTATTTTTAAGAGTAATTTTATTCTTATTTATTATTTTTTTTTAATCTTGTGTCCTGTCTCCAACACTTATTGGACGAGAGATAAGGTACCTCCTTTACCATTCAGCCACAGGGAAACACAGACTCACAGCAATTCAATGAACACTCAGTCAGTCAAACTTCATTCATAGATCCCTTTCTGTGCAGAAAAAGCCTGATGTTTTTACAGAATGTAAAACCTCCCATGTAGAGAGAATTTTGGAGGGATGAATTAACCAAACATGCATATTCTTGGATTGTGTTAGGAAGCTGGAATACATGGACAGAGCGAACGCACGCACAGGGAGAACATTCAATACATACAGAAAGATCATGGCTGGGATTCACACTCAGAACCTTCTTAGTAGAAGGGAATAGTGCTAAACAAAATGTGATTTTGTTGTTGTAAAAAAACAATTAATGCTGAAATCTTTGCTTTGTAACAATATATTTGACCACACAAATGGAACAGGTAAAGAAGAGGTTTTAGACCAGAGGATTCACAGTTTTTCTTTGTTTTTGTTTTCTTTCTCCATTTTGTTTGTATAATTAAAGTCCAAGTGATGGATGTAAACATGTTCTTTATAAGTTGAGAAGTTGTGAAAAAGATCATATGAACCAGATTGGACAGGACATTTGTTTTCAATGTAGAAGTTTGTGGATCAAACTCACAAACGTCCCTCCTTTTTCACCACCTCTCTGCAACAGATTGATTTATTCCGCTTGTTTTTGTTTGTGGTTTTTATTATGTCGATTGTTACCGTGGAGTGCATTCTTCCCGACAAAGAGCTTTCTTCGTATGAATCCACTTTCTGGGTGAGTCTGTTTAGCTTTCAGTCCAACACGAGCAGCAGGATCCAGGAAGTAGCAAGAGAAACCTCCACAGGATTCAGAAAATAAATATTTCTGGACAAAGATGCTCTTTAGAGGCTAGAGAGACGGTACATTTGTCAGTTCCTGTTTGCTCTAACTGAGTCTAACCTTTTAAGATTTTTTTTACTTGTGTCTTTTGCTGTATTTTCCCATGTGAGTTATCACAATGCTGTCTTCAGATCTGTAGTTAGCTGCTGTTTTTTTAAACTGCTTGCTTTTACACCCCTGTGTTTTCTTTCTCATTGTGTCTGCTCTTTGCCCACTCACTTGCCCCTATAGGGGATTTAAAAAGTGATTATATTCTATTCTACCCACAGCAGTAAAGACATTTGGCTACATGATTGTGGCCTAAGCTACAAAATTACACAAAGCGCCAAGCCTTCTGTTCCTACTGACTGCAGGAGTCAACAAATTATTATTTCCTACCTAGAAAATGAGCCATCAAAGGGAACATGTTATTTAGAAACCTGCTTTTTTATGTCAGTATCATCCATCGCTTCCCAGTTGATCCTCGGTTACTCCTCCAGCACCGCCAAGAAATAAATCTCTAAACCGAGGTTTGCTTTAAAAAATTAATGTCTTTTATTGAATCCAGTGAAGCATGGACTCCGGGAGACGGGAAGGAAAAGGTCAGCAGACTGATAACATTTAACAAAAGTTTAATACATCATTTTGCCTTCTTTTTACACAAACAACCCCAATGAGCCTAGCAAATGGTTTAATCAGTGAATAACAACCTAATCTCATACGAAAGCTGAATATATACATGAAATCATGAAGATGTGAACATGAATGCTTTATTCTAGCCAGTGGTTGATTTTCATACTTAACAGAGAATTACAAGAGAACTAAGAAGTGCCATTCTGTGCTGGAACAGCCGTCATTATTTCCTTGTCCCTACAGGAATACAATACGTGCTAAATGCATGTTCACCAGTTCTTAGCACACCATGGAAATCATTTCTATGGTGTGGGTGAGAAAATTGTTACTTGCCACAAGCAAGGGACAAAGCTCCTGCTTGACGATCACTCTTCAGCTTTGAGCAGAGAAACGTTTCTCCCAAGGAAAAGATTAAGAAAAGAGTTAAACTTAAAAAGTCAAAAATGAAATCAGAGCCCTCCGTGCAAACACAGAACTAATTAAAAATGAGTGGCAACGTTTCTGTGCGTTTTCTGTGTTTTTCGTTAAATGAGCGACTGTTTGTTCCAGCATATTGGAAGCAATTATTCCTCTACCCAGTTTGTAAAAAGTACTCCTCCTAGACCAGGGCTCAGTAGCTTTTATAAAACCTAAGCACCATCTTTGTGTTCGGTCCAGCTAAACAAAAATCTTTTAGAGTCACAAAAGCAACACAACACTTTGAGACAAAATAGCTTGTCTTTATGATGCCTACATTTTTTTAAGTAAAAGAACAAGTGTTTTATTTTTGTTTTCAGATTTAATAATCTTGTACAATTAAATATGCAATATTTAGGAATAATCACATAATAGTTTGCAACTTATTGTTAAATAAGTTGCAAATACATATAATTTATCCTTCAATTTACTAATATAATCTGCCTCAACTCATATTTTTTTTTATAGAAATCCTATTCAAGTACATTTTTATAGTAGAATAAAATTTTTTACTTAATTAGCTATATAAGTTCTTTATCCCACTCAGTTTTGCCGATAGAATCACACTTTTACCCGCCTCACACTATTAGCATTTTGTTTCTACACCACTGGAAGACATGAAGCAAAAGGTAAATGACCTTCCTGCAAAACCTACGCACACATCCTAACTGCAGCAAACACAGCTTGGTCATCACATAATCAAATCTGCCATGGATGTGTTGGAAACATTGAAACACATTGAATTTCACCTGATTTTTCAGTATCTACAAGTTTTTTCAAAATTGTAGCACATCAAAAGCAACACACAGCTTAAAGACACAGCAGGACTTGATGTTCCATAATCCCCGTTTGTTTTTTTTGTTTTTGTGCTCATGATTAGATCCACATGACATGTTTTTCAAAATGACAGCATATATACAAGATATGAAACAGCATGACACGAGCTTAAGTCTCCTCTTAGAGCATTTCACTACATACAGAAAGATGAATCTTTGCACATTTTTTCTTAGCATAATCTCTATTGTCTCTCCAGAGTCCTAGGTTTCCTCCAAACAAAGAATTTAGTTTAACATACTGAACTTGAACAGTTCTGTACCTGTTTTTGTTACCTGTTATTGCAGGATTTCTCTTCTGTTAAGAAGTCGATTTAGGAGTCTCTGCAGAATCAATGAGAGACAAGCAGACAATAAAAAGAAGTAAATGTGTAATTTATCATAATGGTTTCCTGCAGCAAGATCTATAAGAAATGAACTGCTGTTTACATTTATCAGCTGACACAGCAAGAGGAGCAGTGGGTGGTCGGATCGGCTTGGACACTTGCATTCACACACAGCCTGAGGTAATCACATTAAAAATCATGAGTAATGTGAGGGAGCTAAAGAAAGCCTTGTTCTGTTGCTTGGTTCAGAAATAACAGCTAAACGTCCAGATACATAATTAGCAGAAAAATCTCTTAAGGGTAATTTCTTTACATTTCATTCTACATAACATCCTCACACCGTTTCAGGGTTAATGTGCAAAGCACAACTTGTCTCACCAGGATCTCATTAGGTTTAATGAAAGAGAAGAAACTCACAGCAGGCTGCAGTGTGACATTTAACTGGCAGAACATTGGACACAACTAGGTTCATCTTCCAGGAATTAATCAATTGCCATTCACTTCACACGTTTCAGATTTTGCTATAAACTTTTTTAACGTGTCACTGTCCAAACTTTTGTATCTTTTCATCCTCCTAAAAGGTCTTTATCTATTGCTATAGGGGAAAAAAGTGAATAAAATAGAAACAGAAAAGAAAGAAAGACCCAACTGTGATAGAATCATTGTGTAAAATTTGAGACATTTGTCTTCATTTGTGTCTTTTTGATCAGTACATTTCCAGAAACACTTGGACTGAAATGCCTTCTGGCCTCTTTGACACATCTGAGCAGCCAATCACAAAGGTCGACTTTCAAAACGTTAGGTTTGCTTTGCTCAAGGATTTTAGCCACAAAGCAAGTCTAAATTGCTTAGCATATGTTCCCTGTAAGTCCACAACCGGTAGGCTTCACTGTTTTTCAGAACTGAATAAACAAAACTTCTCGAGTTAAAAAGTCCCTACAGCCTCACTTAGGAGGCATTGATAGGGTTAAATTGCACAAGCAATAATAAAAGAGAGAAAGAAAGAGAAAGAAAGAAAGAAAGAAAGAAAGAAAGAAAAGAAAGAAAGAAAATAAGCTACTTACCTTATACTACTTTTCTTATGCTTTTCTTATACAGGTTTAGATTCATGAAAAAATAAATAAATAAATGTATGCTTTTTGCCACATTCTGACATGTTGTGATTAGAGACTGTAATTGAAACATTAACAATTTGAAGTAAAAAAAAATCATTTTTACCATTTCAGTATTGATAATTTTATGATTACAGTTTCTGCACCTGGAACCAACATGCAGGACGTTGGAGGCAGGATGAAAGAATAACAGCATTTTAATAAAAATATAGAGAAAGGTACAAAAATATGAGCAAACAGGAGAATCCACAAGGAAGCAAATGTAAATGAGGAGCTTATGTACTTGATTACAGGTGGCTGATGAACTGCTGAGAATGGAGACCAGGCAGGCAGACTGAGGGAGAGAGAGCAATGACACAAGACGAGCAGAGAAGGCATAAACACTAAAAAAGCACTAATCTAACAGGAAGAATAGCTAAGCAAAGTACAACTAATAAGCAAACAAGAATAAACCAAGCAGAAAACGACAGGCTGAACTAATGAGATCAAGACTGAGCATCAATAAAGATACAAACACAGAAAAAAAAAACCCTCCACCCCCTGGATTTGACAGATATACTCCTTAATATTAAAAACTTATGTCAAAAACTTATACAGACTGGTCTCCTTAACCACTCAGTATGTGTCCAAGCTGGGTTAATTTTCACCCTGCTCCCGTTGTTTCCACTCCCTGCAACACCTTCTGCACAGTCACTGTGTAGTAAGAGCTGATAAGAGTCAGATAAGAGGGAATCATTTCCCGTTTCTTTAGGGGAAACCTTAATGGCTCCGTTTGGTTGGTTTTGTCCTGCCGCAATTGAGTATTGGGGCAAAAATGTCCATACAATGTAATTTTCCTTTATATAACCATGCTCTGTAATGACATTACTTTGCTTTCTTCTTTGTTCCTATCATAATTACTGTGCCCGTACACTGTCCTGAAAGCCTTTTATGAAAAACGACTGTTTGAAGTATAACTGCAGTGGAAATATAATAATCCCTTAGATTTACCTGCATATTGGACCAGGCATCCCAAAGTATTTATGCCCCTTGAACTTTTCTGCATTTTGTCAAATTACAAACACACACTTGAATGGATTTTATTGGGATTTTATGCAATAGTCCAACCCAAGGTAGTGTGTTCAAATGAAGTGGAGGGAAAAAGAAAAGTTGTATTTTTAATTACAATAAAAAGGTATACATTTGTAAATAATATCCAACAACCAATTGTCTTCAGAAAAAGCATATTTATCTCTTTAAATAGTCTCCATTTCATAGTAATCTTAACACAATTTTAAACAAAATGCATTTTCTCAACCTCAGAAGTTTGTTAGAGAATTTTATTGAACAAACTGCATTATGAATACCAAACAGCACAGGAGACAGGTATTAGATAACGTTTTTGTAGAGTTTCGAAGCTCAGTCAGAGTACAAAAATATAACCCAAAATTTGAATATCTCATGGAGCAACCATGGAGCACTGTCCTGTCTGTCATCCAAAAGTAGAAAAAGTGTGGGACAATTTCAAACCTACATAGACACGGCCGTCCATCTAAACCGATAGGGAGGGCAAGCAGAGTCTTCATCAGAAGAGCAGGCATTGGTAGCTCTGGGGGAGCTGCAGAGATCCTCACCTCAAGTGGAAGGATCAATTGCATGCCTTGTCCTTTAAATACCAGAAGATTTTAAGTAAAACCTGGCATCCTCTGACACAAACCTGACTACATCAGCTGTCAATATTAGGTCATTTAGCAAGACAATGATTCAAAATATAAAACTAAATTAATAAGGAAATGACCCAACATCAACTCTTCTTTAATGGACATTGCAAACCCTCACACTATAGAAACTTTTAGGTTGAGCTCAATACAAAGGGATGTGAGAAAAAAAACAAAAAAACAACCATGACTCTGGATACCCTTCAGACACACAAAGAGTGAGTAATGTGGCAATTTCTTCTTCAATCAATAAATGTGCTTAAACATAGATTAGATTAAAAAATAAATACAATAGTTTTACAGGAATGACCATATGTTTATTTTAAACATATACTGTTGTGTTGTTATCAGTTGTATTAATTGCTAATCAAATGAATAAAATATAATAATGTCAAAACTAACCTGGAAATTCCTTCCCCTGACTCCTGGCTGATTGAAATTTATTTTACCATTAAGGCAGCTGAGCAGGTGATTAATAAAAAAATAAAAATAAAAACTAAGGGCCCATGTATATGTACATATAAATTACATGTGTGCCAGAACCAGGGACACCTCCCTGTTTTTTCTGACCAAATCCCAGTGTTTCTGACGAGGTTACGTTGACCTTTCATGCTCGCCTGCTGTCCTCTTAGGCAGACAGACACATTCATTAGGCACGGCTCCATCAGCCGCAGATCTCTGGCCGACACTCCTGCTCATTAAAGCAGAAAGCTGCTTTCACGAAGGAGCCATAAGCAGAGACTGAACAAAGACAGAGGTTGGTCGGAAGGATGTGGGGTCGGGAAGATCAAGACAGCTGAGATAGCATCTGGAGCTGTTTGCACATTGAATTGAACATCGCTATTAAAACTGGGTGATAAAAACCAGCAGGGACAGGGATGAACATGAGGAAACTCTTTCTCTAAAATAAAAACCTCGTACTTCTTTCATAGCCCTGGCTGCTGTTTGTTTTTTGTTGTTCCCTCTTTTTATGAAGTCGCAGATTTGATGTCCTCTCTCTGTATTGACAGTAATTTCCCTTGTTAAGGTCGCATTCTTTTCAACAAAGTCATTAGATCTTTTACATTGAGTAGATCTTGAGAAAAAGCTTTATGATGGACTGCTGATTTAAAATTACTGAGGAAGATGATGTGATTTGTTTTGGTCCTATAAATGATTTATGTGAATTTGTGCAACATAGAATGCCACAGATCCATTAATCGCCTTCTACTTTGATCTTCCTCGCACACACTTCACTTTGATTCAGCTTGAGCTGAATCAAATTTATTGGTATTACAATCCAAAACAATTTCATTGAAGCAGAGAATAACAATATAACATCTTTCCATCAGCCTGTCTCCTGTCCTTTCTCTCATTTTTTTCAAATTTGATGTTAGGTTTAACTGGGTTTAGGTTGAGTCTTGTGGTGTATTGGCATGGATGCTGCACAAACAACTCCGTCGGAAGACCAGTTATATAAATATTTCTCCTATTTTGTGTCTAAGAAAATGTAATTACCCTGGTTGTCTCAGATGAGAAATGAATGATATCAATCATAAGTGAGAGTATTGCATTATCTACTCCATGTGGCCTTTCCAGATTTATGATGGCTTAGCTTTTTTTTTTTCATCCTAGCTCATCTTTGTTTCAGCGCTCCAAAGCTTTTTTTTTTATGTGATAAAGATAAAATATTAAAGACGAGAGATGAATAGTTCTCATAATGCAAATGGAAAACCATTTTGCTCCATTTAAAATTACATCTGCTACAATATGGAGGAAAATTATACACTTAAACTGATACTAGATTTTAAAAAATTAATATGATAGTTCTACAGGAATGACCACTAAACCCTGTTTTTGTTGTTGTGGGTGTTTATATTTAAGAAGGTGTGGAAATTTAAAACAAGTAAATTCAAAAAATACAATAGATAACAAATAGTATTTAATTTACGTGATAAAAAAGCTAAATAAATTCATCTCCCTTACTCTTTTTTACTAGCTATATCTGGAAATGATGTTCGCTGTGCATAACACCACGAACATCAATGTTCAAAGCAATACAACATAAAAGTTGTATTGCTTTGTAACATTGCTTTATGGACTCAGTTAGACTTCATAGTTTACTTCTCCTTTAAAATTAATGAAAAACTGTCATTTTATAGTTCCTTGGAAGATGTGAGCAGCATCCAGCGGTGTAAACGCGTGGAGGCTTACCATTCGCTCACAGAATTTAAGCTGCTTCGTTGCTTGGCAACAGGACCCCACGGAATCTTGGGAATTGTAGTCAATACAGGGTTTGGACCGTTTCACCAGTCCCAGAAAGCGGGAAAGATAAAACTACATATCCCAGAGTTCTACTTAGAGACAAATCCCACCTCTAGTTGAACACGTGACTGTGTGCTGGCGTGAGCTACAATAACACTGTTTGTTGTGCTCTGTGATTGCAGTTTTAGCCTCTTTGTTGTTCTTTTTGGCGTGTAGCTGCTCTTAAAGATGAGGCTGCAATGTTTGGTGACGGCGCTTTGTCTCAGTGTGGGTGTCATGGCTGGGAAATACTCTCGGCAGGTGAACGAGCCCACGCAGAGTGATGGCGATGGGCAGACAGCGGAGTTCAGGATAGCTAAACTCAACCAGGTGTGGGAGAAAGCCAAACGGGTAAGTGTACCTCAAGACAGAATAAGTTGCTATCTGCAGTCCTGATAAAGCAACACATTTCTGTGTTCTCGTGGAAATTAATAAATATTGAAAGAGCTTAAACCTGACGTATTATTTTTGCCCGTAGATCTCACAGCTGAGAGTACAGCGGTCTCAAGAATCACAAACTGTTTAATAATGAATGAATAGTGAAAAGGCTTCAAAGCTAATTTTAGCGTTGTGACAAAGGGGGAATCAGAATGACATGCTCAGCCAAATTAGCACACGCCTTAGTTTGACATTGACATAGTGTTAAATGGTTAAGGAGCATCCATAGAGGAGTTGTACTGTTCAGCGGTGTCCTGGTGGTGTTATTAAAGTTGACTGTCATCTGTTTTACATCGTTCACAGTCAACTGACGGCACTGGGTTGATCTGTCAATCTTACGGATGAGATCCGCCGTAGTGTCTCCTCATTAGCGACCCTGATGATGCGGTTTAAGCAGTGTATGGCCATGATTAGCAGTAGACTGAGTACACAACCATGAGGTGCTCCAGTTCTCATTGTGGTGGTGGTGGTGCTGGAGACGCAGCCGGGGCTGACGTCTTCCGGTGGGAAAGTACGGCATCCTGTTAGGGAGGGGAGAGGAGATTGTTCAGCTTTCCAACCTCTTGTTCATATTCTCAAAGCGGTGGTGAAACGGATGCAGAAGTGGGATGATGGCGTAGTTTGTTCACAAGGTGTATTTAGAAGAAAGGACAATAAAACCAAACTGTATATGTCATACACTTTGGTTTTTTTATTGCTTCTTTCACAGTTTCTTTCTGGACTGATGGAACATTAAAAGTAGTAACCGAGCAGACACACTTCTCCTCTTCCTTTCAGAGTAATCCGTCATTTTCTGCTCCTTTTGTGTTGTCAGATGCAACTGACAGCAGTGCGACAGGCCGAGCTGCACAGCGACCTGAAGATTCAGGAAAAAGATGAGCTGCAGTGGAAAAAAATGAAGGTGGAAGGCTTGGATGAGAACGGGGAGAAAGAAGCCCAGCTCAGGCGCAACTTTAACGGTGAGAACAGCCTAAATGGAGAAAATAAGTCTGTTCTTTTTTTCCATTTATTTTGTTTTCAAGAAATTCAAATGTATATTCATAGTTCAACACCATTGACAGTATTTAAAACCGATAAAAAATATGGACAGTTCACGCCGACATAATCCTGTGCAGGGGAGTTGAGCGTGGGGCAGATTTAAATTTACCAAGAAATGCTTAATCAAGTTAGGACAGAAACAGGAGCTGATGTACAAGCGCATGAAAGGATGTTCTCCTGCTAAACTGCAGGTGATGAAGCAGCCGCCCACACAAGTATCTGATGCTTTCTGCCACGAGCAGCAGGTGGACGCCCTCTTCCCTGTAGCACCTCTGGCAGCAGCTCAGAAACAAGACGCCATACCCTCTCCAGTGATCCCATTTAACTCGATTTTCACACGCAACAAATCGCTGAAACACTCTTGCTATAAATGGTGATTTTCAGAGCATTAGACACCAAAAAACATGCGAAATTTAGAGATTAATTTTAGTGCAGCATGCAGTTCTTGATCATCAGCATGAGGAGATACAGGTTTCATGACTACAACAAAAAAATGTAAATAATTTATCTAAATATTTGATTTGTCAACACACTGTTTTTCTGTTTTTTCTTTCAATTTATTATCAAAACACAATTATCCAATGAACAGATCATCAGATTAGGAAATAATTTGTTTTTTTAGTTACTCCAATTAGTCTCAAGTCCTTTGAAATTGCTCTGTGACCCTTTCCAGACTCGAAGGTCTGTGAATTTGTTAATTATATTTTTTACAAAGAGCAATGTTGGGTTGCTTAGGTTTTTTCCCCTTTTACAAATAAAATAATAATTTGAAAACATTTTTATTTATTTATATATATTTACCAAAGCTTTCTTTGGCCGACACAAAAATGAATTTGAGGATGTAAAATATTTAGGTGCGAAAAACGAGACAGGACCTCTTAAATACTGATCTACAAAAATGATCACACATTTAACAGTTAATTGTTACTTCAAATAAGGGATAAAGAAAATTCTCAAAATTATTTACTAAGAGTAACAACATGCATGGATATTATTTATCCAGCCAACTTATAGCAATTGCAGGAGCTGCAGAATCATCTCTTATGTGAGCAGGCTGCACACATTTCTACGGAGCCCCTAAGGGGACATGGAGAAAAAAAAAAAAGGAAAGAAATCCCGACTTATTATCGCGAGATCCCGAGAAACTAAGTCGAGATCTCGAGATCCCGACTTATTATCGCGAGATCCCGACTTATTATCGCGAGATCCCGACTTATTATCGCGAGATCCCGACTTATTATCTCGAGATCCCGAGAAAATAAGTCGGGATCTCGAGATCTCGAGATAATAAGTCAGGATCTCGAGATCTTGACTTAGTTTCTCGGGATCTCGAGATAATAAGTCGAGATCTCGAGATCTTGACTTAGTTTCTCGGGATCTCGAGATAATAAGTCGGGATCTCGAGATAATAAGTCGGGATCTCGTGATAATAAGTCGGGATCTCGCGATAATAAGTCGGGATCTCGCGATAATAAGTCGAGATTTCTTTCCTTTTTTTTTTTCTCCATGTCCCCTTAGGGGCTCCGTACATTTCTCTTTACTGGCTTTTTCTTTTTTTTTTTTTTTTTTTTTTTGTAAGGAATTTGGCCAGTGTTGAGAAGGAAACCTGAAGAAGGTTAATCAGTGACTGAATCAAGGTTTGAATTCCAGTCGGTCGACAAGCATTGTTGGTCCAAACCCTGTTTAGAATCACTGCTATTTGTTCCAAAGGTGATTTTGAATCCCATCCACCTTGGCTTTCTTGATCTTACGTAAACCAAAAAGAAAAAAAAAAAACAATAACAAAACAAAAGGGACGTGCTGTGAAATGTTAAGACTGGGTAAAACAGATTTTGTCAGCCTGTGCAATATATTCTTATATTTATTGTGTAAGCACTTTAATTTGTCCACATTTTACACAACTATTGTAGATCAAAATGTCTAAAGATTGAATATCGAAGCTCCTCGTTACTCTCAGTGGTGGAGTAGCATTTCTGCACCAGCAGAGCTCCAGCCACCAACTCTCTCTCCTTTTGCTGGCCAACATTTATTTATTTTATTTTATTTATTTATTTTAACAAAGAGCTCCTGCAAACATTCATCTAAGCCATGACTTCTTTAGCTCTTTTTTTATTTATTTAAACATATTTATTTGTCTTATTATGCAGCACCTCTTGTAAAACTCACTGCAAGAATAAAATCTTGTTTACTGTTTGGACTCGTCGATTGAGTCAAAAACAGCATCTCAAAGAAGTACAGAAGTCCATCAGCGCCATAAAATATTATACTACTACTTCTGTTCTGTTTATTGAAAAGATAAAACAACCCTGAGTCCCAGCTTGATGCATTACAGGTTAATATGTCACAATGACGGCTTATAAGAGTGCTAAGATGTTGCTGAATAAGCTGCTGAAACCCATTTTACTGGAACAGAAAAGTGAGCGTACACTTTCTGAGGGACTAAAGTTCAACTTTATACACTGCAGGAGTATAAAATAGGTGGCAACACTGTTTGTTACATTCAGAGCAGAAGAAAACATAATGTTTCATGATTAGATTTTTTATGGATTATTAGTTTGTAAGTAAGGTTTTGCTCGTTTTTCTCTCTATAATGTTGAATTTTAAGTTTCTTTTAATGTTCCATGAAACACAAGCATTTTTTTTAAACGCCCACCTCAAGGTGTTGTCAGTATAATGACAAAAGTTTATGATGCTTAACCCTTCATTACAGATTCTTCTTTGCTGTTATTTTAAAAATGTTCACTGTCTTTGTTTGGATTGAATGCCTTTGTGTCAAAAGGTTAATTAATGGGCATGCAAATCAGATTCCCTTTATGCTGTCATTCCCCAACAACAAACTCTGCTGCTGCCGCCATTTTTACAAGGCAAACGGCGTGGTTGTGGACCACAGATTGTAATTATACCATCCTGCTTTTGTTATGCAGTGATCCTGGCCAAGTATGGCATGGATGGGAAACGGGACATGAGGCCGATGGAGACCAACTCCCTGAAAGACCACGAGGCCAAAGACGGCGATGTGTTCGACGATCCCAAACTGGACAAACTCTGGAACAAGGTTTGTGCTCGGACGCAAAGGAGAGAGGAAAGACGACGCAGAAAAAACTGTTCTCGGTAACTTTTGAAGCACGCTCCTCTCTGTTCTCTTCTACCAACAGGCCAAGAGCTCTGGGAAGTTCTCTGACGAAGAGCTGCAGAGCTTGAAGAGGGAATTCCAGCATCACAAAGACAAGATCCACGAGTACAACATCCTGATGGACACAGTCAGCAGGACCGAGGGTGAGCTAAACGTTTCTACTGAAACAAGCTGCAGTCCGTTCTGCTCTTATTGGCACTTCGTCTGTGCTCACCAGTTTGAGGCTCTCATGGCATGACAACCTTGATTATTTGCACACAAATTAAAAATTTTGAAAATATGTTAATACATTGATAGTAGTATCATAAAATGTATTTATTTTGATTTGCAGACTTCAGCAAAAACTAGTTTTTAATGTATGCTTTGCATAGGACATTGTGCTTTTTTTGCTCTTTACAGAGCAAAAGGAAGAAAAGTTTATATTATCTGGATAATAAGTTTGCTTTCTTTTCAGCCATAACAGGCTACATGGCAGACATGCTGTCAATAGATTATCACTTGTAATTGTAAAATGTCAAGCTAACAACACTTTCCAAACCAGCTCTTTGTGTCCTTTTTTTAAATCAGTATTATTTTCAATTAACAGATTTCTTTATTGTGTAAGTAAATGATTAGTGCAGTAGCCTTTGTTCAGCCAGCTGATCAGAACCATGTTAACCCATGCAACCTGTTTGACAGTGAATGTTAGTTGCTGTAAACTCAAATTGATTTGGACCCTGGTGTGGCTGCGTAGCACTGATTTTATGGACCTTTGGAGTTCTAAGCTTCTCGTTGAGCTCTGCGGTCCGGTGGCAGGTATCAGGCAGGACAGGTTCCCGTCCGCCGCTCTTTACTCTGTCACTGCTCATCATGTCAAACTGAGAGATTTAAGGAGAGCTGGCAGTCCCCCACAGTGTTTCATCTGGATGGGCGCAGTATCTCTTTTGGGCTGGACTGACACTTTGCTGCCGTTTCCTTTTTTTCTTTTTTTTAAATCTCCACAGCATCTATGTCGCTGCAAGACGAGCCGGAGGTTGTTTTTTTTTTTCTGCTTGTCTGATGCATTTAAATATTGAGCCAATCACATGTTGCCTGCAGGGCCTGAGGCTCTATCTCACCACTTTGTCTGCTCACCGTCTGTCTGTTCCTTGATTTTCATTTTGTTTGCCCTTTTTTTCTCTTTTTGATCCAAATGTCAGCTGGTATTATTATTCTGGCCTTTGTTTGAGTTTTTCCTCCTTGAAGATGAGACGGACGGGGAATCTCATAACCTGACGGCGATAGTCAGTAAGTCCAGACTTATAGGTGACTCACGGCTCTTACAGAGGAATTTATTTTAATATCACAAGATCAGACCAATTGTCTTTCAAGGCTATTTCAGAGCATCTGCAAAAACTCCCATGAAAACGCTTGTTTGGTTTAATTTCCATCCCTCTGTTGTTTCTTTCTCTTCTTGGCCTCGCTCCCAAACACCTCCTCTCCCCCACTTGTCTCCTGCCCTCCCTTTAGAAATTCACAAGAACGTGATCTCCCCCATGGAGGGCGACACCAAAGAGCACCTGCTGCAGCAGAAGCACACGGAGCTGAAGGAGAAAATGAGAGACCTCAACCACGGCTTCGAGCGCCTCCGCAAAATCAGCCACGAGGGTTTCTCTCAAGACAGCGGTGAGGAGGAAGCGAAACGCATCTCGCTTCTCATTTACCCCGACTCTTTATTCACAGAGACTTGTAATCATAGTAACACTCTTCTGGAAAGGTAATACGCTATAGGCGTCACACAAATGGGTTTGGGGTTTTTTTTTGGCTTTTAGTTGAAGTTCAATTTGGTTTTCAATAGGGAATGATTGAGGGTTTTTTTTAAAAAACTGCTTTCAGAGCTAAGTTCTAGCGTTGACGTAAATCAGTTTGTCCTTGTTCCAGTTAGCGTTTTCTTTTTTTTTTCCCCTTAAGATTTGCAGCTTTTTCATCCATCCTCTTCTCACAGAACCCATTGTAGTTTTTTTTCTTTGCAAGCTCCAGTTTGCCTGATGGCTACTTTGGGTGAAGGTCTTTGCTGTTGTAGTTCTGGTCTCGTGTCCCATTCTACGTTGGTCAGTATTTTCTTTCTTCTCGTCTTGTTTTGTTAAAGCGAAGAAGTGTGCACAGAAAACTCAGTCCAAGCCTTTGATTCAAGGTGACTGAGTAGCCTTGGAAAGCACTTCTGCATAAATCCATAATAAAATGAAAAAGTTTATTTTATTAACTTTATTGACGTTTGCCAAAGAAATGGACGGACAGCCTTTGAACAGAGTCATGTGCACAAACTTATTGATGCAGCTTTGATGAGGATTGTTTCTTTTAACAATTTAAGTTTAATTTGCCCCCATGCTACAACCTGCAAACATCATTAGTGTGACGTTAATAAGAACGTCAGTCTACTTTCAGGAGTGTCGGTCAGGGTTTTAGGACTTAGTTTTACGTCGGTTCCCTCCAGAGCACAGGGAGTTTCACTTGGTTCAGCCAATATAATCTGGTTTATTTTCAGTGAGAATCCTCTTTTGTAGTGTGGATTTATATCTTCTACAGAAAAAAAGAGTGTATAAGTATAAACATTTCCATGAACATGTATCAGACCTTAGTGTCACTCAGGGTTTGAGTCTTTGCATCTTTTTATTTGTCTTGACGAGATGTACTGAGGTACTGCTTTCTCTCTCTGATCCCTTATGGGGAAAAATGTGAGAATCGCCATGACAACCAGGGACATGGAGTAAGTCTCTTCCTATTTTAATGTTATTGCAACTAAATAAGGATCCAAATCCCTAATGAGCCTAAATCGGTGATTATGTGAGGCTTAAAAAATGTGACAAAATAGGAGTTCAGGTCTTCATGGATTATTGCGCAAGTAGATTTAAAATTCCTAAACCAGTGATCAACAAAAGAGTCATGTTGGACCTTCAAAACTTAATAACATTTTGTGTTAAATTGCAGTTAAATTTCTGCAGTAGACTGGTGATGAGACGATTGTTTCCTTTGGAAATAAGGCTGTTCTATTTTTCATTAGTTTGTATTTATAAAACTAGATTCTGCATTACTAATTTACCTAAACCAGGTGTGAAAAAGAGTAATTCTGTTGGTGTTTGAAAACAAAAGCTCTGATGGGTTTTAAAATAAAGGTCTTACTTTTCTGTAATGTAATTCTTAGATACTCCTGGATTTCTAATGAGCTTTGAAGACCAACTGCAGGTTGGTCTTATCTGAGTCATAAAACTTTTATTGTAGTTCTGGGTGAAAAACACCAAGCTTCCTGTATGATCATAATTTTTCTATTTCTCTGTTCTAGCTTGTAAAAGTGATGAAAATCTAATAAGATTTTAAGATTGGTTACATATAAAACAAGGACATTGTCACAATGATGTCCTCTTTAGTTCCTCCTTCTGGCCTCAAGTTTATTGCTTTAAACCATCAAAAATGTTGTTGTATTTATTAATTTTTTTGTTTGTTTTATTAACAAGCTTAAAATTTTTCCTTTTCAGTCGTTTGGGGTTTCAGCCCAAAGATGGGGAAAATATGTAAAAAAAAAAAAAAGTGTGAAAGGAACAGACTGAGCACAAAGCAGTCAAGAACGTAGCCCAAGGTTCCCATTCTCTGTCATCAGTACGGAATACAATGTGCCTTTTTAGAAAATCACAAATAGCAAAAGGTCTAGATTTATATGGCACTCTGTGAGGAGAAGGAAAGCAGAAGCTAGGGGCCAATAATGAACCCAGGGATATGAAAACACTGGCGAATAGCAGCATGTGAGAAAAGGTGTGATTAAAGAATTACGGTAAAACTGTTGCAACATTTAGTACAGTTTTGGGCATTTGGTACCTGGGCCTTCAGAGTGACTTCAATTTAATCCACATTATGACGTTACAAGTGTACAAGCCACCAATACTACAGTAAACAAAAAAACACAACATAACAATGTCTGGTATTACAAAGGTTCGTTGAGGCCAGGCAGCAACATCAGTACTGAGTTGTTGGATTTGAGGCGTCCTGCTCGAAATGCCTCGTTCAGATCTGGGTTTAAATGCGTCCTGAGTGACCACATGGATCCTGGTCTGTATCCAAATAAACACAGACGGGACTCTATTTCCTTCTGACATTTTTAAAATATAATCTCCATTTTACTGCAACAGCATGTTTACGAGGAGTGCGTAGAGAGACGGAGGAAGGTGGGGAGCAAGTGAGAGGGCGCTACATAATTTACGCAGCGCTGTTTATCAATTAGCTTCTATTCTAATTAATTATGAGTGTTTTTTTTTCCCTTAGCACCACAGTGGAGACATTCCCAATACAGTTTTAATTCAACAACTAAATTTATTCACTATTTTCTATTGCTGTTGTAGTAAATATGTCCTGCAGGTAGCTTGGCAGCAGTTTGAATCTGGCATAAATTGAAGGAATGAAGAAATGATCTGCATTTATAAACCGCAGCATTCATCGCTAACCTTTATAGGCCTTTTCATTAAACTGAAAACGGAGTGCACTGAAGTACATCCTGATATATTTATTCACTAAAACTGGAACAAGTTCTTAGTTGTAAATCGTTAAATTTGACCTGCCAGTCATTGATCAGAACCGATGAAGAGAAAACTCCTCAGATTCTGATCTTGATTGATCAGTTTCGTCTCTAGTAAAATAATGAAATCTGTGTATGCTTTACGGCTGAGAAGAATAAATGGCTGCTTGCAATATAGTCTCAATAGTGGAAGTTATATAGAACATTAAAAATACATTTAGGATAATAAAGCACTTTACACTTTGTACAGCCACCAGCAGTAACTTGAGCTTCATTGTCCTGGAGTATCTGGAGGTGATATTGAGGGAAATGTTAATCCCTTTCATCAGCAGGAAACCTGATATATTACTTGAAGCCTGGCTACCCATAAAGCTATGAGTTCCTATTATAAAGAAATATTTAATCACCAGAATTCCTTAAAACAAACCTTAAAAGTAGGAGCCATAAATAATCAAAACGTAAAGTTGCACGTCGTCTAGAACTGCAGAGAATGACGACCTTCAGCAAACAGACTGTGGATCGTTTTCTGGTCATCACTGTCATGATGAATCTTCTCATAATAATAGAAGGTGATTGAATGGGGACAACATGGTTCCTGCCTCAGCCACAAGAGAGCGCTCTCACAGCCACTCAGCAGGCAGATTACTGAGGCAACCGTGGACACTGAGATTTTTGAGACTTTCAGCTGCTTCCGTTCACTGCTGCTATGTTTTACAAAACCGATACCTGGCTTATTTACATGAGGTATTCTGTTTGTAAAAGTAATTTCTACCTAAATGCAGAAAGGCCTTCTCTGCAGGTCTAAACACCATCAGAACCCCTAATAACATATTTCTACAACCTAAATTATCGTTTTTGATCAACAAGAGTTGAGTTTACCTGATCAGTTCATCTCCATATTCTACTTCAGAGACAGAGTGTACTATTAAAATGACAACATCTTTTCCCATTAACTTTTATTTCCCCATTAACGATATAATTAATTTTGATCATTTGAGATGATGGTTTTATCCCAGCATTGTAAATTAACAGTTCATTTTAATATTTGCAATGGAAAATGGACAGAAATTTTACTTTTCTATTTTATTCAGTTAATGTCTGAATTTTTGAGTTGGAGAGTATTTGGAAACGCTGTTCCTTCATTGTTGATGTGAAGAACAAGTGAGAAGTGAGCTACGTTGTTTTGTCGCATTAAAACATCACTTGTCTCTGTTTCAGAGCCGTTGTGGCTCCAAACCGTCTCCTTAGTTTCTCTCCTCACCTTTCTGTGTGTGTCGTTGCTCTGCAGTGTTTCGGGAGCCGCGTGTGATTGAACTGTGGGAGGCTGCAAAGAGGGCAAACCTCAGCAAAGATGAGCTGGAGTCTCTCAAGGTGAGGCTCACAGAGGTTGCTTTGTGAGGATTTTGTCAGTCTGCCTCTTAGTAGAAACTTTCCAAGCCCCCCGTTCATTTTAACTCGAGAGGTTCAACTTTTAACTCGAGTGCTGCTTTGGTAGGAGCAGGATTAGTTTGCCCTTCACTTTGTATCGAAGCCAAGATCAGATGGATCACGGGGCTACATTCAGCTTGAGTTTGCAGTGACATTTCTGCTTCATCCGCTGCTTCAAGTGTTTATCAGCTCCACTCGCCATGTAATTGAAGGCGAACTCGCTCTGCTCTGCTCTGCTCAGTTCATATCCTTCTTCTCTCCGCTCATTCAGGAGGAGCTGCATCACTTTGAGACCAAGGTGGAGAAGCACAGCCACTACCAGGAGCAGCTGGAGTTGTCTCACCAGAAGCTGCGACATGTTGAGTCTCTGGGAGACAAAGAGCACATCAGGAGGAGCCAGGAGAAGTACAACACACTCTCCGAGAAGACCAGAGAGATGGGCTACAAGGTAAGACAGGATCTTCAATAAAATAGAGAGAAGTTCTTGAACCCCTGCAGTCAGAACCGTTGTATCTGATGTATGCTTTATAAACCTTTTGTTTCAAGCGTGTTTATTACGATAAACTCACTCAGGATTCCTGAATTTAATACCTTTAATTCAGCTTGCAAAGTTAAAAAAAAAACAATACTCAGTTTTATAAGGTCGAGATGACGAAGCAGGAAAAAGGTCCCTAAAATCAATAATCTGTGCTTTTTCCTCTATCCATAACAAAACTGATGGCTTTATAAAACATTTTATTCCCTTTAAAATGAAATTTTTGTCGTTTTATCTTCTTAGGAGTTAAAATAAAAACACAGATGAAACTAAATTATGTAGGCTTCTATAAAACCAAGCTACTAAAAAGAAATGACACAAAACTTCAAGGTAAAATCTTTCATCTCAAACAAGAGATCTGGAATAACCTAAAAAAAAACAACTTAAAAAATAGATAAGTAATGTCTGAAAGCTCAAACGGTGTGTTAAATTTGAAAAGTTTCCAAATGTAACTTGCTGTAACCCATATTTGGGTCCATAGCAGCATCATAGTAGCATCCATGTGAACCGCAGGGGGCCGTTTCCCACCAGAGTCCCTCAGGTTGCCCATCAGCAGTCACAATAGAAAAACTTGTCCTTTTTAATACTGTGGGTGTAGTTTTGCTAAAATATTGACATTTTAATTCCCAGACTTTATAGAAACGGATGTGATTAACCAAACGTTACCTTCTGGTCTGATGATTTTTGTCACCAAACTGCATTATTTTGACTAATTTTGCAACTAAATAAGTCGCCTCCTGCTGGACATTATAAACTACAGAGATTTAAGAATACTCACTATAATCTTTATCGTTGGCTCCAGAAAAATAGACCAATGTAGCCTTGTCTGTAATAAACGTCGCTACATGAATGAGATCATTGTATTCCAGCGTATGTACTCCATTACAAGCATACATCATTCTGCTTAATGAGGTACTAATTAGATGATCCTCTGTACCCAACAGCAATGCTGGTGGAAAACATGCAGAGACCCATGAAAGCTGCAATTGGAAGTTTGGGCTCTGAGTGAAAGCATTGGTGTTGTGGTGTTTAAACTGGTTTTATTTGATCCAAGTTCTGAAAATTCAACATCTTATTTTGATAATTAGTCATGTCCTGAAAATAGGTGTGCCCAATGTGTGCCTCTGATTTCAGATGAAGAAACACATGCAGGACTTGTCCAATAAGATCTCCCGTCAGGGTCTGCAGCACAACGAGCTGTGAGGCTCGGCTCCTGATCGCCACCACTGGAGGATCATGGAACTGCACCCTGCTTGAACGGTGGGAATCATTCCTGTCGGCTACTGAAAAATACGACACGGGAGGTTTTCTTTTTTACTGTGTGACTGGCTGAATGAATGAATGATTTATACAAAGTTTGCAGATCAGACGGACAAACATTCACTTTTTTAGTAAACTGATCAAATGAAATGAGTTACTAATGAAATAATTACTAAAATTTTCTGTTGTAATTGTATGATAAATGAAGCAAATGTGGAAAACCAGTTTTGGTACCTAAAGCTGAAAATGTGGCACTACTCCTTTACTTCTGCCAGATCTGGTTGGTGAAATAAGGGCAACAATGTTGTGTTTTTCTGCATTTGTCTGTAATTAATTGTGAAAATTAAATATTAAGACTGGTGTTTGTGCTGCCGCTACTTTTAGCAGTTGTAGGTCGGTTTATTTAAATGATGCAAAAGTATTAAAAATGATCAAAAATGTAGAGAACAACCAGTTAATCTTTAATATTCACAAAAAAAAACATGCCAATATGCACAACTGAGGTTTTAAAAATATATAATCTCTAGTAAAGAAGTTTTTTTTTTTTTTTGGGTAAACAAAGAAGCAGCTAATATTTACAAGCCCTACAGAAGTAACATTATTATATGTTCATGACACATCTTGTTTTTTTCTTCCACTGAGACATTAGGTAGAAAAGTGTAGCTGTAATTTGAATTTGCCAAATATCGAATCGCTTCTTATGTTAGAAAGCAGGAACAGCTGAAACCCAAATTGCGCTTACCACCCCCCCCACCCCCTTCAGCAGTGGCTCCCCTCCGAGAGCCACTGCAGCAGAACCATTGATTGCTGTGATGAATAATGTCAGCGACCGGCTGATTGCTCAGCCGTGTCCTGCTCGGGCCACATGGGCTCGGATTAATGTCATTTGCACCGGGGATCCAACTTTAAGCCGCTTATTTCAATCGAACGCTTCGCCACTTTGATGCGGAATGATAGCTCGGCGAGTTGGGACTCTTTACAGTCGATTGTTGGTTTCAGCGCAACGAGGAGGGCTTGATCTCATCGTGAGATCACATCCTGCTGCAAACTCAGACGGCGGCTGTTTATAAATGTCATCTCAGCTCAACACATCATGGCACCCTGCTTTTGTTTGTCTAAATCAACCACGACTTTGGTGCCGTTCCTTCCTAATTAAGTCAGTTTTTTACAAATATGCCAACCTTGTGTTTAAAAAAAAAAAAAAAACTGAACAAAACTCAGTTCCTTAAGTTAAGTGCCATGCAGTCAAATTTCTGTCAAACACTAATTTAAAAACAAGTTGCACTTTACAAGACGACAGCAGCAGAAAGACCTCCCACACACATTTTCTTGCTTGTAGTGGAATGAATTGCTTGTGGAAACGACTGCGCCGGTGAACCTGTGGGTGTGTGTAAGTGCAGCAGCGATCGGTCCGACCGACTGGGAGCGGGCTGCGGTGGAAAACCTCTCTGAAGTGCTTTTGGAGTTGGGCGTCGCAGAGTCAGTTGGGTGGCCCTCGCCACCTGCTCTCCAGCTGAGTCAGCCTGTCCTCTCTGCCCTGAACATGCTCCGCCCCCACTCTCTGAGCTGTTTCCATGGCAGCGATGTCGAGGTGGGCGTACCTAATGGAGTCATCTTCTGGGGAGGGGGGGGGGAAATGTTTGGGTGTCATTTCACACAACATCCTTTAACTTATTGACAGACAAATTTAGAGAAACACACATTTGTTTCTTGACACTTGATTAGGCTGGACTTCTGTTCTGGTACTTAGGAAATAAAT
This sequence comes from Poecilia mexicana, assembly GCF_051168715.1. NCBI lineage: Eukaryota > Metazoa > Chordata > Actinopteri > Cyprinodontiformes > Poeciliidae > Poecilia > Poecilia mexicana. Next base: position 5,599,704 of record NW_028263370.1, on the reverse strand, counting down.
TTTCCATTTCTGTGTTGTTTTTTTTAAATGACTTCTGAATTATTGCGTATAGTTTCACCTGTTGTAAATGTTGTTTTTTCACTTTAAATAGTAAAAATAAATTTTCACTTTTGCTATTAAAAGAGTATTAAATTTCTTCATGTGTCCCTTGCTAATTTAACTTAATCATCTTTAACATGTATTTATGCACTTTTAATCAATGAGATGTTGATGTAAATGGAGTTTAGGGTTCTTGTATAAAATAGCGAGGGCACAATGCAGTTGGCAATCTGCTTTACTGAAGCTGACATTTCCTAACAAATCAATAATCAATTAACATCCACATGCGGTAATGCTTTGCAGGAAAAGCCAGGAGCGACAATGTGCATCCAGGAAAAGGGGAGAAAAAGGAAAAAAAAAACAAAAAAAACAGTGATTTGTTTTGTTCTTACTGTGCCTATAGAGCTGCAGGAGGTCATGTCTCACAGCTCTGAATGGACTGGACTCGTGAGCCGAGCTGTGCAGGTTCAGCTGCGAGTACAGCAGCTCTGTGGTCGTGGCCTGAAGGGCAGTAGACGGGATGTTAACGTAGTTCCCACCGTAGTCTCTGTGAAGGCCAGCGGATGGAGACGGATGAGATTCTCGGACGGACGGGAACACAGCTGAAGAAAAACATGTAAACAAAGTTTGCATCGTTAATAATTAACTTATTAAAGATTGGGTTGTAGATGTAGTAAGTCGGGGGGGGGAGAGGTGACCCAGACATGCTCCCCAACTTCCTCTGGAAACTCCCAGAGTAACATCTGATCAATCCCTGATCAAATGTCCGAATCACATAAACCGACTCCTTTCAATGCAGGGAAGCAGCAGCTCTATTTCAGCTCCTCAAGCTGTCTCTGACCCTGAACTCAGCATTTCATTTCAGAAAATTAACACAAAAAATATTTTCATTTAACCAAAAAAAAAGACTTTGTACTCACCACATGCTGATATCGTTCTGAGCGTACTAAGCGTTAGGGGAGGAAGTGGAGGAGGAGCTGACGGTGGTGAACCAGACGACATCCTATCCAGACCTTTGACCTCAACGCCCTCACCGTCTCCGAGTTTCTCTCCTGCACGAGAGTTTGTCAACAGTTTGTGACATCCATTTTGGATTGAGGTCATTGAACACAGCCATGAACTAATAGAAGGTTTTATTAAAATGAAGTGCAGCTTTTAAAAAAAATCTTTTCTCTTAATATAATCAAAAACTAGTAAATATGTTAGAGTACATAAACGGGAAAATATTTGTCTTACAGTTCATGCTACGCACCTTGTGTCTTGGTAGAAAAGACAGAAGAAAGATCTGTTAATAAGGAGCCATGTTCCTAGAAGAAATGGATTGAGATGAAAAGAAAAGCATGTTAGAAGAAATTGGGAGAAACACGCATCATGCCATCAACGGCAAAGTAAAAGACAATTTCCATTGTTTTACAAATAAAAATCTCAAAAGTGTGGCATACACTTTTATTATGCCCTTTTCCCCCTGATTACCGTAAATGAAATTCAACAACATATCACTTTCAAAATGTTATTACTGATCATCTGAAAAGTGTGCAGCTGTATTCAACCCCTCCACTCTGATGCCCCAAATTAAAATCCACAGAAACCAAATGCCATTTGAAGTAATCTCTTCAGTAGACAGAGAATACTTGTTTTGAGTAATTTAATCTGAGTTAATGGATCCAGTTGTTCTTTGAAGGCGTCCAAGGTTTGTTAGATACAAGGTTCCCAAATGTTTCCACGCCACGGCCCCTGAATGCCATTAGCTTGTGGCCGGGCCCCCATTTACAAACCCCATGCGTCGCCCACCACGAGACGTAATGACGGCAGCATCATCATCTTAGTTTTGTCTCAGGGTATGATACCATTCAGGAAACATTAAAAAAAAGACTGGACTAATGCGATACTTTTCCACTTGATGGACTCGATGGTGTTTGAGCCTCTGCAGAAAAGCTTTTTTAACTTTGTGTTGAGTTTTTTTTTTTTTGTTTTTATGTGGTTCATATATTCTGTCTGAAACGAAGTAAATAATGATGATGAGTCAGAGACCTGAAGTACAGGCTGAACGACGTGCAAGAGCATCTTTCATCATCATTTAGGGTGATTACTTATCAGAGCTTTTTTTTTTTTTACACTCTGAAGCTGTGGTGTAATGTAATATAAACCAAACAGAGCAGACAGACGAACACTTTAGTCGAGGCAGTAAATTGTTTTTTCCTCATACTCAGTCGGCTAGACGGACAGTAGGAGGGAGACAACTGCTGCAGACAAAGAGGCTTCAAAATGAATTAATAGAGGAGCAACAGTGAGGAAGAGGAGGGCAGGAGGTGAAGAAGAGAGGATGCTACAGAGTTGAGAGGCGGCGCTTCAGAGGTGGCAGACGGGAGACAAAAGGGTGGCAGCCCACTCCTGGAGAAGTGTCTGACAGCGAGCCAGTTTCACCATTTTCTCCTCCCCACAGCCTGTAATAAGGCAACCAGCCAGGTCTTCAGTTACATCATGTGTCACAGTTTGTCTTTAGAGACTGTACGCCGCTTACGGAGTCGGGATGCGAAGGTTTGTTTCATTCTGACAAAGATCTGACACTTGAGGAACGAGAAACAAAGAAAAGTCATCCGTGTTTCATTCGGCAGGACTTTCTGGCAGTTTCATCACCTCTCATTTACTCCATCAGTCACCTTTTGCTTCTCCTCACACATGTTCGGTTTAACGAACAGAAAACGCACGCTCACACAAATGATTGGGGGGAAAATTAATTAATTAAAAAAACTCGCTGCGCTTCCGCTCTGATGAGTTTTCTCGGCAACAAGAAGAAGCCTCTGTTCACAAACCCAGCGGAGAATTAATTAGCCGCAGCGCGGGGGATGTCGTCCGGGAGCTTTTCAGGTTTCAGACAAACATATGAAAGAGAAAACAACACGGACCAGCAGGCGGGCTGGTGATGGACACCTATACTAATAATAATAGGCCTCTTGCTTCTGTGCTTCAGCTCAGTTACCTCAGAGCATTAAAAATACTTGGCTTTGTTTTACTGTCACCTCTGTGCGGAGCTTGGATCGACTCAGCATGTGTCTCTACCCACGGTTCTCTGACCAAAGACATCCAAAGTCATTCGGACCTGATAGTTGTATGTCCAAACTTTTAGTGTGAGAATCAAACATCCCTGGAAGCAGGACAGACATGTAGACTAAGAGACAGGCTATCAAGTCAGGAAACGCAAATATTTGCCAGTCCCCGTCTCTTTCCTCATGCATTTCTTATCCCAACCTGAAATCAGACAGCAGATTGACACCAAAGAGTCGCCCCTGTTTCCTCACAGCAGATAACATGTAATCTGTGTTTCTGGGGGGGGTTTTGGAGCGCTGGGACTACTTCGACACTCTGTATCTAACTAAATGCTGCCCACGTTGCTTTAACATGCACTCCACCACCTACAAGATGTTTTATCTCATGTTTACTCCCTTAGTTTTCTTGCAGCTGATCTGATGTTTGAACTTATTGAATCTGATATTGAACTGGCTGCAGGGAGTGTAGGTGATGGTCGTCTTTAGTGATGACAGCATTTCAGCTTCCATTCCTACTTGTATCAAAACGATTCAGTTAAAACTGCAAGAAAGGTCACTGCTGTTCAATTTAAGGATTTAGCTTGTTGAATGTAAACAAATGACTTTTTGTTATTTTGAATGTTAGAACAAAAAGCAGCTCGCTCTTATTTCTTGTTACTCAAAGATTTTCTTCTCTTATCTCAAAGGCTTCTTCAACTCTGGTTATAAGACCCGAGTCTCGTATGTCTTTAACTTTAACTCGTGAGATTTTGAGCACCCGTGTAGTGCAACGAGAGTAAGAGGGATTTTTTTTGCAATAAAAGGGAAGCTCATCAGAGATCAATGGAGCTAAATGCGGCATAATCCTGAAAGAAAACTGGTTAGAGGCAGCAGAAGACTTAAGACTGGGTTGGATTGGTAGAGACCAGACCAACGTATTGAGTCAGAGGGGCTGAATACAAATGCACTACGCGTGTTTCAGACTGTGGTTTGTCAAACACTTTTAAAATATGCAGCATAGCATATTTTTCTTTCAAATGAATGCATTTAATTCCAACCATCATGCAAATATTCCAATTAAATGCACTAAAGTTTGTGATTGCAATGTGACAAAACGTGGAAAAAGTTCAATAATTGTCCAAGGCACCGTGTTATTGTGATGTGTAAGGAAAATGGTGAATGCAAATGAAGATATATAGAAGTAGTTTAAATGGCTTTTTATGATTTTCTTTTTCTATCCAGGCTTACTCGTATTAATTTCGCAGCGTCTCTTGAGAAGCAATCTCCGCCTCATCTACCTGGTTCTCCTTTTTTTTTTAATTAACGTCCTAAGAAATAAACGGCTGGCTCCATTTCATCGTTTAGTGGCAAAGCGGATCTCAGAAGGAGAAAATGAGAAAGTTCGAGCCTCCTGGTACCTGCGTTTCTGCTGGAACCGAGCTGCTTGAGGCCGCCTGGCCCCCGGGTGTGGACCCTCCTTCACTGTCCACAGGGGGCGCCTTCTCACTGCCCCAGGAGTGTGAGCGCTGCTTCATCCACTGACACTGAGCCCTCAGCTTACTGGGACCTCTCATTAACATCTGTTCCTGACCGGCGCAGGCCTTGCCTCCCAGGTCTGGTGGGGCTTTCTGTGCGGACGGTTCCCTCAGCGTCAGGGCCTGAAGAAGACTCCTGGGGGTGTCATACCACTGTCTGAGCAGGCTGGGGATCTGGTACTCGGTGCTGTGTCTGCGAGATGCTTGGGAGGCGCACCTGGATGGGCACGTGCGCTCCGGAACGACCGTGGGCTGAAAATGTGATGAAGGAGGCATTGGAGGAGGTGAAGAAGGGGGACTGAAAGGAGCAGGAGGGCTGATCACTGACTCATCGTCTTCTCCTCCTCCTCCTCCTCCTTGGCTGGCCATGTCCAGACTCCCGTTGCATGAAGAATAGCTCCCAGAATACGATGACTGACTGCCTGTCGCTATTCCAATCCCACTGTCTAAGGAGCTCTGGCGGTCGCAGTCATTAAGCCCCCGAGGTTGGCGCTGCACAGAAGACTGATGGCTCCCTGAGCCGTCCCTGGCAGCGCCGTACAGTCTGTCGTCTGACCGGGTCAAAGCCTTCAGCGTGGAGGAGCTCGACGACATCTCGTTGGAAAGGTGGGATCTGACCGAGGGCTCCACCCAGAACGGAAACCTGTGTCCGTAACTTGCATCCGACTGGCTGGATGAGGAGCTGGAGAAGCTGTGGTCGTCCCCGGCAACAGACGTGCTGGAGCTGTAAGTTGAGGCTGGAGAGGAGAAGAAAGCCCAACAGGTTTAGATGAAGAGGTGGGTAACCACACCGACTGAGAGAAAAGTAAACATTGATGCTGTTTTCAAATGACTGATCCTGCAGAATGAAGTTCAACTCTTGTCATTTACACACCCTCCGGTGTTTAGATTCAGCTGTTTATCGGATGCACTCTCAGTTGGGCTGCATTTTCCGCTAAGTACATTTTGCATTGCCATGTACAGTTATTTTTATATGCACATATGTTTGTAGTTGTGGTTTCTTGGTTTTTATTTCCACTTTCTGCAGGTCTAGAGGGAGACTTCAAGGTTTTGACTTGTGTTCTCTCTCTGTGCTTCTTTCTTTCCCCTCCTCCTGTCTCCTTTCCTTTTAATTATTTTCTTCTTTTCTTTGTCCATTACATTTCAGATAAACTCAAAGAAATTTCTATTTTAAGTTTCATCAAGTAGCCCATCATAGCAAAAAGCCATAAGGCTCCGCTTGTGGAAGTAAATCTGTTGGGCCTCACCTTGACACAAAAACAAAGCACAACAACAGACAGGATAGGTTAGAAAAAAGAAACTAGAACCGCCGTCATTTGCTGCACTGATTTATAATTTACCCCCTAAACTCTCACTGCGTCTCCAGAGACAATCAGTGCAAATTAATTGCAGGACGTCTTCAGATGACTAACACACACATAATTCAGACAAAAACGTCTCCACAGTCTGCGGATGGACAGATGATGAATGGATTAGCGATATGTAGAACGGTATGAATGTCAGAGTTGCATCCTAAGCTCCAAAACAGCTCATGAGCTGTTGGTTTAAAACCCAAAGGGAAGGTTTACAGCAGGACTTACATGAGCTGCTGGCCAGACTGCACTGAGACAACATGCTGAGTCTCTTCTCCAGCTCGCAGGTCTCCTGGCTGATCCGTTTCTCTGCGGAGGCGGGGTCCGCATCCCGACCTACTGTTTATGCAGCAAAAGAACAAAAGAATAATGAGAAGAAAGCTCCAACTGATACAGGACAACTCACTCTGGTCTTTGGGTGATTTTTTATTATTTATTTTTTTTAGATGCTTCTCTACACACCTGAAGCAAATGAACAGCTCATCGCCAGACCTCTGCACAACAGGACTGCATGCAGAGGAGGTAATGAAGCCAATTGATTCATGTGTTTGGGGGCAGGGATTCATCAAACAGAGGCAGGAAGACCACAGTTGGTAGCTGCTGGGTTAGAAGCTGCAAAAACGTCTGGGGGCAGGGTTCAAAGTTCACCTTCTGGAAAATTAGCTTCACCAAACACAAAGGAATGATTGAAATCAAAGCACAGTTCCCCAGTCAAAGTCCAGACCTAAATCCAGTTAATAATCTGTGGTGAGATGGGAAACTTCATGTTGACTCTGAGATGAAGGCGGGATGCCAGGATGGGAGAAACTTCAGTCTCCAGATATGCAAAGCTGCTAGATAAGTGTTGACTCAGGGGAGCAGAACACGACTGGACTACATTTTTTTTTAAAACCATGGAGTCTTTTTTTTCTTTCTTTCACATCACAGTTATACACTAATTCATGTTGGTCTCACGTGAAATATACATAAAAAAAAACTAATTTATTGTAGCATAGCAAAATGTTCAAAGCGCCATGTGTCAACCACACTAAAGCAAAACTGAAAGGATATTCAGCACTTTGCTCAATTTAAAAAGCTTAAATGACTAGAATGAAATGTTACCACTGCAGACTGTATTACAACAGTATAACAAATGTTGTTTTTTTATCTTTATTCATATTGTGGCCTTCCAGTCCATATTACCTCTTTATCACTATGATTCCACAAGATCGTGTAGCTTTACCTTCTTTGACAAAATCAATTTTTTTTTTCCCAATGTATTAAGTGTTTCAATAAAGGTAAGGCTAAAGTTGAGAAGTTACATCATTCTTCTAAAATATTGCTCCACTGAGTGTAAATGTGACATATACCAGCATGTCCCAACTAATAACCATCTAATTTAGACTAAAACATGAAGTAAAACCCAACTAATTACACAACTAATCCCTGACACACACACACACACATGCTGAGCCGTGCCTGTGAGCTCACGCTGCTGCAGGTCACAGAGCGTACGTGTCATCAGCCTCCTGGATCTGTGCCTCTGGACGGCAGCTACTGCTGCAGATCAGATGCCAGGTTTCTTCACTACGCTATGCAAAGGGGTCGGGTAACATCTGCTAACTTCGCTGCTTAACGCTAATTATAGCTTATTCTCAGCACCGCGTGATGTAGGATTCAGAGAACACTGATTCAAGGTGGGTTGACACTTAAATCTAGAACAAAAATATTTACTCTCTTTGGAAGTTTGCTCAGCTTTTTATCTTTTTTTTTTACAATATTCAAAATTGCTGGGATAAATAATCAGTTATACTTATCAAAAATAAAAATAAGGAATAGATAAATACTTAGATAGATTCTTAGACTAGATAAAGTGCCATGCAAATGCTGGCAATTTGAAATATTTCACTCATTGTACAATAAATCTGTAAATATACTTTCACTTTCAGAAGTTAGTACCAAAAATCTGTAACTTTTTAATGACGTTTCCAATAGTTTGAGAAGCACCTGAATATTTCAAAATCATCCTGCAAAGTCTGCATGTTATTTGGCTGAAGAAGAAAAAAAAGGCTTCGCTCTGACAATGTTAAATACCTCTTTTGCATTTTAGCAACCATTCTAAACATAATGTATGTGCATGAAACCAAACTTAGTTGTGAGAGAATCAGCAGAAAAGCACATGCTGACCTGCAGCAGTTTGATACCATGTTGATCTATTACAGGCAGAATAAAACACATTTTAAAATACACGGAGCACATTCAGCACTCATTTTGGATTGAAAGATTTAAAAAAAAACTGTACTTTTTGTCTTAAATTTTTTTAAGAAGAAGTGAAAACACTTCCTCTGTCGCTATTTAGTTTTTGTGGGTGACAACAAAACAACTCCTAATACCTCCTGAGACCTTGTGAGCAAATTGAACCATCTGTGTGTTTATTTCTCCTCCGTTACAGACGCTCAGAGCAAGTTTAGCACCAAAAACACTACAAACGCTTAAACTCGGGAAGGTTGGTTGTAACACATAGTGCTAAATCTGTGCTGGCGTCACCACGGAGCTCCTTAGTGTGTCAATCAGCTCCTGAGGCCCCCCTCCTGTGAAATCAACAATATGTTTCAATTGCACATCAGTCACGCACAGAAACACAACCCCTTAATGTCCCTGCTGACACGCGGGGGGGTTGTGTTTCCATTTGCATGGCGCCTCGACACAAATGCTACATGTGTGCAACCGAACATGCAGTAAACCTCCGTCACAGGACACATGAGGTCACATACCGAAGAGACTGAAGGTCTTTAGCAGAAAAGTGTGTTTCCCTGTTAAAAGCCTGTTTTTTTTTTTTGTTTGTTTGTTTGTTTTTTTGGTAGAAAATTATTTCCTTCAGCATTTAGCAACATGTTTCATGACTATGTTGCTCTTGCAACAAAGTCATGAAACATTAATCAATAATCTGATGTGTAATAGCGGCAAAATGTAACGTTGTTGACTGTGTGTTCTATGACTTTGTATTTTTGTGTTTTTATGATGTAAAGCACTTTGAAATACCTTGGTGCTGAAAGGTGCTATACAAATAAAATTTGATTGATTAACTTAATGAGAGGCTGATAAACTAAAGTGAGAAAAAAATCCGAGTAGAAAAATGTAGAAAATAACGCTGTGGTAACGTTGTCTCACAATGTGCAGTCTTAAACTAAAAACTAAACATTTTGAGTCAATTTTACATCATGGCACCTAAATATTTATTCATATATAGGAACAACCGTGACGTTACAAAACTGGGAATTGTTTTATTTCCTAAAAGAAAAGGACACAGAGCGTTACCATGGATCCTGCCAAGAGGCAGAAAATGGTGACGAAGGTGGGAGACGATGCTGAACGATTACCACAGAAGACACAGATAGTTTAAGCGCATGCACAGAGCCGACCCAATGTGTAAGTAAACTTTGCAACTAGTTAGGGCCTGAGGCTGGTTTAATATGCACAGAACAGGTTAACAAATGTGCATTAATGTAATTTGAATTTACATCACCAGAATCCAAATGTATTACTAATTCAATCACTTCCATTGCTTACTGTGCCTGACCTATGGTTTACACTTTAGCCCTGTGTATTTGTTAGTGTTTAGTTGGAGGGATGTTTTTTTTTTTTTTTTCCTGTTTGCTTTTGAACAGCTTTTGTTTGTCTGTTTGTTTGTTTTATTTTTGCTTGACTCTCCTAAATGTATAATTATGATGATGGGTGCACCTGGAAGTGAGCTCCCAAAGGAAAGTCCTCTGAGGGCCTCATACACAGTTTGGCGTTTACAATTACCCCAAAATAGATTTTTTTAAATTCTCTATGTAATTGTACAATGAATTAAATGTGGAAGAACTGCTTTTGAGAACTATTGCTAACAGTTCTTTCTAGAAATTTCTCATTTCTCATCTTGCTCATAAATTTTGGACCAGTTTATTTTCATCCTTACTAATTTGCGTTCTTTTTATGTAGGAGATAATTTATCGCTCACCTGGCTGGTTGGTCGACACGCCATGCAGGGCTCGGCTGGGGGAGATTCCTCTGACGATGCAGTCAAATAAGAAACTGATCTGCTCTCCTTCTGAGCAAGACAGGAAGAACACACCGGCCCCTGGGACACAGATGAATGAAAAGGAGTTTTTGTGAAGGTTAGGTTGTGTTTTGAGCCAGCGGCAGCCCTTCCTCAGAAAGGTTGAGCTCGCAGTCAGTCTGCTGAAGCCCACACAGCGCAAACTGCAACAGAAACGTACAATAAACAGAGCAAAAGTAAAATAGAAATCATGACGCGTGGAAGGAGTGCATCAAAGAAAGAAGAGAGTGAATCTGTAGATTAGTTAAAGATAAATATATATCCATAAAACATTGTTTTTTGTAAAGCTGCTTATAATGGAAAAAAGAATCTCAGATGGGAATCGTTTTATTTTTTTAAATAACATCTCAGTCATGCTTCGGCGGTGCTGTTACAGTCAGCAACTTTATCTCACGCTGTAAACTTTTGATTGAAATAGCATCAAAGCCGATCGAAACATGTTTTCAAAGTTCGGAGTTCAGTAATTGAGTTTCTCACTTGAATCGTCGCTCGGCTTTAATGTGGTGAGAGTGTCTCTGATTCATTAGTTCAGCTTATTGAGATGTTGAGACTGCTCAGCATAAGCAAAAGGCTCAGTGATTTAGAGAAACATCCAGTTTTAGCTGCGGCGAAAGAGACGCATCTATGATGCGAGACCCTTTGGCAATCACATGAATCCTGAAAGAAGTTAAACGTAGCAAATGCAAAACAGACAATCCAGTAATGACTCTTTGAGAAGCAGCCGTCATCTGATTACCATAGCTTCTGTTAATACACAATGCTCCGACTCTGAATAAATTTTAGGTAATGTCATTGAGACATTTTAAACAAAAGCACCATAAGAGGTCTGAAAGAAAAAATATTAAGTATATCCAATGGAAAAGTCTGTTTTCTGCTCAAGGTTACAGATTTATTCTCACAAATACACCAAATGTGGCCTCCACGCTTATTGACAAAAACCCTTCAAATGAATCAGGATTTTATTTATTTATTTTATTTTATTTTATCACAGTAGATTGATCTCATATCAGAGAGTTTGGGAATTTGTCAAAGTTTGTCAAAGTTTCAGCTGAAGATGAACCATAGTTTAGAGGCTGCTGTCTTCCATCCATTTCCTTAATTATGGAGATCATCAAAAATCTGACTTATTTGAATGGCATGTTTTCTGGTCTTTTCTATTGTGAAGAGTGGCTAAGAGAAATGTGCTTCTCTTAGCCACACACACACACACACACACACACACACACACACACACACACACACACACACACACACACACACACACACACACATATATATATATATATATATATATATATATATATATGTGTGTGTGTGTGTGTGTGTACACACACACACACGCACACACACAGCTCTGGAAAAAATGAAGAGTCCACTGCACTGAACCCCCATTGAAAACCTCATGGTTATTACACCAAATGTTGATTTCTGAACTCTCCCTGAGTTAAAACATTAGTATTCTTGTTTCTAAATGAATATGAACTTGTTTTCTTCGCATTATTTGAGGTCTGAAAGCACTGAGTGTTTTTTTATTATTATTATTTTGACCATTTCTCATTTTCTGCAACTAAATACTAAATCTTTGCTTGGAATTTCAGAGACATGTTGTTAGTAGTTCATTTTACTCAAACATATTCCTATAAAAAAGTAAAATCGGAGAAACTGATCGTTTTAAGTGATCTCTTCATTTTCAAGACTATAGACATTTTTGGATGTCCCATCGTTCAGGACAAAGCCAAGTTTTTAAGACTCAAATATTTCACAAGGCTGTATAGTTTTCTCCCTCTGTGGAGCTTTTATTCTGAGGCTTTGCTTCTGCAACAAAAGATGAATCTACTTTATGGCTTTTCATCTTTACCGAGGGTTCCGATAAATGTGGAGGGCGCTGTGCGTAATATTTTTGGCACCCTGCAGATTTCCTTTTTTAAAGCCAAGCAGCCTACAATGGAGGAAAAGCTACAAGTAAGAAGCACGTCAAGTGGGAGGATTCAGCATTTTGCCCATTTCAAAAACCAACAAAGCCATAGTCAATGTGAACAAAAAAAATTTATTTACCGGGAATTATTCTGGAATTACTAACTTGAACTTATTAGAATATTTTTAAAACAGACGATTAATACAACATTCAAGACATAACCGTAAGTCTTAACAGAACTAATATATTTATCTAACTCCTGGAACTGGTTGAAGAAGGAAATATATTTTGGAGTCGTATTAAACACTAGCAAATCATAATTAGCCTTTGTATTGTTTTTTTTTTTTTTTGAAAGAATACAAGTAATTCAACAACTGTTTTTGACAATAAACATAATTTTAATAGCTAATTTTCTCTTTAAAAAAACAAAACAGGAAGGCATCATCAGTGCTGTACAGACAGGCTGTTTTCTGAATCAAATAAACTGTTTCTTCTATTTTGAATAAGCCTAATTGATGTGAAGCTGCATTTTGCGTTGCCGTATTAATGGATGGAGTGAGCATTCACCCTTCACCATCTGTCCCAGTTGTGCTGTTTAGTGAGATTCATGAAACTGAGAAGAACAGATTTCTCCTCACCCCCCACAAATAGCTTTATTGGTTTCCAAGCACTTCCTGCTGGGAGGCCATGTAACAAGTTGCAGCCTCGGCTTCAAGGGAAAGAACAACACGAAACTGAGAGACACAGATACCACACAGTTCAAGCTCAGGCCACTTGCGTCTCAAGCACCAGACCAACATTCAGAAAGCTACGCATTAGTGGTGCGGGAGAGTTTTATGAAACGTTTTACATGAGAGCAAACATCATCTCCAACAGTGATCGGCTGCTGCAGACATAAAATATTTAGGATACTCCTGTGATTTCCTTTTATGTGTGTTGTGCGTCACGTTTTGAGTAAACTTTATTGGAACCAGTCGTTGCTTTGTTTGTCTCTCCTTGTCGCTTTTAAAATGTAAAGAAGCAATAAAAACTGCAGGGTCATGATACAACCATTACAACCATGGAAACTATAGATGGTAAATTACTGCATCCAGATGGCAGGAGGTCGCTTGCTTCCACTGCAGAGGGAGATGGAAACAACATGGTGTCTGTAATTTAGAAATAATGTGTTGCTTTTCTAAAAGTCAGGATTTCCCAGGAATAACAAAAATACTCGTGCAGGATTTGGAGGCGGTTTTAAACCAAGAATATTTACTATTTGCTGTGATCCTGAATAATTTAAACCTTTATTAGAAATGGAGAGCTTGTGGAGTCACTGAGAACGCAGGTATTTTAAAGACAGCATAAACCAACTTTTCAAGAATTATCAGAAGCATTAAAACTCTTTTGCGAATCTTCTGCTTTTTGCAGTCAGCACAGCTTCACAGCAGAGGAGTAAAAATAAAACATTTAACTCTGAAAAGTGTTGGAATGCAAGCATTAAAAAAATGCCTAAAAACTAAAATCCTTGCCAAGCACCTAACAAAAGGTTACTTCAATTTTTTATTTTTCCTAAATTTATTCAAGTTTATGCATTTATGCATTTCTTCTCACCCACAGATGCTTTAACATCCATCTCCTGCAATTAAGTACGAATTAATCAGCATTTAGGATGTACTAAAGTCGGGTTTGTGTTCAAGCGTGCTTCCCCGCTCAAGCTAGCGCCAGCTGGACGGTCAGACATTACGATCTCTGTGGGTCACTCACTTTAATATAACCTGGCAAGAGCCGGGATTAGTTGGACTTAACTTGCAGATACCATGTAAACGACGCTAAATATACAACATGCAGGAGAAACAATCTCACACGTGCAACAACGTACGGCCAGAGGAGGCATGTGTGTTTACACCTGCCGAGGGACACACAAAGGCTGCCAACTTTGCTTGGAAGCTTTGAATGGCTTTTATCTGGGGCGAGGAGCTGGATGGCTGTCCGGATTCTGCGGATGATTGTTTGCTACTGGGTCAGCATGCGTGCGCTAAAAGCGTTTGTGCGCTGCGGGTTTGAAACGAGCACATGTGGACCCCCGTAACCCAAGAAAAACTTCATCGGGTCGTTAAAGAAGAACCTGGAAACTTCTAAGAGGAGCTGATCACTATCTGGGGTTCAGGTGACGCTGCACAGTAAAAAATGCTGGGTTATTTTCATAACCCAATTTCTGGGTTGAAGCTGTTGGGTCATAGGTTGGGTTAGTTTGACCAAATATTGGGTCAAAATTCATAACTCATGAGTTGGGTCAGAAATTTATCGGAAGTCTACATCTTGCACACTTCTGTTGGGCCAGGAGTTGGGTGGGTAGATTTACCCAAACGGTTGGGTTAAAGATGAAACTTGGAAGAAGCCACGCCCCTCTTCACAAGCCTCCATTTTCAACATGACTGTGAACGTTGCATAACGGACTTCTCCTCTACTTTGAAATAAGACATGGTAAGTAAAAAGAAGATAAAGTTTCAACGTTTATAGAATTTTATACATAAATTGAATTTATTTCAAACATGTTTGATATTTATTTTTATGGTTATTTAAAATGTTTATTACGGTAGGTTCCTCTGACAAAGAGCTTCGGTGTTGCTACAATACGGATGTTGGGGAAAAAATAGATGAAGGGGAAGGGCACAATTTGTCAAGTAAATTAAATTCAGTTTTTAATATAACCTCAATCATATTTGTTCGTAACTTAACATAGTCAAATTTTTAAAAATCGATTTAGTTTTAAAAGAAAAGGTAGTTGACGGTTTGTCCCCTGATTTTTGCAATATGCGCGCGCATCCTTAGCGGGCTGAGGCTACGTGTTCGAACACCAGCAGTAATGGCGGAGGAGAGCGAGCAGAGCTTTAATAATGTGGGTATATTATGCTTTTTGAAAATAAAATAACTTTTGCAAAGTTATTAGGCGATAAATTAGTTGTGTAAACCTGAATTATGCGCTCGGTTTATTAACATATAGCTTAATTACAAACATGCTCTGACGTGTTCGCACTTATCGCTCCCCTCCAGCCGCCGGCTCGTCTCGCCCTCTGTCAGTTGAGCCGAGAGAGAACGACCGTCTCCCGGCACATTGCTTTCAAACTCCCGCTGGTTTTAGGCAACGAATTAAAAGCAAAACTAAGACAATATCTAATGTTAATGTTTGCTCATTTTATTATTATTGTTACTACGGTATTAATTACAAATACATTTATTTAAAGTTGGTGCTGAAAGTTATTCAGCACTAAGTTTGTGTTAAGTTTTACTTCTAAATTAAATTATATGTCATTTTATTTTATTAAGTGCTATATTTATTTTTAGGAACATAAAATTACTCTGAACATTTGAAATTGCTGGCTAATTACAAGTTATTTGCAGTTGAGACAGCTATAAGATTTAATTCAGTCATTAAAGTTTGATTTGTGATTTTGTCTTTTCTGATAGATTTTGTAATTTTACATCCAGGATCTTCAGGAGAATTAAGCGAAACCCAAACTCCTCGTTCTCAACGAAGACCTTCTGCATGACCAAGAACATGAGTCTGCTCCCTCAAGGTATTGAAGCTCAGAAGAAATGTTCTCTAAAATGTTGTCATGCTTTTTAGTTACTGTAACATTTTAACACTAACTTATGTTTGATACAGAAGATGATGTAGTCCTGCAGCTGCTGCCAGTACCCCTTCCTGCTCCACCTTACTAATTTGGGAGAAGTTTCAGATCCATCAACCTGGAAATTCAGATGTTTTCATTGATATCCAGCCTGTAAGTCAACCTTCATCTCTGAATAATGCTCAGATTGTTTAAGTGCATCACATTCAATAGTGAGGTTTTGTGTTAAACTAGAATCAGTCAGAAATTAGTTTTTGAGAATGTAGCCCTTTACCTTTAAATTCACTAAAGGCCTGTTTTTGTGCTTCTCTCTCTTGTTCTCAACGAAGATCTTTTGTATGGCCAAGAAGAGAAAGGAGCGGCCGTCTTCTCAACAACATGAATTTTCTCCCTTAAGGTATTGAAGC
Organism: Poecilia mexicana; assembly: GCF_051168715.1. Lineage (NCBI taxonomy): Eukaryota > Metazoa > Chordata > Actinopteri > Cyprinodontiformes > Poeciliidae > Poecilia > Poecilia mexicana. The sequence goes on along the minus strand of NW_028263370.1, from coordinate 5,583,735 downwards.
TCAAGAGATGTTTATAAACTGTTAACATTTAACATTTTAACACAAGCTTATGTTTCCCATGCAGACAAGATGATGTAGCCCTGCAGCTGCTGCCAGTGCTCCTCCCTACTTACACATTTGGGAGAAGAGTTTCAGATCCATCAACCTGGAAGTTCAGAGGGTTTCATTGATATCCAGCCTGTAAGTCAACATGCATCTCTGAATCATGCTCAAATTGTTTGCTGTTTATATAAGTTCATCACTAATGGCCTGTTATTTTCTGTCTTCTCTCTCCATCAGGTTGGGACAAACCTGGTGGTGCATCTACAAAATGTGACAACCTGTATGTCCTCATGCAGGGAGACAGGCAAAATGCTAAAGTGTCGTTAAAAATGCTCCTTGTTTAATGGCTGAAAGGTTTACTTGTAGTTTGCTTTAAAACAGACTTTTTTTCATTAAATGTTTTCTAATATGGAGTAACAGATACTTCTGGAGTTGTAGCCAAATGAATTGAAGTGATTTAACTACTTATGTTTTGTAACTTTTGTAAATGAAATTGCTGGCTCTATATATGTATCATGTGGAAATAAAAGAAGCTTTAAATTCATATGTCTTTTAATTCTGTTTTTATATAGTGAAATTTAAAATAATTTTTTTTAACCCAACTATAGTGGTATAATAACCCTTGTGTTGGGTTATGAATTTCAACCCAATTTTGGGTCAGTTTAACCAATTTAAACAAGTCAATTTAACCCAACGTTTGGTTAGTTGCCATGACCCAATGTGCTGGGTCAAACCCTCAACCCAACCCAGTTGGGTTAAAACAACCCAGCGTTGGGTCGGTCCATATTTGACCCAGCGCTGGGTTACGTATTGGGTTATTTTTAACCCAGCAGTTTTTACTGTGTGAGAATACAACTTTTAATAGAAATATCCTACCATGAATCTGATTTGGAATTCAATTAATAAAATACGTAACATAATGTGATTATACTTTTTTTTTTTTAAATGTGGCAATATTTGTTAGATTTTACGTCAAATTTAGTCCTGGTCTCTTGCTAATTTGTCAGAAAGCCGTCTTTCTTCCAATGACGTAATGGTTTTGTTGGTTTTGGATGCAGGAAAGTGTCATTTGGAGCCATCCATCGTTTTATTTTGTTTACCTGTTCTCAAAGTAAAAAATAAAAAAATCCCAGTTCCACCTAATGACAAACTGTGAAGTACCTTGAGGTGACACCTGTTGTAAACTGTGGCTACATAAACCGACATGAAACTTTCATGGATTATTATATGACGCACATCACCAAAAACACTTTCATTGTTAATTCCAGAGATTTCACAGGATTAACCAAATGTCCACCAAAAATTATGTTTATTTTACTTTTCTTGCTTAAATTACAACAGCCCCTGGCTGACCCACCTGGCGTTGCCCAGTACGTCGGCAGGCCAGTCCGCCTCGGGGTGGGTGGATACTTCTGACTGCACTCCACTGCTGAAGAGTGTTTGGATATGATTGCACTACCACAAGGGCAAACTTACATTATGACCCTGAACTCCTGTGTTTGTTTGTTTTACAACATAGCAGCCTTCTGTCTCACAGGACCGGCTGAACTGCCGTGAGGAAGTTTTTCTATGTGTTTGCATGTCTCCATAGCGACAAAAGTGATGTCACGTTGGCATCGTCTTCATCTCTGATGAAGAAAGAGGGGCAACTATTTTTTTATTTTTTTAAAGACCAGCTGCAACACAAAGTACAGCGACGACACAGAGACTTGCTTACTTTGTTGGAGCAAATGAGGCCTCAAGGGAAATTAAAGAGCTGTGAAATAAAATGCTCAATAATAAAGAACTTTATTTCTCACTTTTTGGATCCATTGGTGTGTAAATAAACAAGGCGAAACTGCACCAGAATATACTGATTTATCCAATAATTTACATGAACAGTAAGGCAAAGTTGAGAAAAAAGATTTTCTGCTCATGTTCCCAGGCTAAATATGATTTAACTGTATAATATGTTGTACAGAAACATTGCATATGCTGTGTTAATTTTTTATGACTTGCAAAGCGCAAAACAAGGACTTACGTCCTGCTATGCAAATTTGGTATTTGGCTTTTACAGAAAGTCATTTTGCACCCTAGCAGCTTATTGCTTTCGGAACGTGACGCCGTTATTGAAGACATGCGAAGCGAAATGTCAGCTAACACCAAACCTCGAAGCTATCATGCAAGGAATGCCACTTTCAGACTCGACTGTCCCTCTCCACTTCTGCCGCCATGGCAAGAGGACCTCAGCCCCCGTGTCTGCTGGGTAATATTCTGATGAAAAGAAGAAGGACTCTGCGGGTGCACATGCGACCACAAAGCCGCTTGTGATTGGCTGAGAGTCCAGCACTGGTATTTATAGATGTCTCTCATGAGAACATTGTAACCAGAGCCTGAAAACCTCATGGTTATTCTCGTATTCGCTCACGCTTAGGCTCCCTCGCTGGAAAAGACGGGCATTGCAAAAATGCAAACCCTTTCTAAACCTCTAGAAAAATCCGACAGAGAAGGAGAAACGCTCCTGTTTCGTCAAGAAACCATACAAAGTAAAATCCTACAGCTGTCGGCGGCTAAAGTTACTCAATAGTAACTTCAACCGTAGCACAGTCATTTAAAATGCGTAAAGCTGGTTGACATTCCTCACATTCATGACCGCCATCAGTTTGACATTCAGAAGATTCTCGAACCCTGACAAAAACAACATCCGCAGCAGGCTTTGGTGGGCTCGGAAATACATTTCTGACATGTAACATGTAGCTGTGAATGTGGCTGCAGTAAATTACTGGTTTTACAATCTATCGGCGCTGGTGTCAGAGGTCTGAGAGGAGGCAGATATCCCAATGTCAATCTGTTTACGCTGTGTAGAGCTTTTATTCTGAAAATGATACTTCAGTGATTTCTACATCATAGAAACAAAAAGACATGCGCAAGTCTCTACAGACTATCAGAGGGTGTTTGAGGAAAATGCTAGTGGTCTCTGCATTATGGTAGTGAGTTTTAGGGGAGGAGATGGTCAAATTTTCCTTCAGAATACATAATTATGTTGATCTCTTTTCTTTAATGAGCAAACACTTTTTTTTTTTTTTGGTGTTTATATGTTAATAAATCACTTTCTTATGTTGAGACGCATGGAAAAAGACACAAAAAGAACAGAACATGAATTGGTTGTCATATTTCTTTCTCAGGACTAGTGAATGCAAATGTTTGTCATTTTGAACTCAAGTGAGAAAATGTGCAGCACTAATAATTTCTAGAAAACGAAGTGATTTACGCATTTTCTTTTCCATGGAGCTCAAATGTCATATTAATAAAAGCAAAATACTCATCAGCTGCTAAAAAGGCTCACTGCTACTGTGCTAAGGTTTCAAATCAGCCATTTCAAATTGACATTACATGTGAACCGTCGTACTTTTATGCCAACTAGGTAAACTTTGTGTACAGAGGGAGATGATTTAAATGAAGTACAGTGGCAAAAAAAATCATTTTTTAAGACGGAATGAAGCTATGATAAAAGTCTGCAGATCGTTGGCATGGTGCAGCCGTAGCTTCACAAATATAAAATCCCGACAGTGTGTTAGACAATCTACTAATGATAAAGACACAAACATGTTTTTCTTTTTGCTCAGTACGATGGAGAAACTATTCAATTAAAACTGAGCAGCTGCAGCATGTTCATGAGGAGATGCTGCACAACTTTGAACAGTGAACCAATAAATGCCAACAAAGATGGAGTGGCTCACCAGAAAAGCAACAGAGTGATTTTCAACCTCATCAAATAAAGGCGACAGAGGTCACTCCACTGCTTCAGCTGAGGCTTGAAGTCCACAAATACAGACTCATTTTGTTCAGCTTCACCCCGATGGGGCCAGTTTCCCACCAGGGACGTCTCCCTGCCTGAACCACGCTTTATTTACATGAATGCATCGCTTACAGAGACGCATCCAAAACATCTCGAGGACCAAAGTTGCCCAAACACACAGACTGCATGAGTAGGCTTTAGTTCCAGTTCCAATAGTGTTCAGCAATTTTTCATTCAATGATCAATTATCTCTTTTACAAGAGAAAACAAAATAGTTAAAATGTTAATGTTGATTTAAATATATATATATATATGATCATTCTTTCAAAGGCCTTTTCTAAGAAAAATGTACAAACCCTAACCCTTACTGGTCCAATCACCGGAGCCCCTAACTACAATATTCTCATCAGACTCCACTGTAGAGATGAGTCTTACTCAGTGGACCTTAAGGGAAGAGATTTCAATTCCTACTTTTGCTCACCATGCTTCCTTTTCTCTGTCTTGTTTAACAAATTTTTACCAAAGTTTTGAAATTAGTTTTAGTTCATCCAAGCATAAAAAAGAACTTATGTTGTTCTGAGAAACACTGAGTAGCTTGCACGTTTAAATCAAACAAATTCCTCTCGGTGACCAGGTTATAAACCTACATTGCCAGTCTTTTTGACTCACAGCCTCTACAGATTAGCAATAAAACGCCTCCCAGTTAGTATTTACTCACAGAATCCACAGCGAGTCCCTCCCTCAAACACAAAGCCATGCGGCACGGCACCGTATCGACGCAGCGCCGACAGCTTCCAGTGACCAATCACCACCGGCGGCAGGCCTCTGCTGAGGACCAGCAGGTTGTTGCACAGATGAAGGGAGGCGGGCCCACTTTCCAGTTTGGTGCCTGGTTCCACACTGACAAAGAACCTGTGAGCTGAAGAGACAGAGGAGCATTTATATGTTGAAAAGCCCAACCCTAAGCTGCTTTTTATTCTCATTAAGTCATAATGGCTGCTGGGTAACTGAAGTCATTAATCACAAAGAACAGGAGCCACACAATAACCGAGGTGGAGCTAAAAACAGATCCCAAAGTTTGAATGTGAAGAAGTGATGGTGATGATTCAGCAGGTCTCTGGGCTCCTCTGGCCTCAGTTTGTCACAGGTCTGTTTATTCATCTGTTTCATGAAATGTTCTCAGATTTTTTGAAGAGAAGACGTTGCACTATGTTTAACACAAACACACACTCAAATGCACCCATGCTCTCAAAGGCCCCTTCATTAGGTACACCTTGCTAGGACTAGGTTCGTTCCACCCTAGGCGTAGATTGAACAAGGTGTCTGGAGATCTTGGTCCAGTCATAGTCTCTGATTTTATCTGGTGATTGTGGAGATCATTAGAACTTGATGTCATGTTCAAGAAGCCACTTTGACATTATTTGACAAGGGTCAGGACTTTAATGCGTCAATTTCCATTAATTAATTACAGAAATTTCAACACATAAAAAATCTTAACGCAATTAATCACAATAAAAAAAAAATAAAAAATTAACATAAAACAGTTCCGTCTGGAATCTTTGCACTGACGTCTTTGTGGTACGTCCATAAATCTGACGCACGAGCAGCATCTGCAAACAAAAGCGACGGACAGCAAATGTGCTTCTCTTGGTCCACTAGGGGTTTATTTTTGCTTCAAAAATCAAACTGCTGGGATGCTGGAAAAGACACGAGAGGCTTTCCTGACAGCAAACAGCAGTGAAAGAAAAACCTCATGTGGATCCGGCACATTTTCTCCCTTAGACGTATCTGCTTCACCCTCAATAAATGATTGACTCGGTGTTCTTCCATTTTAGTATGCTTTTCAATCCTCTTCTATCAGGTTTTAAATATATATATATTATTTTAAACACAGCATCTGAGATTGATTTTTCTTCACAAGAAACAATATATGATATACTTGCAACTTTATGTGGTCTTCTGTATCATTTACAATTTTGCTAATTTTCACCCTGAAAGCAACAAATTCTTAATTTCCTAGAGTAACGAGGCAAGACTGTGATTTTGGCATGAGGCCAAGCCACTGACCTTCCCCCAGGCTGTAGCGGATCCGAGCATCCCAGGTCAGCAGGGCGTCTCTGTTCTTAAAACCCAGGATGAGGGTTCTTGCCAGGCAGAGGATGGACAGAGTGTAGGGCACGCCGTCATACCCGGTTCCTGGTTCCACACCACAAATCCCCTGAAAGAAGGAGAGAATGACACTAACACTGCAGACCAGATAACACACAACGTCCCCTGATCTGAATTTGTTTTGGTTGGCTGATGAATCTTTAGAAGTCACAATAAATTAGTGTGAATTCTGTAGTTTCTCCACTGGAATCTGGAATCCACTTGTTCCACAAATCTTGTGGCGTTTCTGTATATATACTTTCTGCTTTCAACAGGTAGAACTTTATTTGAAACATTTATGTGGGTTCAGTTTATGCAGCACCTTACTCCTCCTTCATATATTTCTGCTCAGTTCGGGATAGGGTTAGAGTTACCCGTGCTTCGTATAAGCCTTCTGTGAGGTACAGCTTCATTTTTATTCAATCTGAAGACTGAACTCATGTTTTTTGAGACAGAAAACATGCTGTGTATGAAATGCTAAAAAAGAGCTGAAGGAAATGTTGGACAAGAGATCCGATGGATCCAAGCTTTGATCCGCTGCTGAACATACCTCCAGTGTTACATTCAGCCTCTCCTTGTGTCCGATGTTTTTCCCTTTCTTCTTCTCCTTGCACACAAGTAAAGTCAAGCAATCTAAGGGAAACACATATATACACACATATAAATATATATATATATATTTTTTTTTTTTTTTTTTGCATTTACTGTGTGATAATTGGGTTTGTTGAGAGCTACCCAATGTCCCCATGTCTATCCACGGCACATCTGTCATAAGAAACCCCCCAAAAAACAACAAACTGATCCACTCGCTGATCCGAAAATAAAAGTTGAGCTCCGAGTTCGCTCACATGGTGCAATGTGCACTTAGGGCACAGCAGAGGAGCTCAGATTATTCCCACTACTCTTGCCAGTTTCTTCAAGGACACAGGCAGGGCTGCGCGTATCTGTGCTGAAACATTTGCAGCCTGTCATAGCATCTCAAATTATTCTCAACTCAAAAGAATGCAATTTACAGTAGAGCACTACCCAAGTCTTTTAGCAACACTTCTATAAGCCAGCTTGTCGTTTAATATCTGATTCCATCACTGAGGAGCACATTTTATTTGAAACTGGAAGGCCCACAACCAAAAATGAATTCTGCTCGTTTTCTTGTACGGGTTTAGCTCAAACAACATCCTCATGTGTTAAACCCTGCGGCATGCAGCCAACTGGCAAGTTGTGCTTAATTTAACAGCAGAAAAATGTTTTGAGGTCGGTGCTGGGTGAAGCAGATGAGAAGATCTGTGTTTGTGATGCATAAATAGAAGGTGTGAACTCCTACCTGCGACCGGGGAGGGCTTCTGGAGAACAACCCAACGAGTCTTCCACTGTGGAGAAGTTTAAGACACGATAAGTCACACAACATTGTCCTCTGGTGGGCAGCGAGGAAGGAGAGCATATTTCTAAACAAACAAAAGAAAAAGATAAGAAAAGCTGTAGAATTAACCTTTTTTCCATCTCTAAACTTGACTTGTCCCTCTGCGACAACTGTATCCGTCATCTTCTGTCATGGTTTCTAGCAGCTGTGTGTGTGTGTGTGTGTGTGTGTGCAAGAGAGAGTGAGGAAGAGAAGGGGCAACTTTTCAAAATAGCCTTTACAGCCCAGGGTCCAGACAGCAGACACTTTCCCTCCCTCTCACTAAGACCCCGGGGCGGGGGGAGCCACCAGCCCACTGCCAACTTAGTACAGTTGTCCACCCGCTTTGAGTGCTTATTGTCTGCAATGTAGCTAATTTGATTAAAAGCGCATAACTTGCACACCATTCACTTAAACTCCTGCAGCATTTTCTCAGCCGGGAGTTAGACGGGGATTCGCGTCGGCTCAGCGCTGATCTTCTTAGCCTCGGCTCTGTCTGTGTGAATGAAGGTTAACTTGTGAAAAGCCGGCAGACGACACAGAGATAACCAGGTAAATCGCCAGAATATTTAGTGAAATGTTTTGTTAAAATAACCATTCGCTTGGCCGGCCGCTTCTGCATTTCGTATTTATTTGTCAAGTGATAAAAATAAAAACAGCATGGCCTCGCTGCAAAGCATTGTCCCTTTTGCAGCTCTTGGCCGAGCCTTAAATGAGAAAAGAAACGAGAATACATGCAGTGAATAAGGGCACTGAAAATGTCCCATCTCATTTGTTTTTGGGTCACTCAGCAAAAATGGTTTGTAAAAAATATTTTTATTAAGACAGAATTCTACACTTAAATGTTTGTTTGCCTTAGGTGTGGGAAAAAAAAGCATAATAAAAGATATTTTAGAAAGATTTTTACACAAACTGTCTCTAGACTTGTACAGATGTCTCTTTTTAGCGATGTTTAAGGTTACCCAGTGGTCGGTTTTAATTCAACCTAGTAAAGTATGTTGAAATTTTTGTTGTTTTTAGCCAAGTCAGAAGATTTTCTGTTGCAAGTCATTTTAAGTGAGAAGATTTATTACAAGTGATTTAGGAAGTGACACAACCGGAAAGTGCAGCGTCCCTGTCGTTTACTTTGGTGACTTGATTAAAAACCCCCTTGGTCATTTTTACTCTATTTTTTCAAAAAGTATCCATATTTTTAAATTTATTTTAAAAACCAATAAATATCTTACCCTATCAGTAACATAAAGGAAGGAGATAGCTGATGCCAAAACTCAGTTTAATGGCTCAATTAATATCATCATCATATTAAACCATGTTGGGGTTTTGTTGCTATTATTTAAAAAGACATCACCGCAGTATGCAGCAAAAGCTAACTTCAGTTAGCATAACAGCTAAACAAACTTCAGCTAGCTTACAGCTGGTTCTTGGTGGCTGGTTTAATTTCTGTTATTTTCTTTTTGCAATTTGGCTCTAAAAATAAATAAGACAACGTACCATATTTTTGGTACAATATTACCAAAAAAGATTTTAACCAATTACCAGACTAACATATAATTTCTTAAAGAGTTACTTTAGAAGGCCAACTCTTTTAATGGTGGACTAACTAATAATAAACAAGATGTTTTCTGTGTTTAAACTGCAAACTACACTGATACTCTAAGCAACATAGACATAGCTTATACAATAAATATACGATGCTATAAGCTCTAGATCAAATGTGAAACCTCATGAGGAAAATCAGGTCTCATATAATGGTACTCGGTTAAAAACAACGATTTAATGTTTCGTTGCTTAAATCACATTTAAGTCAAAGTTTGTTTTTTTTTTAAACAATTTGCTTCATTTTTCAGATCCAGTTACCAAATAAATTCTTCATATATCAAGTTGAAGGTAAGCATCTTCTAAAAAGATGACTACATGCTAATTCTGCAGTTGTCTGATTAAGTATGTTTCTTTAAAGTTCTGTAGAGGAAAGTGTTACAAGGTAAAGCTTCGTAAAAAAAAAAAAAAAAAAGTATTTCAGTTAAAATTCATTTCCACCTCCGAGCAATAACTTTGACCATATAGGGAAGTGGAGCAAAGGTTTTGATTAATCTCTTCCTGTCGTCGGCTAATAGCAGCTTTCAGTGGGGAGTCTGCAACCAGCCGCACAGTTGTTTTTTGCTGAGCTCTCTGCTCCAGCTTTAAATCAAGGCGATACATCAGCTGTCAGTGAGTCAACCCATCAGTGTCGTCGGAGTCACAGTCTGTGAGTCAGACCAACATCAGGGTCTTTAGACAAAAGTTGCTTTCAGTTTGCTGCGGTCTATCTGCCCTCTGCTGTAACCCTGGTCCAGCTGTTTCTTGGCTTTCACCATGGAGGGAAGATCTGAGGTCTGGTACACCGCTGACCTCATCCTGCTGCCACGACACTGCAGCTCCAGGGCAACGCCCTCCCACTTCCTGTCCAGCTCTGAAATGTGGTGCCCCCGCAAGTCTCGGGACCCGTTGCGAGTTTTCCTGAGGTCCTCCGACTTTGAGCCGCCTCCGATTTTGTCCACGTCCAAGGCTTGTTTTGGGGCCGTGTGATTGTAGCGGGACGACGGCGACTTGGATTTGCGACGAGAGCGAAGAGGGGGACGTGGAGGAGGCGAAGGCGGGGAGGAAGGGATGGGGTTCAAAGACGCTGTCCGTCTGCTTGTCGTTTTCAACCCACCTCCACCTCCACCACCGCCCTTCTCCCTCCCTCTCCACCCAGCTCTGTCTTTACCTGAGGATGAAGAGGATGCTTTAAATACACACAAACAGGGAAGCGGGAGGGCACTGCAAACACGAGCAAACATCAGAGAGAAACACACAGCTCGCCGTATCTTTAGGTGAGATATTAAAGTCAAATATGTCCATAAATATCAAGCCTTTAGCCAAGTGTTAAAACGCCAGGGATACATTAAAACTCAAATACACACACACACACAACCAGACCACAAAAAGAGAGCTGGAAGGCAGTAAGAAACTAATTGGACATGACAGATATTCCCATGCTGGTTCTTGGCTCCACTATCAAGGGACAGACAGTGCGATAGTGCTTGTTAGTGTTTATCTCTGTACAGACTGCTGCCATCTACTGGTGGATAGAGTGAGGCTTAATAAACTCATTGTTTTCTCCAATTTTGTGGTTTGCAAAAATTTTCTTTAAGTTTTACAACTGGAAAATGTATGATATATAGCACTTTTTTTATTTATTAACTTAATTTGAGGTGTTTTAAAGGGATATTTCTGTAATGTTATGTAGATCCCACTGACGTACTACAGCCAAATGGGGTGAACTGGCTCTAAATGCTAATCTCGACCCTTTGAAGGGGATTGTGTGTCCTAACTTTCATCTTCACTGGCTAGAAAATACATTTTTGTTGATATCTTTTGTTTAGTGAGTAAAACAATCTTAATTAAATAAATAAAATATTTAATAGGATTTACATTTTTTCACATGACTCTGTCTCACTCTTGACATCTAATTTATTTATAATAAAACCAGTGCACAAACTGTTCAATAAGTGTTCGAATCATACTCCCAGGACATAAAATACAAAGTGTTTTTGATTTGTAAATTAATTAGTTGGAACCCAATAAGGCCGGTGGTATTTGTACAAAATGTTCTGCCGGAAGGTTCCAGCACATTCACCTTCAAAATGCTAAACCTGATTCATATCATAAAGGAGGAAACAAATTTCGATGTGCCCGTTCTGCTCAATTTTCAGAACTGGTTGAATAAAGTCAGTTGCAGCGGTTCTCACATGTTTGTCTTACGTGAAACAAAAAGAAACGATCAGCAATGAGGAATTATGCAAACGGAAAAAAGCAGCAGAATCAGGACATCATGTGATGCGAGTGATGCAAGCAGACGTGGACGGTCTCCTTCCATGGCCGCGAGAGCGTGTGTGTGTGTGTGTGTGTGTGTCGTGGGAAGCGGGAGCAAACTTTATGTCTGTTAGCCGACGACCAAAGGCTCGGGCATGACAACGGTTGCTACACCAGACACTGAGCAGAGAGGAAGCCCTGCATGGCTAATGACCCGGTCCTGAAAAGCTTTTGTGGCTGAAAGACAAAACTCAGACAAACACACAAGAGGCAAGAAAGACAGGAGAGGAATATCAAAGAGAGACAATGCTAAAGCGATGGAGAAAACGGTTAGCGGTCAAAGACTGCTGAAGAATTTAAACTCAAGAACCTGTAACGAGTTTTTAGATTGATAAAATAATGTTTATGGCCAGGCACAACTAAACAGTGGTAGTACTGCTGCTTTGCATCAGGAGGGTCCCATCCTGGGGTCTTTCTGCATGGGCGTGGCACGTTTTCCATGTGGAGGTGTGGGCTCTCTCCATGTTCTCCAGCTTCCTCCCACAGTCTAAAAACAAGACTGTTGTGTTAATTTGTCTCACTAATTTGCCCTTTGGTATGAGTGTGTGCAGACATGGTTGTGTGTTCCTGTGTTTCACGTCTTGGTGTTGTCATGGACAGGCAACCTGTGAAGAGCGTACCAAAAGAGATAGAAATATAAAAATCTGTGTGAAAAGATATACTGTGCGCTTTATTTTGGTTTCCCTCTTAACAGAAGCAATAATTAACCACCGTAACCTTTATTTGTTAAAATTAACTCAACATTTTAGGGCTAAACACAAAGAACTTAGCTTTCACCTCTTTTTAATGACCCTGCTTTATATAACCAAAAGGTTTTAATGATATAAATAAAAGCAATAAAGCAATTTAATCCATATTAAAGATATGCTGTTGATTTCTACTGCAGGTAGCCTGTAAAAATAACTTCTTCCTCACATCTTTTTGTAATGAGTGCAGATTGCAGGGTTACAGGTGATTTGGCCTCATGTTTCTGAGTTATAAATATGACAAACTTAAAACAAACATGGATTTTGTTTTGACCTTGTACATTTCAGCAACCTCTGAAAGCCCCTGTGTTGTTATACCGACCATAATGATGGAGGTTCGTTACTCTGTCCCCCATCTGATGAATGGAAAGTCGAAGCTACTCATCTGCACTAAAATCGAGACCGATTACTCTCCATGCTTCACAGTTACGATGTTGTTCTTGTCCTGGAATGCTGTATCTGGTTTACACCAAACATTTCCTCTGTTCAGTTTTAGACTACTGTGAAAAGTGAAATTATGCAGTCTCTGCAGAGGAACACACTTTCATAGCAACATCAGCAAGGGCCTGCTGTACAAACTGTGATGATATTTTAGGTGACTTCTTTTAGCATCTTGCGGTCTGCTTTTAGGATCGGCTTGCTTAGACAGCCAGACCTGTACATGTTTTTCATGTAGACTTTTTTCCACATGGGGTCATGAGTGGTTTTGAATTATACAAAACCTCTTTGAATCCTTTAGCAGACCCAGAAGCTAAGGCAGCTCATCAAATCTTTCTTTGGGATTGATTCTCATTCCAAGGGTCAGGAGCACCAAACTAAATCTCAAGATTTAAACACAGTAAACTTCCTTCAAAATGCTAAATAATCTTAATTATGTGCACCATGTGTGTAATTGTACCCTTTTTACTGAGAAATGAATATAATGGGAAAAGCTTGCTTTTTGCTTTGAGTGACTTGAGCTTTTGTAGGAAATCAATAAATAAAATTTTTTTTATCATTTCTTTTGAATAAACAAATTAATTCCAGACTATAAATCACCCCCTGCTTACTATCTATTTTTGTTAGTTTGTTTTGCAAACAGCTACGGAATAAAATTTCAAACAGAGGAGGCACAGTGCTTAAAAGGAAAAGTTGGAACATATTCCTGAAAACCAGAAAAGGACAGAAAGTTGGTCACATGAGGATACAGAGAGAGTAAAACGTGGGAAACATTTATTTGAACTATTTACAGAGCGCAAAGTCAACTCAGCTGAACCGATTCCTAATGAGACAGCATGGCTGCAACACCATTTCAGAATGCAACATGGTGGTTTTCAGGGAACTATATACAAATTAATACTTTCAACCGGTGGTAACAATGAAAACAACATGATGCATAAATTAATGGATTTATACAGTAAAGTTAAAAAATTCAGACGAAATGAGTCCAGATAGAAGCTTGCATAAAATACAGCTCAAAGCTTTCTAATCTGAAAAAGAGATGGTTGATCAATAAGAAGAAAAAGAAAATCTGCTTGTTTACAGCCAGTGCACATTATTAAAAGTCACATGATCAATGAGCAAGATTGCACACGTAAGCACATGCGATACAGTCGAAATGCCTGAGGTAAGAGAACAACGATGGAAATGGCTTTAAAAACGCATGTACTGTATATAAAGGTAGTGAAGCCTCTGTCTTTACTGAGTCAGACCAGCCAGTTGTTACATTAAGTCAAAAACTATATGATCTCTTTAAAACTGTGGTACTTTCTAAGAGTTTTTCAGATCCTTCCTGGTGTTTGGTTTCTAGTGGCTATTGAGTAGAGATGCACCGAGCCAGTGGTTGGTGACCAGGGTCACGTTTCGGTTTGATCAGCTGGAAAAATCAAAAATAAAATCTTGTTCCAATCAATCAATCTTAATGATATATTAGTGCTACCATGTTTCAGTGATATTAACTCTCCATAACATGGAAGTTGCTACTGAGTGTAGAAGACTCAAAGTTAGCCATGTTGAATTTCAGAGAGATGATTACCAAAACTCAAGGAAAATACATTTAAGAAGTGGCCTTTATTTGAAAGTAAGCCAACAGATTTTCAGACATGTGGCAAAGGTGCAGAGGATGGGACTTGAACTCGGGGCAGCCACATCGAGGTCAGTGGCCTCTGTACGCGGGGCGCTCGCTCAAACCACTGCACCACGCATGCAACGCCCTAAGAAGATATTTGAGAGGGGAAAAAAAAATCTACAACATGTCGAGAAATCTTCGTGGTTCCAGACGCAAAAGAGCAAAAAAGAGAAACGCTTTCAGCAGATAACAGGAAGGCTAAAGCGAAGTTACTCTGTTGTGTTCTTTAGAACTTACAATACAGGTTATTTTGGAAAATAGTAGACTTAAGATACAGAACTACTCTGGGGAATGAACTTGAAGACTGGGATTTTAACAATGCTCGCCATGCTAATGCTAATTTAAGATGCTAAAACAGGTTTTTGTTTTAAAGATAGCAAAATCCGATTTTACAGTCACCGATCTCTCACAGAGATGGTGGTCTTTGTCAACGACATATACCAACAGTAATGTACATTAGAAGTAATGTATCAGTGGTCTCCAATGCCTAATAAGGACTGCTCTGTGCAGAAAGTGTAGAGTAAAACATTATCAATGTCAGTTTTAAGTAGCAACTCTTAACGAGAATTTGGAATTGGATACAATCACATCGGCAGGTCAAAGTTTTAAAAAAAACGGAGGATTGGAAACTAGCCCCAACATTTGTATCAATGCATCTCTATGACCGAAGTAATGATTTTCTAAAACTATGGCTGCTTAGTCACGTGTAGAATGAAACAGACATGAAAAGTTAATGTAAAGAAGAGTAACGGGAAAAAAAATTACACTCTGACAAATAAAGTCTTGTTTACAATTGGCTAAAGTGCATTGTTAAGATTCTGTACATTTAGGGACTGGAGGAGTGAATTCGGCACAGGTTCATACCAAGCTCACCCTCAGTCTTATGTCTCAAAGCAAACATAATCCACAGCAAGTCCGTCGAAAACGTCCACACAGATACACACCACACAAGGAAATCCCAGGGGAACAATTTGTCCATGCTCAATGCATCCATTTTCCTCTCTTTGTATTTTTGACACATTTCATTATTCTAAAAGTGGATTGCTGGCCACGAAGTAGTGCACACCTAAGCCTGTCGCAATAAGTAATTATTATGATGAATCCGTTCGGATGATTTGCGCTTCTTGAAGGACAGTTTTGTTTACAGAGATTTTCATAATCCATTTTATTTATGGTTTTCTGTTGTTTGAGGTTTTTATCAATTAAAAAAAAATTGTTTTAGATTGTTGTGTTTTATTTTGAGTATTAAAAACATCTTCCAGTTCCAGTGTGAAAAGTTCCATGAAAAAAAAAAAATACGTTCATTACTTTTTAAGAAAGGCAAATTGGAATTATTATGCCCTTATCATTAAATTAGTTGCATCTAAACAACAATATTATCGTTTATCGCAATAATTTCTTGGACAATTTATCGTCCAAACAAAATTTGTTATTGTGACAGGCCTTTGAACACCTCACATTATCAGATTCACTGCTGTCTAAATAAAATCTAATCTCTACTGTTTGCAATGAAGCTCTTTGCTCTGATCTTTCACACTAGTTGTGTGTATTTTTAGACAGTCCTGGAATAAAACTTCTAATTAGCATCTAAGAAACTGAAAACTATTTTAGTGGCAGGAAAGGAGGAGATTCAGATGCATTTTCTGCCACGTGTGAGTAGCGGCGACTGAAGTAACTTCAGACTGACTCCAGTGGGTCACCGGTCCCACTAACAGTCAGGTGAAGGGAGAGGAGCAGGTTCAGCGGTCTTAAGAGTTCACACCGGCGAGGTACCTGAGCAAGGCCGACCGTCCTGTGCTTGGTGTTGAGGCCGGGGGAGGGGTTTACTCGACAGGGAGGAGGGAGTGATGTAGTTGAGGCTGGGGCTGTTAATATCTCCCTCTCCCACAAGAGTTAGATCTGACAGGGCGTCCTCCTCCAGCATCTGGATCGACTCCCCCGTGGCCGAGTCCTGGAGGAGACCCTGCGCGCCGGGTCGGGTTGACTGGATGGGGGAGACGGTGGCTGGAAACGGAGGGGGCGGTCTGGTTTTTCTGCCACCTCCGCACTCTGCGCCCAGCGCCGAGTCCAAGCTCTGCGACTGATGGCTCGCACTGAGCAGGTACGAGCCACTGACCACGCCACCCCTGTGATTGCCATTTCCCTTGTTGCCCCGGTGGCTGCTGCTGGGGAAGCCGCCGTTGTCGGTGTTACGGGAATTCGGGGTGGAGCAGATGGGCTCGGCGTTGAGGGGAGCAGGCGTCGTCGGGCTGGTTGGCGTGAGGCGCAGGAAGTCCGGCAGCTGAAGGTCGCTCTTGTTCAGCAGGCCTCGCTGGTCGTCGGCTCGGTTGCTCTGAGCTTTGGATATGAGGTCGAAGAACTCTGCAGCACGCACAGAGCGGCGCGCACAAAAACATAGAAATACATGAAAAAGGTTCCCACGCTTAATCGTGCAAATCCAGAACATCTCAGAAAACTTGGTTTTGTAATGCAGAAGCATGCAGCGTAAGTATTAATCTTTTAGACACGTCAGGGCTATATTCGGTACAAGCAAAGATTGGACTGTGCTACATGTAGCTAGCTTTAAAGCATTGGGTGTTTGTGCAGTCCTGCAGGCAGGCCGAAGGGTTAGTGTGAACACAGCCACAGAAACAACAGAAAAGGGAGGTTGTTCAGTTTTTACCTTCAGCTTCGTCTATATTAATCTTTTTCTGCTTTCTTTTCCCCGGAGCCTTATGCAGAGAGACAGAGTGGTTGGGTAAGGGCTGGCTGCTTGTGCTGGGGCCGGGCCCAGCCTTGCCATTTTCCCCATGAGGATGGGCTGAACCGCCTTTCCTTGTTGGCCTGTCGTCCCCCTGGGGGCCACACGAAGAGCGGAGTGGGGCATTAGAGCCCTGGTGAGTCACAGCGGTGCACGATTTGGAGGAAGCAATGACAACAGGTGGGAGCCAGTGGTGCTGATGGTGAAGAGGGTCATAAATTTTGACAATTTGACGGTGAGCGGGAGACACAAGTTTAACTGACTGGGGATGATTTTTGAGAATGTCACGGAAATGTTTATAAGAAATAAACATTTGACTTGCTCTATTTCAGAGACAGTGGAATATACACCACCTGGCCAAAAACAGTTTCCTATTCTTGCGTTGTTTATATTTTGAGAATCTGCTGTGGCATTGTTTTAGCTTCCAGAGCGTCTGACTCCAAAACAGACATGCGTCAAGAAATCGACTGCTGACCAGAAATCAGCCACTTTTCAGCTTGATTGGTCAGGACCGTCGAAGATCAGCTGGAAACTGCAAAACTGGAAACTTTTGGCTTATCAAAACTGCTACCAAGTCTTCCTGCTAGTGTTTCCAGAAAACTAAAAATGAGCTATGTTCAATATCCTTAAGCTCTGAATAACTAAAGTCAGATGAAGCACAGATGTAAGAAGCTGAAAGCAAACTATGTTCAGACACGGTGCAGTTCATTCAGACTGCAGGAGAGAGCATGACTTTCCCCTGATAACAGGAATGCAGAACAAAAATGATCAGTTCCTGCTCCTCTTGAAATGTACTTTTTTTTTTAATCAATGTTTTCTCAATTAGTCTACAAAATCACACCTTAAAGTTTCAGATCTTAATGTCAAACTACCTTCTTCTTTCGGATTTGACATTTTATATCTCTGTAACTAACTGATCTTTCTATCAAGATTTAAGCGGCAAATTATCTGTTGCTGATGTATGACATTTTTGAAATGCATACAAAGTATAAAAAAGCTGAGTCAAACCAATAAAACATTACCCTAAAACCCTTTTTATTCCAAGTCATGGCCTTCCAGAAACACAGGTCAGGATTCATTGGTGTAGAATATATTTGACCTTTTTTGATTTCTTAGAGGGATAATTTTATGAAAATAGGAAATAAAACATATTAAACGCTGCAGGCCTCTTTCTATCAACATTTAAACACTACATACTCATGTTTCTAAATAATGCATCGGCTTGTCCTTTATCCAAATCTGTTTGCAGCGGTCTTGTAAGTTTGTTGTTTGCTTGATGCACACTGACAATTTGAGTTTTTGATTGTGAAAAACATTTTCCAGGATGTGGAATTTGCTCGCAACAACATTCAACACTTGCTGCTAACTGAACATAGCAGCCTCTGCAGTCCTTTGCCAGATGAAGGATTTTTACTTGTTGGTTCAGCTAAACGCAGGTGCTGCCTTTCATTTTGGCCAGGCAGTGTATGGAAAATAAATTCAGTAAAAACTTATCCTAGGATGCTCCACTGAGACAGCTACAACGGCCGCTTTGTGTGCTCGGCATCATCAACGTGAAAGGCTCACTGAGCAAAACGCCAGAGGGGCAAACTATCCACTACTTAAAGCTGCACTACTGCAACTAACAGTGAAGGGAAACAATCTGTTTCTCAAAACAGATCCTGGGATTTACTGAAGGTAATGAGGACAGCGAAAAGAAAGTCTCTACAGCAAACTACAAGCTCCTCCACCACCACTACGACACATCGCTGAAGATCCCGGCACCCAGCAAAAGTTGGCGTTGTTACAGGGGGGAAAGAAGGGAAAAACCAGAGAGGAAAGTTGATGATGCATCCGGCCACAGGCAGACCACATTAACAGAACATTAGGGAACCTCAACAGAGTGATGCAGCTCCTTTTGCACCACAGCAAAACACACCTGTGAGCATGTTTAACACACAGCAAACAGACATGGGTGACTGAAGACAGCAGGAGGGACACTTAGTAGAGCGTGACATTATCAACCAGGCAGTGGAGACGTTCAGAGCGTTACAGAACATTCAGGAACGGGAAGAAAACTTGAAACGAGAGGACGGAGGAGAGCTCACTGTTGCTGACTGGTTCCTGCTCGCGGAGGCCGGAAGGTGACTCTGAGCTGCTTTGATTTTGTCTGTGTGAGGAAACAAAACTTCAATTCAATTACAAATCAGCAAACAGAAGAAGAATGGGTACGATGTGTGTCTGTGTTTTTTTCACCTTTCCCCATGGCGTTTTCTTCAGTGTCTAACACAACTCGCAAACCATCCAGGTTGGAAATAGGAAGCCCGAGATCTAAAGGTTCCGACTCGCCGCTCTGCATCACAGGAAGACATTTTAAAAGAGGTTTGTATTGGCTATTTAAAAAAATGAAAAACTGAGGCTTGCATGTGTCGTTATCCCTTGTGAGTTTGTAGAACCAACTTTTGCTGCAATTTCAGCACAAGATGTATGACTGCACAAGCTTCTCACAACTAAAGACTAAAACATTTGTCCATTTTTTAAATGCAAAATGCCCAAGGTTAGGTCAAATTGCTTGGAAAGTTATTGTAAACATTACTTATTGGGTTTAGTATCGGTACACTGTAGCTCTGACTGTATGTTTGCTGTTATCCTGTGTGAAGGTAAACCTCTGGATGGCATATTTAGGATGATGTCCACTGTTATCCTTTCGCCACTCACAGCGTTTTGCATAAAGGCCAAAAATTCAGTGTTAATCTCAAACCACATTCTGCCGCATCTTTCTTGTCTCTTCTACATGTCTTGTTTCAAACTGGACATCTCTTGGGTTTCTTCTAGCAAAACTTCTATAAAGGTCAGATTTGTGGAGGATTCTCTCGATTCTTCCAATCCCAAGTTGTGAATCTCTATAGCGCCTCGAGAGTTATAATAGGTCTTCTTCTCTGAATGATCCACTCTCTGCCCAGCTCACCAGTTTTGTTGAATGGCCATGTTTTGTTGGCCATTGCTATCCCTGACCTATCTGGAGTCTTACTTGGTCTCCATGATGCTGTTTGTTCATTAATATTCTCCAACAAACCTCTGAAACCTCCACAGAATACTTAACTTACACCACACACAGGGTTCCACTGGAGCTTTGGTGTTAGATTAAAGGGCAGTCAAACATAAATAAATGCTAAAAATCTCAATGAAACATATTGAGATTTGTGTTTATTATTTTATAAAATGTGCATAAATTGAACAGGTATGAACATGTCTGAAAGGCACTGTAGATTACAGCATCTGCCTTCAGCCTAAGGAAAATACTGTACTTACTATACGTGCCACTAAGTCAGAGAGGTGCAGCCCATATTTGGCCACAACAGGCCTCAAGACCTCAGTAACTGGTTTAGTTGGCTTAGCCTTCAGACCCACAGAGCGGTTGATGGGGACCAAGTCAAGCCTGGCGGAGGAATACAAAGACAATAAATCATATTTTTGTGTGAGCCGTGGTCTGCAGTCCCATGTTCATCTGTGCTGTTGACGTGTTTTGTACCTGAACAGAGTGCGTTTTTCTAATCTCAGGTCTCGGGAGCTGAGGGTCATACAGTCTTGGTCCAAAACAAGAGGCTGAGAAAAAAAAAAAAGACAGGAAATATTCATATATTGAGGTAGCTGCTCATTCCTATGATATAAATATGTGTCAGAGTAATAAAAATAAAGTAAAAGAAAAGCAAAGTAAATAATTAGTTATTTATATGAACAAAATACAGAGAAATACAGCTGGAGGACACCAACTCAGATCTACTCATAATAACAAAAGCTCAGACACACACTGAGGTTTACCTTTTCTCCTCCGACAAGGAAAAGGTCTATAGCTGCCAGGTTGATGCAGAGTTTGTCACAAAGGCCCTGCAGCAGGTCTCTGATGGACATGCCGGGCCGAAGCGGCACCGGGCAACACGAGCCATCTGGCAAGCTAATGTTACACTGCCTCAAGGGGGCGCTGCCTCCTCCTCGTTCATGCTAGAAAAGGAAAGGAGGTTGATCTTATTTGGGTAATTTGTGCTTCATCATCTTCCTAACCTCCTGCTTGTGACTCAGAAATTAAATTTGACAAAAATATTTTTAAGGACATCAAAAGTGGTCCTGATGAAGAGAGAAACTGTAACAAGATTATACCAGTGTGTGCTGTTGATGAGCGTTTTCTACTAACGATGATCTCTGAATAGGTTATGAATAGGTCCAATCTCTCCTAAGATGGAGATTGGAGTGCAAATAAATTAATATCTAACTTCACAAACAGAAATAACCAGATAAACCTATAATAAAAAGCACATCCACCAATAGGAGATGAGAACAATATGTTAAAATCAAATTAAATGTAAACAGTTAATCATCATCAATGTAATCATCTTCTGACATCTTTATTCTCTCCTGTCTTTGTTCAAAGACACAAACACAGAAAGTTGAAGAAATAAACTAAGGATGCACAAAATGTATATGAAATAATTTACTAATAAGGGTGTCCTGCAGAGGACAGTGAGGGGAACCGAGAAGGCCAGTTTCCCCGCTGTGGAGAATCTCAGAGCTGCTACAGGAACCGGGCTCTGGATCACATTAACCTTCTGAACCTCTGCTGCCAGACAAACAGGGCCAGGAGCAGAAGCAGACAGTTACACAACTTTCTGCCTCAAGCATTCAAAACGATGAGCTCCTGTATTTGTTATTTATGATTAACATTTTTAAATTAATCAATTCTGACCGTATGTTTTATGAATCGCAGAGGAATATTGTCCTGTTCTGTTTAATGCTGTTCGGTATACGATGAAATGTCAACTGATTTGATGAAGGCAAAGAATGGAGAACGGGAAAACAGCGACACGATTTACTGGAGAACGCTAGTGAGTTTATGATTGCTGATGGAAGCCTCACAATAGGCAATAACATCATGCTAACATCACCCTCACTCCATATTGGGTGAGGGTGTGTTCTGTTTGCTTTACATGCATCCTGCCACTTCTCTATGACTGTTTACCATCTGCTGCACAGATGGCCACAGAAACAAATTTTGTATCAAAATGTTACAGAAACTTGAGAAAATCTCTAAAAGTAGCAAAAGTAGAGATGCACCGATAGTTCTGCAGATGACCACAACTGGCTGATTTACAGTTTGACCTGCCGGTCAGAAACTCTTATTATTCAGAGAATGCACTGTAATCGACACTAAAGGCCATTTACATGTGGGAAGTTCTTACTGAGCAAATAGAACTCAAAATTATGTATTTTTTTAGCATCAGCAGAGCATTCATAACGACGTCAGGTGAAACAGAGAGACACGAGGAACTATCTAAAGAGTACTTTCATGTGCGGACATTTTAGTCTGCATTTTACTCGGTGTGCAAAAGAGTTAGAGTGCAAGATTTTGAGAAGATAACAAGAAGGCTGATATGACTACAGCAAAATCCCTCAATCTTATGCCTTTTCCTCTGTCACGGAACATGCTAGATTTAGGATCGCTGGCAGCCTTCTGGAAATTTCTGAGTTAAGGATCTATAGAGACCATCGGGAATACAGCGGTTTTAGTAATGCTAGTGATGCTAAATGAGCTAAACGCTAAAATAAGGAGCTAAACTTTATAATCATTTTGCCTTTGCTTTAAAATGTCAATAAAACCATGTTCCACAGTGACTGTGTGGTGTCACCTATTCTACTACTATAAAAATGTAATGCAGCTCAGGCAGGGAAACTCAAAAAGTATACTTCCTAGTTCCTAACTAGAAATTAGAATATGTTAAAATCTGTATCAAAATTCACAAAAATCTGCCATTAAGTCTTCCTTTTAAAGGGAACACTGACATTAAAAGCTGCTTCATGCAAAAAGAAGCTTCCATGAACCAATTATTAGCAAACTGATTAGATCAAGATGACTCCCATCAGACTGACCTCATTCTTCCCCGAACCTGACGTCCCCAGTTCCAGACTGGCTCCTGAGGACAGCGAACCCTGGGATTCCCGACGACCATTGGTGCCTGAAAATACACAAACAAGCAAAAAAAAAATTGATGAGAAGCATCATGAGCAAACACATGCCGAGTGTAAGAGTGCCTCCTGACTAGATTCAAATTAAATGCTTCATCAGATAACATCTTAGCAGCACCACAGATGCAAATTGGTTGTTTTTAGGAACAGAAAAAAAAACACAAGTACAAAAAAAAAGATTATTTATCTGTCATCAATCGAGCGTCTTAACGCCAAGACTAAATTTTCTAATTTTCAATGCATGATCACTTTATCATTTCTTGTTTCGAAACAAACTCTCCAGCAGACAGAAGTTATGAAATGAAGAAAGGAAAATGGACTGACTGTAATTAAAATCAGCCAGCTCTCGCTTTTTGGGGCCTTTGCCAAAGCTCCTGTTTCGGGACCACGAGAAAAACATGCCCTTCCTCCGGTCTCCTGAGTCATCCCGACTGTCTTCGTTCAGAGACCGGCCTGATTTGGTCTTCTTGTCCTCCTGTAAGAAACACAGCGATGAGTGGAGGAGCCGGTAGGCACACAAACAAATGTGGACACAATTTTTTGTTATTTAAAGCTGCAAACTTAAGCCGTTTCCACTCATAAACATGAACATCCAGGGTATTAATCCAAAAAGGCATGCTCTTTTTCCATTTGAGTCAAGACGCAAGGATTTCTGCTGGCTCACCTTCTTGGGAGTGGAGAGGTTGGAGCGGTCGGAGCCGGTGGTGCTGTGCTTTGACGTTGGGCTGCTGGGGATGTGATAGGGGTCAGGAAGCGGTCTACCCTCCACCTCAGCCAGCATGCACTCCTGGTACAGCCGAGACTTGAGGAATCGCGTGTAGCTGTCAAACTTCATCAGGTTAAAGATCTAATGGAGTCGGGAGGGAAAAGATTTAGGGAGGTTAGATTATTTAAAAAAAAAAAAAAAAGGAAACGCAGACGATGATGAAAAAATGAGCAATTCATGAACATTAGAACAGGAAAGGAATCTGTGCAAAAATCCAAAAAAATCAAGAGGTGAGCAAAACTACTCAGACAATCTGTATGGTATTTTGAAGCGGAAAATGAAAAAAATAAAAGTGAAGTTAAACCAAATGATGAAACCTTTAAGCTGCTCTTGGAACGCGTTCTCTTGGAAAAAACAAAGCAAGCTTGACTTATGTCTAATCCCTATCTTTATGGGAAAAGTCTTTAAGATTTGCTGCTTCAGACTAACTTTATTTAGGAGGAGCTGGCCAAGCTGCAAATACCTGGGAACACAACATGGACAACTTTACATAACATAATTGGTGTCTTAGAAAAAGTATTTTTAATCCTTGTGCAAATAACTTTTTTTTAACAAAAAAAAAAAAGAAAATATGAAAAGTGTGACATGCTTTTGTTTCCAGTACCTCTTGATTTGATTTTTTAAAAATCTAGTTCAACCTGTGAACTGTAATCTGTGTAAATTAATCTAATATGATTCCAGTTGTTCTGTGAAGGTCTCAGGAGTTTGCTACAGAAGAAACAGCATTGTGAAGGCCATGAAATATGTCCAGCAAGACAAATACTCTAAATATATAACCAGAGCTACAATGTATCAAAGCACTGCAGTGTGATAAAATTGTCCAAAGTCCAAACATCAATACTTGAAAACTGAGGTTCAGACACTCTTCAATTGCTAGAGACGAACTCCATAAAACCAGCTGGGTGACGCAGCTGAAAATCTAACAATACATGGTTCTGGAAAACAGTAACTCAGAAGATTAAAAAAACATGCATACCTCACTTTTTAGAGATGGATTTGTATCATAACTTTAAAAGCCATGTATCCATTCTCCATTTACACTAATTTGTGTTGGTCTGTCACATAAAATCCCCATAGAGCTTGTGGTTTAACATGACAAAACATGAAAAGCCTCAAGAGGTATAAAAGTAATGACCCTATCTACATCTTATTTGTGATTGAAAATATAAGATCAAATATTTAGCTTCTGAAATTAAAGGTCAAGAAAACGGAAGACTGTGATGCAATCATGGATTTAACATCAATCCCAAGATATTCTGGCAAGGTTACCATAAGGCTTTCCGATTTGTGTGTGTGTGTGTGTAGTTATTGAACAGAAAATGTGTGGGTGTCTAATATGTAAAAAAAAAAAAAAAAAAAAAAGCATGATAGTGAGGATATCCTTCAGGCCTTGTGACTTCCTTATCAGAGTTTGAACATCTGAGCTTCGCAGCTGAAATCAATAGGGCTTTTCAGACGCTGTGCCCCGTCGACAACATGCATGTGTAAGGAGCCATTCAGGTCGGTGTTGCTCGACAGCAGGCAAAGATGAATGACTGGCCTTGTGTTGTGTGAGCACTTGACAGTGTGTCCAGAGAGCATTTTCAAAGGAGTTATGTTTTGATTCACTTTAAGAAGAATAATAAATTAGTCTAACAGGAAGTGGCTCTTTTTTTTTTTTGCATGTGAAAGGTTAAAACTGTAGCAGAAGCCTTTATAAAAACGTGTCTCCGTACCTGCAGCTGCTGCTCCTTGAACATGTCCGGTTTTGGTGCGTTGAGGATATCGTCAGCAAGCTGGGCTTGACTGTCGATGTTGACCGGCGTTGTTGCTTTACTGGAAAGGAAGCTGTTGTAGATCTCTCTGGCACGCTGCGAGAGCTAAAAAAAAAATAAAAAATAGAAAATACAGGAGGGATTCAAATGGATGCAAGTGTGTGCTAAAAGTATTAATCAAATAAGGTATGTTACCTGCTTGTTGTCGTTCTCGGAAACATGGCTGAAGAATTCACAGGCCTGCCAGAACAGGATGTTCTCCTCACTGAACTCCTTCTTTAGGAACTCCTGCAGAAAATAGATGAAACATGGATTAAAAACTGGAAGACAGAGAAAAAAAAAAACACAATCAGACAAATTCATGCATAGGTCTTAATCAGAAACACATAGAAAAAGTTGAAAGACGCATTTGTTCTGTAAAAAGTAAAAGCAGAATCTGTGTGATATGATTCACCCTATACTGTCACACAGCTGAGTATAATACTGAGTAAAACTGTGTTGTAATAATTTAATAGTTATATTTACAGTAGCAGAAGCACTGTAAATATAGCTAATATATACAAATTTATACAATATATACAAATTTCTGAAGCAAGCTGGCGAAAATGTTTAAAAACTCCTAAAATGTTGGGAATCCTACATTTAATTTGAATATCAATTTATTGTTTCTTGCTTGTTGTTTTTGTTCTCTCTTTTTAATCACACAAAGCACTTTGAATGGTTCAGTTGCTTAAATCTGCTATGCAAATAAAATAACATTGCCGATATTTATTAAAAGGGGAAATTAATGCCATTTTAGGAAAAAAATGCTTTTAATGTATTTTTTTTTTTTTTTATGTGATGTGTCTCTTCTCCTTGGTCTACCAAGTAAACATATTCAAAATCAAAACAAGAGTAAGTTGTACGATATCCTAATCTTCTGTGCTTGAGAGAATACTTTGTTGCAATGGATTTCCAAAAAGTCTCCTTCTATTCCTGGGTGGAAGAAGCTTATTTTGGAAAATATCCAAAGACTGACATCTTTGCATGCATATGGAAGCCCTTTTTGGACTATGCTGATGACCACATGTCCACCATCCTGTCTTGAGCATTTACAAATTCTTAGACTTTGACGATAAAATGATGAAAATACGTATGCCCCCTATATTTTCTTTCCCTTTTTCCTCTCCTTTGGACTGCACTGCTGAGATTTTGGTTTGTGTTATATTGTTGTTATTACACAAAAAAAATATAAACATATCTATAAAAAAAATTTAATGGTTACCAAATTTTAGTACATCTAACAAACCATTTCAAATAAATAGAACTAAACAGAGAAGTCCAGAGATCCACTTTAGTCACTGGTCACTAAGTTGGATGAGGACTCATGTTTATCTTGTCACCAAGCAGAGGAAGGAAGCTGGTAAAGACATTAAAACAAAACCTCTCTCACATTAGAGAGATGAAGCAAAGAGAGGCATCTCAGGGTCGCTAAATGTTAGCCCACTTTCATATCCTACCATCAAAATATGTGGAGTTTCCCAATTCTACTTGGACTTCAACTGGAGTTATATGTTCAGGTCAGATAAAGACTGAATTCAACTTTTTTAACAAAAACAGGCTTGCCACCCACTTTTAGGTACGGTGGAAGATCTGTGATGCTGTGGGCTTGATTCTCTCCCTAAAGCTTCTGGGAATCTCGTTAGACTAAGCGGTATCGTGAAACCTTTCAAATAACGGTTGATTCAAGTGGAAATCTGATTGACTGTCGGAAGTCTGACAAAATATTTTGACGCTTTAACCCAGAAATGTTCATCACGACTCTGCAGCAAAACAATTACGTTAAAACACTCACTTTTTACACTTGTAATTTAAAAAAAAATAAATAAAATAAATTGAAATTTATAATACATTGTTGCTGACAAACACATTTAGAGTCTGCTTGTCCACAGCATCTGCTGGTGAGACACGTTCAGGCGGTGTCATTTTACCGAAAAGTAGCGGACTCCTACAGGGTCCTGCAGCAGCCGCTCGAAGCAGACGGCCCAACTGGCCACCCTCCTCTCGGTGTGGCGCCGGTGACTCTGGACGCTGGGCAGGCTGGCATTGCTGTTCAGACTGTTGTCGCTGCTGCAGCCCTGCAGCTCCACGCTGTTCAGCTCTGTTTACGAAAACAAATCCACACGCAACATTAAATCCTTGCGTTCTTAAAGGCTGGAACCACTCAAATTTAGTGACGTGCAAATCAACCCGCCAAAGGTTGCGTTCGGGCAGTTTTGACTCGGTCAGTTATCAATGATCAGTTATTGACAAGTCTGTTATTGGGGAATCAGATTTTTCCTTTGCATTAATTAAATGCGGAATAGACTACTGTGAATTGAAAAGAAGAACTAAATGTTTTTTTTTCTTTCTTGCATAAACAGGGATAATGGTATAATTTATTAAGTAGTAAATGGAGTAGATTTATATGCAGTGCTTTTCTAGTTACACCACACAAAGAACTTTACTGTAGAGCCACATTCACCCAGCCACGCATTCACACACAGATAGATACACAGATCTACTTGGGGTTACCTGGGGGCATATCGACATGTGGAAGCTGGAATCAAACCCACACGTTTCAAATTGCAAAGCGACTTTCTCTACTAAGTTGCTGTAGTTTCTTAAATTTTCTGTTAAGTTTCAAATCTGCTATGCCAACCTAACCGTTGGGATAAAAAAATTTGATTTTATTGAAATTTGAATTGGCAAGTCAGACGTTTGTGAAATGGGAAATCAGAATCGATAAATGATAATGGTAAAAGTGCTGAACCCGAATAGTACTTTTAATCACACCCTGTGGCTAAAACTGCAACTTTTTGATTGCAAGATGATTTTGTTTGCAATTATTTACATGCTTTTTTTTTTTAACTCTTTTTGCATCAACTGCAAAACAAGATGAGATCTGAATTAATTTTTATAAATATAAAGTTACATCAGTATTGTAACACTATCTTGTATTAGAAGACAAGACATATGGCACATAAATCAATGCGTGGATGAGCCGTAACTTTCTCCAGGTCAACAGAAACAATATACAGGTTATTATCTTCGGACCTGAAGAGGAACAGCACAGAGCTTCAGCTTTTACAGCTGGAAACCAGCGATGAGGCCCGAAATCTGGGTGTAGTGACGGACTCAGGAGGGAATTTCAGTGGAGTCCGCTGTGATTGCGCTGAAAGCAGCGCAGTCGCACTGGAACTCATTAGGCACCAATGTTTCCCCTGTCAGTTTTAAAGCACAGGTAGAAACCTGCCCTGGGAGACCATCTTCTGCTCCTGGGTTTCTCTAGATACAGCTCTAGAAAACCTAGAAGTCCAATTAGTTAAAACCGAGCTACTTGTATTATTCACAAAAACTTTAATAACTCTTTATATGCGGTTTATAACCGGTTTATTTTTACTTAATGTCTATATGCTGTGGGCACTTGAACCTCATGAGTGCCCACAGTCCTGGCCCATAAAGCTGACTGTTTCTCAAAAAAAGTCGTAATTCTGAAAACACTCGTAATATTCAAATCTAATAGGCTTTCTGAATCAATCCATGCTTTATTATTCTTGGGAGAGTCTTGGACAATCCAAGAATTGCTTGTGTTTCCCACCACTGCGCCGCGTTGTGCCCGTGTTCCTACCGTTTAGCTCTGATCAGAAGGCGAGGAGGGGAGCTGAGAATAACCAGCAATGAGCTGCAGGCCAGACTAACAGAAAGTGGCCTGCTATGTTGAGATAAAACCAACAGGGAGAACAGCCACAGGGAGGACAGCGGCAGTCAGGTGCCCTGAACAACGCAGATGCTGTAAATAAATATAAAAAAAATAAAAAAAATGTGAAAGAGGAGGATTGTACCCACAGCTAAAGTCCTCTCTGATTAAAAACCTCCAATCTGGGCGATCGGTGGACACTTTCAATGTGACTTCTGCTTTTGCGCTTCATTTCTTACTTTTTCTTTTTTAATTGATTATTATTATTTATCAGTGACAGTTTTCACACCGGATCTTTAAAATTGTTTGCACCAAAACGAAATGTTTTTATCCACACATTTCACAGCGAAGTTCTCTTCAAGGGCAGATTAAAAATAAACTCCTGAGGCTTCTGCTAAATATTAATGAAGCTTTATCACTGTATATAAGGAGAAAACATTAATCTGTGTAAACCTGTCTGTGCTGTCTAAACCAAGCGCTCTGTTCAGCGTCACAGACCCCACTGCACTTATCACAGAGACAGACGGATAAAACAAAGTTCCCTCAACAAAAATCTAACTAAAAATACAGTAAGCAGCGGCTTTATACAGCAGGTTGTAATTATGTTATTGAATCGCGTTTGTTTGTTTCTCACAAAAGCATGATATTAGGCTGATCTCACCCAGCAGCTAATATTTCCAAAGTTATTTTTTCACCACTCAGAGTTTTGCATGTTGGTAAAAAGAGTTCAATTTCAAAATCGTCTTAGCAGAGCACCTTCTTTTACCCATCGGTTTCTTTCAAATCCACACTGCTTTGTGTTGGTCTATCACATAAAATCCCCAAAAAAACATTCCATTACATTTTGTGAATGTAATTTGAAAAATTGTAAAATAATTCAAGAGGAACGAAAACTTTAGCAACATATGTTTTTTTGCCATGAGACTCATAGGAGAAATTGTGTAGCATATTTCTTAAATCCAGAATTTAAGCTAGCTCTGCTTAACAGACAGGAAAGTAGGTAAAGTCAGCACACAAAAGGTAAATAAACATTTTCCTGTCTTAAATTACTGTCTACACTTTTAATAGTGCAACATTAAATTGTTTTCTTTTGTAATAAATGGAGTGATTAGCCAAAATGCTAACTGTGCAGCACACATTAAGTGAAAAAAAAAAAAATCGCAATATTTTATCATCAGCTGCAGCATTAAGATTCCTCTTAAACCTCAGTCAGTATAGCAACTAAGATATTCGATTCCACAGTCTCCACCATTCAGTACGTTTTATTGCTCCTTCTTGCGCTCTACATTTTCCTCCAGCTGGAAAACAATCTATGAAAACTCCTGCAATTTTCTCACCTGGGTAGAGCTGGTAGGAGCCTGTGTGGTGCCAGCGGGGCAAGTATCGAATCCTTTGGGGTAACCAAGCCCCTACATCCATAATCACCCTATCAGGGGCCCTATCACTCTCCCCCACCCCCCCGCCTCAAAACCTCAAACACTCCAGCCTGAACAAATAGTCCAATAAAGGGCACAAACAGCTGACATCACAGGGAGGAAGAAACTGGAGAGAGGGGGGAAAGAGAAAAAGGTGCAGAAGGAGACGCTGCCGTTGGTTAGCAACCTGGACGACAACCTGAGGAACCACAGAGAGAGTTGGGTCGCAGAAGGCACACACACACACACCCACACACACACACCCACACACCCACGCACACACGCGCACACACACACCTGCATGCACACTAACACACAGGCACTAGCTTCCAGCCAGGTAAGTGATCCAAGTGCACGCCGGCCTCGAGGTGGTAAATAATTCAGAGACGAGGGAGGGGACACTAAAGCACAAACACAAACTCACATCACAGAAACACACACACTTGAAGAACAGCATTGATGAAAGGCTCGTTAAAGGAAGGCCTCTACTGAGACTAATGAAGCCTGAACCCCAACACTGCTACTACACGCACACACAGGATAAAAAGCTGCCATTTACACTTTTTGATGAATCAAAGAGCCCATGCTATGCTTAACCTTCAAAAATGTTTAGAAGATTGATAGCAGAAAACTACAGACATAACAGCAAAGATTTACAATAAAGACAATCAAATACTAAGCTTAGCTCTACTGTGCTGATTCTGCACATATATAGCATGTTACTGTTGAAGAGCATTAATGACAACTAGAGTACCAAGTGGTGTAAAAAAACAACCACAAACTCAATTTAGATCTCATCAACACAGAGCACACATCCCAAGGTGTGAAAGCATGAAAAGCTCACAGGACAATAGAGGGCCACGTTTTGTAAGGAAGAAATACTAGCAAGGACTGAATGGTGGTGAATGTCTATAGATTGTATTTCTAAATATATTTACACCAAGCACAAAATAATATTTACTTTTTAATTTTACAAATAATAAAAGGTTTAATAACTACTTTCTGCTGTTAATACATTGACAATGTCTGTTGGAATAAATTTCAAGAAAGAAAAAAATGCTGCTAATTATTTCAGACACTGTTGCTCAGGTTGTAACCCCTTCTTTGGATGTTTTTTTTACAGCTTTCTTTAGCTTGATGATGGTAATGCAAGCTAAAAACTCAGTGTTTTTCTCTAAGTAAATTTAAAGAACACACCAATTGATGTTAAAGAAAATAGTTTATTTTTCCATAAACGTTACAATCTTTATGCTGCTTACGTCTCACACACGAGCACAGAACGGGTTTAACTTTGCTCATAAATCACAAAAGAGTGATTCACTGGTCTTAGTTACAGAGTAAATAAGATCATAAACTTTTCTACATTAAAACTGAGCGTCAACAACAAACTGCTTAAAAACCTTTTGTCTGCCACTTCTTACATCTTTTATCTCCCATCTGGCCTCAGTTAAGCCTTATATGTAAATTTCTGGGGCGATAAAATACCATCAGAATGTATCCATATGCTAATTCATTGCAACATGCAACAACTTGGCAAGAAAAACATGTTGTGACACAACATAGCTTCAGAAATGTTGGGCCTGGATCAAGTACATCCATTTGTAGAGTGGTAAATTCAAAACCCAAGCGTCATTTGGTTTCCGTCCTTCAACAATTTCACACCTGAATAAAGAGAACAAATCTATACCACCTCAATTTTCTTGGTAGTTTTAAGTGTCGATGCAGAAAGCATTAGGAGCACATATTACATTTGTGTTAGTCTGATTATGATATGTCTCAGGGATGAAAAATCATGAAAAGGCCAACATGTCATTTTTCATGTATAATCGAATTGCATTCTGTGTAATTTTCCAAAAACTTTATTTTTAACTTTTCCCATTAGCTGAGCTTCTGATCTTTATTTAGGCCAGATGACTCTAATTAAATATGACCAATTAAAAGCAAAATAACCTAGAGTGACCTCCTCTTGGTGGACATTATTTATAGAACTCCTCTGACCAAATTTCCTTTGGTTTCTCTATGAGCAGAATGTAGTAAAGTACTATGGATAGTTCAAAGTGAGCATAAAACATTCCCATGGCAAATCCAAATTAATACTGCCTGGTGCAAAACGTCCTGTGGCAGATGGCTCCGATTTGTACTTGGAAAAGTCAGATGCTAAACTACTAAAAGTGCAAATTTTCCACCACAGGTTTGAAATAGCTAAAGGGTGAAATCGCTATATTGCGAGGAACGCAGAAGCACCAGCATCCTTTCAGAGTTCAACTAAACACAACAAATGGGCTTGTTTCTGAAATAATCTCACAAAACCATCATAAAAGTGAATTTTGTCTTCTGCTGGAAAGGAGCAACTAAGCTCTCAATCAGTGTCTTATGTACAACTTTTTGCTGGATGTCTCCGCATAGTTAATGTGGTGACACATATGACACTCGGCATTGATTGCAGCTGTTGCAGAGCAGACAGAGGTGGGGAAGGAGCTGAGCAGGTTAAACCAGATTGTACCCGAAGAAAACAATAAACAGAACTACTGTTTTTTTTTTTTACTATTTAAGATGTAGAGTACCACTGAATTTGATCAGTTTTGATATGAACCCAAATGACATAAACTCACTTGTAGATTTGATCTGAAACGCTTAGGAACAACAGCGAGCACTCACGCCTCTAGTCAGTTTGGAAAAACCAGTATTCTTTAGAAAGTACAGGACTGAGAGGGAAAAATGGCAACAGGAAAAACAAGGAAGTTCCCAGCACACTAAAAGGACTCAAATGACTTTAGAAACAACAAGTTTAGCAGCAAAATACACAGAAAGACATCAACAGGTAAAATTTATTCCTGTTAGTACAGAAATGTTTAAGTGGCTAAACATGATACTCTAAAGTTGGTCATTCATCATAACCCAGTTGTACGTTCACTGCTGAGATTCAAAATATAATAAGAAAGCATTCTGGACGGTGTTAAATGTTTAAAAGGCTCATGTACTCACCTCCATCTGAGACTGCAGCGGACTGAAAAAAGAAACACAGAGACATGGGTTAGGATTGTTCCTTGGCCCAGAGCTAACACACATTTATCCAGGCTCCCACAGTCTGTGAGGGCCATGAGGCAGCTGCCTGGACATGCACTTCCAGCCACATGGAGGCTGCTACAGGCCAGGTCCCGTCATCGTACACATTCTCACTCCATAACAGGTTGGTGCCCACTCTTATTGTATTCAAGGTGGGTGGAGTCGCCTAAACAGGCTCTGCAGGGAAACTTCCTTGCTGAGGGGGAGGGGCTTACTGTGTGTTTTGCTTGGAAAAAGGTAAAAACGGCGGCATGCCCTCAATTTTACAGTACGGCGAGATGTTCGTCTACATGTCTGTCATCTTATTGTAACTCAAAGGAGCTTATATGGAGAGTAACATACACCACAGCAACATTTAGACTCTTTGTATAAAATGGAGCTGGTTTCACTTAAACAATAACCTATGAATGACAAGTAGGATGCAAATCACACGACACCACAAGCTGATAGCAGTGGATGGTATAACCACACCTGATTGCAGGGAAAACAGACAGTTGAGCGATAATGGCATCGTCTACAACAAGCCAGCTCAGCAATCGAACTAAACCAAAAAATATTGGTAAAACCTGTTAATATTACACGTTTATTTTAATATTAATATTAAAATATTGTAAATATTCATAATATTTACGTACTTCCAGTTGCTATCTGTGTTGTCACTCCCCTGTTTAATTGACGTCACAGAAGTCCTTGCATGCAGAGCCAAGAGAGTCTGGACTTAGTAACGGCACAACAAAGACTTTTTGAACATGGTTTCATCTTCACTACCTAGAGAAGGAAACAAAAAGCCTGCAGCAGCTTCTAGATACCTAGACGCCAATGATAAAAGTAAGCTGACATTCAACCATATGTTTGCGCTCTTCAGTCTGATTTGTCTAACTCTTATCAGCTGATCAGATCCATTAGAGCATATGGTGCAGCTTATTCACAGGACAGCCAAAAACCATAAGGCGAGTTTTTTTTTAATTTTATTTTTTTTATTCTATTAGATGAAGACAGCAGAGAAACTACAACTTCCTTAAAGTCTTCACAATAAGAGTCTTAAAAATATACAACTTTAGGAAAAAATTAGACGACTAATCTTAACATTTATAAAAAATATATATATATATAACTGAGTAAAATAAAGACAGTTGTTTAATGAACTTCCAAGAATATTTCTCTCAAAATCCAAATGAACTATTGACTTTTAGAGTGTTTATTTGCAGAAAATGACAAAATGTCAAAAAATTGTTATAAACCTCCAATAAAGCAAACACATAAATATCTTTACAGAACATGAAACAAGTGTTTAAGCTTAGGAAGACTTCAGAAATTAGCATTTGTTGGAATAATCCTGCTCTTCTTTCACAGCTCTCATGCACCTCGTCTTGCTCTCCACCAGTCTTCCACATTGCTTTTGGATTCAACTAACCAGTCTTCTTTAAGCATTTAGTGATGGGTGATGGATTCACACTGGAATGCAGTGACTGTCACACACATACATCTGCTGATAAGAGAAAAAAAATGTTCAGTGGTTTCTTAATTTTTTCCAGAGCTTCTTTTGGAACTTCAAAAAACATTTTTTTTTCCCTAAGCTAATTAAAACAGCTTACAGTATCTTCTCTGCTTGCAAAGCTGTGAGGAAAACATTCTCTATCCCTTAAATAAAAACAATAGTGTCCTATTGCATCTGAGAACATATGGATATCTGAGTCCAGTCAAACAATTTGAGACATATCGTATGTTTATTAAATGTTAAATATGCTTGACACAAGTTGTCAAAATTGTTAAAACATTACAAGATGTTCTCTGGCCTAAAACCTACAATATGTAGTGGAAGTATGAACACCCAGATCAAAAGTTCTTATCATGCAAAAGATCATTATATATATTAGTCATATTTTTTTCAACTTTACATGTGACGCATAGCCTGCAGAATTCACTTGAACAAAAGAAAATCGTTCTGTGAAAAAAAGTCCAAAAGTTGCAATAACCTAGATACAAATAGGTGCTCACAAGCTATTATCATGTTGAAGCAATTTTGTATGCAAATTTAGCATTCAGTCCTCCTGACTTCACATCAGCCATCAATTATATGACTCTTATAAACCTATAACAAAGATCAGATGTCCGGGTGGGACGACATCACCAAAAGATGACTCTAAACAAGAGACGTGCAACACTGTGGGGCCATTTCTGGCAAGTGCTTGTGTTCTCCATGTGACAACAATCGGCTGTCTTCTCCGAATGTCTGGACAAAGGAATAGGATTACAAGACTGACATATTTTTGTCCAAAGTAAACATCTATGCCTGGCTAAAATTTCCCAAAACCCTGTGGGAGGTGAATGTTTGGGCCGCAATTCCAGATGGTCTATTTGGCGCATGAGCAACAATACAAATTATGAAAAGCACACTGCGACCTTTGTGAAAGGTTATGATGAAAGGGATTTGGGGGCTCTTTCACCTAGACTGAACTCTGTTTATTTTCCAGGAGGATATAATTACCTGTTCCAACTAAAAGTTAGCATTGACCCAAAATTCCAGGTGTCTGCTAGAAAACTTAAAACAGGATTTCATTTTCGGAATAGTGAATCAAAGCATCTGTTAAAATGAACAAAAAAAACGACTTAATGACTCAAGACTGAATTAATGTTTTTGGAAAAGGTCAAAGCCAAAGTTTAAGACTAATACTGCTAATGATGAACATTTGTGGCGATTTCACTGAAAAAAGATTTTTTTACAATCTGACCGATTTGGAGAACATTTGGACGATATAGTGAATAAACTTTGACAAGTGAGGATGTACAGCTGGTGGACTCCTAACTGAATCTAAAGGCCATTCAACTTGGTTTTTGCTTAAGGGTGTTAATCCACATGTTCCTGATTTAAGAGCCATATTCTGAAAAAGGGAAGTTGAGTTAATTAATGTAAAAAAAAACAAAAAAACAGTGACATTTATTTTTGCTGGCCACAAACCAGGACGTGGTTTGTGATGGACTGTCCAGATGAGGTGGATACCTCACCTGGACAGCTCATCTGTCCAACTCACCTGGACAGGTGAGCTGTCCAGGTGAGGTTGCACCCTGGACAGCTCACCTGTCCAGGGTGCAACCCACCTCTTGCACCCACACAATTTTGAGAAAGTATGGGAAATGACTGGATGATATTTTTGCTATTTCACTGACTCAACACATAATAAAAAAAGCAACACAATAAAGCTAAACGTCTTCTCGACAAAATTCAGAGTTTCCTCAACTAATACCAGAACACAGAAACACAAACCATGCGCGCAGCACGGATTTGTATCTCAGACTTGCTCAGCTGGGATGAGGTCATTCAACACAGACACCAGTAATGAAGCTAACTGTGGAACAATGAAAACCTCTGTGACTCAGACAAAGTAATGGATAAATATACAAAAAGACAGACGTGAGCAAGACAGGACAGAAGAGGTGGGGAGCTGTCCGAGACAGTTCTGTCTGCCATTGAGAACGTGTGGGGCGATGGAGGAAAAACAGATGTAAACAGCAGAAAATACTATAATAATATCAGCAGGGGAGATGAAAGCAACCCAGCCATCAAGATATTGACTTGTAATGATTTTATTACCCTGCACAGACATGTGGGAGTCTTGTGAATAAAAAAGATATTTCTAGAGTGTTTTTCACAGCTAGTCATAAGAAATGCTGCAACTTCATTTCTATGAAATCACGTTTTTCCTCTTTATTTCCTGTATTTGATAATAAATTGACTGAACTCAAATCTCAGTGGATTTCACAGCATTCAAGAACCAAAGCAAAAATCAAACAACTGTTTGTATCACTGCCTGTGTTCACTGATACAACCAGAGGGGGGGGGGGGGGGATCTGAGTTTACATTCAGCATCAGGAGTTAAATCAGAGCATTTCAGTGACAACGACCCACAGGACGGAGGAAACAAAATGACTTATGGGAGGATCTTGGATATTAGTCAAACTGGAACTAACAGTCATTTCTAGTAGTCAGTTGGTTCCCACAGCTTCACTGTAGTCTTCACACTCACATAATGAGACAAAAAACAAACAAACAAAAAAAAACACTCTGCCCTGATTTTACAACCTAATTCATGTCTGAAACTTACCCTGAAAACCTAACTTTGTTGAAGAGAACGTATGCCAGTTCAAGACTTAGCAGGTGATCACATTTATTATAAATCCACAACCAAAACTGAGCTGGGCATGAACTCCTTAGTTAATGAATACCCATGACTCACCCACGAACAAAGAGCCTCCTGAACTCAAGCCATGCTATGTCTACACATGACAAAACTTTTTAAAATAAGCACTCTGTCAAGGATGAGAATTTTCCTAATGCTCTATCTGGATTTGTTTTAATTGGCGATGGAGCCAACCATGTCTTGCAGGAATGTGACTTGGCATTGTAAAAACAAAGGTGCCTCTTAATGAATTAGATAATTACTAAAACATTATTTTAAGCCAGTACCTGTAATTCCGTTTAAAATGTGAAACGTGTATATTAAATAAGATTCACAAAACACAATGAACAGCTGTGGCTGTGTGTGTTTTTCCTTCTACTCCACTTTCCATTAATGTACATGGAGACAACCCTGGGTGAACCACCAGCTTTGTCAGGAAACAGCTTTATGACTTATTTTCCTCATGGAGGGTTTCAAACAAGTCGACAGCGTTCCTCATGACTGCATTGGGCCAAAATGTGGGTTTTCTTTAGATGTAAACTATAATCATGCAAATTAACAGACATGCATTTTTGAAATGTATTACCCTGCATGTAATGGAGTTATATGAGTTTCACTCTACAATTGAATCACAAGTTCTCATCATATGTGACCTCTTGGTGCAGCATATGTGCTGCTCTGGCTCATCTACATACTGTCCAGATCTTGTCTTGAGCTACTCTGACTGGCCCAGATGGCACAGTGAGTTTGATCACTGGGATTAGACGTCCGTGTGTCCCTGCAGGTGAAAAAGGTCTGCTGTGTCTGAACAGGAAGTGAGTGTGGCTGAACGACCAGAGAGGAACAGCTTAATAACAGGGGCAGAAGTGTGTTAACTGCTCTTTTCACTGATCTAACCACACATTTCTCACATCTCACCAAATATCGGTCTTTGTGCATCATTAGCGTGAGTGAGGAGTTCTCTGTGGGCTAAACTACTGAATCATATGCCTGACATCTGGTAAAGTTGTGAATTTTTTTGTATGTGGGGTCTGTTTCTATGTGTGCGTATTCTTTTTTTTTTTTTTAAACAGTGATCACTTCCAGACGGACTGTATGTCGGGAAAGTTTGGCCCCAGGTTTAGACCTTAAGTCTGCTCTTCTCAACTTTCATCACCCAATTCCCTTGCACGGTATTTTCCCTCTTCCCCCCCTGTTTTTTTATTTTTTATTTGCCCCCTCCCTCCATCTTCAATAATCTCACTTCTTCTTCCTTTCTCCATCTCACATTACCATAGCTTCCTTCTAACCATTCCTGCGAAACACAGGCTGGACTGACTGTGTATCCTCAGTCACTCCAGCC
This sequence comes from Poecilia mexicana, assembly GCF_051168715.1. Taxonomy (NCBI): domain Eukaryota; kingdom Metazoa; phylum Chordata; class Actinopteri; order Cyprinodontiformes; family Poeciliidae; genus Poecilia; species Poecilia mexicana. The sequence continues at coordinate 5,544,648 of NW_028263370.1, read as the reverse complement.
TGTGTTTCCCTCCTCTTTTGGCAGGTCCTGGTCATTCCTGACAACCCAGAGAGAATATCTGGGGTTTTCCAGACATTCCCTCTTCAAATGCCTCTCCTCAAGACCTACATTTAAAGTGAGGTATATAGATGTGTTACAACACCAGTAGAAGTACATCTCTCTTTTTTTGTAGTACTTCTATGATAAAACACACAAAAAGCCTACATATGAGCTTATATGAGCATTTCAGTAAGTCTAGAATACTATTTAAAATGAAGATCAGTTACAGTCTTAAAGCCATGTTGTTGACTTTCCACAGATACCAGATGGCACTTGTTTGTTCATATGCTAAAGGCGTTGTCAGTAGAGAGTCTGATTGAGGTTGAAAATCTACAAAGAACTCTTTGCTAATGGGAGGAAAGTTTTCTTGGTACAAAATCAGAATGTGTCTGGAAACAAATTTTGCGGATTCAAACTTGGCTGCAGTGACGGATGTCTTCAGAGAATATGATAACGCTTCATTTGTTCCTCAGTGAGGAGATTCAAATTGCTGCAGAAGCAAAGTGTTGTCAAATAAAGTTAACTGGAGTAACTATCAAATGCAACTGACAGATAAACCTCTAATTTGGGGGGGAGGGGGGGAAGAAAAAGTAATTGCCCTCTAATCTTTGTAACTGACTGGTTGCAGTGACGTGTTCAGGGGAAGTTTAATTATAAAAAGTGAAATAGATACATCAGAAGTAAAATAAATACTAAAATGATGAGAGTTCCACTTGGTTTTTTCATAAATTAGCTTTTTTTATATTGGTGATATCAACAGTTTAATGGTCAAAGTCACTGAAATAACACATTGCCTGTTGAAATGCATGGAAGAAGTCTGGGTTGAGGCAGTGCAGTACTGCACCTCACCTGTGGGGACGCTGTTGATATTCAAGTTTTTTAAAATGATTTCTTTATCAGACCAAAAGTATGTTAGAAGTTACAATAAATAATCATCATAAAACATCAAGAAAGGGTTAATGATCCATAAATGAGCGAAAACCACCATGCTGCTGAGTTTATAGTTGTAATACAGAAGTTCATATTTAGTCATGATCTTTATTGGGCTGGTAGTTTTAGCTTCCAACTAATCTGGATAAATAGTAAGAGAAGAAACCAAGAGAGCAAGATACTGCAGAAAAGATAATGACTGCTTTTAAACTTGAACAAAACCTTTCTTCTAAACCCTGAATCATAATGTTAAGTTCACGTAAAAAAACAACAACAAAAAAAAAACACAATTAAACACTAAATCTATGTGCCTGGTCATACTGTTAATCTGTTATCTGCTGTAGTTGGTGTGTCCTGAAAGGAAAGGTCCTGTTTTTTCTTTCTACGAGTTAAATCTTATTTGATTACATGTTCCTTTTGTTTCCAATTGTCTAGTCATAAAATTATCCCAGGCTTGGCTTGTTCAACTCAGGTTTGGTGCTGAAATCTGCAGCGAGTGGTTGGTCCCTGCTAGCTCCTTCAATAGCAATGTTGAGTTTCCAGAACATGCCACGTTTTGGTGGATGATGGAAAAGGACGGTCTGCATTAGGGGATGAGACAATGAGGGAGCACTAACACTTCACACAGAAAACAGAAATGTCTATCATTGGTGGAGACTGTGATGGATAACACAACTTATACAGTCCCACACACAAAAACAACACTGTAGGCACCACAGGAACTTATTCCTGGCTCCAACACTTCTCTGAGCTGCCACCTTTGGTGGGAAGCATTAGCTTTTCCCAAATTGAACCGCTCCAGTGAAAGATGACTGAACTATGAAAGAGCATCAACATATCTTAAAAGTCTGTAAACAGTGGCATCACTGCAAGGAGGCCACACCTATTACCCAACAAATAGTTCGCACACAGTCCCTAAAAGGTAACACACTGATTCCCACACACACTTCCAGCAGGAGGAAGCTGGAGGACCAACGGTCTGAGCGAGTGTGTGCCTGTGTGTTTACTTTTGAATATGAGGTGGAATAGTGGCTGCCATTGAAAAGGCTGGAGTCGTCCTGCCAAGACTGGCAACGGCGGAGCTGCTCGGCTTTAGAACGGCTCGACACGGAAATGGTGGCATGGAAAAGAGGATTTGGTTCTGATCGTCAAAAGTGAGACGAATGAGGTGGCTCAGGTGTTAATGCGTGAAACGTGCCGGACAAGAAGAGCAGCAGAAACATCAATAGTTCCTAAACGGTGACATTCTCTATGAAAGGCTGGGGTGAGCCCAGAAATCCCCGCAGCGCACTCAGGAATCGATACCTACCCTCATTGACAGGGAGGAATTCAGATAATGGTTTTTCCCTATAACAGAGCCACACAGGAGATGTGACTCAGAGTCTGAGCCAGTGAGAAATGTCTGTTATACTTGGGCTGGTGCCTAAAACAGACAGAGCAGCAAACAAGATGTAAACACAAAGCAAATCTGATCGAGCACATCTGCCTGAGCGGCTTACAGCTGACGGACGACATCCTGGATGAGAGGAAATGTATTAAAAATGAGTCACTCAAACCACCTTTCCATTGTTTTAAAGTTGTTTGCTCCACAGGGTTAAACACACATATAAAAGAGAAGCCTCTGCAGGAAGGAAAAAAGAAGCTCCCACTTTATTTTCTCTGCTCAATTTCTCTGTTGCATAAAGCATCTGGCTTGAAGAGAAAGACAAAAAGTGCCTGGAGCTAAGCTGTGTTTGCCTCTTTTTTTTTTTAAGTCTCATTTTACCTTTGAAATGAATCTCTTGCACCACCTTACACCACCGCATCAATTTTCTCAAAAAACAATAGAAAAACATTTCCAACCAAAGAATCCATTACTGTTTTTTTTCCCTTATTTTTCCCCTCTCCTCAGGATGAAGTCAGTGGAATTCCCTTTCTCTGCATGTCCTACACTTTGCAGAAGTAAATAGCTCCCAGTATAGTGCATTTGTCCCTTTTTTTTTTTCTCACGTAGTCAACAGAGTAACACTGGCATGCAGAGAGTGACGTTTTTGTAGTTTCTCATTAACTTTACACAAAACAGACTAAACTTTACAATAGCAAAGTTAAGTTACTTGTCTACTTGAAGCAACACTGACAAAAACAAGGATAACAAGCTAAGCGGTTTCTCACGCTCTGGGTTTGTATGTGAAGTACTCACTGTATTAAAGTTCCAGACGCGCTTGAAGGAGAGCCTCTTCCTCAGGCTCATCCTGCTCTCCTCTCAAAGAGGAGGAAACCCACCGACCGTTGAGTTTACATATCTGAGCCACACTTGCACAGACGGAGCGTCTTCAGGAGGAATCTACAACAGGAAGCCTGTGCAGACGACCGGCATGGATGGAGACATGCCTCAGTGCTGCTGTGCCCTCAGAACTGCTTAACTAGTCAGCAGAAGCTGTTTAAAATAAACGGGCTGTAACTCACTGATGATGTTTAATTTGGCTAATTAGATCGGTTGTTTCCCTCTGTTTCACTCACACACACACACTCCTTCACCACTGAGCTGACAAGTTCCATTCTCCGGTAGACGCACGCACACACACGCACACACACACACACACACGAAGGGCTCAGTTTCCATAGTGAAACGCCCCCATCAGGCACAAGAAGGGGAGGGAACAAAGGTCAGCCTGCCAATCACACGGCAGCATGGTTTTTCCTTCTCCACCCATCTCCTCTTCCTCCCACTTCAAATCACAGGAAAATGTGTTCAGGTGAGATCATTTTCAACTAAGTGTAGAATTTTTTTTTTTTTTAGTTGCATAAAAAAAATATATATAAATACGACTCGTTTCTGAGAAAATCATCAAAAGACGATGAGACGAGAGGACAGCTTGATGGAAATTAGTTCAGGAGGTTTTGCTAAAGGTCAACCAAAGCAAACAAAGGCACTTCACAGGACACAGCACCACACTTCAGAACATACACGCAAAGACTGAAGTGCCGCATACAGCCTCAAGTTCATGTCTAGCCCCTACAAATTTCTAGTTAAAAAGGAAGAACAATTTAGAAAAACTAGAAGAAAAAAAAAGAGTTTTTGTTTTTTCACATAAAAAGCACAAATGTTGTTTTGAGAACATTTTCAAGTAATATAATGGTAATGGCATAATAATCAAGTGCACCTCCTCGAAGACCAATAAACTCTAATTTTCAATGTCTAATGAACATTTGACACTGGAACTTGTAGACATTTTAAATATTCAAAATAAATAAATGAAAAATACACAAAAACAAATAAAACGGATACTGAAGTTTCCGTAAACAAAATTACCGTCAAAAAAGGGGCTAGATGAGACTGAAGGACCAGACTGAAGCCTTTTGACATCCAGTCTTTGGTGGAAAATGAGAGACACGAAAATCAAACAATCGTGCACATTGAAATGATCAAACTTGTTTTAATTTATCAACTGATTTATTGCTTATTGCAACAGGCTTACTAGAAGACTTTAAAAGGTGTTGCCAATAAAAAAAAAGTGTTTAGCATTTGGATTCACCCTCTATTACTCTGATACCTCAAAATTCAAATTAAGTCAAGCGTCAGGCAGAGAGAGCATTAATCAGAGAAGCAGCCAAGAGGCCTGTCTGCTGAGACCCCACAGATCAGGTGAGAAAATCTGTCGATCATTTTAGTGTTATTTGGTTTTGTAGGGGAACATAGCACAAAACTCGGTGAAACGTCCTGCTGTGAAACATGAGGATTACAGCATCCTGCTATGGCGATGCTTTTCTTCAGCAGAGTCAGGGAGCCCATTAAAGAAAAACCCACAGAGGACAGAAAAATAAAATCACCTTTCAGCAGCAAAAAATTTTTTCAGTTCTGTGAATCCGTCATTCCCCCCTCCACACACACACACCCTCCCTTGCGGTGATTTTTGTAGTGCCAGGTCAACTATGCTGAAGTTGCAAGTAGACAAGTGAAAATGTTCGGTTCTAGCGTGTATTGATGCACACGATTCCTTCGAAGTGTCTGGTGAAATCTTATTTTTTGGGGGAAGTGTACCCACATGCCAAGTACCAGAGCCTCCACTCAGGTTCACTCTCTGAGCAGAGCAGACAGGCCTTTAAACAGTGTATGTTACAAAGTGCAAATCTGGCATCATGAATAATTAGGAACTGAATGAAAAACAAACAAACAAAAAAAAACCTTAAATATGATCTCATTAACAATTTATTCTAATAATTTCAGTAATTTTAAGAACAAATTGCAGAAATGAGCTGATATTGTTTTGCCTTCTTTTTACTACCAAAAACCCCATCAGAGTTCGAGGTATTTCAAATGCTGTGCCATATTGTTGCTAAAGTTAATGCTAGCCTTTCACGTCCCCGTATCATAGCAACATCAGGGATGGTTCCAGCACTCGGCACCCCTCCGACAACCAATATGCACACACACAAAAACTAAGGCGAAAGCAGCTGCCAAAGCACTAATTAGCAGGAGCTGCTGTTCTTAAAGGGGAAGTCCAGTGGAGCCTTGATGCTCGGTTCGTCAGAGCTGGTTCAGCTCAGCCTGCACACCCGAAATCACCACAGAAGCTGGGAAAAAAACCACACAGCTGAAATCTTTTCAGAAAACTGATTGCTCACACGTCTTGGTGTGTGAGCAATGGATTTAGGAGATGAATACTGTAATTACATGTGCTCAAACTAACCCCAACACGCATTTGTCAGTGCAGAAAAACATAAGAAAGGGTACAATGTCACAAAACATATGAGGAGCGTAAACAGGGTTAGCTGAAATGATGGTATGTAAAGGGGATGAGAGACAAACAAAGAGTTCAGTTCGTCTAGTGTCATTAAACCAAAGAGGTCTTGATGTTGTGTGAATGTCTACTATATCATGGACTTCAAGCAAACCAGTTCAACACAAAAATGTAAACATTAAAAAAAAAAATTTGCTTGGTTTCAATTTGCTACCATCTCTTGAAAACAGAGAAACACACTTTGAATGCATAGTATAAGTTGCTACCTTATACTGACCTAAATTTCCATTTTTGTAAATTTCTCAAAAAAACAAAAAAAGTTTATTAAACAAATGTTAACTCAGATATCAATATTATTTAATCCGTCAGGGCATAGAGAATCTATATATACTAAGTAAATAGTTATATTGTTTCTAATGATCAATTTTACAACAAGGAACGCATGTATTTCATGAAAAAAAAAAATCAAAAATAATTTAAACTTACTGCCTACAAAAGAGGAACCATGTAGAAAATACCTACACTTTAAAATAATGCAGCAGCAAAACCTAAACGTTAGGACTCTAAATACCACAGAAACTTTGTGACAATAGTGGAGAAATCAGCATGTAAGAGAAAAATCTGAAACTGAGACATTTCCTTTTGGTTTCTTCAAATATAACTGAAGCCGCAGAGGTGGATAGTCTATCTCCTATTTCTTTTATGTCTGTATAAGACACAGTAAAACCAAACACTGCCCCCTGCTGTTGCTACTAAAGTGGAACATTGGCTGGAGAAGAGCATGGGGGCGAAACTGCTGTCCTCCAGGGCCAACGATTACCTGCTTTAACAGATCTGAATCAAATGATTGGGTCATTAAAGTGCTTCCGCAGAACCTGATGACATGCTGAGGAGGTAATTCAAGCATTTCTCATTCAGGTAGGTGGAGGCAATGACATCAAAAAGGTTGCTGGATTTTGATGCTCGTGGATCAGAGTTTAAAACCCTGTAGTAGAAGAAGAAGAAAAGCTAAAGTTGAGAAGGTTTTCAGGTTATTATTAATCTTTTTTTAACTGCAATTTAAAAAAAAAAGTAGAATCAGAGCTGCTAAAGGATAATTTTTCAATCAGATGTAGAATATTTTAACAGATAGAAAAAAGATCTGGTGAATGAAGTTTTCTGGTTTATTGAGATAATAATCCAAATAGACTGAAATAATTAGTGTGAGGTGTATTTAGGCTATTTCTGCCCACAAAGGATTCAAAGTGTACTACAAAATAAAATAAATTTACATGCAGGACTTCTTTCAATGTTTTTCAGGTATTTATTAAGACCGTCCACCACAGGCTGTGTCAAGTTTACATACTGACGTGAATTGTAATGTACTGTACCTTCAATGTAAAATAAACCGTGGTAAAATACAAAAAAAAAACCCAGCTGAAAACTGTATTTATAAGACTGAGGTATAGCTAGTTTATCTTTTTCAATAATGTATAAATCTGTTAACAATATTGTAGTTGCAGTTCTTGTTTTTTAGTGAATCTTAGTTTATTTTTAGACTGTAGATTAACTAAATTTGTTGGCTGAATCTGGTTTGAGTACAGCTTCCACATTGTTATTTGAAAGTAATAAGATCAGGTCTGTGCATGCACAAACAGCAGTAACATGGATGTTAGACACAAAGCAGTGTCTAGCATTCCTTCACAATGCTAGCTTCCATCACCTGTGAAATGGAAAATTATCACCAAAGCCACTACATAGTTTTTTTTCCCTCATTGTTTTAGCTAATGCACTCAAATACTGTTTCTATACTGTTTGAAAGAATGATTGGGTGTTTCTTTTTATATGTTTTTTTTTTTTTATGGTTTCAGACATGTTGATTATAAAACACCTGGCAGAGTACACCACATTCCACATTTGGCCAAAGAATTTAAACCATAAATGTCAAGAAAGTTATACATTTTCATAATGAAGCACACGACTTCCTTAAAATCACGCCGTTTTCCAAATATTCCCCCAAGCCACAGAATCTGATTGACCCATAACACTGAGTCACATTGGGACAACTGTTAAGAAACTTTTTATTTATTTATTTTTTTGAATGACCAACACGCAGTCAATAATATGTTCCGTCAACCACATTTAGCAGAGTAATTATCTGAAAAAGCATATGTAAAATTTGGAAATGGTAAATAGTCTTAAAAATTCTGGCAAGATTAGCCGACCAGTTTGTGTCAACTCAAAGTGGGGGAGCAGAGCCAACAGGTTGTGCCAAGGGAGAAATGGGTCAGTAAGGCCAACACACACTCCACAAGAGCAGAGATTTATTGTTTTGCTTGAGGTGGCAAGAGCCAGTATAAAACGTCCAGTTCTCTGCAGGACATTTTATATTTCACGGGGAAAAACGAGTTCAGAGAGCGAACACGTTTCTCTGATCTTACCTCACCTGACGACATTTGGCCATTTGATTATTTGCAGTTTCAGAATCAAACAGACCACCTCTGAAACACTGATTATGTGGGACTAAATGTAGAGCCTGAACTTGAGAAGGCTATCAGTTTGAAAGTAGAAAAACGAATAATCAAATTCCAGAATTCAACATTACAACTCATGGTTTCAAAGATTAGATTACATTTTTCTCTACTCAAATCCATAATACTTTTGATGGCTATTTATGGCTATGTATATATTAAAATCAACCTAGTGCCAGAAACTATGTAACAATAAACAACATATAGAATGAAAAACTTCTTAGCCATATTCATGTTATACATATAAACAGTAAATTCATTAACATTTAATTTATAAGCATATTTTTTTCAGTTCACTAAGCTTCTAAACTGCTTGCAGAAAAGTATTCAGAGGCCAATTTCCCAGACTAATGATTTTATGAGTGTCTGCTGCTAAGCATAGACCAATAGCTATAAAATCTAATTAAAATAGACATGACTACAAAAACAGATAAAAAGAAAAATATGTGGGGTGTTTCACCAGGAGTGGCTTATTAAAGGTTCTGCCAAAGGAAACACACAACTACAGTACCAACTGTTATGCATAACGTCTGCAAGCTTTGCTTGGCAAAAAGAAAAGAGAAGCTGTGCACAGCTGGGGAGTAGTACTTTCTGATGCCCAATTACCTCTATATGTGATCCTTTTTGACTAACAGGGTCTTAAAATGTATTTTCTGTAACTGGGGATTTTTAGCTCCGTAAAGATTATACTCTTTAAAAATGTGTTTGTTTTTTTTTGTTTTCATAATGCTGTACATTGTAATCATAGACTGGTTAAAATACTTTTCCTTTACAGTCACGCTTTGAGAATCCACACAGAATCCGTCTCTACACAAATGTACGAAATTATGGAACGAAACATTTTCGAACAGTAGCGCAATCTTACTCCGGGAATTTCTTTAATCTTCCCCACCAACAACGCCACAGTGGTGCCAAGATAAATTTGTCACAGTTGCAGTTGTTTGCAAACTCTTTTAATTACTGCTCTGACTCCACATGTCGACACGTTTGGACAGGAGTTTTTTTTTTTTTTTCTTTCCGTGTAGACATTTTCCAACTTTTAGAGATCAACATATCTGACTTACTTCAATGGTATGTTCTTTTGCATTTTTCATTTTGAAGATTGGCTAACAGAAGATAATTTTACGCAGGACAGTGTTGAGGAAATTTAAACTTCCTCAACACCGATCAACAAAATAGAACTGACAAAAAAATGCTTTAGTTAAACTGAGCAAAACTACTCTCATTTAGGTTTGAATGGTTCTAAAAGTGACAGAAGATAAAAGTTCAGTTTTAACAAGTTTACTCCTTTGTGACATTATGAGAATCTGAATTAACACTGTTTGGAAGAATGGTGATAAAACCGCTGACCTTGCAACTGCTGGATATCAATTGAGTCACAACTTATCCAAATAAATTAAAAGGATGACTCTTTAAAGTAATGATAACTCATGCCAAGTGCAAACACCACACACACTAAGACATGGGATCTAAATTCAACAGAATGAGACTGATACATTTTTTTCCCTAGAATAGTAAAACATACTGACTCGTATGTTTTCTCAGTTCTGATGTGGTAAGTAAGACCTTTAATCCAGGATTAGTAAGAAGTTGAAACAAAAATATTTGTATTCATTTTAAATCCAAAGTATGCAAAATGTGACTTCTGACCTCATGGGGTGTTTTACGTACAGGAGCGACACTGATCCTGATCCATCATCTGATTTTCCCTCCCTACCGCGCTCCGCTCCAGGGGGACATCACGAGGAACGACGCGCACGGATCTCTTTAGTGAGAATAAACAATCACACACACAGGAATAAACTTGTGTGGAGTTCTTATCTTTAGGTGCCTGAATGTGTTTTTATTTATAATTTTAGGGTATGAATGAGTTTTTGTTCCCTTGTGGTTCTGTGTGCGTGCATGTGTGTATGCTGGGTCAAGGGGCTGGGAGAATCCTCTTTTTTTCTCACTGATGTGTTCAGTTAAATAATATCCTGAGCTGCTCACCACCACAGTGTCAAAACTTTTTAACCCTCCACAAACAGCTGCACAGTCATCTACAACTACTAAGAACAAATCACTAGTGAATTCTTTCACATTATATATTAATCAGTCAATCCAAGGATTTAGAATCAATAACAATTGCTGCGTTTTCATCCAGTTTATCAGTGCAATATGTATAAAAGCCTTAAGCACACACACACAGAGACGCAAATACATTCACACAGCCAAATCAATTAGCTTTAATGACGGAGTGATCAAATGGAGGAATCAACAGGTGTCCCTTTAAATCAAAAGAGCCAGAAAGAGCCTAACGATTGGCTCAAACGGGTCATGTGATGTGTCATTCCTGAGACGGGCCTCACAACTACAGTTTTAGTGCATCCAGTTCATTTTAAACTAAAATAAATGCAGGTCAACAAATATAACAGAAAATATATATATTTTTTGTATACATGTAACATAAAAGGTTATGAACTCAAGCTATTAGAAACACATTGATATCTTGACAGGAACTTAGATCATCTGCTGTGGTTGGACACGGCAAGGATTGTGCCATATAGCTTGAATCCTACATATATATATATATATATATATATTTATATATATATATATATTTAGAGAGAGTGAGACAGACACAGACAAAGAAATTCAACACAGACCGTATCAACCAAACATACAGAGACGCAAACATTGAACTCATTTACTCACTGGATCTGCAGGCATTTCAGTAAAAGTTTGCTGCTCCATGAAGACGCGTAATCCTCAGCACCGCATGTGAGAGATCTTTTAAGTGAACATTGTCGTTAGCTGTCTAATATGTGTGTGTGCGCGCGTGTGAGTGTATGAGAGAGGAGAGACTAAGTGCTGGTTTTCAAATGTCCAAATGGCTACAGAATGTCGCTGTCACCAGATTCCCCCTTTCCTCCCGTGCGCTCTCTCTCTCTCTCATCCCTCCCTCTCCTCCTCCTCTTCCCTCTCTATCGTCTCCCCTTCCCTACCTCAGCCCACCCCCACACCTCCCCTTACTCCCTCTCTCCTTCGCCTTTGCCGCTGCACCCACCCTCACATAATTTCTATTCCTCCCACACTGCTGCCGGCTGACACACACACACACACGCACACACGCACACACACACACACGCGCGCACACACACACACACACACACACATCCCCCCCCACACACACACACACACACGAGACAAATGTGTAGGCATTACTGCAAACCCCCCCACCACCCCTCCCGTCATTAGGCAACACACACCCACACAAAATTTGCGCAAAGTTGAACGTGTTACCCTCAGCGCTCTTCAGTTGTCGGCTCAGAATGCCCCACACATGTCTGGAGAGTAAACTGACAGTTTTGATGTTTAGGAGGCGGAGGGGGGTCAAAAACGCAAACAGACGAAGAGGAGGGGGGCACTGGATGAACGACGCAATGATTCGTTCTGAAAGACGGAGACTGACAGCTAAGACAGCTACCTGCAGGAAGCGCTACGTGTTAAAAAAAAGTGGCTGCATTCCTCAACATGCCTTGACACACAGTGGAGGTACTCACCCCAACACCTTCTACCGCACACACACCCCTGCTGTCTACCCTTAACTTGGCCCAGGGGTGATGACAGCAAATGTAGCACCACTCAATGACACTGACGGCTGATAAATAACCAGCAGTCAAGAGGCGTTTACTGGCAATCAACAGGGACAGAATGTGTTTTCACAGCATTATAAACATAAACAACATACAGGTGAAAACAGATGTTCACATATTTTGACTGAAAAACACAGCGCTTTTTTTTTTTCTCACTTTCTCACGTCATTCTAGGTAAATGTTACTTGTTTTAGGTCGATTAGTATTATCAAATATAATTCTATTTAATAATTGCCAGAATAACTCCATTTCACCAGACAGAACTGGTGTAACGGAGTCAGGTTTGTAGGCCTCCTTTTCATCTCTGCCCCAAAATGATGTAAAAAAACAAAACAAAAAAAGAACAATGTTTTCTTTGAGCCACTTTATAACAAATTTGGTCAGAATTTTGTTCTGTCCTTGAGAAAAGCACCACTCTTACAACAAAACATCCCCATAAAATGATGCTACCACCCTTCCACTTCACAGTTGAGATGGTTGTTATTAATCTGACAATAAGTCAGATATATAAAAAAAAAAGGCTAATTATCCAGATTTTTCATTTAATCACTTAAGCCTCGTCTTTTTATACAATATTATAAATTTTCCTAAAAACAAAACAAAACAATTAATATAATATTTTTTAAGTAAAATAATAAATGTCTTATTGCTTGAAATACAATAACAGCATTTCTTTAGAGTATGCCTCATTATCCGTAGCAAGTTATGAATCTGTGGCTAAAAAAATACTTCTAGCACCAAACGTGAAAAGCTTAGACCTTTCTGACTGAATTAACATGTATGTAGTGTAGGGCTGATTAATTTGATCGATAAACAATTGAAAAGAAATGGTGCTTAATGGGAGACTCTTTTTTTTTTTTTTTTTTACAGAGTTTGAACGAGATGAAGATGAAAACTATTTCACTTGAAGATTTGAGCATAGAACATTTTTACAGACAAAAGTTTTTTTTATTTTGTTTTATCTTAAATACAAAATGTGGATATTCTTTAGTACAGTTTTGGCTCAGTTACTGCTCTGAGTGTGTTAAAATTATTGAACTACTAAATTGGTTGACAATTATTTTAATAATCAATTAATCATGATTAATCCTACTAATTGTCAAAGCCCTACTTCCATCTTCCTTCTTTGCCCGTCACCCCTCAACGGAAAATTTAAGTGGAAAAAAATGTAAGTTATTTTTAAACCATAACGTTTCAAAACCTTTGTATATCTTCATTCTTGCAGTTGTAGTGTTGCCACACCTAACACGAGACATCACCACCAAAGAATTAAAGCTGGTTGAAATTGAGTTCTTTTAATTTATTTGCTCAGACATTAGGCTTTGGAGAGACGCCAATCATTTTCAAATAGACACCAACCAACCGTCTATGTGAAAAGATCATTAGATCAAACAGATGTTTGACGGTTCAGCAGAGACGTATAAACACCTTGAATTCGACTTTAATGTGATGTACATCGTCTTAAAAGGCTTGACAGAACAGACGACTGTCAGGCACTTAATTAGAGCAGTTCTGTAAGATGTTATTGGTTGTGCATTCCCACAAATTCCTTGAAACAGAAAGCTGTTTTGTTTTTGTTTCTTTTTTCTTTTTTTTTTTTACATTAAAAGGCCAACATCGGTCTCACTGAAGTCACATTTGTGTGTTTCGATTCAAACTTACAACCTGTTAGGAAATATCTGCGTAGCTGTGATGTCCATAACAAGGTTTGAGTCAAATATGTTACATTTACCAAAACAACGACGCTACAACGAATGTCGCAGGGCAGCTGTAGCTACAATGTAGCTCACCACCATCAGCATGTGAATGAGTGAATGCAGTATGAAGCGCCTGACGAAGCACTTTACAAGTTTGCCTTATTTGTGATATAACTCAATATCCTTTAAGTTTCTTTTTTGAAATGTAATGCTGTCTGTGTAACTTTTTTTAGAAAGCGCATGATGGAAAAACAAATCTTCCTACTTCTGCGCAAACAGCCAGTTATGAATGCAGGATATTCTAAAAGACAAAGGAAGTTTCTGCACAGCACAGAACAATGTTTCAGTCCCCAGAAATGCTACATGCATTAATCATTCAATTTGAGTCTGTTTGAACAGTAATCAGCCACACAATAAGCCAATTGTGTGGCTTATTATTCATACATCTAAATTGTATGACTTTCTTACAAGCTATATTTGGACATTTGACCTCTAAATGATTAGTATCGCTTAATGTTATTTGCCAATCTTCCTTGTGTGAAAGCTTAACACACATGGGACCAATTCAGCACAAGTTTTATACCAAGCACATGAACATTTTTTTGTTTGTTTTTTTGTTTTTTTATGTGCCATGTTGCCCTTTGAAAAAGTTAATTTAATTAGCTGCCTGCAAGGGGAATGGATATGCTGTATTGGTGAGACGAAGTATTTAAAGTCTTTTTTGGCCTTCAGTGCAGGCTATTTTTTTCCAGTCTATCTTTTTATTGAACCACTAACTGACCTTAGATATGACATGTGGGGCCATAGCTAAGGTCACTTTTATTACTTCTTTTGTGACCTCCTAGATTAAATGTTGTTACACTCTTGAAGTCAAATTGGTTGGTAGGCCACTCCTGGGAAGTTTTAAAACTGGTGCAAGAATTCTAAATATGATGTCAAATGAATGATAAAGCATAAATGTTATGTTTTGTGATCGCTCAGATGACAAAGCATAGGATTAAACTGGATAGATCTGCCCTTAGGGGTCAGGCACATCGTCACCAATGACATCAATGACGATCTAGGATGTTTTTTTCAATACTGGTGTCGATACAGATATGTTCAGTCGATACAGGGTATTCAGTCAAACGCTCGTCTTTAAAAAATTAAGCTAGATTGACAGTAAGCCTATAGGTCTGGCCTGCATGTACATACAGTACCACATATTCAGCAGTAAAACATATTTGAATTTTCACCGTGACATCTGAAAGCTCCTAAATGTGTGCATACATGTACGTGAGTCTACATACCGTTTGTGCTTTCTGTGTCAGTTCCTCACTAATGAGTTGAATGCCAGCTTGTTGCTCATCGGAGCTCGTTAGAAGAGCGAGCCAACACTTAGAACCCATTTACCCCCCCACCACAATCACCACACAAACACACACACACACAAAAACCAACCCCTCTTTTTTCTCCCCCCCCCGATACACAGCACAAAGCTCTCTCTGTTTGTGAATATTACAGCATGTGCGGCAAGAGAAAATGGCCTAACAGCCGGAAGAAAAGAAGTAGGATAGAGGCGGTAGGAAGAGCTGAGAAGAAAAAAAAAAAAACTTTGACATGGGATGACGATGGGACATCCAAAACTCATGCAAACAGTGTGCAGTTTAACCTTGCAGAACTGAATGTTTCCAACGGAGCTGATGACAACGAAACAAAGGGAATAAAATGATCTAAAATTTGACAACAAAATACAAAACAAATAGTCTTAAGGTTGAGGTCAAATATTCACAATAACCTGTGTAACCGTAGAGCTGCTGCTCTTCCTCACATGTCACCGTCAGACTGTTCGCCTCTGCAACCAATTTGTGAAGTCTCTTCACAGTAGACTCTAAAAGAATCCTTTACAAAAAAGAAGTAGTATGGTGTACGTTGAAGTTGAGCAGAAATAAATGAAAGCTTCTCTGAAGAAGATCCAGTCTTTTTCTCAAAAAGTGTAAACACCCCTGGGTAAAATCCAGGTGTTTGAGAATAGAAATGATGAAAAAAATAATTCCAAGCCCTATCCAGTTTTGAATATGAGACATGCCTCCAAGGTTTGTCTGAACACAGATTTTGGCCCTCCATCTCTCACTCTGCTTCCTGTTGCAGTCAACCAAAGAAAGAATGACAAAAATGTATGGAAAAAAAAAAATAAAAGAGTCACAACTGAAGCAGCCGTGGTGAGTTTGACTTGTCTGCTCCCAGGGTGCCCCAGTCGCCACTAAACAGAGGAAACATTTAACTGTGCTCTGATTCCTATCTCGGGGCCAAAGCTACTGTTATGAAAAGAGCCTCGGATGGCAAGACTCTCCTTCAGACGTAAACACACAGACAAGACTTTATGACAACAACACTGCAATTTATGCTCTTAGTTCAGTCCTCTAGCTATATTTTAGAAAAAAATAATAATACAATGGAAAATAAAGTATTGAAAACTGATTCATCTAATAGTAGCAAAGTCTATCTCACCATCTGAGCACTAAATCACACAGGTCAAATCTTGACTTTATGAAAGAAGATCTAAATAGGCACATTGTTAGGGATCTCATGGTTCTCAAATGACTGTACTCCAGGTCATTTCTTGAAGATAAAAAAAAAAGGAGAAAAATAATTTCTGTGACAGTGGAGCCATGTAACGCTTGAGTCGAGCTGCACACGTGATCCAGTGCCTAAGTTCAAGTCCGGTAATTCGGTTTGCCACATAATTTATTTCAGACCCATAACCAAGTCTGGAAACAAATGAAGGGTTTTCCTTGAAGTCAGTTGAAACTTCAGATGAGATTTCAAACTTTAAGGATCTCTAAATCCCAATAAGATCAGTGATTAGAATATGAAGAAAACGACTGATTCCTAACATTTCAAACCACTCTGCTCATTCCTCTCTGACCTTTGACATCAACAAGTCCTTCTCGCCAACGTAGCAAGGGCTCACTGGATAAATTCTCAATTTTCTGACCTTTATCCAACAATTTGAGAGACAATACAGTGTGAAAGTCATTTCCCGTACTTAATAAAGCAGCCAGGGAAGCTAAGTGTTTAATTGAAACCGTCAGTTTTCCAATAGTAATAATGAAGTCCTGAGAAGACATCGCTGAGTTCAAAGAGTACATGAGGGAGAGGCCTTTTCAATCTAAAAACACAAACTGGAAGGTGGAATCACCAGAAAAGAAAAAGACTCTCTTCTTGGAGGATTTGTTTCTAAACATTGATACACCACCTTCAGCAACCAAACTTAGTGTCATTCTGTCACAAAAAAAAAGCAATGCTGAATGCTTTTTTTCCACTGACAGATTTTGTTAAATTTTTCTATGTATACTATTTCTATGTTAGCATTCACTGTCTAGCAAAAAAAAAAACAAAAAAAAAAAACACACACAGTTTGTGCGAGGGTGAATGTTGCTCACCTCCAAGTTGTCCAGGGAGCGGGCCATGCTGAGGCGTTTGGAGCGCCCAAAGGAGCGTCTGGCTGAGGAGCGCTGCGGCAGAGGAGGGAACCCCATCGTCAAGCCGCGAAACCGACCACCCTGAGGCCAAGGCAATAAAATTAAGTTCAGTTTATGTGCAACAACGAAGGTCACAATAAACAGCCATTTGCCAAATAATGAGAAACCGCAGGAGATCACAGGAGGGTGAATAACGAGAACCTGCTGTGCACCGTATCTTAGAAAAACACTTCTTTTTCTACAAATGGAATCACATATTGCCTTATGCTCAAGTAACTAAATAGAAATAAAATGCATAATTGAACGGGATCATACCCTGAATGGTTCTTTTGCATACTGTTGTTGTATACTAGCGTTTATATAGGGAGACATGTTGAGACACAGAGGGCTTTTTTTTAAATATTTTAAACAAAGAAAGAAGTCATTAATGATTTCATATTCTTCAAAAAAGGACAATTTAAGTTAGTTCAAGAACCAAACACTTTTTGTCTTTAGCTTCAAGCTATTTTTCTAACGTGAACCTTCAAGGAAGCCTCAATTTATCTGACATACTAAAGAGCTATGTTTTCAATTATCAATTAGCAATGAATCACAAGCGGTTTTATAAACAGCTGGTTAATTTGTTAATAAACATGTTAATTTGACTGGATAAAAAAAAAATAGAAATAGAGAAATGTTGCTATTCCCGATAAATTGTGTTGCAAATGCATGAACAAGAGGTCACTCTTCTAACATCCTTGATGTGCTTTGTCAGAAAACTTCCCATATTATTCATATATTTAAAAAAAAGACAAACACATGACACGTTCATTCACTTACTTATAAAGTGCTTTAAAAACTTGGAACTAGAGCACAGATAAATGGTCTGTTCTCATTCCTGAATGATAGTTTTGACTTCAGAAATAAATTAAACTCATCTCAAATGGCCACCAGCTCCTAGTTGACTGTTTGACTTCATACAAGGAATTATAAAAAAAATTTTCTACTGCAATTTCACTTTTGAGAAGACTGATGAAACAACGTTCAATGAAGCTGAACAACTGCTTTTTTTTTAATATTGTTCCTCTGGAGCTCTTGATTAGTAATTATTTCATCCAAGTTTACCTTCCAAATCAGAGCAGCACAGGCTCCCTAGACTTAGCTAATTGGTATTATACGACTGACTGTTTAATAGATTGATATTTCAGGAGAAATGGAGCATTGTTTCAAAGACCTTGGAAGGTACCAACAAGTTTGTCTGCATCTCTATGTTTTCCTAATTTGAGCACATTTTTCTCACCTACATGTGACATTCTTCATGCCACATGCAGGCATCAGCTGTCAAATCAATCCCACCATTCTAATCCAATGATGCAAAGCATGTTGCACAAAAAGATCAAAACAGCTACATCTTTTCACAGTCTTTGCCCGTGATTGATGATATGATGAATAATGAAGTGCAGCATGCTAAAAACATTAAAACATTACGACGTTTGCAGAAGCACTGGCCTGGAAAAGAAGCTAATTGGAATTAGAGCCCAACATCCGTGCAGAAAGTTGCCACCATAAACTGCCTCACCTCGGAGCATCATTGACAGGGGAAAGAGCATTTACTATCTGAAGCCATTTAACAGTGACGTCACGTCACCAAGGACTGCTGTAAATCAGAGGAGACGGGGACTAATCAAGTGTCGCACTGACAACTGTTGCATTTGGAAAGCACAGAAATGACCAGTCATGTCTCTGAACTTCCCACAAGTAACATCTGCCTTATCTCCTTGCACTGTAGGAGACAGCGCAGCGGAGTGGGCCCCGGGTGATAGCAGGAGATACGTAATTAAAAGACGCTGACAGGTTTGAGAGGACAGACGCGAGCCGAATCAGATCGCCTGTTTAGGAGGCGGTCGCTGCATTTCATCAGGCATCGGCAGTGGTGTTGCCTGGATACGGAGTCAACCCTACATTTGTGCGTGTGTGCGATTCCGCGCGCATTCAGATAATGAAGATTCAAACGCTTGATTAAATGCGTAGGCGCAAACACTCTGACATGACCTTTTTTTTCTTGTTGTAGTTGTTGGTTTTTAACCCAATTAGTCTTACAAGAATACAAGAAAAAAAAAAATCCAAAGACGTTTAATGGAGAAGCACAAACTGGGGTTAAGAAGAAAAGTGGTAAAGAGCAGGGGTTGTTTTGGTTGGCACAGGAGACGGCTTAAAAAAAAAAAAAAGAGAGAAAACAGAGTTTCTGAGGAAAATTCGAAGCTCTCATCTGTGTAATTTATCAACCTTAAAACACATATAAACACACAATATCACTTAAACATCTTTCCTTCTTATAGAAAAACACTCTACATTAAAAAAAATTTAAAAATGATTGCAGCAAGTTGGGTTAACAGTTACCACATAAAAACACAATCATTATGAGTATGTTCAACACTTCTTTATGACTAAGGATGTATCTGACAATTTAGAAACGAATAACCAAATTGCAAAACCAATTTGTTCAACTATTATTTATCGTTTCAGAAACGTTCAGATCAGTTCTTTGACCATCTCTCAGAATCGCGACCAGTATTACCAGCAAGTATCAGCAGTCACGCCACAAGCATGGCATGTGGCTTTTCACTTGCAAAACTTTGTTGCAAGTGAAACAAACACAAACTGAGGCTGTTTAGACTTCAGTCGTCCATTAACGTTTTAGTGTTAATGGACCTTGAAGGAAAAACAGGAAAGTTGTTGGGTGTGCAGGAAGCCAACAGAAAAAGAGAGAGACAGTGCCACCATGTGTTAAACAAAGAGCAAACATTAAGAGACAGACAGCTACAAGCAAATGCTCTCCATTAATTAATAAATCAGTACGATAAATCTGGTTTAATGAGAGTAGAGGGATGAGGATTTTGTTCTGAAAACATCACGGCTTCTTTACCAGTTCAGTCAGAGGAGGGCATTGTTCAGAAAGGTTAGCGTCCATCTTCCTGCTCCTATCAATTTCTATACTTTGCCTTGGTATTGTTAACGCTTCCTCTCATTGTCCGCACTCAGCTCCCAGGAACCCTCTCAACCAATCAGGAATGGTAATAAAAAATAAAAAAAAGTGCACATTTTGCAATCAAAGGAGTAATCACAGCTTATAGGCAAGCCTGACGAGATTTTAAAAAACATGCAAATTTCACAAGCCCAAACACTGTCCCCGTTCAATTCTTAACAGTTAACATGCTTTTAATAAGAAGCCAGAAAAAGTGGAACAATGATATAAGCTTTCAAAAACAAAGACAGCCTGCCATTCCCTCCACCTGCTCTCCACTAAAGAGAAAGACAGAAAACAAGGTAATAATCGGTTCAACAGGCAGTTGAATAATGCTACTAAATGTAGCCGTTGTTTACTCTAAACTTTTGCACAGTCTGCGAGTCAAACAAAACTATAAACAGATAATATTACAACTGTAGAAGTCACACATGAATAATGTGTGCAACTCTAAATGACTGCAGTACTCAATACTCAAAGCCCCCCTGCAAGTTTTCCTCAAGCTGCCATGGTGTGTTTTTAGAAAATCCAGAGACTGCCTGAGGACACGCTAAAAGTTAAAATTTCACATCAATACAATCAGCGAAAGCCTGAGCTAAAACGGTTGCTTAGGACTGGGATAAGTCCACGAACTCGAGTGCATATCAAACTGTGCCACAGTTGAAGGTCAGACCAAATGCTGCCATGCAAGGAAACAACAATTCCAAGCACAGCAGCAGTAATTTTACAACTTAATGGCAGAAACAAAACTATCAAACTGTTTTAATTCCCTAAAATCTACCTCAAAGTGTTTCACATGACATAGCAGGACACAAAGACAGCAAACAAACATTCTTGAACAAAAGCAAGCCTGAAGGAGAAATGACACTGTCACAGAAATCAAACAATGTTAACGCAACTAAACGTGAGTCTAGAGGCAAACGAATCTCTGGGTGTAATTGTTTTATTTGTATAGCTTTTGTTTTTTTTGTGAACTCCATAATGTGATTTTTTATTTATTTATTTTTTAATTCATTTGAGGACATACTTGGATTATTAATCCCAGTGCTGAACCAGGAGGTTTTTCTGTGAATATGGAGCTACCTTTCATCTCCATGGTCAAACATGGTTGGGGCAGCATAATGCTGAGGGGATACTCCTCTTAAGCAAGGACACTGAAACTGAGGATGTCTGTCAGAGTTGATAAAAAGATGAACAGAGCTACAGACAGGGTAATAAAGGAAGAAAATCTTTGGGAGGCTGTGATAGAGTCATGTGTATTCAACAAGGACAAGGACCGTTAAACAGCTAGAGCTACAATTAACTAGTTTAGATTAAATCTACACACTGTGTTCTGGTAAAATCAAAGAAATTAAGAGAGGGTTTATGTATTTTTTTTTAACATGAAAGTACATGTAAACATTCTGCCTAAGCATCGTCTCAGGCAGGGGGTGAGATTATGCGATATATATAGTCCAACTGGATAGTTGTGTCTTTTTCTACTTCTTAGTGAAATTGATTTCTAATACAATGCATAACAATTTGAAATTCTATCACTTTGACGAATCTGCTCCACTGCAGAAGACAGGTGGTTTTCAGGTGACAACAGATGTCTGCTTGGTGCATAATACATGATCTGATACAGGAGCAGAGAGGATAAATAACTTATCCATCCACTTTTACCAAGTCTGGGAACTAAGCCAGCATTATGTGCTGCTATAAGCCTATTTTCTGAGGTATATGTAGCATTTTTAAAAATCGAGACGTTTAATGTCTGAGGAAAAGATGTGACTCTGTGAGCGCTGTGAGAAGAGGACCGAAAATGCAGAGTGAGCGGCATGAATTTATAGTCTCAATAATATGTAGCCTTGAACGCTCTCTAGTCATAGTAAATTTCCACGACAGGAATGTGTGATGCGGGGGAGCGACCTATGACTGGGCTTTCTCGTCTCACAGTCACTTTTAACACAACTATCTCACAGTCCAAAAACTGACTCTGTTCGAAGAAAATTTGTCTTCGGCTGATACTTTGCGAAATAAACTGAATGAAATACGAGCAGGAAAAGTGATAAAAGTCTGACTTGTACTGATATTTTATATTTTTACGAGCTTGATTAAAGACGTACCTTTTTCTCTCCCTCCTTTGAGTTCGCCTCTCGCTTTTTCTCTCTTTCGGCTCGCCGTGCTCCGCTGCGCTCCCGGTCTCCGGCGCCGAACAGTTTCTTGGCCCACTCGTCTTTCTGAGCAGCCAGCCGGTGGCTGTGGAGGTGTGCAGGAGGGGGAGGAGGAGGAGGTGGAGGAGGAGGAGGAGGGGATGGATGACTGACACCAGGTGGATGCATGCGGTCCCCTGGGGCCAGCGGGGCCCGGTAGCGGTCGGCAGGGATCTTATTCATAGGTGGGGGCAGGGTGCTGCAGTTGGCTGATGACCATCCGTCGGTGGACTCGGCGTAGGACTCCTGATCGCTGCTCAGGCCCTGGAAGTGGCTGTGGTGGTGCTGGTGCTGCTGGTGCTGCTGACGCCAGTCTCTCAGCACATGGACTGGCAGCCACCTCTGAGGCTCTACTCCTACCCCTCCTCCTCCTCCTCTCCTGTCTCCTCCCCCCATAGCTCCACCCAGCTTCCTCGCCGGGTAGTGATGCACATTGAGTCCTTGTGAGAGTCTGCTTGGCAGGTCAGGGTGAGCCAGGGGGAGAGGGTGAGGGAGGTCGGCGAGGTGCGGGTCGTGGAGGTAGTGACCGTTTCTCAGCATCGGCGGAGGAGGTGGAGGCGGAGGGGGGTGGGAGGCGGCAGCTCCAAGGATGGGGCTCCAGGCCTGCTGAGAGGAGGGCGGGCTGTCCCACTGGCGGGCCCCGGACATGTGGTTGTGACTGGGAGGGCCCCCAAGGTCCACCAAAAGGACCCGGTTGCTCTTCTCCTCGGGTAAAAAGTTGCCGATTCCACTGTCGCTGTTGCTGCTGGTGCTGTGGTTCTGTTGGGCGTCGTTGTCTGGATCGTGGAAGGCGCGGGCCCGAACCCCCTCGATGTTGTCCCCCATGTCTCGGTAGAGGACAGAAACAAACTGGAGCAGAGGCTGAGAACTGGGTGGGAACTCCAGGCAGCCTCCTGTGTCTGGGTCGGGGGTGCACTCAAAGCCAAACCTCCTGGCCACCCCTGAATGGACCTGCCCATACAACACACACAATGCTCAGGCACTGGTTATTAGCATTCCCAAAAACATCTCAAGCTTCATAGATTTTTGGGCCTTGGGACTTTTATGTAATCTTTGTTTTATAGATTACATAAATATTTTATAGATTTGCTTAAGTGCAACTATCTCTTTCACATGAAAACCACAAACTATCAGCTGACAGATGAAATGAATGTAATGGAGGGATGATTTAAACAAACTAATAAAATGTACAAATAAAAATAAAGCATTGGAGTCATGACTTTGTGGCAAGGAGAAAGCATTTGTTAAAAGTCACATGACTCTAGGTTTGCAGTTTGCCACAAGCCATTTAAGGAGCCCAGCAAATGAGGAAAAAGGTGCTCGGACTCAGTTCAGATGAGTCCAAAGTTGAACTTCTTTGCATACGGTACATCATGTGGAACGGACAACATTAAGACATAAACGAGAGTGAAACGTTCACCTTCTGGCATTAAAAAACAACTCTATCTTTACCCAGCTCCAGTCCTAAATCCAAACAAGAGACTTGAAATTTGATGTACACAGGCACTCTTCCTGACCGAGCTTGACCTAAGTTTTACATGAGAATGTTAAAAGTGTCATTCTCTAAATGTGCAAAGCTGGCCCAGAAGACTTACAGCTAAAGGCGGTTACAAACTCTTCTTCTTTTCAGATATTTCTCCTCCCTACTTAGGCCGCTACCCCAGTGACGTGACACCAGATAAGCGTAAGAAAACGGATGGTCTTTAAAGACATTTTTACACTGATATGACTTAAAAATGAGAAATTTAGCAGCACTTCTTTAGTATAAAATGTAAAAAATATTGTACATGGTCAAAAATGCTTCAGTATCTCTGAATTACCTGGTGATGACATAGTTCTGGGTCCACGATGAACACGTGACATGAAGTCCTTAAACTTCCTTCGTCGTCTCGCCCGTTGCTGAAGTGGCGATCATCGTGGTCATCCGTGGCCTGCATGGTTACCAATCCGAAGAATCGGCGATCGTCAGGACAACAGGCGCTGAAGGCGAGTTTCTCTGCAGGGTAGGTGGCCAAGACCTGACCTCTGTCGCTGCACAGGAGTACGCTGTCATGCATGACCTGTCAGGGTGTAATGTATTCATTTTACTGCCGTGCAAACAAATGAAGTTCACACATTTACAAAGTGTAGTTAAAGAAACACCATGTTTCAGTTAACTATTTAGTTTTTATATGCAAACAGAAATAATTGTGTTATTCACCACAAATGTGTGGACTGTGCTTACAATCCAAATCTGATTCAGGGAAGCTATATTTCACCACTCAGTAGAGTGGTGAAATATCCATTCAGAATTACGCCAAAAGCTTGATGACAGCGACAAAAATAGTTTGGTTTCTCTGCAACCTGCTAAGGGACATTAATCTAACCTCTAATGAGAATATATGTCTGTACTGGAGCCTGTATGTACAATTTCAAGTTGGTTTTGAGTGGAGAAAGCCTACAGCAAAGTCAAATATATAAATACAACTCTTATTCTTTTAAGGTAGTTGAAGTTTTATGCAACAAGTGGAAAAAAACAATTAAAAATGTATCTAAGGCAGATAACTAGAAGAGTCAAGTCCACCTTCATGAGAACCAATGAATGGATCTTCTGCTCAGCCCTGAGGCGCCTCATGCTCCCTCTGATGGCTTGCAGACTGTCATTCTCCAAGTTGGTTCCTGTTGAGGCGAGCTCGATGGAGCCGAGATACCCGACAATCATCCCCACGTTAAGGATTCCCTCGCTGGGCTCAAGACCAAAGTCAGCACCTTCTCCAACATCCATATCTTGCTCTTCGTGGTGGTGAATGTGGAGGTGGCGGAAGTCGGACTCCAGGAAGACGGAGTCATCATTCAGCACCTGGGCCATCTCCTCCTCAGAGAGCAGGTTGGGGTTGCTCTGGGTGCAGGAGGCACTGCGGTACGGGTTGAACTCCGGATCGGACATCTGATGCGGCTTTGAGGATGAGCTCACCCCGGGCCTGTCCTTGTCCGAGCTGCTGGAGGAGTGGCTGGAATTTTCAAAGATCATGTTGAAGATTCCTCCAGATTGCAACTCGGCCACCACCTTCTCTGCTCTGTTGATGCCAAGCTGCTTGGAATCCACTTTGGGTTTGTACCAGCCTCCTTTCGGTCCACAGCCTGACCGGCCATTATTGTTGCCCACACCGTTATTGTAAAAAACATCCAGCTCGTCATCACTGGAGCAGGAATCCAGGTAGGCCGCCGTCATCGTGTTACTGCTGTGATGGCGACTGCCAGCGGCCCGTTGAGGGTGGCGCCGGTGGCGCTCGCCCTCAGCAATGACCAGGTTTAAAATGCCAGAGCAACGTCCAATCAGTTTGACGACATCTTCGTGCGATGCCTTGGAGACATTTATGTCATTGACAGAGAGGATGCAGTCTCCTGAGCGCAGCCCGACGTAGTCTGCGGGACTTCCTTTAAGGATGCAGCTGAGGACACAAGGACTTTGGCCTGTCAGCGTGAAGCCATACCCTGTTCTTCCTCTCGCAACCTCCACAGCCTGAATGCGGCCATACTGGGCGGTGGAGGCGAGTTGGGGAGGCTGAGGGAATGCCAGCCCACTTCCAACACAGGGGCGTCTCTTGGACGACGAATCCACCTGCCTGGACATTGTGCCAGGAAACCTTCTCTTTTCCATTGATCGGATGGGTTTCAATTGATCATTTCACATCCTTGGTTTGAGACATGTTCGATGTCTTAACAGCTGGGCTGCTTTGAAAAGATGAGCAGCAGCTCAGAATGCAGCACATGGGTGAGAAGCAGGGTTCAAGCTTCAACACAGCTTTGTGAGTGGTCCCATCATGGCGTCAGTCCTTCCTCCTGGCAAAAGACACCTGAGGCAGAGAAGGAGAGGAAAGATGCAGTCATGAGATTATTTTCAGTATTTCATAATATAAGGCTTTCTATGTGCATCTAAAAAAAATATAATGTATTTCATTAAAATTTGATATATTTCTTGATCTAGTTATATCAAGAAATATATCAAATTTTAATCTTTTGCTATTTTTAAACATTATGCCTATATAAGTACACACACGCGCGCGCGCGCACACACACATATACTGAGAAACTGTTTTTATCAGATGTAAGCCATAATTAAATAAATTAACTAATTTTAGGCCAAGTATTTATATATTCAGATTCATACAGACGAACTGTATTCCATTCATTTACAGAGGATCAGTATAACTGGTTACCCATATTTGGAGACAGAGGTGATAGGAGGAGACTGACGCACCTGTGCGGTGCTCCAGGTAAACCTACAAGCTCTGTAACGACTTCAGGCCACTTTTTTAACTTCCGGTTTACTTTTTGAATTCTAGTTGTTGTTTAGTTTGTTAGACAGCGCGAGTACGTAAATTATAGTTTTATAGAGATTACCGTTGACTTCATTAGCTAAGCACTCAAGTAGAGTAAACCTTAGTTGTAAATGGCTACAGACGAGATAAATTGTTATCGTGACTTCACTTTCACATCTGTATGTTTTAAATTCTTTCGCATAAGTTTCAAAAAGTCTCCTCCTTTCCGTTAAGTTGCCTGCAGTTAAACCGTGGCGTACACCCACCCGTGCTAGAGCTTGAGATCCCGCCTCTTTTTGTTCCACATCTTTGGAATGTCGGTTTGTTACCGTGGCAACGGATGTGTACACAGATCCGTCCTGCTCTGTCATTGGCTGTCCTGGCTGCCTTTCAAAGGGCTGCGCTGATAAACTGTCCAAGAAGTTAGCCTGAGAAATCACAAGTAAAACTTCTAACGGTAACGGATTCCACAGGTGTCAAAACCGTGCTAGCCTCACCCTCCTGGAGCTGCGTTTTTGTGTCATTGTATCAGGTCTTTATTTAGAAAGCAGAGTGGGGGTAAATTTACTTTACAATAACGAAAACAGCTGGGGTTAAAAAAAAAAAAACCCGTCTGAGTTGGGATGGCCAAGTTAAAGAGGTGGATGCATTTTTTTTTTTCTTCCTCCCTTAATGTTCTGACAAATATGTTTGCACCAGCGGGTTCACTCATGCGTAGATTTAAAACAAGACTTACGTGTCTGTGTCCAGCGGTCATGCTGCTCAGAGACATCCCATACTTCTGTCGCTAAGGTTTGTTAGGTAAACTCTGAGGCGATGGGTAAACAAAAGAAAAAGACTACACCATCTGGCGAAGTAGCCTCACAAGAGGAGGAGGAGGAGGTCTGGGAGGAGGTGTGTTTAGAGTGGGCAGCGAGGAAAAGGGCGTGCAGACGTGGTGGGACCCCCCGACTCAGACTAAAGCAAGGACATTAGCAGAATGACTTTCAGTTGACCAGTTTTGTGCAGGGCAGATTTTAACTTTAATAACGTTTTCTCACCGTAAGAAATATTGCACAATAGACTTTCTGAATCAAACTGAACTATGTCCCGATTACTTTAGTGTTTCATTTTGATTAGTTCAAGCATGTTAAATAGTGCTTATTAGACACCGCTAATAGTACCTACCAGGACCCAACCAACTACTCAGTTCTTATGCTTTGTAGTACATTGACTTTTCAGTAGACTAGCACTTTTGTTGCAAAAATCTTTTAACAAAAATAATATTGATGTAGCTAATGGTCTTTTTAATTATTTAAATCAACATTCCTTTTTTACATTTAATTACTTACCAATTATAGATTTTATAGAGTAGCAATCAGCAGTGAGGACCTAGACAACCAAGCTGAACTAGTTTGACAAAAAAATAAATAAATAAATAAAATAAAAAGTAGTGTTTGTAGTGAACAGCTCTAGTTGAGAAGTCTGGGTCAGATTTTGTTCAACCTCCATTTTATAGCCTGGCTCCGTTGTTGATATAAGAATGAACCTTGAAAGGTTATAATGTTTAACCTCAACAAGTTGCACTTTGGTGTTAAAAGACTTTTGACACAAATGCTTTTTATGTCAAGTTCACCAAGACATGGCAACGTTTATCCATGAGAGCATCTCTTGCTTCCATCATGTCAGATTCATGGACCATATGGCAACTCCCTGGTAATCCTGCTAATACCTCTTAATCAAACCACCCATCTTAATGGGTGCTTTAAAAACAGCAGTATGTTTCCATATTTTTTCTTTGGATTAGTAGCAGTAAAGTGTGCTAAATATAAAAAAAAATAAATAAGCATCACTTGATAGACATTTGGATATTAAAGTGGGCACATGCAATTTTTCTAGCGAGCTCAGCTTAGACATTTATTCCCTCTCCAACATGAGTTTGTTCTCTCCAGTAAGCTTGAAAAACAAGGATATATATTGTTAAACAGTTTAAATCTTGCTGGTATAACAGTGATCAAAATGTATGACCAATCACACAACGGTATATCTTTTATTTATTTCTACATGTTATGTAGAAATACTGTTTTTGGTAGTTTCCCTGGGAAGAAATTTAGAAAAATAAGATGTATTTAACGACCAAGAGAAAGCTTAATTGGAAGACATTGAGTCATGGTTTCTACAAACTCCACAAATGCTAAGTTAAGCACTGATTTCAATCCCACCCCCCAAAAAAAACAAACTACAAGGTATGAGTGTGTGTATAAGGCATCAAATTTTTTAAAGGCCAAAATTTCTGCAATCTGTTGAGAAGTTTGTGGAAGGAGAAACAAAATGTCCAAATAGATTAAAGTTTAAAATTAAAAGATTAAAATGTCCTTACAGATTAAAGGAGAAGTATTATGTACTTTTCAAGCATATGCCATTATATAGCACAGTTAACTATGTTAAATGGTGTGTGTGTGTATATATATATATATATATATATATATATATATAAATATATATATATATATCAAATATGACTTAAAAGAAATATGACTTTGTAATTTAACACCTGAAATTGGGCCCCTGTCTCTTTGAAAACTCCTCTTTCTGAAACTCTGCCTTCAAGAAGTCATCACAACATGGCTCCTCGATTAACTCTATGTTTTTACCAGTTAGTGTGACTGAGAAGTCACTCGTACAATGACCTCCACTAGGTGTTTGCTAGTTGCTGCTGGCTAGTCTGAAGGAGCTGAGTGGAGGGGAGTTGCAGACGCTTGAAAGTAGGAAACTGCAGCTCAAAAAAGGAGCTGTACTTCAAAGGCGGCGCCAGGTCCACTCAGGCGTTTTGCACAGCTGAATGGTTGCCACGGGAGATTAAAGGATTTCTCAAACATGCATGAAATAATCATTCCAGGTACGTTTTTGATGAGAGAATAACATTATAACATGTTGCAAAGCTCAAGAAAGACAATTGTACATAACATTGCCCCTTTAAAACAATTCTTCCAAAGACTAAGAAAATGGATGTAAACTTCTGAATTTGAGCTACATACATTTTTATTTGAGCTAAATAAAAAAAAACAACAGAAATCTACATTTTGGTGTTAATCAAATAAGAATTTTGGTCATCTTAACTGGCCTAAAGCAGGAAAAGTCTGGCCCGATTTTATTTCAGGCAATGATTTAAAAAAGACATACTTTTATCAAGTGTAGTTACATATCTGGTTTCAACTCTACATTTTAAAAGAAGTATTTTTTCAGACATAATCAAATGGAATGGACAGAAAAAGTATGACTTGGCTTTCTTTTTTCACTTCATTAAAAAAGGAAGAAGTGTTCAATCCATTCAATAGGGTAGTTCATCCACAGACCAAAAAAAAAAAAACAAACTCAGGAAAGATTTCTGGGTAATCGCATTACCCCTCCTGCGGGGGTCCTTTATGCTTCTTACACAAGAGTCAGATAACAAAATACAAGCTGAATAAAAGAACATACTGACGTTTATCCTAATAATTTAATTAGAAATGAGTAGGTTTGAATAAGAATACATCATTTGCATTCTTATATTACCCCAGAGTCTGAAAAGGACACTGAAAACAGGACGTAGACAGCTTTAATCTCCTTTAGAGAGGCCTCGCGTTGGAATTTACCCAACAGCTGCAGCAGACTCCTTTACTGTCCGAATACATTATTTTAACTTGACCAGAGGAAACCAGTCATAGTTGTCAAGGTTGGAAATCGCTAGGATCTTTTATTAAGTGCATAAGGGGGGAGGAGGGAAGAAAAAAAAAAAAAGCACTGAACATGTACACAACTTCCAAGTTTTTACCGCAAGTGTCAAGTGTGGTTGATATTGGTGTATTATTTATATCAGAGACAAAATATTTAAAGCTTGAAAAAATAAAGAAAAACTGTGTTTATGTGGCATTGCTACACTTTTCTTTTGATTTGTCGAAGCTGCTGTTGGTCTCTAAGGTCCCGTTCGGATTGCATTGCATCCTCTTCCACTCAGCGGTTCCCACAGGAACAACGTCATTAAACGCAGCAGTAACGTTAGCATGCAGTCGGTGTACAGGACACGCTGAGTATCGTCTAGGCAAGTGTATCTACAGAACACAGTCACAGGCAGCTTGAAGTCTTTAATAAGCTTGTATGTTTTCTGCATTCACTGACTTTACATTATATCTTGTGTGCTGTGTTGACAGTGTGGACACTCACATCTTTACATAGTTCTTATTTTTTTTATCATGCACCATGGCTTTCAGATTACTGTACAGTTGATTTTTTTTTTTTTTTTTTTTTACATATATATCTTTTTTTTCTTTTCTTTTTTTTTTTTACAGAATAAGAAGGTAGCTCCACGTAAGACTGGAAACTACCTCCAGTTTAATGACAATAACAATAAAGTCACATCCAACATCCTGAGACTTAAAAATGTAGAAGTAATGGACAGGTGGAATCATTCAGATCTGCAGCTAATATAAAAACAAAAACTGGATAGATTTTAGTGAATTCATAAAATCATAAGAAGAAACTCTTTACACCCACCTGCACTGGATTAAAAAAAAAAAAAAAAAAGGCAAGAAAAGATTTTGGTATTTTTCTCACAGAACAGTTTGACGATGTAAATTGGGGGGATTTAAACTGTTAAAATGATTAAACTTTCACAAAACCCGACCTTAAATTATGCCCGGCATTTACCCGTTTAACTTTTTGACTCTATGTGAACCATCCAGAGTAGGTGTGGCGTCTTGCTGAAATAAGTTACACTTCCTGCGGTAAGAAGTTCGTCTCGAGTTCCCCGCTTCGACAGAAAGAGGGCAGGACATAATGATTAGCATTCTTACGTAGAAACCAGTTATCTTTTTGGCTTCTGCATGTCTGAATAAACACAAACACACAACTTCAATATAGAATTTTCAACAACATTGAGCAGGCGTCTCTGACCCTTGTGTGTCAGCCTCATGTTTAAAGTCCCAACTAAGCATTTTTTAACAAAATTCACTGAAAAATAGATGAGTTGAAACTTTAAATATAGCAAATACTTTGTCTCTATTTAACTTTACTGACATCACAATACTTAAGCAAGTCCTAAGAGCAAAGAAATAAAGCCGTCTTGTATTTGATTTACATTATCTTCTGTTTGTTTTTAAAGAAAAAGGTGCTGCTGTGTGGGGAGGAATCTGCCAGAGCTTCAACCCTCGTCCTTCACATCTAAGTCAGGGGCTTCCTCTTCCAGAATTCAGCCTCGTGTACATTTCACAGAACTAACGTCTCATTCTTCATTTTGACGCTCCCGAACGCCACCGAGCTCGCACTCGTGGGTTCAGCGGTTTACATTTTTCAAAGATGGAAGCGGGGAGAGAGAGAGAGATAGAGAGAGGGAGAAATGAGGCTTCAGTAGCTCAGGTTGGATAAACATCCTGTTCTTTCCCACCACCACAATTTATCAGGGAGCCGAACATGCAGATTCAATTACTCATCTCTCTAATTCACTTTCTCTCTGAGCCTGACTGTCTGCATGTCTGCCTGGGCGTGCTGCCCTTCAGAGTGACGCTTCCTGGTGGATGGACTGCAGACAGGCCAGCAGCTGGTGGTAGGGGCTCCCCGGCGACGCCACCGTCTCGAACACCGACTGAAAGGCCCGGCGGTCCAGCTCCTCGTCGATCTGGTGCCGATAGAAGTCCATGGCGACCAGGCAGAACAGGTTGACGTCCACCGTCTCACTGGACCCCATCCGGCTGATCACATGTGGAAGTCTGGTTAACGGAGCAGGAAGTTAAGGACGACAAATCGCAACATTTGAACGGCAGAGGGTTCAGACCGAGCTGCTTAAAATAGAAATCTGGGAGACTGTTGTTTAGCTCTTAACACGGTTAGGAGGTGGCGAGTATCCCAGCAGGACGTTACGCTGCTAAACTAACCTTTTCCCTAGTAATGAAATCAACAAATTACTGACTGAATGAAGAACTCGTGTGGTTTGAGGAAATTGTTCATTTTGATATAAGATGAGCGTCATGACAGCGACTGTACTGGCCAGTTACGGAGAGTAATAAGAAAAATTGCTTATTACGATTTTAAGACCACAGGAACACTACCCATCGCTCTTTAATGCTCCTCTTCTGACTCAACGGTTTATCATCTCTTGTGACTATGCAGTGAAAATCATGCAACAATGTTTTCCACCAATGACTGAATTTCACAGAATCTCCTAAAGATGCTGAAAGTGGATGAGGTAAAAGATAAGGTTTCGATTTCCTTAAACAAAATAACAAGACAGCAAATGTATTTTTGCTGTTTTGCTTGAAAGGCTCAATATCAAGCAACAAATCCTTTTTGCCAGGGCTCTTTGCTGCTCTGCATTGTGGAAATTGTAATTTTGCCACAGACTCATAAAACAATTTATAGTAGAACAAACTATTTCTGCCAGAGAATTTCTTAAGTGAAAAAAAAATGCAAGAACTAAGATGGAAAAATACTTTCAAATACTTTAAAACTGATTATATTTTAAACAGAATTTCACTGAATCTTGTAGGTTATTTGATCAACACCAAAGAAACCGAACAGCAATCAGAGACCAGAGTCCAGTTACGATATGAAATATCCAGAAAAAGCCTAAAAGGATGAGTTTGAATTGATTGACTGGACCCGAAATTTACTCTTCTCCTTTCATGTTTTAAGGAGCTTTGATCTCTAATGGTGAGCCAGTCTTCCTCTCCATCTGTTTAAATACAAGATGTTTGATGATGTAAAAACTGATTATAAAAAATAGTCAGAATATTCCAGCAGTGGGCGGTAATAATCCCCCAGGACGAAATGGAAAAAATAATCACCGTCTTGTTCATTAGCTCTAAGGATACAGGGCAGAGATCCACTGGGAGGTGGAAGCGGAGACAAAGAAGCAAGACAGGCTCCACATGGCCATGGCTACCGGTGTCCTCTGAGTGAAGTTGGACAAAGACAGCAGCACCCAGTCGCGCACCATGGAAGACTGGCCAGTGGCGTGGAGCGTCTGGAAAACCTGGGCAGCGTCACAGTGGAGACGGGAAAAAACAGATGAGAGAGTGAACCAAGAAAATGTACCGATGGGAGGAGGAGGAGTCCAACAACATGATAGGATTTCTTTTTTTTAATGCGTGTTAAAGAAATTACTTTCTTTAAAGTGGATTTAAAGAAATATTAATCGCGAAAGACCCTTTTTATTAATCCAGCTCTAGAAAAGAACACGATGGGTTTGATTTTATTCCTTTGCCTCGTTGCTGACCTTGTAGACAACAGTGGCCATGAACTGTGGGTACGGCTGCTGATTGGACAGGAACTCGCCAATGACTTTGTTCATGACGTCCTGCGGAGGGAAGAAGTCGTCCAGAAACTGGGGCAGAATCCTCGACACGACCCGAGCCTCGCTGGGCAAACCCTTCCTGATCCTGCAGGAACGGGAGACAGATGGACGAAATATTAAAAACATGACAGGCGTCCTCTGGACATGATGTCCAACTATTGGATATTTACTTTCTACTTACTTTTATTTTAACAAATGCTGTGTATGTGCTATACGGCAATCGGAAAATGAAAAAAAAAAAAAAAAAAAAAAGCTTTACCTGTCGAAGAGCACGGAGACCCTCTCCATGGCGACAATGACCGACTCGCTGTCCGGGGCCTGCGGGTCAGAGTGGGCAGGGCGGCTGGCAGGGCTGGCTTTCTCCTTGCCTGAGGAGAAACCAACATGACCCGCCGTGACGCCAACCGCCTCCGCAACAGAGTCAACCTGACCTCTAACCCCTGTCGCATCTGAACCGGACGCGAGCACCGCTGAGAGGGCGAGAGGGATGGGTGGCGCCGGTTGAAACCGGGAGGGGGGGAAAAGTTAGAGTGGGGCTTGCAACCGTCATCACACGAATGTTGAACAGCAACAACCAAAAGAGGAAAAAAAAAAAAAAAAAAAAAAAAAACGGAGTTTCTGGGAGTGTTAAAATTAGAGAGTTTCAGTAAGAGACTAGTCAGAAACTGCTTTGCTCATAAGATACGGCTCAAAAAACGTACTTGCAAAAGTATTTACTACCACTTTAACATTTTGTGACATTATAACCACAAATAATGTCAGTGTATTTTATTCAGATGTTACGTGATAGCCCTTTTAAGAGTGCATTATTGAGAAGTGGATCGTAAAGGATGCATCGTTTTATTTATTCTTCCACAGATACAAATCTTAAAGTATTTCGGTTCCCCCAAAGCAAAACTTTGCACCACCTGAAGAATAACAGGTGAGTTTTACCAGATAGAGTTTAAGAAATGTTTTGTTCATTTTTCTCCTCAAAAATGGCCACAGTTCAGTCAGATTGGAGAGTATCAATATGTGATTATCAGTTTCCTGGTCATGGATTTATATAAAGTCCACTGGATCTATATCTGGGCTTTAACAGGGACTTTCTATCTAAGAACTGAGCTCAAACCCTTCCTCCACAGCTCTGCTTGTTTAGGGTTGTTGTCCTTCAAAGTGGATATGGTATGTTCAGGGTGATTCAGTGGTATTTTTATGACCACATAAAGCTTTTTGCCGAACAGTTCAACTTTGTTCTACACAATTTGCTGTCCTCTACATGCCATTTCTGTTAACAATATTCTCCTTAGCTGGCATCTCTCGGCGTAATTTACACACAGGTTTTTAGTTATTAAGTGAATTTGGAAGGAGATTGCTTCCACTGGGTTTTTATTGGGGGTATTAAAGAAGTCTGATCACTAAAATAGCCAAAATATCAGATTTTAAGAAACATTAATCATTTCCTGTGTTGGAGTATCACATAAAATCCCAATAAAATATATACAATTAGTGGTTTTCATGTTACAAAATGTACAAAAAAAAGTTAGTGGGTATGAATATGAATACTTTTACAAGATACCGCAAAGCACAAAGGATTTATGCAAAAATTAAGTCTGCATACGCAAAAGCGAGAACGTAATCTCAGAATCTGCGAGTTTGCATTGAGCAAAGGAGAAATATTTGTGCCATTAGCACCTATTAAAAAGAATTCTATGGTTAGTACGGGTTACTGCAGGGGTTAGAGGTCAGACATACTTTTTACATTCGCTAATACATGCAGGAAGCAAGCAGGTAAAAATATGTGATTACTGATGATTACTACTGGTTGAGATTATTCAAGATCTTTTATAAAGAGATAAACATAGAAAGACAATGGTGAAAACATGCAGAGACGGATGGTAGAAGTGGTGGCAGATGGACTGGAGCAGATTTATGAACTAGCCAAGTACAATAAATAAATAAATCACAGGTGTTTCCTCAATATTTGCAACCCTAAAGCAGCTAATGCTGGATTTATTCCCAGGCTCATAAACTTCAACATCTATCAACTGAACTAATTTGCAAAGCTTGGCTGAAAATACAGTATTATGAATATATTTTATAGTTCAACAATAGCTTGAAAATGATCTCTGTGTTTTTAATTACCTAATGAAAAGAAATTCTCCAGCAGCCGCTTCACCATGAGCTCTTTTATCTGCAAGAACATCTGGAGCTACAAAGAGGGCAACCTCAGTGAAGCGTTTTATTCCCATGCTGGATTTCTGCTCTCTATGTTCATATGTTCAGCTCGTAATTAGACTGTAATGGAAAATCACGTGCATTAGGAGCAGTGGAGGGACATGCATGTTATTAGAAGGAGCTGAAATAAGAGCGAATGCAGAGAATGAAACTGGTGGTATCAGCTCACAGCAGATGAAGTGTTCAGGTCGGCGGTCACGTCAAAGCGCGGCTTACCGGTGTACATGCAGGTGAGCATGAGGCCCAGGGCGGCCATGGCTCGGTGAGGCGACGACATGTTGACGCGATCCACGCTGAGCTTGACCAAAGCTTCTCCGTCGACGCGGGACAGCTGCTCCGACAGCAGGAGGCGCTCCAGTCCGCGCAGAACGCAGTGGTAGATGATGGAGGGAGTGGAGTCCTCGCTGGCCGACACCATCACACCACAGAGCTGCAGAGGACAGGAGCAGCACATGATGCAAAGGGAATCCAATGCTTTGAGGTTTTTCAGCGGCGGTCATGATTCCTGCATAATCTGCAGAAACACTGAGCAGATGTGTCTTTTGAAAATAACAGGAAATACAGCGAGGACCTCCTACAGCCCCGGAAACACATTAAAGACAGAAACTTCAATGTATTTTATTGGGAGTTTGCGCGATAGAGGACAAACGCAAAGAAGCACAAAGTTTGACCGAGTGCTACTCAAACCTTTGAATGACTGAAAAGTCAAAAAGAGGGGAAAAAAATACAATGTACAAGATAAAATAATTCTGTCAAGACAAACTTTAAGACCTGTGATGAACATAAAGGACAACTTACTTTTAAAATTAAATTTAAAACCTTACTTTTAGATACGTTGATAATAAAAAAAAACTTTTAAAGACTTTAAGCATAATTGGACACCCCGTCAAAAAAAATAAAAAAAAAACATTTAAAAAAAAAAAAGCATGAAATGTGTATCTTTGTTCACGCTGAATCAATTTTAACTTTATTCATCTTCTATATTACTTGTATGACTGCGGCCATAAACTCAGCTCCGACATCCAGAGGGTAGTTCTCCATCATGTAGAAGGCCACTGCACACATCACCAACACATGCTGCTGGTTATGCAGGTTCACACAGCTGCAGAACGGAGACACAAAGCAAGCAGGCAGAAATTACAGCTCAGTGAATGAAATGTCGACAGCAGCATCTTGAGGCAAAAAGAAGCGCCGATTTCTCGCTTCTATTACGTTATTAAGCTGGATTAAAAATAAACTAATTGAATAATAGATCCTCTTATATTGCAGGGGGAGGAGGATTAACACAGCGACATTAAACACTTTGGCTCCCCGAGAGTCTTTCATCACGGCTTAAAGTCATCAGAGATGAACCGAGGTCAGCGTCTGTGCGCTTAGTGTGTTTTAGACGGAGAGCAACACTCACTGAGCAATGGCCTTGAGGTTTGACAGAAGGTACTCGGAGACTGTGGGGACGAGCTGCTTAGCCGTGTCGTCCAGCAGGTCACACTCCAACACGTAGAGCACCCCGTGCAGAGCCCCCATGCGGCTGGGCAGGTGGGTGCTGCGCAGCGTCGTCTCCAGCAGGCGACACACCGGCTCGGCTATCGCTTTGTCCTGGAAACGTCCGAGCAGTTATCAAGAGTCAGGAGGCGGACGGCGGCAGCTCGAGCGGCCTCCGGCGGCACCCCGACCCACTCACCATGCCCAGCACGGCAGCAGCCTTACAGATGGCGGGCACCAGGTACTGATTCAGGATCTCGTCTTCGGGCGGGTGAAGCTTCTGGAGCTCCATCAGGGTGGAGAACATCATGTCGAACTGGTTCCTCTCTGTGAACAGGTCCGACACCGCCAGCAGCTGCGGAGAAACGCACCGCTGATTAAAGCCTGGAGAAGCTTTTCCCCCAGGAGACACAGGTGCATCTTGGTATATTTAAATGCATAAGGTAGAAAAAAAGGAATTCAACTTGTAGCATACATCTTTATTATTTCATCTCGTAATTTATTTGAACAATCAAATAAATGATTCAATATTCTGTGTGTACTGAAACCATAAGCAGGTTTGAAATATACTCCAGATTTCTTGATATCCAGAAAAAAAGCAGACTTTTGTTTCCACCACAGAGCAAAAAATGGCTGTTTAAGTTTCACCTTTAAATCAGAAACAATAGACTCCTCTTATTTAATTCAGGTGAACAGATCTTTAGCTGAGCTAATGAGAAGATGTCTGCTGGTGGTGTCCAGCTTACCGATCGGACCACTTCACTGATGAGGATGGTGGGCGTCCTCCTGTTGCTGGGAGAGCCCGGGATCAACCACTGGCTGTAGAGCTCCAGGAGAAACTGGGAACATGAATGAATGTCTACACCTGCACGGTGCTTCCTGAAAACACAAAAACATGAGTTTAGAGTGTGGACGGTTCTCTGGAGAAGGATGTTTTATCTACACAACAATCCCTCAAAACAGACAAAAAAAAAAATCAATAACGGAGACAGTAAAAACTCAAACGGACCTCGAATTTATCGGCGATAAAGGTGGGGAGGTCGGCGCCGGAGTGTCCGCTTCGTCTTCTTCGTCCTCACCCCATTCTTCCTCCCTAAGAGGAGTGATGTTATTACCTAACCAGACTGAATGGATGGAGACCTGGAAAGGAAACGTGCCAAATGAAACGCAAGTTAGCAACCGATATCGTGTTCCTCAGGCATTACTGTTTCCTCGTCTTACCTGCCCCAGTTTGTAATCCATGTTGCCCAACTCCCTCTCTGTGTTGATCTGAAGCAGCAACTTCTCGTGGCTGATCAGCGTACCTGCCGGAAAAAAAATAAAATAAAAAAATCAGGTGTAAAAAGTATTCAGACATTTTCCAGAGCAGAACAGGGTCAGACCGGACGGAGGGCTACCTGCAGAAGCAGCCGAGAGTGAGGGCACAGGATCCCAGGCGTGGTACGGGTGGTGTGTGCCGACGTTGTCCCTCTTTGACACTAGAGCCTGAATTTCTCGCTCCACTTCTCCCCGAATCACAGCGAGTTTCCTTCCAAACCTGGACAGGGAGGAAAACGCCGTCCATGAACGACCCTGTGTGATAGTTAAGACTCCCTGTGATCGGACAGACAGAAACGAGTGCGCCGCTACCGTGTTTCCAGAGCTTTAAGGCTTTTGTTTCGGGGCTGCTGTTCCAGACAGCTGACTGCGGGGTTGCCAGCAGTGGGCAGGGTCATGGCGCTCAGCACCAGGCTGGTGATAGCCTGCACTGCTAGCACGTTTAACTGGGTACGCTCCAGGTCCTCCTAGAAAACAGGTGAAGAGGGAATAGGAGATGAATTCTTTACACCCCTCGTTCTTGTCATGTTAAGAACCATAAACGTTGAGAATTCTTTATTAAGATTTTATGTGATAAGACCAAAACAAATTACAGTCAACTGTTGGAAGGATGTGATACATGGCTTCAGATCCTCTGACTAATAAAAATCTGAAAATGGTGGCATGCCTTTGTATGTCACACCCTCTACTCCGATACCCACAGATACAATCCAGTGAATCCAAACGCCTTAATTTGTAACTGTGTGTTGTAATCTCAGCTGTGAGATTCGTATTGTTTTAACGAAGATATAAAAATACAGTTTATAACTTGTTAAAAAGGCACAAAGAAGCTCGCTGTGACTCAAATTCTTCTCACCATTTCATCCAGATGACATCTAAAATTTCCATTATGTGTTGCTGTTCTACCATCTTTCCTATTAAAAGAGAAGATATTTTGCTCTTGATGAGATATAAATGTTATGTTTTTTTTAACCTTGTGAAGATGAAAAACTTCTCTCGTTTTAACAAGTTTTGCACCTTTCTAATAACAAGGAACTTTTTGCTCCCAAATTTATATTTAAGTTTTGGCAGTTTAATGCCTCCGTAACAAACATCCCATGAGAGTAGTAATAAAATTTGGCTACGTAAATTTAGGCATATCAAACCACATCAATACAAAGCACAACTCTGTGGTCGTCATTCCCATTAAATTAGCCTGTCCATTTCCTTTCTATACATTACTGCTCAAAAGAGAAAAGTTCTTGCTTCCAGCAGCATATACCTCTTGCTGAGTCTCTTCCTCCTGATCCATTGTGATTGGCTGGGTGACCAGCACCCCCAGCAGAGTGGCCCAGGTTTCCTCAAACTGAGTCCTACTGCTCCAGCCTGAAGAAAAAGCCCAGGTTAATTACAAAATGGACATTAAGGTTCATTTAAAAAAAACATCAAAGTAAAAATTGAGTCATTATCGTTTTTGGAAAGCCCTATATATCCAGTGCATATCTGTACCCAATGTGTTGATGCGGTAAAGGAATTCCCTGAAGACGTCCTTTTCCTGCAGGAAGTCCACAGGGATCTCAGGCAGCGTTGTGCCAAATTCTCCACCTGGTTGTGGGGACCAGCCCAGTTTCCACACCTGAACACGAGCGCACAGGGTCATTAGAAACAATGTCAATTTATTTAAAACCAAAGTGCTGCACAGTATTGTTAAAACCACTCATAAAACACATAGGAATACAAAACAACAAACTAAACAAAAAGGACAGGGAAATTACAACGTTAGGCCTTATGTAAATGCCAAAGAATAAAAATGAGTTTTCAGGCGTTATTTGAAGTGTTCAAGACTACGGGCGGTGACAGCACATGACCGGTCTCAAACAAAACACGATATCCAGTTATGCATCTAAACTGCAAGACTCGTTTTCTTCCTGTCAGACACCAACCAGTGGAGGTACTCTGGTGTAGCTGTTGACCAGAGGCAGGCGTGAAATACTGATGATGATGTTTCGCAACGTCGGCGTGAGGAACACCGGAAACGCCCGGTTCCTCGGGTGACCCAAGGAGAGGATGCTCTGCAGTCCTTCCACCAGTTCTGCCATGATCTCACATGCTTGCCACTCGCATTGGACTGCAACAAACAACCGTCATTCAAGCAGGACCAAAAGACAAAATGCACTAAAACAAAACTTGCGTTATTTCTGAACCACTTCTTACTGTTGAGAAGAGCCGAATCCAGCTGATCTTCACCGTTTTTTTCTCCTCGAGACTTTTTCTTCTCTGGATGCAGCAGCCGGTCACCAGGATGAACAGCCACTGAAAGGCAAAAATATATATATGTATATATGTATAGAGAGAGAGAATATAGAAAAAAAACAACAGAGTTGTACAAGAATGCTTTGCAAAAAATGTTCCTGACCAGCAGCAATGGTGAGGTGCAGGCAGTAGATGAGGGAGCAGGTGTACGTCTTGTACTCCAAGGTAGAGAGTTTGTTCCACACACACGGCTGCTGCAGGGCCAGGCAGAGGCAGGACAGAGCCCACTGCAGGTCCACGCTGAGGGGCAGCTGGTCCTGAAGCAGCCGCCATGCAACCACCTGCACAAACACATTCACACGCACGAATAAAAGACAGGATCTACTGAATATTTATGTACTAATGAGGGTTTCTGCAGGTTCTACCAAACCTGATTTAAGACTTTTTAAGACCTTTTTTTGAACAGTATTATGAATGGATTTTAAGACCTGCAGCAATGTACAAAAGAAAATCACAAATTAATCATATGGGTTGGCAACAGAAGCAATCCAGTGGATGAGATGAACGACGTCCGACCAACTATCAATAAATTTGCATTTAACCGCGATACACGTAAAAAAATAAAGAAAAAAAAGAAAGCTAGCTCGCTTTACACCTGCTAAAAACTAAATAGAAAACTATACAGCATGTACAAGGTTAAATAGTCCCGTAAGACCTGTTATTAATATATTTAAGGCCAACTTATTTTTTATTTTTAATTATAGGTATTTCAAGATCTTAGCTTTAGACAAATGAATTTAAGACTTATTAAAGATCCACAGACACCCTGACTGATATAAAAGATTAGATTTT
The DNA here is from genome assembly GCF_051168715.1 of Poecilia mexicana. NCBI lineage: Eukaryota > Metazoa > Chordata > Actinopteri > Cyprinodontiformes > Poeciliidae > Poecilia > Poecilia mexicana. Next base: position 5,502,749 of record NW_028263370.1, on the reverse strand, counting down.
TTTAAATATAGTGCCAGCAATCTATCTTCTAGTTAAATTACTCTGAAGTTTTCAAAAGGCTTTCAAACAACTCTCATGCTTGTTGTTATTTTACCTCAGCCGCCATGCAGGTGAAGGAGGCGATGAGGTGCTCCTTGTCAGAGGGAATATGTAGTGATGAAGGTAGCTGATTCACACTCAACAGATACTGGGACAAAGCTCTGCAGAGCGCCAGAACCCTGGGGTAGAAACCCGGCTCGTCTGAGGAATAAAAGGAAAATACAAACATAAAAGAAGAAACGTCAGAGGACAGTGAATGTTTTATTGTTTTTGTTTTTTTTTATACAGTACAACAGAACAAAAGAAAAATCAACTATTTTTAATACCACAACTAACAGGACAAGATCCATCTTGTTTATTTTCCTTATCATTACTAAAATAACACATCACTACATTTTTCTCCATCATTATTGTAACCGTAATGATCATCATCTTCCAGATAATTTTTAAAATATATTTCCATATAAAAATTATTAAAATTTTCATATCATATTTAATGATTATAATTTTTTATATAACTATCATTATTAGTCGTATCAATATTAATAATTTCCTTTGATAATAATTACCACTAATATTAATCATAGATGCTACATTACAGTGTCGTCATTATAGCCATCACTCATAAATATCATCACTAATATTTTGGTTAACATCACTAACCCAATTTCCATAGCTAATTTTACAGCCAGCATTATTATTATTATTATTATGATTATTATTATCACTGTTACTTTCACTATAATGACGATTATTGAAATCCTAATTTTTAAAGCCCTGCTTCATATTCCAGCTCCTCTCCACGTCTCACCATACACGTCACCCAGCTGGTTCCAGTATGGCTGGGGGTGAGGTGGCGGCAGGAAGGATTGGTGTGGGGCAGGAAGTGACCCCGTGACCTCTTCTAGCTGATTGAGGGTCACCTGCAGGGCCGTCTCCAACAACAGAGATCCCTGACCCCGGGTTAACCTCTGCACCCCCAAACCCAGGCAGGGACACAACAGGCTGAGATTGAAATCCTGGAAAACAAAACAAAAAAAAAACTTGAGATGAAATTAAATTCAGATTATTGTTAATACGAACAATTGCCTCTATGCTCCATTGGGTGTTTTAAGCCGGTGCTTTGGGTTAACGTAATTGTTTTATTTACCTTGCAGCTCATGACGGAGAATAGATCAGCAGCAGGTAATTTAGTGAGAAGCTCTGTTGTTTCGAGCAGGAAAACATCTCCATGGAGACAGCACTGCGACTTCACCAGAGCAACATACCACTCCTAGAAAAACAAGAAACAGTTGCCAACAAGAAGTTTTTTGTTTTTTTTTTGCGCTCCCACCCCCCCACACTCTTAAGAACAATTGTGATGTTATTTACTTTTGATAACAATCACTACCTTGTCGGCAACAACCTTTTCAGGGGCTATGGGTGGATCCCCATCCAGAGGGTGGGACGTGACTGGAGGTGCTGGGCTGCTGGTGTCGGCAACAGTGGCTCTGAACCTGTCCAGCAGGGAGTAGAACCTCTGATGCCTGCCACGGGTAAACAGAGGAGACGACATTATTCTTAGATTCGTTTCTTTCCTTATTTAAAAACAATAAAAACTGAACCACATGCGAAAAAGAATACCTTTGAGCTAGCCCGCTGGTCTGGAGGTATTCCTGAATCCTCTCCAGTTCCTCCACAGGCAGCTGGGCTATGCTGTTCTGTAGTGGTGTAAATATGGAAACAATCAGGCCACTGCTCCATTATAACGTTGTTTTAAATAAAAAATAATACAAATGTCGACCTCTTGGTATTTATTTTCATTACACTTCCACAACACATTTCCTGCTGCTCTGGATCTTACCTGCAGCGTCTCAGCCAGCAACATTTCCACTCTTCGGCACGCCAGCGTGTCCACCATGCGAGCTAAAACCCTGAACGGCGTGTTGAGCAGCTTGTCCACATAAAGCATGAGCAGAGAGCCAGACTGACTCAGGTGGATGCCTTCCAAACACTGTAAAGTCTTCTTTAGCATGGTAGGCTGTGGATTTAAGAAAAGCAAAGAAAATAGGAGAGACGGGGAAGCAGTAAATAAAATCATCTAGATTTTCAGCAGAGGAGAGGAAGGAGGGGGAAAAAGACAGTTTTTAATCTTACAGTGGGGAGATTGTCACATCGAGACTGGATCGCCTGAATGAAGAGGCCACTGGCGGCAGAGTTGCGGTGGACAGCGCTGATGAAATCTTGTACTGGAGGCTCATGGGAAAGACTGATGAGGTCACGCACGTGGTTGACGATCAGCCAGGTCAAATGCTCCGAGTCGTGGAGATTCTGACACTAAAAAGTAACGCAATTGAGCAAAAAGAATTGCATCCGCTTCCTGCCACAGACTCCAAGGGTCTAAAGGTGACATGTTATGCTTCCCTGAACAGGTTAGGATACAGGCTATACAAAAGACGTTCATTACTTTTTTATTGTGCACAAAATCATTCTTAGATAATGAGATTTTAATAGTAGTCGTATTCTCACCACGTAGTCACAGAAGAGAATCAGAGCTCCCCTGCGTACAATCTCCCTGTTGACCATTGCTAACCGGGACTCTGGTTTTTCTTCCTCTTGTCCTTCACCAGAGGAGTGTGGACTTAGCAGCTTCGTGCATGAGAGGCTGTGACCTCTGACAAGGGGGGGGGCAAAAAGGCACAGCAAGAAAGCATGTCTTTTAATAGCTTCATAGCATTTTTATCAGCTCATGTACAGAACATTTATGAGGGTGATGCTATAAAACGAAGGATCCCATCTAGCTTCTCCTCACCTGGGAGTCTGATGAACCTCGGCCCACCACGAATAGTTAGTGTAGTTAATGATGAGAAGGACCTGGCACCACAGCAGCACCAATGGCGGGTGGGTGGTGACGAGGCTCTGCACCATGCTGTTCAGCCCCTCTAAAGGGTAGTAGAGGCCGGCCTCCGGACCCGGCTGCCCGCCGCCCTCGCCCTTCAGGAGCCGACTGGCTGCAGTCGTGATCCTGCGAAACATTCCTGGAAACACAAAAGTCGAAACGTACTTTGTGAATTTCATCGTAAAAAACATGACGCAAGACACACTTTATGCAAGCTTTAATTTTGTAAAGAACTCTTAACACTGGAACTGAAAGATCTTTTAAATATCCAAAATAAAAACACAACCAGAAACAATAAATAAACTAGATTATGATGGACTGCCATTGATTATCAGAATGGAAATGATCAAACTCGTTTGAATTTTTTATGCGATTCATTGCGACAGGCTTACTCACCGCTTTTAAAAATATGAATGAAACACATGAGCAGCGTTCCCAGCTGCTGGCAGTAGAAGGTGTGCTGTTGCTCCGTAATGTCCACTTTGACCCGTCTGCTAGAAATATCGTCAAGCAAAACTCCGACCAGCTGTAGCAGGAACCTAGAGGGACGAGGAACTTCTTTTCTAGTTACTCATTATAAACAGTTTGTCAGTCATGTTGCTTTTTAGAAACTCAAGAGTTTAACCCACCTTGCAAAGGTTTCTTCAGGTGGAACCTTCTGCGCGTCTTCGCCGGCTTCCAGGTCACAGCTGGCGTCGGCGGCGGGCGGGTTGCTGGGGGACGGGTTCTGCTGATGCAGGCGGCGAATCGTGTGGCAGGAGAGGAGGTGCGGGGAGAGGGACAGCTCGTGGACCCGAGACAAGACGATGTCCTCGGTGGACTGCGACACGAGTACTCTGAGCACCGCCAGGATTCCAGACACCCACAGCTGGACTGTAGTGACAGATGCCTACAGAGGTGCGGACGTATTTTTATTTTTTTATCATTTTCTAATCAACAGACAAACTTGCAGGTTTGTTATTGGAGCACAAGTTGTGCGGCGGCCAGAGTGACCCATTTATTTTCAGAAATGTTTTGCAGACGCTTTCTGGACGACTAGACTACTTTTGGCAATGTATTCTCACCATGGTGACGGGGATAGTGAACATGCTCTTCAGCAGCATGTCGACTGGTCTGAGAGAGGAGGGGGCCACAGTCTCAAACAAGGTGTTCAACACTCCTAACGCCTCTGGAGAGTCCAGCAGCATCTGCGACATAAGAAAAGCAGGACACAGAACATCAGGATGATTAATCTTGCCTTATCTAAGAAAATAAATAAAGCAAGATTAAAGAGATGAATATTCTGCTCAACAATAACCTGCTGCTTTGCAATCATAGGAAGAATAACATCTGCGATCTGCCTGGACAGTCTCTTCCACTTGTCCTCATTCTCTTTGTGACACTGCTGCAGAACGAGAATGAACATCTCCAACACCTGGAACGAAAGGCATGAAGGCACATTTAGGTATGAAGACTAAAGAATCTAGGACAACGTTAGGCTGCTGCTGTTGTTGTTGCATCTCTGCATACCTGATGGTACTGCACGAGTCTGAGAAGCATGGACACCACCACTTCCTTCTGAGTGTCCAGCTCTTTGCCTGCATCTGCTTTGTTTGAACCTCTCAGCACAAAAAGATCATAAACTATAGGCTGCAAGGCGGGAATGGCTGTAAAAAAATAAAAAAATACACACAACCTGATTACTCATTAGATTTTTGGAGAATTACTTTCAAAAATAGACTCTAAAAGAACAAAAAAATAAAACTGTGTGGAAGAGATGTCGATAATTGTGGTACACGGCGTGTTTTCCTGTGTGACCTCTCACCGTGGGTGACCGCTTTCCTGCCGCTCGCCATGATGCCGTCGCACAGCTGGATGATCTTGGGGATGCTGATAATCTGCTTGGAGTGGTAACGTTCGTAAGACAGCAAAACCAGGAAGAAAAAGATGTTTGGGATGATGGCTTCAGAATCCCTGAGCAGGAGGAGCAACGGTTAGATCGGCCGACAGAGTTTCAGAGGAGGAGAAGAAAAAACACGAAAAGAGAAATACCTGAACTGGCCCACTTCGATATATTCAAACTGCTTCAGGACAAAGCCTATGAAAACCTGAAACATAGAAAAAAAATGTTGCGTTACGGAAAACGATGATGGAAGTTCATATGAGCATGAAAAAAAAAACAACCAAAAAAAAAAAGAAAACAACGTTTTTAACCTGATCCGAGTCCAGCAGGCAGTAATTGACTCTGAGCTGCACAAGCTGGGCCAGCAGGTCCAGAACCTGTCTCTGCAGGGCCACAGAGGTACTGGTGGTGTACTGCTTCAAAGCTTTGATCACAAGCGGCTCAAACAGACGGATGTGGTTGTGAATAGCATTCTGAGAGAAAACAAGGTATTCTGTTAATTTCAGGGCAAAAATAGCATGCATCTATATATGAAAAATCTAAAGCGTAATATCAGCCGTCAAAAAGGATAATTTAGGTGCACCTTGTCTCCTCTGTGACGTGTAGCGTTGGCGATGTTGGATCTCAGCTGATTGGATGCTTTTTGCATAACATCAAACCATCTAAAACATGGAAGAAAGGAAACATAAGTGTACTTGGCAGATTTTATAGCAGAAACATTCATATAACTTGAACTTTTTCCACATTTTGTTTCTACATTTCATGTGGTTTAGCAACACAAAGAAGAATATAACGCTAAAGCATGGCAAGCATTTATATTAAGTCTTTGCAGAATTGCTTTCCCATGCAAATGCAGCTGCAAGTCTTTGAGCAGCAGTAACTTACTTTGGAGGATTTTTTTTCCCCCAGTGCAAATTAAAAAAAAGTACGGAAAATAAAAAATAACCACTTCATACCTTGTAGCATGTAGTTATAATGTGACAAAATGTGAAAACGTAGCTCTGGCATTTAAAGTCTATTCTTCTCTACGCAAACAAAAACAAGCAACACGCGTCATACGATGGAAACGAGCGCGGCAACGTTACCCCGAGGTATCCTGCTCCTGCTCAGCCTGCACCATGTTACGGAGGCTGGCATCAGCCAGAGCCTGGGTGAAGTGTGTGTACGGAGCCATGAAGCAGTAGTGGTAGAGGCCCGGGCGCAGGCTGGACGAGCCGAGGCGCAGGGCTTTGCCCTGGGAGCGGCTAGGTCCGCTCAGCACACTTTCATACTGGGAAGCCAGGTTGGTCCCGAACAGCGTCTTCAACAGCTGCAGAGGAAATCCAAAACCTTTCAGAGCACAAATAAACTGAAAATCTGCAACATAACCAAAATATGGACATGATGTATCACTTTAACCATCACCTTGACTTAAATAGTGATTTTTTTTTTGTTGTTGCTTTTTCCTACCTGGTACAAAGCAGCCAAATAAGGACTACATGAGTTAGTTCCTATAAAGCAGTGTATGGAACCATCGCACAGGGAGACCAATGCCTTTACAGGCCCTGTCGGCAGGAACCAGCCTCGCTCTGTGTGGAGGAGTACCGGATGTAGCGCACCGCTCAGTGCCACAACCATGAGTACTTCCACACACAGTTAGTGTGAGAAACCCACATCTAAGCTTAAGATTACAAACCTGCTGCACACAAACAGTGGCCATGGTCGGTTCTCTGGAGAAACAGGACTTCAGGTAGCCCAGAATTTCCTCTACACACTATGGAGAGAAAAAAAAAGACAAACAGATTATTACTTTCTTTAAAAAAATAAATAATCTAATTCCCTGCCTATTTCTAGTTAAAAGAAGCGTAACATTAACTTTTTCAAGAATAAAAGACAGACTTGACCTTTCCGATGTCATGCAGCGTGGCCAGCTCCAGCAGCTGGGACAAAACATCCAAGGCAGCGTGCAGAAAACCTCCAAACTTCTCCTGGCTGCTGTAGAGATCCAACGTCACCTGGGAGGGAAAACAAAAACACAAACCATTTTAAAAACTTTCGCAACCCAACGGGGAACATGCCGAGCTCGGCTGAAGCGGGAAAAGAGGTCCGACCTTAAAGTTGGCGTGTGTCGCTTTGAGGACGTCGTAGAGCTTGAGGTAGGGAGGCAGGTGGTAGAAGCTGCCCAGGGTGATGGATTTGTTCACAGCTGCTGAAGTGGTGCTGTCTGCTTGCCTGCCTGCTTTAAAATGACACAACGCACAATTTGCGGTTGACACACGTTTCCCCACAGTAAAATTCAAGCGCTCTTCAAGCGTCTTCAAGGTAAGACTCCAAACTTTTAAAGCACCACACTTTGGATCCAAAAATAATACAAAAGACCTGAAAAAGTTTTAATTCACTGTTTTATGACATTACTTATTACTGTTGTTAATAATATATTGAGATAGTATTCTACAACCGGGAGAAATTAAACTAAATTAAAACATTTTTTTTTTTTTTTTAATGTCTCGATAGCACCTGACCTGGTCCAAGAATGTTCTCCAAGAAAGATCTCTAAAAAACTTCTCACCAAGTTTTCTGGACATTAGCAAATAGAAAGAATTTTGGTAATTCTAACTAACCTAAAACAATTGAAGTTTGGTCTGATTTAGCTTCAGAAAGTGAGGAATAAATGTGTGTCATTTTATCTGGTTTAAACTGTAAAATTTAGGCTTTAAGCAAACATTAGACGGAGCTCAATTACAAAACTGTGCAGGTTGAATATAAAGTACTTTTAAAGGACTTCATGCAGAAATCAAGAGCTTTCTAAATCTTTTTTTTTTTTTTTTTTTTTTTTTTTACCGTTTCTAAACCTTGAAAACTTTATTTTTTTAAAATACATTCATTTATAAACTGAAAATGATGCATGCTGGAGGACAATGATATGTGGATGGACCTGTGTTGATCTCGTTGCTCTTCTTTGGGCTCATGGGTGCAGCAGCGGCCTCGGTCGTCTCCTTCTCCTTCCCTTTCCTGCGGATGGGACTCAGGGACGGCGTGTTGCTCAGAGAGGGGAGAGCAGCCTAGAAAAAAAAAAGGTACAGTAGAAAAAGGTTGCGTCTTCCTTGTTTCTAAAATCATTCAATTTTTTACATTTCTCAACAAACTAAGAGAATCCATGTTTAATGCAGGATAATAATATCGTATGTTTTGGAAATAAAGACGATTTAAGTCAGTCAAGATTAAAAAAAAACACTGAATTAGCCCTTTACTTTGCTGCTGAATCAGAAGGAAACATGAGCATGTTGTTTTGTGATTTGTCAAATATGCAGTTTGTAATTTTGAAATGGAGAATTTGTCTGAATTGTTTGATCTGATTCGTTGTTTGGTCTGTGATAAATTTAGTTTATTTCAAAATCAATTTAAAAATCCCAATTTTTGATTGGCATCTAAAGATAAAAACAACTTATTTCAAAATCCACTTGTCCAGATTAACTCCATGACCCAAGAAGTAGTTAAGGTGAAAAATGCAGTGAGATATCAATTCTTCTCAGTCTTTAATGCAATGTGCTTTTCTCTTAGTACTCAAATGATCAGGCAGTTGGAAAAAAACCTGAAGTTATGATACAACTCAGCAGATCATTTTCTCTAGTGTTCTTTTATTTCTTCATATTTTCTGCTAGCCCTTTATCCAAGTTAAATTTAGAATAAAACTCAAAACCCATACTTTTCAAAGCTTTGCCTAGGAATCTTATAGAATAACTGCTAGCAAAATGGGGCCATAACACAGTTTTGACAAAACTCAATATCAGCTGCTTTTCCTCAGGCTTGCCTTAGCTGCTGGTCCCGGCGGCGTGTCATCCAGAACGTGCGCACAGATGTTGAGAACCTTTAGCAGATGAGAAAACAGCTGTTCCACCATGGCCACCAGGGAGCGCTCTGACAGGGCTGTCCAGGGTTCCTCTGTTTTATTTGGGCCTGCACCAGTGTTCCCAGTGCTTCCTTCCTCCTCTCCAGCCCAGGGGTTGCGTAAGCATTTTGGAGCCACAGCTGAGAACAGTCATATCTATTAAGAACCAATACTTTTCCTCTTTAATTCAAAAGATTACGCAAAAAAAGTGGCATAAGTTTGAATAATAAAAAGGACCAATTCTGCACAAACAAATGGGGAAATTTAGCACAAATTTCTCACCCGCAAGCAGGTTCCCACAGAGCAGTAGTGCATCTTGGTGTGCAGAGAGATCCAGAGGAAACCACGCAGAAGACAGCAGGGAGAGCACCATGTTGGCCGGTCCCACGGTCAGCGTCTTCCGCTCAGAATCCAGCGCAGACGAGGAGGCGGCCGAAGAGGCTGGAGCGTTGGCGCTCTGAGACAAACTATAACGACAGGATTATCAAAAATTTTGCTTAACAGCTTACTGACGAATGGAAAACAAAAACCATTAAGGGAGATTTTTTCATTTTTTTAACAAAGGTTCTCAAACCTGAGTGTCCTGCCTCTGCTGCGGTTGAGACTAGAACGAGAAGAAAAGTTGCTGCTCGAGCTAACATAGCCACAGTGCCAGCCTGTACTCCAGGTACCGACAGGAAAGTTTGATGCTAGAAGACACAAAGCCTCGCAGCAGCCGAACTGCAGAGAAAGAAGGAGAATGTTTAAGTACCTTAAAGGGGTAGCAGTACTTATTTTCCAGGCACATAGTGCCATTTTACAGCACAATCAAGTAACTATGTTAACCTTCAGTTGTTATAGAAACTATACATACATACATATATACATATATATATATATATATATATATATATATATATATATATATATATATATATATATATATATATATATATATATATATATATATATATATGTATCATATGACTTAAAAGAAATTTGACTTTGCGGTTTGATGCCTTGAAATTAGCCTCTGTCTCTTTAAGAAGCTCCTGCCTTCAGCAAGTCATCACAGCAATGCTCCTCTATTATGCCATTTAAGTTTGTAAAAGGCATAATGGAAGATTTCTCAAACATGCATAAAGGAATCAAAGCAACATTCCAAATATGTTTCTGATGAGAACACATTATAGCATGACATAAAGCTAAAAAAAAAATAGATTTCAAATAACGTCCCTCCCCCCCTTTAAGAAAACACCATCAGAAACTTGCGACAGCGATAACAATAAATGACTGAACATTTTTCTGAAAGCTTACAGTTAGCGCTCTGGAGGTGGAAGATGTGAAAGCATGGGAGACTGCAGTAACAACTCTGGACAGGTTGTTCTCCAACGAGACGTCGGACACAGAGTTAGAAAAGTTGTAGCCTCGATACGTCCTTGAGGAAAGAGAAAAGTTTTCTCCCGTTTACCTTGAAGCCGACTTCAACGTACTTGACACTATCTTTCAGTTTCATGAACAATACCTTGTGATTGTGCTGACTGTGAACTGGGACGGGGGTTGTGTCTCATGCATGAGTAGCTGCAGGTAGACTGAACTCTGGTCCCGGGCGATCGCCACCACTGGGTCTACCTGGCCTTGGTCACAGTCAAAGAACAATCTTGGAACGAGTCTAGAAGGAAGAGGCACAGGAAAAAAAAAAAATAGAGATTTGGGTTAAGATCTTGGATTATACAGTGGTGTGGTCTTGTTCAAATACAAAAGAGCTAGCATACCTGCTAACAGCAGAGGCTGCAACGTGTCGCACTCTCGGATCATCGTCTCCCAACAGATAGATGACCACATCATTCAGGACCCTGTCCTGAATCCGTAGTTGCTAAACAAATTCCAACAAATTTAGGATCGCGACATGTTTGTCGGAATAAAATCTCTCAATGATCCACCTTTACTTTCAAACAAAGAGGGAAAAAAAAAGCCAACGCGGCAACATACCCCAGTAAAGTGATGGTCTCCTTTGTGCAAAGTTTCAGTTTTTCTCTCCAAGAAATTAATTAATCTAAAACAAGAAAATAAATAAATAAATAAATGTACAATGGAAGCAAAGACACGTGTCGGTAGCAGTCAAAAGGAACGAATCTCACCTGAAGTCTAACTCGGACAGAGTTTCCAGGAGCTCGGTGCGAACAAGCCAGTAGGAAGAATCCCGCAGAGCGAAGAGGTCTATCACCAGCTGCAATCCGAGCTCGCTCAGCGTGCTGCTGCACAGCGTCATGATGCAGTGCTGGAACGCACCACAAACACAGACTCAGTAACACAAGCGGACACCAACCACCGACGCTCCTGCAGGCCCATCCTACCCTGACTGCAGCACACGCCATCTTGCAGGTGACCGAGGATTCGTCTTTTAAAGTTTTCTGGAGCAAAGGCACCAAATCCACCAGGGACAGAGGGTTACCTGAAGAGCAGAGTCCAGGAATAACAATCAGCCTCACATCAGCTCAGCAGTAACTTCAACACGAAAAAAAAAAAAAAAGACACAAACCTGTTGTACTCTGCACACCGGCCAGCCAGGTGTGAATATTGTAACGTGTTTTGGTAAGCGCAGCTAGGATGATGGCTCCACAGAGGATGGCTGTGGCCCCTCTGATCTGGGGGTCTCCGTGTTCGATGAGGCCCAGAACGTCACTAATGTACTGCTGCCCTGCAATGGCACAGACCAAACAGCTGTCACACTACAGCTGGCAGAAAAATGATCAAAACCGTTTTCCCTACTGAACAGTTTTGATAATTATCACTAGGGCCGAACTGATTAATCCAATGAAATGTTATTAATCGACGATTGAAACAATTGTCAACTAATTTAGTAATTGTTTCATCGCTAACGCAATTATATAGGCTCAAGAAAAAATCATTTTCTGAAAGAACACCATCAGTAGCAGTAATTAAGCCAAAACTGTACATAACATACATACATACATACATACATACATACATACATACATACATACATACATACATACATACATACATACATACATACATATATATATATATATATATATATTTATTTATAGTAATAAAGATAAAAAATCTTCTCTGTTAGTAAATATATTTTACCCAGAACTCCTCAAGCGGGATAGTTTTAGCTTCACTAAGATCAAATTCTGTAAAAAAATAAATAAATAAAAAAAATCTATCACCTTTTGCAACCCAGTTGTTAATAAGCTAATCTAAAAATAAACAGATCAGCACCAGACTGTACTGATGTTAAGTTGAGCAGAAAGATCTGAGCTTTTCACATGTTGATTATAGAAGCATTTTTTAATGATCTACCATTTACTAAAGGAATGCTACCTTGTTGCTTTTTAGGCATTTTTTCCTTATTTTAAAAGAAATTAAATAATTTATTTGCATCTTCTCATGTGCATCTAATATTTTATAAAAGAGGCTTAAATGAAAAATCTGCAGAATGTGCCAAAATTTTTATCCAATTAAATCACTAGAATAATCGATAGATTAATCAACATCTAAAGCAATTGTTGTCCAGTCTTAATCAGATAAAATTTTCTTCTGTCATTTGTTGTATTTTTGTTGTTTTTTTTACCGTTTCTATCAATATTTAAACTTTGGCTGGCAAAGTCTGAAACTCCTCTGACCTTACACAAACCTTCCCACCTGCATTAAACCAACTTCACATGTATTCACCTATTATCCAATTAGGATGACAGCCAACCTTCTTCAACAGATTATCTTTTCTTTTTAAACCCAAACACAATCAAAAGGGTGTTGACAACTGAATTTGCCATCATACCTGCAACTGGGACGCCATCCAGTGGCTCCAGGTAGAGAGAATTAAAGAACGCTTCAGGATGCAGCGCTGCTGCAGCTCCGACGCAGCTGACCGCCAACGCCTTCACGCTCACTCGAACCTCTTTATCAGGAATCAATCCTGAAGAAACAAACAAACAAAAAATCACTTGTATGGCTAGACATAAACTGACAAATATTAAAACTCCTTTCTTCACCATTTTTCAAGTAATGTTATGCAATTGGTTTCACTGGAATTTTATGCGATACATAAACTACACACTATCTACCATCTGCATTTTCTGTGACACACCCATATTGTCTAGTTGATCATTTGTAAGTCATTATTGCATGTTATGTTAATATCTGGGAGTCCCATGTAAAACATATTGTGTAAAGTTAGGATTCTTAATTTTTCAAAAATATAAAATCTCTTCTTTCAAATCAACTTAGTTTTGTGCATCATCACAACGCAATGAAACCCACAGAGCTGAAGCTGTAACATGAAGTCGTGTGAAAAGGCTTAGAAATAAGAGTAATTTAGGGCTGAAATGATGAATAGATTATTGAAATAACTCTCAACTAATTTTTTAAAAATCCATTAATTATTAACTGGGTTATTTGTTAGACTAAAAAAAAAGACCATTTGCTGAAACAACACCCACAGGGAAACAACTGAGCCAAAACTGTACAAGAAAATATAGACATATTGCATTTAACATGAAAAAAAGAAAAACGAATGTAAATGTTCTACCCAGAACTCCTCAAGTGGCACAGTTTCAGCTGCTTCTGATTCAAATTGTATAAAGAACAAAATGTCCTATTAAGCACCTTTTTTCTATCTTCTAATGTATTTCTAATATTAAGTGGTTGAATGAAAAATCTGCAGAATGGGCCCATTTCTTAAAAATCCAATTAATAAACTGATTTTCCAAACAAATGATAGAATAATCAATTACTAAAGTCATTAAGTTGCATCCCCAACGTATTTTACTTTGTTAGGTTCGTCATAATGCCAACTTTTATTATACTTTGATTTTCTTTTTTTTTTAATCCTAGGTTTATGTTAATAAACTCTTAAAATATTAGAAAAGATAAAATTGTAGAATAGTATCCAGCCTAATTTTGCTAATATATACATGTTCAATTTCAAGCCGTGGCTTGAAGCAGCTGCTCACCGTTCTTCTGTCCAGTGAGAAGAAAAGAAGCGGCGAGAAGTCGCACACAGTGAACCAGTGGCTCCGCCCCCTGGTCCGTGTAGTGTCCAATTGGACCCTTTATCCGTGACGGCTGCCAGGCATTTAATAAAACGATCAGAAACAAATCGTGATTTTACTTCTTCGATCGTTGACCACAACCGTGGGCGTACCTTATTATCAGGTTCGGGTTCAGCAGGCTCATCCTTGGGAATGAAGCGGTCCACGCTGCTGTCCGAACCCTGACGATTGTGACCTCGGCCATCGAACAGATGAGGCTTACTCAGAGCTGGACGCAAAAACGTCTTTGTTAGGGTGACAAAGATCTACACGGGTTTTCATATTCAGCCGCCTGCCTACCGAGGGCCGACTGCAGAAACGGCTCTGAGGGTTCTTCCTGGGAGGAAGGCGCTGCTCCTTCGTCTTCTTCATCCTGTAGCGTTCCTATCTGCATGCCGGAGTACTGGCTCTCGCTGCCGTCCAGGACCTTAGTTTGACACACGAAACGTCTTCATGAGAGAATTAAAAGTTCGGTTCACGAACAAAACTCCCAACAAAAAGCCAAAGTTTCTCTCAGTAGGAAAAACGCCAGCATGCAAAAGCAACACGTCGAATTTCAAACTACTGGATCTGATTTGCTGAAAATAAGACGGGGACATAAGAGAGAATCCAAACTTTACGTGGTACACGCACTTTAAAGTTAAAGGTCCACTGAATCATGCTTGAAAAGACAATTTACAGCAAATCTAGTACATACAGTAGGAACCAGGGGGCTGGTGATTTCACACAAATGCAGCTTCTATAACACAGGGAAAATCAAGCTTTTGCTTTTATCCTAACAGGAACAAGTTCTCATTAGAATATTTTAAGCTAAGCTTTATTAAAAAAATGTTTGACCAGAAGAAGGGACATCAAATACATGTTGCTCTTCTCACTGGAGCAAAAGTCTTCTGCAGCATCTTCAAATAACAGAGAATCTGATCTAAGGACGAACAAAAAAAAAGGAAAAACAACTCTTCATGCTTCATCTTTTACAACTCACTGCAAGCCAGTCACATCCTCGGTCATAACCGCCGTCTTTCAAAAGCATCTGCCTTTTGAGAGAGAATCGTTCAAAATGAGGGGGAAAAAAGTAAAGGAGGCGCAAGCTACCGTCCATGACAACAAGAGGAAAAGATGCCATCACAGCCCAGGAAATCGAGTGCAGGGGTAGAAACGAACAAATGAGGGAAGCCAAAGGTTTCAGAAACAAGCAAGGCGCCACCCTTTCTTTTCAAATCACCTGACCTTGTCACTAGTGCTAGAAGAGGAGGTGGCATAGAAGGAGGAAGAGGACGAGACAGACAGAGAAGACGACGAGGAGAAAGAAGCGGTGTAGACAGAGGAGCTGCTGGCTGGCGCGTCGGGACCCTCGGTGGGAGTCGGCGAGAGCGGAGGTGGCTGGACTGCCTGCTGCAGGGAGGGCCGCGACCGTGGCAAGGTGTGGTCAAGGATAAAGAGGGGGAAGGCAAAACCATTAGAGAGGAAAAGAGTTGGTTTGGGGTCTTGTTGTTTTGTGGGAAGAAAATATTGCTAACCAAAGACCTCAGTGATGACTGTATTTGAGGTGTTTTATGAGAAAACAGGCCAGAAAAGGAAAAAAAACAAAACATTTTTGACAACTTCTTCCGTTTCTAATAAACGGTATTGTTCCTTAACCCTCACGCGGTCTCAGGAGGAGCACAGAAAATGTCGTGGGCAGCTGGGAAGTGTGGGGGTTGTCCCGTCAGACTGTCGATTTCCAAAACTACACACACCACACAAAAAAACTTGTAAAAGAGCACACGGGGTCAGTGCGACCCCACCGGACCTCGCACAGAGTAAAAAACTTGTGGGGTCATCTGAGCTGCTGAACCTTGTAGTCAAAGGCATCCTGGTGATGTCTCTCACTAGTCTCCTTCTTGCATATTTTAAATGTCACTGATGCGTACTGATGGAATCTGTTCAGAAGTATTTTTACAAAATTCCTTTTTTTTTTTTTGCTTTATCAAAAATGGTTTCACAGGGAAATGGTGAGATTGTGATTTTACTGAGCTAAAAACAAAAGCAGCTTCCCCCACATGTCAGGGTTAATCAGTGTAACCGCAGCTTCCCCTAAACACAATCGCACAGCGGATCCAGAAGAAAAGCATTTTATAGCAAGAGAGTCCTACTGACCAGTTCTGCTACATCCGAAGGCGTCACGGCCGAATCCGGTCCCTCTGTGGTCGTCTGAGACGAGTCGCTTGGTGGGAGCGATCGATCATTAGTGCCCAGCGCCATCCCGCCTTCGCCGAGCGGCCCCCCGCCTTCTGGGGTGGCGTTTTCTGGTGTGGTGTAGTCGGCCGTCTCCGGGGTGACGTTGGCGCCGCTGGAACTTCGACTCAGCATTTCCTCTTCGTTTTCATTGGGTGACTCGGGGGTGCCTGATGCGGACGTGCCGCCTCCGCCGCCCTGCTCGGAGGAGGCGCTGAGGTCCACAGAGTCGCCGGGCTGCAGCGTGTGCTGCGAAGAGCGCGGCTGCTCTGTGATGATGTCCACCTGAGCAGCAGACGAGCCGTCTGCCCAAAGAACACGGGAAGAAACTAGACTTTAAAAAACAAAGGTGGTAAAAATGATCTCACCGAATTAGAATAGGAGAATCAACAGACTGTTATGTAAAAGAATAAATAAATAAAAACTGGAGCACGTGACGATATGTTCTTTGCATATTCTCAAGTTTCTTAAGTTTACATGAATTTGAGTCCCATCCAAACTAACACTACTCATCCTCCGTAGTGGTGGTGGTGGTGGCAGCATCATGATACGGGGGATGTTTTTATTAATAGGAACAGGGAAGATGGATGGACCGAAACAAAGAAAATTCTGGAAGAAAAGCTGTGAGAGGCCAGAGAGTTTAACTTAAACTTTCAATTAATTACATCAGGGTTTGTGTGAATTTCTGCAAGGTACCATATTTATGTTCCTAGAGCACAGCCTTCTGTGTTTGCAGAATTTCACATTATTACTACTGTTTTTTTAATTGCAGACAATGGAGACGTCTCACCTGTGAAGGCTCCCGCGTTGACTTCTGCTCTCTCGGGGTCGTCCTCCAACCCATCCTCTTCTCCAGAAAGAATTTTACCTGGAAAGTTCAGATTTATTCTCAGCTAAAGAGATTGTGATGCGTGCAGCAGAAAGATACGGCCGCATGCTCTTTTATTGGAAGAATCGAAACACGTAAGGTAAGGTAATCTACGGCCTCAAAAGACTAAATTGAAGGCACGGTTGCCCAGGACCTCCATTAAACTGGAGAGTGTAAGTCGAGGTGAGCACAACATAAACAAACAAGTCACCTCTCTGTTTCCTGAGAAGAAGTGGACTGCAGGAAGACCCTCCCCCCGCTGCATAAGGCAGAAAAACAGGAAACAGAAACAAGACGTGAGAGAAAAAAGCAGCAAAAGCCGATGGAGCGTCGCAGGAAACAAAGATATTTATACACGGACAAAAGGAGGCAAGTTGGGGAGCAAAGACAGGCACAAAGTTAGACCAAAGCAGAAGTTGGAATGGAGAACAGATTGACCAGAACAGTGCGCACGAATGAACTAAAGGCCACCTGAGACAGCCAGTCGACTGGTGCGCTAAGTGCTAGTTGACTGAGTAAATATTTGAAGGCCCATATCGCTAAGCATTAGAGGGATGAACCATCTGTCCCAATTGATTGATGGGATTACCGATGAGCTCCAGGATGCTGCCCGAGCGAGCGCGGCTCTCCGTGTCCTGACGAAACACGGTGGCGTGAGGAATGCTGCCGGCCGTGATGAGCACGTGCAGAAGCTCCGGCGGGGGAGTCCTGAACATCTGCTGCAGGAGCTCCAGGGCGGCTGTGACCACGTTGTGATCCCAGTGCTGCGTGTAGTGCAGCGTCAGCTCGTACACCTTCAGGCACACAGGAATCATTCAGCTAAGGAGAACGAAAACACAAGTGCACAAAAAAAAAAAGAAACACAACTGATCTGACCTGCAGGAGTTGCTCGGGTGTTGGCTGGACGTCGGCCTCCTTCCTCATCACTCCAAAGCTCCCTTTGAGGCTGCTGGTGTTGACTTGGTGCTGCAGCAGGGGCATCAGGTAGCGAAACGTTAGCAGCACCCCCAGGATAAGATGACTCGGGTGTTCGTCATCGACTGGAAGCAAGAGGCCTGAAGGAGGAGAAGACATGGAAGATTATGTGTGAGTTAGCTTATTTTTTTCCAAATAAAGCAGGGCTGCAACTAACGATTGTTTTAGTTACTGATTCATCCATCAGTTATTCGGACAAAAATAATCGCAATGTTCTGCGGATTTTTTTATTCAAGTCATTTTTATACATTGCAAATTGATTGAAAGATGCAAATAAGCTGTTATATTCCATTTTTAAATAAGAGAATAAACACTTTATTACCTAAACTGCAATAACATAACACTCCCTTAGTGTACACTTGATTATTTGTAGCAAAGAATGCATCTCCAGATAAAAAGAAAAATAGATGCTAATAACATATTGTTAGTATCTTACTAGCAGAAAGCTCAGCCCTTTCTGCTCAACGTATTAATAAAGTGTAAATCTGGTCTGTTGCTTATTTTCTGGATTAACCAATACATATAAATATTGATTTTATTTTCTCACACAATTTGAACCAGATAAAGCTAAAACTATGCTACTTGAGGAGTTCCGGGTAGAACACATTTACAGACAAAAGTTGTTTTGGTTTTTGTTATCTTAAAAGCAGAATGCTGTCGTAAATACAATACTGCTCTGACTGTATGGTTCTTTCAGCAATACTCCAGTTAACAATGAATCAATTGCTAATTTTGATTACAATTATTTCAGTGAATGATTCATCGCGATCAATCGTTTCAGTCGCGCTGTAAATCACCAAAATTGATCCTTATGATAGTAAAAAAAAAAAAAAAAAAAACACAAATCAACTCTGGAGTGTGTCATTCTGTGTGTGACCTACCCAGCAGCACATTAAGGAGCCAGGTGTAGAAATAACTTGTGCGTCTGGAGTGTTGGCACACGCTGACGGCGCAGCTGGCTGCTGTCCGTCTGATGGTGGGGGAGCTGGACTTCAGGTTGGCAACAAATGACTTCAGCAGCACCTGAAAACCCCCCCCACAAAGTTACGGTACTACAATGACACGTTTCAAAAGTGTGAGGATCGCTAACAACAAACAGGAATGAGCTCATCTGAGTCGGATACCTTAATCTCGCCGTCGTTGGCGAAGTTTCCCAAGGCTGACATGATTTTGGGTATCGCTGCAGCCAGCGTCTCCTGCACGGTTTCCTCCTGACGCTTGGTGATCCGACTGAGGCATGGCAGCAGGTTGACCAGGTAAGGTCTGGACCACAGAAACACATGGAACAAACATGACAAAATTAAAAAGATTCACACAATGATGTTTTTCCAGCATTCTGGGAAAAAATAACTATTGCATTTTATTGCTAGCAAAAAATGATTGAACCTCTGAGTTCACTGTAACATAAGGAAGTGCTACAGTGCCTACCTGCATTTCTGGGGTCGGATGAGGTGGGCTAGCTCAGCAAACCTCCACAAAGCTGCCCTCAGACTCCGTGAGGCACCGTTCTGTCGAGGTACGAGAACCACATTAAACAAAGCACTGAACTTTTACATTCCTCTTATGTGAACAAAATGGACTAAACAAAACATAACCAGGTCTGAGCCTTAATTAATACCTTTTTAATTTCTTTGTACAACTCCAGCTGCAGTCTAGGCAAGTTCGAGTCCATCAGAGCCTGGGGAGTAAAAAGAGTCTAGTAAATAGCAGAAATGATTCAATAATAGCAGTTATTAAGATATTCTGCACAATTACAATTGTATTTTTTATAACAATTGGAATTTACCATAGCTATTTTTCTTTTTTAGTTACAAGCAATTTTACAATTAAAGACTAAAGTTAAAACAAGAAGACCACAAATCTTTGGATGTTCTACTTTGTTACAGGCATGGCTGTTCCCCAATCAGAAAGCTAAAAGTTCAAAACAGGAACAATTTTCTGTCACTGTTCTTCCAACCCCCAACACAACAAACTGCACACTTGCAATCAGGGAAACGTCTTTCTCCAGGCAACTGGACCATTCTATTATTATTCTATTCTATTGCCAAAGAAAAGACCATGATTTAGCGCTCCAGAGAACAAGCTTCTTTTAATACTAAATGTTGCATGTAAATTATACAAGTTTAGATACAACGTTCATAACTGGAAAAAGAACACTGTAATATTTTAGCAGCAGTGGGAATAATTGTTGCTTTTCTGTTTTGAATAAAAGCAAATAGGTCAGGTTGTCCAATTTTTGTTTTTATGCAACTATAGTTACAATACTTTTTCCATATTATCTTATACAATTTCAGTATGAGTTTCTCTCTTTTCATGTTAAATAAGAAGAGTTGGTCCAAAAAAAGAAATTAGCTAGGCATCGGATTTACTCAACAACAAAATTCAGCTTCAAAACTTGGACAATCACAAAATGTACAAAATATGACTCACTTTGATGATTTTGTTCAGGCACTCATCAGCCACCATACGGACATCTGATTCACTGTCATCGCTGCAGAGAAGAAACATCTCCATGGCGATCCCGAGCAGTTTCTGAAACTCTGGAGATGTTCTGTTTCCAGGTCCCAAAAAAAAACACCAACAGTCAAGCAATTATTAAGCATGAAAACTTTTATAAGTGACTGACTGACATAAATTACTAGAAGCTGCCTCCATTCCTTCTGCTGATCTAGTAACATAATTAGGAAGATTTGGTCAATGTTACACTAAGGATGCCTTTGCATGTCAAATATTGTAAATGCAGGAGAAAGCAAAAGCTGGCTATGAAAACAAAAACCGCAACAAAATTGTCTTTTTAATGTACAAAACTGGGGCTAGACACTTAAGTGCTGTCATGGTGTGCTTATAAAATAAACCCATCAGTGCAGCGGAAACTAAATTCTTTAATTTGGTCAGAACAGGGCCTAATGTTTTTACAAAAATCTGTACAAAATACTGAAATCTTATCTTCAATTTCAAGTTTAATTTTTTTTTTCCAAGATTTTTTTTTTTTTTTATCACACCCCCTTACCGCTTATTTTTGCTCCTGTACCAGTTTGAGCCAAGCTTCTCTTAAAACACATGACTGATTATTGTCGCTGATAATAAAAATTTTAAAAGTTGTGTAATATTAATAAAGCTATCTCCTTCTAAGGGAATGGGTTTGTTGTGGTCAAAAACCAATTTCCCAGCAGTAGTTATTTTCTCTGCCTTTGGTTCTAAAACAAATCCAACTCGAAGGCAGCTCTTCAAAATCTGACAGAGTATTGTTCCTTCGTCACGTTGTCTTTAAAAAAAGCTCTTGATTTAGGCCATATTTTTGCGTATGTGTAGACATATACAAACATTTTAAATGAAAACTGCCAAACAAAAGAATCTGGGTGAGAATTTACTTTCTATACTTAATCTGAAAAGATAAACTACAAAAACACTGTAGTAAGATTTGTCCACTGTAGAGTGGATGAGAAGAGCCACTAATGAGAAGTCATTTTAGTCCTTTTATCAGGGCCTACCTCAGTGATTGAGCCACAATGTTTTCACATATCGTCAGGCAATGGGTCACTCTGTCCTTTTTTGTTGCAGCTTGCTCCTTTTTTCTGTAAAAGCATCACAAATTCAGAATGTCAAAGAGGATCAGAAAAGGCCGGGAGAAACGCACAGTTATTAAAGGTTTCTTTGAACACTTCTTTGCTTGCAACCCAACAGATTATAAAAACAAACTATGCAATAAAATAAATAGATGTTAATACATACAGTAAGAAACAGACAGAAGCCAGAAAAGGAATCACAGTGTTATTCAAATAAAAATGGGATCAGAAATTACAAATCTTAAATTTCACACCAATTTTATTCTGCAGGACTACAAACTTTAATATTAAAATCTAAAATTAATGACTTTGCACCCATAGTTGTGGGTATGCTACTATAAGTCCAATTAACTTAATATCATCCATCACAAAGAGCCAGAACACAATCCTCCCAGCTATCCATCAGGATGGTACCATTACATCACTCCAAGGAGTGAACCTGCCCCCTTTTATGAAGCTACGTTGGTCTGCAGTGGTAGTTAGAAGAGTGTTAATTTAAACAGATCATTCTAAAGCTTTCTGACAAATCTAGTTCACAACACAACCAAAAATGCTTTAAATTGCTCTTTCTGACCCCGCACAGGTGCGTGAGCGGCTTAAGCGTTGGTCACAACACATATAAGCTTGCTATAACCATGATGAGAAATAGCCCCGCTAATATAATAAAGAAATGTTCCTGAAATGTCTTATGAGATTAAACAGAAGATCAGATTATGTGGTAATATACAAACTACCCGAGGGGGTTGGGGGGGGGGGGGGTTGACACTGGCATCGCTAGCGGGCTAGGCTAACCGTAACGCAGCGGTGTCAGTTTTGTAGCATCTAAAAAACACACTTACTGTCTCTGAACGAGCTCCTCTGCTGTCGGTGGTCCCTGCTGTTGTTGAAATGACTTCAGAGACTCAAAGGCCTTCATTAGCTTCTCCATGGTGGCCATTTTAGCAATCCACAACGAGAAAGCTTGCCCGAGAAGCTAATATTTACTATTTGCGCTAACCAGCTAGCACTGTAGAGTAAGGTAGAGGGGACAAGTTACCGCTAAGAGAGCAGGAGGTGCGTAGCGCGACGAGGGTTAACGCTGCCCGCGGCAGCTACCACCCGCTCTCCGCTTTCACTTCTGTCAACTTGCCGCTTATTTTTCCACAATGTTAACTCTTACAGAACCAAATATATGCTGAGAATATGCCATCTTTGATGCAGCAAATGCGTTCTTCCCAGCAGTCACACCAGGAAGTGGTGACAAGTTGCAGCGTCGGGGAGGGACGTAAAACTCAGTGGCCAATCAGTGTGCGGCTTTCTTTTGGCTGATTTGTCAGAGAGCCAATGAACTGCTGCGTTGTTCTGCCTCATGTTATTGTTGCTGTCATGGGACCATTGAAATCAGGAGGCTGTTTCGCAAAACCCTAGATAGGATATTAAACTGTCAACTGTGATTTTTCTGTTAGTCACACGCAGTTTCTTTTCTCGCTTTTTTTGAAGCCAGCGCTTAACAACCACCTGAGATCATTGTTTAGCGCATAAGGTCTGTTTTAGATTAGACTGGCATTCCTATCGCCTGTCACACGGATCAAAAATGGCTTTTTGTACAGTCCTTTTATCTATTTCATCTCTATGGTTTAAATCGTACATCTTGGCCTATAAACTTGAATTTAACTGACAACTTATTAAAGTTTTATAGACTTACAATGATTGTAGTTATTCTGCATTCACACAGTGATCATAAGTTTATATAACTTATCACTTTTACCAGTGTAATTCTAAAAAGAACTTTGAAGGACTTTAACAAGAATTAAGTGCACAAGTTTAAGTTTATTGTGATTTTTTTTTTTTTTTTTTTTTTTTTTTCCAAAACCACCCGGAGTCAAAATTATACAGGCAGATGTCCCTTAACATAAATCAGAATATTTTGTGTGTGGGCATCAACTATTCTGGCATAATTATATTTGACCTCTTAGAATGGAAGGTAAATTTGGATCGCTTGTGGCTGTAGAATACTAGGTTGTAATCCAGCTTTATGAGATTCCAGTCATTTTTCCGCTGCCATCGCATCACAGTGAGTGTTTGCAGAAAGCTACATCTGTGAAATTAATCTAAAACTTGCCACTTGACCTTAGCAAAGATATGTGAACAGACTTTACATCATTTAGAAAGTGTAATACATACAAAAGCATAATTTATTTCAATACTAAAAATCCCAGCCGTTTCATTTTGGATTGGCATTCTTAAGAGTGTTGTCCTGGATGGCGTAGTGAACCCCTAATATACTATTGTCAAAAATTAACAGACAACAGAGCTGGTGCAGTTCACCAGTCTGTGCTGGTTCATGTACCGTACACATGCCAAGAATCGTATTGGCATTTTGTCGCCATCCAGATGTCAGAATCATGCCTAATGCAGCTAATTTTCATACCAAATGCCTAACTTTTGCCACTAAGCCTCTGGGTTTAGAGTAATATTTTCACACCACCTGCTGTATTTAAAGCGTCATTAGCCTTATGTTCCTGCAGGTGGCAGTGTTGTCTCCTCAGCTGAACAAATACAGAATAATGAGAGTCTAATTACATTAACATGCTGCATAACTTATTCGATTAACTGGTTAAAAAGACATACGGTGAATCCGTTGGTCTTGGCCACACCTCCACAGTCAGATGAAGGAGTAATCTTTCCAACATCAGCTGATTAATTTACGTAACGCCACAGGTGAAAGGTTCATCTCTGGGAGAAAATAAAGAAAACTGTAAAGACAATCAGCTGACAGGAACAAATTAACTTTAATTTACAGTGAGCAGAAACTGTAAAGAAAGTTTCACTTCACCTCCACCTTTCATTCACAAACAAATCGACAGAAGAAAAACAAGTTAAGACACCTCTTTTAATACAAATGGCAGTGTATTATTTCATAATTACAAATGTCAGATATGGTACAACAACCAGTGATATAACTTGTACAAGAATTAACAATGACTGCAGTGGTTGAATAACATGACTGTACAGACTGAACATGAAAAAAAAAAAAAGAAGAAAATCAACTCCCTGTTTGAATACCAAAAATCCATTTGTTCATCCTCCTTTTGCTGTAAATATAATATTCTACGTTTCCTTCCTCCCCCCACCCCACTACAGAAATAAAACTGCAGAAGATCTGAATTTGTACAGGCTGCATTACCTACAAACTAATTCAAGTGATATTCCACTTTGTAGGCGCTTGCTGGCGAGCCTCATCCCAGTTTTGACTCGCCACCAACGCTCTGACAGAAAGGCAGGAACAAACCAGGAACATTTGTTATCCAACAGGCCAGCTCCACTGGTCACTCCCGGCCATTCACAAAGTCGTCCTCCGATAACCAGCGACACATGTTGGCACAAGAAGGTCATCACTTAAGTACACAAGGATCCTGAAGTATTACAAATTGATACATGCTTGAGTAATAAAACATGTTTTTTTTTGTTTTTTTTTTTTTAAACAGGCATTACAATGCACTTAGTGCGGACATTCAAAACAGTTGAGCTGATTTAAGTTTTTACGTTTTTTTTTTTCCTTTTTATATGTATATGAAGAAATTTCAGTGGATGGGAAGTAAATGAGGTATTAAAAAAATACGAAGGCAGGATGTCAGAAACTAAATTGGTAATTGGCACATTTATAATAAAGGCTGTTGGCTTTTTTTTTTAAATTCTTCTAGAAAAGGAAAATGTTTTAATCTGGAGAAGGTTGCTTTTGGTATCATTGTCAGAACAGTTAAAAGACACTTCTCAAAGTCATTGTCAAAACATGTCATACAGTGCAATGGATCTGATAGAACATCTTCACTCCTATGTGGATTGATATGAAATACCTTACAAACAAAGATACAGGCATGGGTGATGGGACGCAGTTAAGTTTCCACCTCGGAGCTTTAGTTGCATGTTAGAAATACAAAATTTACAAGCTTGCTTTGAGGCTAAAATCTACATGAATGAAACCAGCTTCAAAGTCTGCCTGAGAGCAAAGCAAATTATAGATTTCTTTTTAAAAAAGGACAACAAAGACAAATTCAGGAATCAAATAAGCAAGAAACTACTAAATGTTCATATCTGATTTCTGGGAGAAAAAAAAAAGAAAAATTTCAGAACACATTGGTTTAATCGACTGGGAACTCAATGCACACCTTATCAGACGTATGCAGCCTCTAAGTCTGAACGCATCTGAGAGATGTTCAAGTTCAAATGTCATTTTTAAAAACTGCAATGAATAATTACAGACCGCTTTCGTGTGAATTGGATTTCTCTTTAAAAGTTGCTGAACTGTACAAAAGTAGAGCTAATGAAGTCTAATTCACAAAGTGGAGCAAAGCCGCGTCATCGAACGGTGAAATATACACAAATGTGCAGCCATCATGCTGAAGTGGGGGGTATTCACAGCATTAAAAACGGGTGTTGAATGCGACGGGGTGGGGCTGAACGGCATCTGCTTCTACAGCAAAATCTAGAGATGAACATAAAAGGAAAAGTACGGGGAAGAAATTGTCTGATGGTTTACTTGGGGGGGGGGAAAAACACTTCTTCAATAGTAAGAGAGAAATGTAGAAAAATCATCTTTAAACCTGATGATCGCAATTGTAGTAAATAAGTACTCAATACATCAACTTTTTTTTTCTTTTTCCCAGTAGTGGAAACAACACATTTTCACTATAAACTCGTCACGACAAGGCGCATTCCACAAGATTTCAGACAGCGGAGCCAAAAGAATAACCAGAAAGTGGTCCGAGAGTCGAGGCCCACTTACAGAGCGTTTCCGAAAGACCTGGAATGGGCAGGTAATGTCTTTCTATTAAAACAATAATTAATGTAACTTGGCAGCACGCACTACGCCGCAGAAGAAAAAGCACATTTAAGCCAGCCTAAAGTTTTCTGTTGAACATTTGGACAAGCCAGAGAAATATTGGGTGAATAGAGTCTGAAGACATAAGACCAAAATTTAACTGAAAGAATAAGAAAAAGCACAGCACGTCTCAAAACCTTCTCAGCAAAAATTTAAAAGTGGAAAATGCGCAGATGCACAGATTGCCTGAGTCTGAAGGTGGTGATTTTTTTTTAACTATTGTGCTCTAACACAAAAAGCGATGACTTATCATGCAACTCTTATCAGCAGAACAAGTTGTTTTTTTCTTGTATTCCAAAAACAAGGGTAGCAAATTATTTAGCTTCCAAGGAAAAATTTGTCTACTTTGTTTCAGCCTAACAACAGAGCAGCAAGTGAAAGCGCAGTGCTGAATTAAAAAGGGGGAAATCATAAATCACCATAAAATGATCACCTTGAGCAAAAAACTGTAACAGATATGCAATTAGCAGGTGTGTTCTTGTTGGAAACGCCGTTAGGCATCACAAATTTTACGATTTGAACCCTGCTGGAGCTTTGGGAAGATTTATTTGAAATTCCAACATCAATTGCGGATTTCAACGTTGGCTCTGTGTTTTATTAATACCGAGCTGCTGCACAGATTCCCAAAAATAAATACACGCGATCTTAAAAATGACTTGGAACACGTACCGCAAACTAGTCTCCGGACACACACATCTGGTTCATCCTATCCGTTCGCACGGATTGTACGCATGGTTTAAAAAGACTCGCTGCTGCAGCTGTTCCACTCCCGGGAAAAGTTCAAGCATCACAGCTTTAACAGTGATGAAAACCTGGATTAAGTTCCAACTGTATCCCTTGGGTCTAGTTTGAGATCCGCCTGCGACTTCAGGCGTTTAGCGACTAAAAGTTAGTTTGGTATAAAGTGGAGCTAATGTGCTAACAAAGATCAAGTTAAGGACAAACATACGGCACATATAAAAAAAAAGAATGGGAAAAAAAAAGAAGGCCTGATGCTACATTGTGAAAAATAAAAAGACTAATGAAACTAAAATGTGCTTCTTGAAAGAAACCGCCTAATGAACATTATCCATACTCATTCCAAATAATAATATTAATAAAAAAAAATCAAAAGAAAAAAAGGTAATGTATGCATTCAAGTGGTACTTTTATGGCTTTTTGTACAATACAACCTTTAGTGAAAATATACATCTAGACATAAATTCAAGTACAAATGTACAAAATCTTTAAAGTCATACTTTTTTCTTTAGCTATAATACACTTTTAATACAGCTCATAAATACAGGTCGACATTCACTGAGTTCCTAAGATTCTCGCGCTCGGTTGGAGATTGTGGTGAAGCTCTGCGGCGGAGGGGTGCGGGCGGAGGGACGGAGTGGTTTAAAGTCGCGAGGGCCCTTCTGTCTCGTCGTCACTGTAGCCGCTCTTCAGACAGACCTGGAAGCAGTAAAAAAAAAAAAAAAAAAAAAGAAAAACAACCATGCAAATTGACTAACAAGTTTCATCACTAAATTTGAACACATATTTAAGAAAATGTGACATTCTTTTTAATGAGAAAATGTTTTCATAAGTTCCAAAAAACATGGAATGAAAATGTTTAGTTGGGATTTTGCGGCAAAATTAAGAAGGAAAGAAATACAGTCTGAAAAGATTTAAATGAAAAAAATCTAACATGAGCCAATATGTATTTTAAAGACAATTAATGTAAAAGAAGAAAATATTTTACATATTTGAAAGACAAAATGAAAAAAAAAAAAGAATGAAGGCAGAAGGAGATGATCCACTGGTTTGGAAAAGCAGGAGAAACTAAAGCTTGTTTTGCAAAATTCTTCAAATGTCACAACCAAAAACTTCAGTCTTTTCACTTAGAGTTTATGTAATGCTCCAACAAAAAGTAGTAAATAATTGTGAAGTGAAGGGAAAATGCAATACAATATTTAGGTGAATCATGAAAGGTGGCTAAATGGTGGCTTTTATATGAAAATAAATAACTACATAAAGACAAAAACTATCCTTTCACTTTATAAAAATAGGAGAAGAATCACATTGTAACATGAAGTTTGTAGTTTAAATGTGATAAAAAGTGAAGCTGCTCCTGGAGTATGACTCCATAGGACTGATAAACACTGAAATTAATTTTTTCCTAAAGCAATGTTTCCTGTTCTGCCTTCCCAGATGAAAATGCCAGTTTTACAGCGAATACCACAGAGGACATAAAAAGTAGTGAATCTGCCAACCCCAGAAAAAGGATAAAGACAAGAGACAGGCCTTATTCTAACAAACTCACAAAGGTGCATTAATAAAACCTTCAGATTCCATGTGAAGTAATGTCCTTTCTGAGTTTGGACAAGGCCTGCGGGATGGACAACAAAAGAGGAAAGCCAGGAAAGCAGGAAGTACCTTAGCCCCCACCCCCTCGGACAGTCGCCGCAGCGCTAGCACTTGCCTCTCTTCTGAACAGGCGGTAGAAGAAGCCCCGCTTTGGTGGAGGGTTGGGCCGGTTCACGTCCAGGTCTGGGCACAGCATCCCGTCGGTCTCGTAGATGTTGATTTCTTTGAAGCACTCCATCTCAATCATCTACGAGCAAAATCGACAAATCCCACGTCATATTTTTAAATACCTTACTTCTACTGCAAGGCAACCAAACACTCAGGAAGCAGACTTTTTTTCTATTCTGTAGCTATCAGACATTCCTGTGTGAGGTCATTTCTGTGGGACTTCTAGGATGACGTCATTTCAGGCTGCAGTACCTCGTTCTGCCACGGGATGGAGACACTGCCTGTGACAAACTTTGAGTAGAAGTCGTCATCCGTGGGGTCAAGGTTCACGCCTTTGACGGTGGAGAACTGCTCGATGTCCAGGACATCTTTACAGTACACGGCTCGAGGCTGAGAGGGGGACAGACAGGAGCAAAACGAAGGACGTAAGACACGTAAGGGAGGAAAAAGCAGCTGGAAGAACAATGAACAAGTGCGAAATCTGTAAAAAGTCTTTTAAATCTTGCAGCCGCTTGAGTCATTGGAAAAATTGTTGAAGGAAAGCAATAAGAAGTGCTCTTTGCAGTTTGCCAAAAGCCACGGGAGACAAACACGCGTAAGGATGTGAAATTTGAACTGGCTGGAGGTTCAACAGTTAATCGGATTAATCATGATCAATCCATTATCCACATAATCATCAACTAATTTAGTCATCGAATAATCATATGCTGATAAACACTCTCCAAGGTGTGATTAAGCCAAACCGTGCAAAGAATATATACATTAAGCATTTTAGATGAAAAACCTTTGTAAATATTTTCCACCCAGAACCCTTACACTGCCGTAGTTTCAGTTTCAAATTCTGTAAAATTTTGTTATTAAACACCTTTTCATATCCACTTTTAAATTGAAAAAAATCATCAACAGATCAGCGCTACAACATGAAGTGAAGCAGAAAGAGTTTATTAAATTATTTACTTTGTATCTTTTTAGCTGCAAATGATCAAGCGTTCATTAGATATTGTATAAAATAAGCTTAAGTGGTTAAATAAATAAAAAAATCAGCTGAATGTGCCATTTTTTTTAATTCAATAATGCAGCTTATTATCGGAATAATCGTTCAATGCAGCTCTAAATCCTGTACACAACCAGAACTATGATAGATTGGTTTTAGATCATAATCATGTTAGAATGGCCCAGTCAAAGTTCAGACCTAAATACCGTTCAGCATCTGTGGCAAGACTCTATACTTAAAAAATGGTTCTACAAAGCATCACTTCAGAGAGGCTGGATACAAAGACACGTCGCAATTTTTTCATTTGATCATAACAAACAAAAACAAATCAAAGACGATGCGCAAGACTATGATTTGACCATCGACAAAGTCTCTCAAATGATGTAACTTTCATAACTAAAAAAACCTACTGGTCCAGTTTATGTCATACAAACTGAGCTGTTGAGCTGAAATTAAACTACAATCACACACTGGGTCCACCACAGCCACTGGCTGCCATGATAAACTCATTTCCTTCTGACAATGGCATTTCCTGCATACAGACGGACTGCGCCTCAATGTGCCGTGTGTGCATGGATGTGTGTGTGTGTGTGTGTGTGTGTGTCCATCTCTCTTACATCTGGTATGAAGGGAGGGTCCAGCATGTTGGCCTCCAGCCGTTTGAAGTTGATGTTTCTGAAGATGGGGTGCTGCTTGACCTCGGTGGCCCCGCAACCCCGACAGCCCAGCCTCTCCTTGGGGTCCTTGGCCAGGAGCTGAAACCCAGCAGGGGGAAGGAAAAACAGATTCAAACATCTGAACCTTCAAAAGGTCCGACTGAAGAGAGGCAGGCGAAAAATGACGCGTCGGCTAGTAGGTTTCCTGTTGGGGAGGAGGGCAACAAAGAAACGGCTAGAGAAATTACATTTTTCGCTTTTCTCAAAGACCTTTAGGAGAGATGAACATTAAAAACACAAACCCCTACTGCAAAGTACTAATGCAGCAAGAGAGAGTGTAGTTAATATTAATAAAACCTAGCTTGCCTTGCATTTTACATCTTTTGCGTAAATAACACAAAGTTTCCTAGACGATTTTAAATCTCGTCACCCACTCGGCTCACTCGTCTATTTCTGGCGGTAGAAGTCGCCGCCCCTCTGGCGTCCTGGAGACCGACGTCCCTCCCTCTCCCGCTGCGCTCTCTCCTCTTCCATATTTACCTTTTACCCTTTTCTCGCAGAGCCCCTTCTTCCCTGAGTCTCCCTGACTCCTCTTCTCACTGGGGAGACTTTAAAAATGCTGAACTGTGGGTCAAAATGTTCCACTAAGTTTAAAAAAAAAAAAAAAAAAAAAATGCCCTGCTCTCAGAAACACACACACTCAGTGGCTCGCTCTTCAAAATTGTGAAGGGAAATAATACGTCCATATGAAACACTAGGGGAAATAGAGACGGTAGGTAACAGTTTGTTAGACAAAATAATTATTTGAAATAATTACAAATGGTCAGTACTGTTATAAATGAGAATGTGTAATTTATATACATTTTCTTGATTTCCATCTCTGTGCTGCGTTCAGAGGCTGCAGCAGCCTGTGCATCTCTACTATAGTCCAGATGACATATAAATGAGCAATATTTTTATCTAGAAGAGAAATAAGAAATACTTTAGTTTAGAAAATTCACTTTTCTACGTTCCAATTAAATATCTGCATAAAACCTCCACAATAAAGTGACAGTAAACCGAGGAATCAGTTTTTGTTCAGAATGATTTGCTTTACTTATTTTCCTTTTCCATGAATACGGAAATGACATAAAGGAATGGCTTTCGTCTTTCCTGATAAAAGTTTGCATTTCTTTGCTCTAAATCCTGAACAGAAAAAAATAATTTTATTTTTCTCATAAAAGATTTAGAAAACACAAGTTACCTTCCTTCTAAGCTTCATTCAATTCAATTGAAAAATACTTTATTGAAGGAAAATTAAAGGCTGCTGTAACTCATTAATTCAAGATTCTTCAAAGAGTTACTCTGGATGGTGATGGATGAAAAGATCTCCTGTAGCGGTCTGTATTACAGTGAGTTTGAAGAAGCCTCTGACTGAAGACACTTTTCTATGTCCCATGAAGAGGATGCATCTTTTACAGCTCAAGAAAAAAAACATAATTTAATATCAACTAAGGCTGCAAAGTGTCTATGGATTATAGAGGTTCTTTACCGTTGCCCTGATCTCACAGAGAGACATCTGTCCCTTCAGTCTCTTCCTCCTCACCTGCCTGCAGATGTCCTTCGCATCCTCTGAGAACTTATCAGAGTACTCCTCCTGGTCCTCGCGCACCCGTCTGTCCACCTCCTCCCGCTTGACCCGCTCCTTGCGTTTCCGGAAGGGCGACTGGCCCTGGATCATCTCGAAGATCAGACAGCCCAGACCCCACCAGTCCGGGCTGAAGGTGTAGCTCTCGTTCTGGATCACCTCGGGAGCTGTGGAGCGGACGAGAAGCAGCGGGTGGACCGTGACGTAAAGCAGCTCGACAGAGAACCGAGGCTACAACTTCTTAATCTTTATGAGTTACTTTCTGGTTAAGTAAATGTCAAATAGCAAAAGTGTATACAGAAAGAGTCGAAATGGGAAGAAAGGAGCTGATGGATCAACATGTTGAAGTTCTTACCCATGTAGCCAACTGTGCCCACTCTCCCTCGTATCGTCTCCCCTTCAGGGATCTGAACAGCGAGACCCAAGTCGGAGATCCGAATGTGCCCTGAGCAAAAGCAAAAGCCAGATTGTTTACCAGAAATTTTCTGAATACCAGTAATTTAACAAAAACAGACGCCTGTAAGTAACATCTGCTGAAGCACACACAGCTCGGGATGTGCTTGAGTTACACCGAAGCATGAAATAATTTCAGGGAAAAACCGTCTGAAAGAAAGGTGGGTATTCTTTTACTTCAAGATGGATGTGAGCAAATTAATGTTAATGCAAGAAGGAGTGCAAGGATAGAGTAAGGCAAGCTTAAAACAGTGCGTCTGCAGCCAAGGAAAACGGGCCGATACAGTGCAGCTTGTTTGATTTGGACATTGTAGACCAAATTTGTGAAATGAAAAATGAAGGACAAGAAGCACATTTTGAGCCAAAAATCGATGTAGTAAAAACTAAAAAAAGACGACATACCACGGTCATCCAGAAGGATGTTTTCAGGCTTCAAGTCTCTGCAACAAACAACAAGTTATGAGCTGCTTCTGAAATTAGAGCTGGTCTCAAAAACAATATTTTAGAAGAGTAAGAGTATAACATCATAAGTGAAGAATAAATGCTCTCAAATGCAGTTTTGATCTTCACCAGAGGAGCAAATTAAGATGTTGGGAAATTTGACATTTAATGCAGAGCTATGCAAGGTCAGATCTCAACTTTTTTTTCTTTAATTACATTTATTTTACACGTTAAATAGAAATATTCTCACAACTTTCCTTAAGCCTTCTTTCAATCCAACATGCCAATATTAAAAAAACAAGAATAAGACTTTATATATAATCCAGCCTAACATATAATAGTTAGATCTTTAGAAAAAGACAAATAAATTACACCAATGTTCAGCCTGACTGGGCTGAGCAGAAAATAATTCAATTTCACAACCGTGTTTTCAGAGGTACACTAAGAAACTGGAGGTTGATTAGAATTGGACGATTTTTTTCTGCTTTACCTGCTGGTCAGTAACTCAAAAATCCTATATTTTTCTATTCAATGAATGCACCAAACTTTAGTGCTACATGGTCTTGCTAACTCTTAACACTCTGTGGCGTTGTAGTCGGTACTGAGGGACAACGGCTCATTAATTTTAGCTGTATTTTAACAGAGCCATGTCAGCTGTTTAACCAGGTTGTTCCAACAGGTCCAGCGAGACTTCAACAGGTGCCGACTGGTCGGACCAGTCGGCACCTGTTGAAGTCTCGCTGGACCTGTTGTCCGTTTCGACCGCTTCAGGGACAAAATGGAGCCGTCTGATACAGGACGTCAACTTTAAGCTCTTTTTGTGCCGGTTTGGTTAAACTGGTATTAATGCTGGCTCCTGCTGGATTTGGAAATGTGGGAAACCTTTAAGAGAGTGTTAAGGTGAGAGTTGGCGTTCTCCAGGAAGGAACCATGATTTTTATATCAACGCTAACACTGTCAACCATGCTAACTGCTAATGTCTATCGGCAGTTTAAACTGCGGGTCTGCAACCTGCAGCTCTTTAAACCTTCCACAATGGCTCTTAATAACTGGCTTAAAATGAATCAACTAAGGTTTTAAATGTACATTTAGTACCAAATAATGGTTTTACCAGTTAGATTTTTTTTCCATGACAGAATGACACTACTACTACATTTTTTGTTGTTGTCATGTTTGAAACTATAAGCTCTTTTCTCAATTTTTCATGAATTTCAACATCCCAAATAAAAAACTGTACCCATCTTCTAATTCTTTTTTTTTTTTTTTTTGCAAATGTTTTATGGTTTTCTGTATTTTAGAATCTAAAACAGATAGAAAATGTGGTTCTATGAAAATGACATTAAATTTCCTGAAGTAAAATTGACCAAAAAAGTATAAGCTGTCTTTTTCTTTAATGTAAAGTCATGTAACATTTGTGGCTCTGATGTTTATTTAGCTGGACTGAGGCCAAATGTAGCTCTTAGGATTGTAAAGGTTGCAAATCTTTTGCTTAAACTGTCAACTCCACCTCAGTTTGTCCCGTTTTGAATTTATAAAACTCGACTGCTCTCTTACACAGCAGCACGACTTCGCCTAAGCTCCCACCAAACATAATAAACGTAGCTCACGGCAGAAAAAATGGAAAGACATTTTCAACGATGCTTGTTGCGGCTCCTACAAATGAATCAGAATCATCCGATGCAATCAGTAGGTCAAAACCAGAGATCTGAAACTGACCTCAAATCAGTGACTCAAGCCTGAACTGAAGCAGTGCGAACTGAAACCACAGAGACAGCTGTTTCCTCTGACACACGCAGAGATCAATGAACATGTTTTTGCGGTTATAGCTGCTTGAGGCCTGGAGATTTAGTGGCGTCCTTTTCTTCTATGAGCACCTGTGTTTATGTTCCCATTTCTCACTGATTTTGACAGACGCATTATGCCTTCTAAGAATCTGTATGTAAATCAAATTGTCCTTCAGAAACATTTTCTCTGGGACAACAGATTGCATCCTCAGAATATCCCTGAAAACCTCCAGCAAGTAAAGCGTCACCTGTAGACTATCCTCTCGCGGTGCAGATCCTCAAGGCCACAGCAGATCTCAGCAGCGTAGAAAAGGGCCCTTTGCTCGTCAAAGCCAGAGTTTCCCATGTTGTAGATGTGGAACTTTAAGTCGCCACCATTCATTAAGGTCAAGACCAGGCACAGCGCGTCCTTGGTCTCATAGGCATAAGCTAGACTAACCTGGAGGAGGGAGGGAAAAAAAACAAAACAAAGAGATAAATTTACAGAAGCGGTAATGAACCTGGATCAGAGACCGGGTGGGAGAAGTTGGATAAAGAGAGAGAAATGAGAGGATGAGGCACAACTCTAATATCAGAGTTGTGTAATGCTCCCCAAATATTCATCAATTATCCCAAATGGATTGTCAGGAACGTACACAACGTGAAACCCAAAAAAGATGTATCCCAGAGATGGAAAATCCATCTTGCTGCTCTCGCTCCATCATCAATCACTCTCCTTTTTCCGTCTTTCCCACAAGCCTCCCCCCTTCTCCTCACTTCCCTGCTGTGGGTCAGTGACACACAGGGTACAGTGTGTGCATGTGCAGTTGTGTAAAATGTTGCTGCCATCAGGAGGGATCCCATCTGCTATGGAGCGTGTAGAGAGAGAAAATACAAGGAGGGAAGGAAAACGTTCCTATGGGCCAAGTGAGCAACAAACATCCAGCATATAGAATTTTATTGTGTTATTTTATGGTACAATTGTGGCAACAATAAAAATAAATAATCGCTTCTCTTTTAGGCAACTGTACGGCTGTGACTGCATGGCTCGGCGTTCATAAAACCACAAACACAAATACTACTTTTTGAGAAACATACCCATTTGAAAAAGGAAACTTAAAAAAAATTGATTTACTAAAACTGGACACAGTAACTTAATTTAAATTTATAAATTTACTGACATTTATTGATGCTCTTGTGGAACAAATAGTAAAAACATAATTTCTGACAATACTGAGTTTTGTTTTGTATTTGATGTGATTAATAGAAATGTATCAAGGCAACAATAAATCAAAAATACTTACTGTGATAAGAAATTTTTAATGATAAATAATAAGCGATACAATAAAAGCCCACCTCAAGGATGTAGTGTAATTTCACTATAAAAACATTAAATGCCCCAAAAACAAAACTGAGACAATCTAATCTGATTTTGATTTTTCACCGCCAATTGTCGTTTTTATTCCATTCGCATTTTCCAATTTAGACTAAAGGATTCTGATAAGGATTTGAATAAAAAAAAAAAAAAGAAGAATTAAAACTAGACAAAATGAAGAAAATTCATCCATTCATCATCTACACCTATTTGGCCTTGCAGGGGTTCAAACACAAGGCAACAATGGTATCAATTACTCTACTTTGCAGCCTTAAAATACAATTGCTTTAAATAATAAAAATTAACCAAATTGCGCGCGCATATATATATATATATATATATATATATATATATATATATATATATATATATATATATATATATATATATATATATATATATATATATATATAAAATCTATACCTGCAGTACTTACTGAACCACCTTTGAAATGCACAAGCATAAAAAATAGTTTTACCGATTAAATCCAAGCAAAACTCTTACTACTGCTACTTCTATTTTGTGCTTGCATCAACACTGATAGGGATAAGCGCAAATCAAAAAGATGGGAAACAAACTGCAGCACAGTGCGGTAGCGCTACCTCACTTCCCCTGCTACACACATCAGAGCAGGATCACCCCTGTGGCTCAAATTCCCATGTATCCTCCCACACTGAAAGCACACGGGCGGCTCATTGTGTAAAACACGCAGCAGGCTAATGGTATGCATTAACTAACAGTATGCACCAATCACAAAAAGGTAAAGAACAATACTGAGAGAGAGGAACGAGGACTTGCAGAGAGCACTTGACTCTTCTCCTCGCTGCTGCTGTTTGGTCAGCGTTTCCAGGCAACTGTACTGCTCTTGTAGGTAGAGAGGCACATCAAGAGTCATCAGTTCTGCCTGCAGCAACCAGAACCAACACACACAAACACACACACGCGTGTGTTTTAAAAAAAAAAAAAAAAAACATGTGCCAATCCCAGGTGACTGGAGCTGCAAGTCTGAGGTTCAGCAACATGCCCACTCCAACCTCTGTGTGCGTGTGTGTGTGTGTGTGTGTGCGTGTGTGTGTGTGTGTGTGAGAATGAGCATGCCTCTACCATGACTCACTCAAATCAAGGGCGCACAACATAACTCACGCTGCATCAGAAATCGACTAATCCAACACTCTGCACAACCTCGACACAGCCGTTGGCTACAAGTGGAGAGAACGAAGAGGCTTCGAGGCACAGCGCTGCCGAGCAAAACATCAATACCGTCGTTCTGCGACAGCCTGTACGCATTCCCACGGTCAAAATGATTTCCACGCAGCAATCTAAATCCGTATCAGAATCCTTTTTCAATCGCAATTCTTGTCAGATTGTTGTGAGAAAAGGACTCCAACATTGTGAAAGCACAAAATCTTACCAAGTGTTTTTGGTCGAGTTTGTGGCGCAAATATTTTAGTATGCTCGAAATAAGACAAATCTAATTTACAAGTAACGTTTCAGCAATAAATAGGAGCTTGTTTTAAATCAATAATTCATTAATATTGAAGAAAAAAAGCTACTTGTTGAGTAATCTGCCAGTGGAGAGCTACTTGTAAGACAAAAC
Source organism: Poecilia mexicana (assembly GCF_051168715.1). Classification (NCBI taxonomy): domain Eukaryota; kingdom Metazoa; phylum Chordata; class Actinopteri; order Cyprinodontiformes; family Poeciliidae; genus Poecilia; species Poecilia mexicana. The sequence continues at coordinate 5,465,151 of NW_028263370.1, read as the reverse complement.
TAAGATATTTGCATAAGAAACTAGACCATAAATATTTGGTAAGATTTTGTGTCTGGCAGTGAAGTTGTTGCAGATGTCAAAGTTCTCATCGTTGTTCCAGTAACAGTCCTAATGAAGTGCAAATCTTTACACCAAAATCATATGTGATCATTATCGAGAACAAATCTGAAAAAGGCCGTCTAGCAGTCCGAGTCATAAGACCACACAACACAACACAACATTATGTAATCCACAGCAATGAAGTCAATAACCACACACATACACACACACACACATAGCCAGCTATTGTGAGCATGAGTTCTGCAGGACATGCAGCATCGCTTTTTGATAAGCGATGCTGCATGTCCTGCAATCCGAATTATTTTACAGTGATTTTTATGTCCACTGTTGGTTGAACAAGCTAATTTATTAGTTGGAGGACAATAAAGATCAATATTAGACTAAATTTTTTTGCTCTGTATTCTCTCAGAATAGTCTGTCCATCCAGCTCGTCCGAGATTCAAAAGACTTCTAAATATGTCAAACTTCCAACATTCACTGATTTATTTAACAGAAGTAAATCGTAGCAAAAGTACACTTTCTTCTCCTGCAGTGATGTATGTTTGTGTAAACGCCTGGAGCAAATGGAAAGAGAAACACACATTCCTGGTTGTGCAGTTGAGCTTGAGAGTCGATATCAACGTACAGCAGGGTAACTATATAAAACTAGATATTTCCATTTCTTTTTTGATTGTTTCACTGGGAAGGAAACAAGTAAAAAGCTGATAGGGGTAAAAACTTTTGCGTTAGCTAGAGCTTATGAACAGCAAGAGAAAAGAGAGCATTCAGAAACTGGACTTCATTTGATTTTTCCTCCCCCCAGAAAGTATGCAGCCGAGACCAAATATTTGCACACATTGTACGAGAAGAGGACCATCACTTCTCTTTTTGTCTGACATTTAATCAAAATACAAGTTTTATGTTTTTAGGTCAGTTAAATGTCTGCATCTACAAGGAGCCAGAATAAAAGAAAGAGAAGTTTTATTATTTCAAATTTAGATGAATGCACACATCCCTTCATTATTTGATAAATCTATGAACTTAGTCTAACCCTCTCTCTCCCTCACAGACACAAACGTCTTAAGCTCTGACCAAATTTTTCCAAACGCCTGAGGTCAGGGCTTTGTGATGGCCTCTCTAAAACATCAGTTCTGTTGTCCTTAAGCTACTTTGTTAATAATTTGGTAGTATGCTTACGATAACTGTCTGTTTTAAGCCTAAGCTTCAACTTCCTAGCTGAGAAAATGTGCCTTCATCATGAGGCCATCTATTTTGTCAAACGTTCGGTCCACACATCATGATGCTGCCAACACTGTACTTTACAGTTAGAATGATGTTCTCTGGTTTGTAAGCCTCCCCATTATTCTTCCAATCAAGAGGAATAATGTCCCACGGTTCTACTTTAGTCTCATCGGACCACCGGACATGTCTCAAAAACTGAAGGTCTTTGTCCCTGTGTGCATTTGGAAACTGTAATCTGGCTTTCTTTGTTGTTTTGTGGAGCAACGGCTTCTTCCTCGCCGAGTGGCCTTTCAGCCCAAAACCGGTACAGGATGGGTGACGATGCTGTCGGGAAGATTCTGGCTAAATCTAGTCCGAGATGTTTGGATGTTTTTATGGGGTTTATACAAACCAAGACAGCTTTATCTCTGGGCTCTTCCTGGGCGGAATGACGGCAGGACATGCTGTTTATGGAAATATTTGAACAGATGAACAAATGGAAATAAAATACAAATCTAAAGAATGCAGTCATTATTCTGGCATTTAGCAAATAGAAATAATTTTATCAATCCCAACCGACTCATTTCATGTCAGACACTGAGAATGCATTTGGTTTTAAGTGTGTGTTCACCTGCAACGCAGTCTGACTTGCAGTCGATAACATAAAACCATGACAATTTGTTGGCAAGAATAAATGTTCAATCAGTTTCAAGGAAATACTGAAACATTTGAGGCTGACAGCATGCTGCAAATAAACAAAAATTTCAGGTGTTTGCATCCTCTACATAAAATACTGAATATGACTTTGATTTAATGCGTTCGAGCTACATAAGTGGTCAGAATGTTTAAATTTTCCTGAAATCATGCAAGACAATATTTTTGTGGTTTCATTGTAATAAATCTCTCTCCTCAAAGCCAAACAAGCAGAACTCCAGTTTTGCTGCATCTAACTTTTAGCAGGTGACAATTAAGGGATTTGCAAACACGTCATTTGCTTTCATTTGCAGAACCCTGCAGCCGCAAGCGCCAGGCATGCATGCATACGACACAGATGCAATTCAGGGAAAGGTTGAATAAGAAAAAAAGTCGTACTTACTACAAAACTACTGTTAACTTTTTCTAATATGCGTTTTTCGTTTAGTGCCATTGCTTCACCTTTTCTCTTCTTCACCCGTTTCTTTTCCAGCTTTTTACAGGCGTACATCTTACCGGTGGCACGTACTTGGCAGGCACAAACCTGAGAAAGCGAGCAAAAGGGGTTCATGTGAATCTGAACAACTTGGTCTTTCTATTTAAATATTAAATATTACACAGTTACACAACAATCCACCTGATCTTACCTCGCCAAATCCACCTTTTCCTAGTACTCTGTAATGTCTGAAGGTATTTTTGGTTACAGGTTGCCTGCAGGGATAAAAAAAACAAAAACAAACAAGAAGAAGATGTTAAAAACGGGAGAGAATAGCGTTAAAGGAGAGAAAAAGGGCTTAATATACCAGCTGATGTCACTCTGACACACCATGTGATGTAGCAGACAGATTAATGGTCTAATTTATTATTAATCCACTCTGATGACTGCTGTTTCCATCCTGCTCTTTTCCTCCAACCATTATGCAAAGTATAAATTATTAACCTCTCGCAGAGACAGACTGATTGGCAGCCCCACCTTTATGTATTAGAGCAAACATTGCTGCTGCTACTTATATGACTAATAGGCTCTGGTGTCAGCCATTTTCCAAGACCAAGAGAAAGCAGTACAGTCTAAATGTTCTCCATAAACAAGATCACAGTGGATGCTTTGCGTTTGCCGGCTGTACCCACCTTTCCAACCATTTCCACTGCAGGAAGCGAGAAAAGTACATGGACTCCTGGTAGGAGGAAAATGGAGCTCCGCTCAGATAATCGCGAACTATTCTGGAGGGGGGGGGGGGGGAAGAGAAAGAGGGGTTGTGATTATTCTGATAAGACAAACTTCTCACCAGGCTGCAGACCAACATTAAATCACGATCTACTCCCCAGCATGTGTTTACGTTTGTGCAGCCCTGTAATTTTGTGCATTGCTGGCTGAGTTACTGTTCACAGCAACTTTTAGTGGAAAGATTAAAAAAAAAAGAAAGAAAATCAACAACCAGGTTTTAACACTGTGAAAAATACAAACAGCCTTTGAACTGGGTCGAGATATGATTTCACACAGAACAGTAAATATAATGTAACTACGAACTCAAATGGGGAAGTGGGTTGTGTTATTTGAACACAAACAAAAACCTAGACCTCAAATTTAAAAAAAACAAAAAATAATCAAAGGCTTTGTGGATTTCACACTTAAAATGTAAATTAGCACCGCCTCTTGGGAAAATGTCAGAAAACTGACAATCTGAGAAGATGAGTATGACCGTCGGCTCCTTTCTTTGACTTCTGTAACACTCCCTTTATATATAAGTAATAAGCTGTGCTGTGCTGTCCAGACAAGGCTGTAAAGTGATAAAACATTATAATGCTTCAGAATACAGGGAGCGCCAGGTTAGAGCAGAAATCTGGGTTGTGGATGACAAAGCACACTTTAAAAATATAACTCCTCTGTCACGATACATTTTACTGGACGATTAATTGTCTCAGAAGTTATTGCGATAAACGATAATATTGTTATTTTGAGATAATTTTTCAGGTAATATAACGGTAATGGAATAATATTGCAAGTACAGCGTCTCTCAGACCAATAAACTTTCATTTCTAATAATCACTTAACACTGTAACTGGAAAACATTTTAAACATCCACACTGAAACAAAACACACACATTTGCTGAAGTCTCTGTAAACACAATCACCCTTCAAAAATGGGGACAGCTGAGAGCCATGCTACAGGCTGAAGCCATTTGACATCCAGAAAGAGAGACATGAGAAAAACAGAATCATGCAAATGGGAATCATTAAGCTCATTTAAATTTATTATGTGATTAATTGACTTGTTGCTTATTGTGGCAGGCTCACGTCACAATCATTTGAACTAAATAAATAAATAATTTGAACTAAGTAAGTTAAATAAAACGTAAAAAAAATAGAAATAAAGTAAAATAAAAGTGTCACGAGATGGGAAATATTTCAGTACTGTCAAACTATGCAATGCTATTTATGACATGTTACTGAATACAATCCAAAGATCAGCTGTAAAATACAGAATATTTGTAACAAATAAGTAAAATAAATGCAAAAAGCTTTAACCATGATAAATAAAATGACTTGGACAAGTGGACAGTCCATTACAACAGCAGAGAGAGAGGACGGATCAGCACACATGTCTAAGTAAGGAAGAAAATTAACCTCACACGTTTGTTTTGGCACTGCAGGAGGAAGCCAGAGTACCTGGCGAGAACCCATGTATGCTTTGGGGAACATGAAGTCTCGGCAAAGAAATGCTGTGTGGGATTTGAATCTAGAACCTTCCTGCTCAAAACCTTAAGTACAGCAAAATACAGTTTATTCTGCAAAATGATGTATTATTTAATAAGATAAATCATCCAGATAATTTACACTGAAGCTACACGTTTACATTTCTTTTAAAGTTTTTGCCACGATGTTTCTAAAATCTTGAAATAACTTCAGATCTTCCACAACTGTGGTTTGTTCAACTGCTGTCATCTCATCAACAGCAAGCAAATTTCTGCAGGTACAGAAAGCCGTAACACTCCTCTGTTCACAAAACCTGCGAGTTACAGAAAAACGCTCTCTTTTTTTTAACTCGCTACTCACAGACAGAAACTGAAGTCAGAGCAAATATCCGACCTCTAAATCCAAAATGATGACGTGATGCTGATGTTGGGTTCAAAAATCTTTTTCCCAAACCATAATTTGAAAATACTTTAACACTAAGCAAGGCAAGTAAAGCTGCCTGTGGTCAGCGCTCGCTGCTTTGGCCAAAACCCTTCAGAGTTTCCACAAGGAAAGCCCCCCTGCTGAGACAGAGAGAAACATATGCTATGTCTCTGTGCAGCACAGATACTCTGTGTATGAGAGTCATATACATACAAGCTGTCAACAGGATTTCAGGAACACAATCCCACCGATTAATATCTTTCCTCTTCAAATCTTCCTGGTTTAAAGTTTAAAGAGCCACGCTTTGACCAAGCTGCGCTGGATCATGGTCTATGTGGCGCAAACGGAGAGAGAAGAGAAACGAGAGGATGAGGGAAAAACTGCACCGAAGGGTGACACTGTGTGACATAACACCATGTTGGACCGCAGCACAGGCAGGAATATCCAGGAGCAAGCAAATGTTCTGCCAGAAGTCACGTTTCCTACAGCTGAGGCACGGCACTTCATTTAAAAACACAGAGGGAATCTAAAAGCAGAATGATCGTGGAGAAATGGAAACTTGAGGAAATCTTTTGTTCATGTTCTCCAGTCATTTCAGGTCTACAAGTTTATGATGATCTGAGGAAGTGCGTCTGCTGAGGAAACGCCTCTTAGCTGCAGCTGTGGTTCTCCTGGGTTGTTACTATATAGAGAGATTAATAAACTCAGACAAATTAGATGGAAAGAGTACATTTTAGGTGTGGACTTTGACTAGGTCATTATCACAAATACATCTTCTTTGAACTAAACACATCCAGTGTGTCTCTGGTTGGACGTCAGTTGTCCTACTGGACCTTTGTCCTCGTCTCTACAGGTTTTCTTCCACCATTGTCCTGTATTTAGAGCCATCCATCCCATCAACTCTGAAGAAAGGCATCCCAAAAGCATGATGCTGCCAGCACCGTGTTTCACTGTGGGGAATTCAGTGCAAAAAGTTTAGCTTTAGTTTCATCTGAGATTTCTGAATGCAGCTTGTTGAACTTTATCTTTCTTTTTAGGGTTAGTACAAAAATATGCATCGGAAAAATGTTAAACAATGTAACTTTTTCTCTCGTCTCTCGAGTTCTGTTATTTTATTCAGTAAGAATAAACCTTGTGGTTGTCCAACTCTGATCCTCACTTTTCCTGAATTCCTTTTAAAACATTTTTCTGAGGATCTAAAGTGAGTCACTGGTCCACCCCACACCCAGTCTGTGCAAAAATTTTAAACCATGCTTTAAGAAAAGCAGAAACTTCACTTCTAATGAGTCAAACTTTTCTGCTTTTCTCTTAAATTGGCCTTTTTCCACAATTTAATATTTTCTTTTTTCCCCCACTCATTTTCTGTCCAGTCCTGGACAAAAGAAGATCGTTTGAGAAACCTTGCTGAAGTCACTTTAAAAGATCACAAGAAAATCTACTCGCAAGCAAAGTAGGGTGAGCCAAGACTTTTGTACCTGCCAGATGATTCATTCAAAAGTGGACAACGTAAGAGGGTGTAAAATATGGAAATGTCCCTCGAGTCACAATACAGCCACTAAATCCTCACACAAACATGAAAGCATGTTTCCAGGAAACAGGTTGGAAAAAATAAAACAGTCTGCTGGCGAGAAAATATCAACAACATATCTGAGGTGTACAAGTTTAGCTGCTCTAATGAGCGCTCGCTCACTAGAACCACCGAGACGCTGAAGTGTCTCGGAAACACACATTGGAGCAGATCACCTGCGGTTAAATCGTCAACAGAAACACCGGATGGTACGGAAAGAGCTCAGAGTTGGATCCCGGTATTCCCAGTCTGATTTTCATCAACCTGCGTGGTTTATATGAGCCTCGTTTCCAACCAGCCGTAAAGACATTCAGAAAGATAAATCCATCAGCAGCGCTTCAGTTGACTTTGGAGCCGGTGCTTAGAAACCGTAGCAGCGGACAACCAGAAAGAGTAAAATCAGGACTTATTCACCACGATTAGCTGATCACGACTGTCCATTCATTATACGACATGACAAAAAAAAGCAAACAAGAAATAAACTGCTGTACTGACGTTACTAAACAGTTTGTGTCCAGGATGTGTGGACTCGGCAGAGATTTTAACTTCCCTTTTCTTTATACTGGACCTGTACCAATTCTGGATGCAGGAAAGATCAGCCCTGATTATACAACATGACGAGGCCTGTCGCAATAAACAATAACTCAATTAATCGCATGATAAATTCAAACAAGCTCCATAACTTCTATTTGCCTGATTTATCATTTGTTTCTCTTTCCACCAAAAATTGGATGTTAAACCTTTTCAGTCTGGTGTTTTGCTTTCAACTGGCCATTTTTTAAAGGAAAATATTGCTTGTAGACACATCATAATTCATTTATTTGTTGTTTCTGTTGTTCTGTTTGTTTATTTTGGATATTTAAAATCTCTTCCTGTTCCAGTGTTAAACGTTCATCCGAATTTAAAGTTCATTAATCTTTGAGAATGTGTTCTTGTATTATTATGCCATGTGGGACAATTTATACTTGTCCCAGACAATAATTTTTATTTTTTATTTTTTTGTCATTTACAGGTCTAAACATGACTGTTATATTCACAACTAAAAAAAATGTTTACAATATTGCTACAATACCAAAAAAATATGATACAAAAGGTCCATTTTAGGTGCCATGATATTATTCTGTCATACTGGGAGCTGAAATCAATCTACTGAATGCTTAAGAAATAGCAACCTATATGAGAAAAACCGAATTACTGATGTAGAAGAAAATGGATTTATGCTTCATGTTTTATTTTGTAAACCAAAATCCTTCAGAATTCACATCTTAGTAAATCGAGTCCACCTGCGTGTAGTTCAATCCTAATCCCATCGCCTGAAAGAATTCATAGAAATCTTTCCTTTATGGAACAGTTTAGAAGGAATTCCTGACTTTACGGTCAGTGTGACTAAAAGCTGTCAGGGAGTGAAAATTACCACTGTAGTGGTGGCTGCATCATGCTGTGGGGATGCTTTTCTTCAGCAGGGATATGGAAGCTGGACGGTACCAAATATAGGGCAGTCCTGGAAGAAAACCTGAGAGGCCCGTTTATCCGGCTTAGCCATGATTCTTTTTTGTTTGCTTTGAGTCGTCTCCTTTTTTTCTATCTGATGTAAAACATCAGATAGAAAAGTGCTTAAGAAAAGTGTAAAGACTTCAGATTTCCTTAAAACATATAATTATCTGCTACCTCATGTTGGTCTATCACACAAAATCCCAAATAAATGTGCATCTCTAATATGACAAAGGGCAAAATGTATGAATACTTCCTAAATACGGCCATTCTGGAAAATATTTTAGGCACTTGACAACAGTTTTGTAAAATAACTTGCCGTTAGGCGCCAGCTGATGCAAAAGGGAGATTTTTTTCAAAGGTTATATGATCATATCAAGCCCACCAGTTCGTGTGCCAAATTTCTGCTAATTTATTCAAGCAAACCAGTGATACACCTGGAACATACATCACCTGTAACTTAATTGTTCTCATTTTTCAGCTTTAACTGCATTTATCAGAGAACAAAACGATATATGAATTACTGATGACCTAGACATCATGTATCACCACCACGTACATGATGCAACGTACCATGAAGGTCATGGATTTTCAGCAGCACTTATTGAGGTAAAACAAAGTTAGACGGCAGTATACAAGTAATAGTGTGTGTGTGTGTGTGTGTGTGTGTGTGTGTGTGTGTGTGTGTGTGTGTGTGTGTGTGTGTGTGTGTGTGTGTGTGTGCAGTAAAAAAAGAGCCAGTCTGTTTGCTTCCTCTGGCTCTCAGCGGAGGAAGCACAAACACCTGCACCGGCGTGCGTGTTTGTCAACCTGCGCGTACGAGGAAGACTGAGGTGGCTGTTGTTTCCATGCCAGCCGTCCGGATGCTTTCCCTGCCCAGCGCTGCGTTTGTGCGTGCGTGTTTACGAGTGTTACATAACCCCAGGTGTCAGCTGTCCCGCCATTACCAAAGACGAGACGGTGCCGCGAGAACACGAACCGTCCCCAGTGGAGCCGCTGGCTCCGTATGCTGACGGCAACAATCGATGGCAGAGGTAAGTCGCGAGCGATCTACACACGTTTTGTTGCTGCGCGCGAGTCCGATCGCAGCTGGAGGACGAGGGCTGAGTTTCAAGACTTACTTGGTGCAGTCGTTGAAGAGCTCCTTGCATGGACTCTGCTCCAGCCTCTCTCGGCACCGAGCGATAACGTCCTGGGGAATGTCGGGTAGATGGGCCGCCGACTGGAAGGAGACAAAGAAACACAAGATGAGACAGGGGAGTGGGAGGGATTCACTCGAAAATAAAGTGGGTTTTAAAGTACTTTACACCGGTAATGTATTGATGATATATAAAAATTTTCCACTCTAAAATTATCAAAGTTTTCAGTCATGTTTAAAATAAAATACAAGTTGAACCTCTGTGGACAGAACAGAGGTGCACACGGAGGGGAGAAAGAGAAAGAAAGACAGAAAGTCAGAAAGAGAAAGTGAAAGACAAAAAGAAAGGGTAAAATACAGAGAGTAAAGAAGGAAAACAAAAGAGCAGAAGAAGGAAGTGAGGAAGTAAAGAAAGAAGGAAGGTCAAAAAGAATGAATGAAGGACTATATAAATATAAATAAAAAAAAATTTTCATCGTCTGTTTTTCTTTTTCACTCTATAATACAGATCAGGGAAATACTGAAATCAAACATCATTGTTTTCTAGATTGTGGGCATAATTTGAACAACAGAGAATGACAAAGATTATTTAGTCCCACCAAAGTTCACTTTGGATATGGATTACAGTAAATCATCCCTAGCACTCTCTCCTAAGTGATCTGAAATTAGCTGTAGTCATAAAGGACAGTGAAATCCATCAGAGTGACCAAACACATTACTGGAAACCTTAGTTTTGGTGGAAATCACGGCAATGGCAATTGCAAGAACACAAAGTTGTGTTTCTCATAGCGCAGTAATTTCATCATCTGCTGATCCTCACAAATGGGGGGAAGAAAATGTTTTGCATCTGTACGACGTGAAGCCATCAGGGCAAACCTGCATTTTCAGATATAAATTACTTAACACTGACTCTTACAATGCCTCACTGGAAGTTTAAGATGTAAAACTGCATCAACTGGTTCTGAATCAAAGTAAACATGTTCATGCGTCTTACCCCGTTATTAAAGTATGTGTCTAATACATTCAGTCCACAGTCCCTCCTCTTCTCGTCGGGAGCTAGCTGGTACATGGCCTGTCGGAGGAGAAACAGACACGTGAGCAGCGACGCCATGCTAAGCCACGCTCGTTCAGCCATCTTTAATACTTCTCCAAATAAGGGGAGAGAGAGAGACGGGCAGAATGGGAGGCCCTGAATCCAGAAAAAAATAAATAACGGTTTAAGAAGAGAAAAGCAGAAAGTAATGAAAGGAACTCTGCGAAACGACAACTTTATTCATCTTCCCGCTTCATTCATTACAATTGTTGCCCGACAGGATGACGGGCTGTGCCTCTGGTCAAATATGGCCGTACGTGGGGAAACGGTCTGGGAGTTTGACCACCTCCAGCCGCCTGTTTTGTTTGAAAACAAGCTCTGCAGAGAGGAAGAGGACCGAGCGCTGCAAATATGCATCACAGCAACAACGTGACACTCCGGAGGGGAAACGTCAGAACACACATAACCCTAGAGATTTATTCAAATAGGTGCATGTTTAGTGCTTGCAATGAAAAGTCTTACCAAGTATTTTTGGTCTAGTTTCTAGTGTAACGATACGACACTTGAAATGAGACAAAACAAATTGTTCAGCAACACATAAGAGCTCGGTTACAGCCAGTAATTCCTTAATATTAATGAAAAGTACTAGTCTGCCAATGGAACAAGACATTTTTTTTCTATAAGTGAAAAAAAATCTGGCACTAGTACCTTTTCCATTTCGTATCATACCGTTTCTTGCTGAAAAGCTACGAGTTAGTTTCGTCTCATTTCACAATATTTGCATTCAAAACTAGGCCAAATACATTTGGTGAGATTTTTTTGTGTTTTTGCAGTGTGCCTGCACACCGTGAAAACCCCTAACATAGGTCCTCATTAAACAGGCACGACCCCCCTCACCCCTGTGTTTCCTTTCTTGCATACCACCAGGGGCCTAGACACAAGCTCGGGCCTGTGTTTGCTTGCTCACCCAGGGGAACTGCCTCTGACGTGGGACTGACCTCATGGAGGAGTGCAGAGAGGAAGAGGAGGGGTCTGCTCTTTAACAACCAAAGTCACTAATCACCCACCCATGCAGGCAGAGCGCCGGTTTACCGCTCCCATTTCTCGTTCTGCACGGCCCGATGTAGGCCGAGACCCAGCTGACAGATGGACGATGTGAGGGGAGAAACACGACAAGCAAGAGAGCATCTGGGACAGCTGTGGGATCGTCAAAGACCGCGACGGGTAATCGTCAAAGTATTTGGTAAAAATTTACGTCAGACAGACCAAAACAAAGTTATGTGGGAATTTTTTAAAGAACAAAATGAAAATAATTTATACAGACAGCATAATTACAAAATAATAAAATCAAGCGATAGAAACATTTTTCCACATCTGCTTGTTTCAATATGAAACTTATGAAACTCAAGGTGTTTGTCTGTGTCTGGTGAATTTCTGCTCAAAACTAGCTTGTTCTTCATTCAGTGAAGCTGCTCACGGTGCGTAGAGTATCCACAAATTTCACTAAAGAGAGGCCGAACTCCATATTAAAAAGTAAAAAAGTACAGCACAGTAAAAATAATAACTGAGTAAATGCAAGTGCATGCTACCAAACTCTGCTCTTACCACAGCGTCCATGAAGTCGATGCAGCGCTTCAGCTCTGGCCGGGTGTCACAGTACTGACGGAACAGCAGCCGGCCGATGGGCTGCTTCTCACATAGACTGGTGAAGTCCCTCTCTGCAGGGAGAAACACAAGGAAATGAAATGTAGCGGCTGTCCTCCAGCCTGGCTCAGGTTACCTCTGAGGGAAATGACAATCACTACGTTTCTGCTGCGTAGCCATCTTCTTTTGCTCCCCTCAATACCGCTGGCGGATTGCCGTCTTGTCGTTCGTGCGTAGTAACACAGTTTTGAAATATGTTTTACTTCACATCTGTCTTGTGAGGAGGCAGACCTTTATGTAATCGCTTAAAGTGGGCATGAGCAGCAATTTACCGAGCTTACTAAAGGAAATTTTATTTTTTTTTCTTTGAATGCCAACTTCTAAATTCAGCCTCAGACCTTCCAGCAACCAATAATCTAACAGAGACTGTTAAATTTAATAAGGACATTTTGTAATAACCTCCCAATAAGATTAAACGATTATTATAATGTTATGTCATTGGCAAAGCATTGCAAATCTTTTGAAAATCAAAAGTTTCAACCACATAAATGTATATTTTTTGACAACTGGGACAATTTACAGACACCAAAACTTTATCGCATTCATCTCGATTGATCTCTTTTAGGAGCGCAGAACGAATTCTGATCTCAAGACATTCCCAGGTGGGAAGTGATGGTCTCTCCTGCAGGTGATGAGTGTTCGCTGTGACCTCCTGTAGAGCAGGAGAAACCTCCAAGGAAGACGGCCGGGAAGCATCCCGATCGGATGACCAAACCATCTGGACCGGCTCCTTTTTAATTTGAGGAACAGCAGCTCTGCTCTGGTACTCCTCACTCCGTCTCTATAAGGCTGAGCTCATTTCAGCTGCTTGTAGCCTTGTTTCACTCATGATTCACATCTCACAGAAATAGGTGAACGACAAAAAAAAAAAAAAAAACTGAACGAGAGCCTTTCCGTCTTTGCTTAGGGTTTTTATTCCCCCACCACCACTAATGGCTGCTGCACCTCCCACATTGCTGCAGCCAATCTGTCATCAATCTCCTGCTCCAACCTACAATCCCTCGGGAATAAGACACAAGCATGGAGCATTTTGTATGAATTATCAAACCACATGATGGATGCATAACTTTTACCATGTCTCAAAATATATTACCCATTTGAATTTTTAAATTTTTATTTAAAAAAAATTAAATGTATGTGGAAACTTATTTACAGCAGTTTGTTTGAGGACAGTATAAACTTGTATCGTCATGACGGGAGAATATAACTCAAATATCACTATGAGACATACTAGGAAGTTGGAATCATCTACTGTAGCGTTATGTAGTGGATATATTATTACGATAGTGTAGTGTATAATCTGTTCTTAATTCATTTGTTTATGAACTTTATGACGTCTCATTTTTGATCTAATATTTGCAGAAGCTGTCTGCATGCCCTTTATGCACCTGCAGCCCTGGAAGAGGCCTACAGAAAAAGAAAGACATGCAAATTAGTTGTTTTTTTTCCCAACATGCCTTAGAAACAAATCAGACCGATTGTATTGATGTTTTCTGTTGGCATGTCAGTCTGTTTTTTCCTGTGCAGCTGGTCACATCTTATTAGAACCAATTGTGTCCATTTGACTCATATTTCCTCTTTTACCAAAGGAGGAAGAAGACTCGGGTCGATCTCTAGCATTGGCTGACAGTCAGGACAGATCCACACTCACACAGAGACACACACAAAGCAAACACAAAAACACAAATGTGTGTATTTGTAGAAACAAGGGGAGGAAGAAAGACAGTTGCAACAAATAATTTAAAAAAAATGAAATTAAAAAAAAAAAACACCAAATCTTTACAGTAGTTGTTTTTTATTTTAAAAGCATCATGTCCTCTTCTTTGTAGCTCACAGAGCCACTTTAGACCTCATCACTGTGGCAAATCCAATATTCTCAAACGACTGAATAAAAAAAAAAAAAAAAAGACCATTTGAGATTTTTATTACTTCCCTGTAAGCAAGACGGGCACAACATTTTAAATCCGATCGCTAAAGTTCTCGCCAACACATCTTTAAATCCACGAACACTTTATGCTCACTTTTGATCCTTCACCACAATCCTTTGGAGGCTTGTGCAGTTCTGCGTAAAATGAGCAATTCCCTCTCAGAGTATTAGAGGGAATCTGAACGATAATAAAAATCGGGGCCATATGTTTAAACAAAACAGCACTTCCTCTAGGTGCGCATGTGAAAAAAAATATTATGTATGACATTTATAATTGATCATCTAATAGATAAGCGGCATGAGAAACCCGCTAATGGTCAGACTGTTTGCTGGGAAACTATGTACAAAATGAGAAAAGATTTGTGGTTGTGAAAAGACGGCGTCTGTGTTTTTGTGTTCAGAAATATTTTCTCCTCATCCTGGCTTCACTCAGCATCCAACCTAATGTGCACCGATTCTCAGATGCGCAGCAGATCTCCTTACTGGTTGCACCGACATGCTGCAGACTGGAGCAAATTACTGTTGAAAAAAGAAAAAAATCACTCACTACTACAGTTAAATGGTTAGAAAGAACAAGAAGGGGAAAAACTTGGAGAGGTAACTGTTTACCCAAAACAAAGACCGCTTTAATCACAAAGGTTTATACTTGTTGACCGTACTGGGCCTGAAAGCGGTGACAGCTGGAAACCAAATATTTACCATTCAGATATTCATTTGTTGGGCCTTTCGAAGAGCAAACTGCAGCGCTCTGCTCAGAGCACTCGCAAGAAAAGTTTCAGCAGTCAGTTTATTGCACTTATGGGGAGGGAACTGTCGTTTGGGAAGTTGATGAATTCAGTGTTCAGGTGGGCATCAACCCCAGAGCAAAAGCAAAAGATCATAAGATGCTGGCCAAAGAGGGTGGGATGGTATCAATGTCCACAAAGAAACAAGAGCTGAAATGCCACTCGGAGATTTAAAAAAGAAACAAAACAAACAAAAAGAACATGTTAATCCAGGGACAGGATCAAGTAAAAATCCACGTTTTAGTTTCCATATAAACTCAGAGACAAAGAACTTAAATCTTCAGAGACAGATTAAGGTCTAAAGGAAACCAAAACTGGAGTATTTGTGACCGTAATGGCCGCTGTAACATGAGGAGGATAAATTAGGAAGTTTGCACCATTCCAGCTAACGTACAGAGGTGACGGCATCATGATGATGCAGTGTTTTTACATCAAGCGGGGACTGAAAAATTTTATCAAATAGATAAAATCATGAGAAAAAACATTATGTGGAAATATTGAAGTAACAACTTTAAACATCAGTCAGAAAATTAAAGCTTGGACACAAGTGGGTCATTAAATAGACAATGACCCAAAATCACACAGATTAGTTACAGAGTGGATTGAACACAGAAAAATTAAATCCAATCTGAGGAATAAGAAGTATTTAGTGTTAGTATTCAGTAGCTACAAATACTAATTAAATGTATGCCACATCTGAATTGAAATACGTCTTTAAAGATTTTATCTTCAAAATACTTTTATATTACTCAAACATTTAGCAAATATAGCTAACTTTGGTAATCCATTCAGATCTAAACAGTGAAAGCTTACTCTGTTTAAAAGTATTAAACCAGCATTTATTTCTAATCAGAAAATATTTACTTCTCAGCCTCTACATCATGTGCGCTTTCTTCCACCATTGTCTTAACTATGATGATTCTTGCACAACCATTACAAGTTTCTAATGTTTTTTTTTTGTTTTGTTTTGTTTTCCCCCCATTTAGCAGTAGACAGAGAACTGGAGCCTGGCTACAATTACACTGGAGGATATACAAATGATTTTAGTATGCATGTTTTCATAACTTCTTCTACAAACAAGTCATTTCTCTAAAAGCCACCTACTGACACATGTTGGGATTGACACAGAAAATGTGGATGTTGGATGAGAAACATCAGCTGAAAATATGGCTGGATAAATACTTGACCTAATACTTGCATGTAATCACTAAAATGGCTAGAAGCTACAAAAAGATTTTAGACTGGAGTGGACATTTATCTGTTCCTTTATGTTTATCTGTCACATAACAATTACAATCAAATGTATTTATATTCTTGGTTGTAATGTGACAAACCGAGCAAACACTCAATCAAAATGAATCATTCTGCAAGGGACTGTGTCATATGTGAATATTATCATTATGTGATCCAAGACCTTAAGAAAAACCTCGGCTTCTGTCTCGTTTTCATTTAGCCAGTTGAATTTTAACTCTACTGTCAATTTTCTCAAAAGATAAAAATAAAAATCTCTGTGTGTAATAGAGACTTCTCCCAAGTCCTGACTAAGCTGAAAGAGTCACACAGGAAAATGAGAAGGAAGCATTATATGGTTGGGCAATCACAGGCAAGGCTGAGTAATTTGTCTTTACCACCGAGTTAAGCGGCAATTTCAACTTAATTAAAACTCCAGTTTAGTTCAAAATGAAGTGGGTTAGTCAGATGATGAATGGCAGTCAAGCACGCACAGTTCTTTGAGCATCTATAGCAACATGCTACAGTGTTCAGACCCCCCAACTTTTTACAATCACAGTGCGTTTTATTGAGTCTGTTATAAACCAATGCAAAGTAGCAAGTTTTCCATCTACTTTGAGAAGTAGATGGAAAATTATACGTCGTTTCTTTTTTTTTTTTCTTTTTTACAAAAAAATCTGGCAAGTGTGCATTGTAGCTCCCTTTATTCTGATAAGACCCAATGTCATCAATTTAGATAACACTACTGTGTATTTTTTCTCAGCAAAGCGCCAGCTGTTCTCTGACGGCCTTCGAGGTTTGTTAGATAACATTAGTGAACGTACGGCATTGTGGTGGCCAAGGAGAACGACAGACAGGTCAGGGATTTACATTTACAGCAGGACTAGGCTTTAAAGCTATACATCCGAAGCCTTGGATGTATAGCTCAGTGAGACAGTGCGGTCTCACTGAGCACCGCTCTGTCCATCACCTGGAAAAGGAGAGTATGGGACAGCTGCAAGCCAAGATATGGCCGTTCACATAAGCTGCATGAGACAAGGTCAGTATAATCAGAGAAGCAGCCGAGAGGCCCACTGTGACTCTGGAGGAGCAGCAGAAACCCACAGCTCAGGCAGGAAAACTTGTCAACAGCACAGCTAATACTTATCAAGTCCAGAAATCTGGCCGTCATTAAAGAGTGGAGAGTGGCCAATTAACAACCCTAAAACCAGCCAGGACGAGCCTAAACCAAAAGCCAGAGTTACAGTGAAATACTTCAGATCAATGCAAATTAGCATGCTAAAATTGACCAGTAAAAGTTGAGATCAATCGACAAACTGTGGCAAGACTTAAAGAATGTGAATTGAAGATGACTGACATACATTGAGCTATTCTGTAAGGGAGAGTGTCAGAAATCCAAGCGTCTAGATGTGCAAAGCTGACAGATGTACACCAAAAGCATGCTGCACTTTTTCATATAAAAAAAAAAAAAAAAAAAAAAAAAAGCACTAACTTTTTGTGCTGGTGCATCACATAAGATCTCAGACAAATTAAAGCGTGTAGTTGCAACGTGACAGAATGCGGAAAAAGATCAAAGCCTGCGAACACTTTGTGCAAGGCGCCATACTGAGCCAAGCAACGACCACGTCTCTGAACTGCTATGCAAGAGAAACTTCTAAAACTGGTTTCTCAACATTGCACCAACCATCTGGAATGTAAATTAGAAGAAGGATGTGGGCTTGTCACGATCAAAAACAAAAAATGCTTGACAATAAGTTGTCCCAGAAGTTATTGCGATCAACAATGATACTGTTCTTTTTGAGACCATTTTCAAATGCTATAATGGCAATGGCACAATAATGCAAGTAAGTAATCTCAAAGATCAATACACTCTCAATTTTAATGAATATTTAACAGTGGAACTGGAAGACATTTTAAATATCCAAAATAAATAAGTAAACAAAACAAAGGAGACAAGGAATAAAAATTAATTATGACGTTTCTGTATACAAAAACAAAAAAAAGGAGCTAGTTCAGGCCAATATACCAAACTGAAGTTTTGGTAGAAAGAGAGCAAGAAAAGAGAAAAACGATACATCCTGTAAAAGGAAATTATTGAGCTTTCAGTTTTAATTTATCACGCAATTGATTTATTGTGGCAGGCCTAATGTGGCTTTTCATATGGCCCGTATGGGCAGCTGCCCAGGGCAGCAGTAAAGAAAGGGGCGCTCTAGGAACCAGAAAATAACATTTATCATATCTGTCAGGTGGGCCCCGAACACCTCCACAACTACCTGTATGCATGTTCAGCGAAGTAAGTTTCCCCAGCATCAGTGAGTACTGGGAGACTAAGTTACCCGTTTTCTAAAGGAAGAACAATTGCTGGCATTTTAATTGGTTGGCAGCACAAATATATCTACTGTATAAAACTGAACGGCAGAAAAAAAAAAAAGCTGGATGGATGGAGATAACGAAGCACAGAGGTCTGAGGCGGGCAGACAAAGAGGCAGCAGCACGTATAGTGGAATCTGGGTTTACCAAAACTACCAGTCGCTTGTCAAGGTTAAGGTCAAACGCCTGACATTATCAAGACACAACAAAGACACTTCTATCAGTCGCTTTACTGTATCCTTGCACAATGCTACACGTCTACCAGCTAGATTACACAAGGGAGAATGTTTTGATCTCGTGCTCCGCGCGATAGGGAAATTACACAACAACGTGCATGAATTGCTGACATATGTAAACTCCTACAGCTGGGAAGCGCACGCTCACACCTCCAGTCCAAATCTGGATTGCAAAGTTCTAGTTCTAATGGGAACGAGAACATATTCTGCCTTTAAGGTGTCTTGAGAACTGACGGATTCAGAGGGTTGTGCGAGTTATTTTGTGAGGGTTGTGTGAACAAGCTGACAAGAAGCACAATCAGTGCTGAGTAAGATATCACCAAAGGGAGTGTATATACACCTACATCCCTTTCACCCGGGCCTGCTCTTATCCATCCTGTCCTCAAAAGATCTCTCCTGTTGCTGTAAATGGTCTCTCCGTCCACGACTCTCCTCTTAAGCCCCTCTCTGAAGTGGCTAAAAGATTGAAGGAGAGAGAGAAAGAGAGAGATGCAGATAGTGGTGGAGGTACGCATGGAGATAGAGAAGAGGGAGGGCATGAGAGCATGTGGGGGAGGGTAGCCCTGCAATCTTTGGCAGCGAGAGCTGTGACGCACAACTACACACACACACACTCTCTGGTGCGGTGTGGCATCCACAGAACCACCACGATGGTTGCACTGCAATCTAATCCAACGGGGCCAGTCGCACCACAAATTCACCTGTGGTGTTAAAGGTAGGAAGCGGGCCGCATGTTCTGATTTAACGTGTGAGAAGTCATCTCGACACCGATAGTCTCCCACCCCAGACGTTCACACTCGCACACGCCCAGTTTCCTGCCCCCCACCACTCCGCCCGTTACCATGGGTGGAGACGAAGAGAAACAGGAAGGAAGTCCAACATGAACTTCTCCCCGAAGTCAGACACACCCCGACAACCCAACGACACCACGGGCGCTCGCCGCTCATACCGATAGTTCGTCGAAGCTCCTCGCATTGGCTGATGTGCGGGAGTTTAAGCATCTCCTTCCATTTCTTACTGCGGCCATTCCTCTTGCCTCCTCCACCTGGAAGACAGACAAAAAAAAAAAAAAGGAGGAGAGATTAATGTCAGATAGTCGGAGCATCCAATAAGTAGCATTTTCAGCACAGGAGCAATGAAAACCAAGTGTCTCTGTGTGTGTGTGTGTGTGTGTGTGTGTGTGTGTGTGTGTGTGTGTGTGTGTGTGTGTGTGTGTGTGTGCGTGTGTTGTGAATGTTTATGTTTGCTTTTGCATGCATGTCTTCAAGCACGCTGACCTTGGTGTGACCAGAAACAGGGACAGCTGCTTCATCTCACCAGTCGCCTCTGTGCAATATGACGGAGCATGTGATGAAGAACGTTGACAGCTTCAAACATCACGAGTCTCTCGCTCTCACACACACACACACACACACACACACACACACACACACACACACACACACACACACACACACCAAGTGGATCCCAGTCAAACATTAGCCAAAACTAAATCGTCATTCACAGATTACCTCCATCTCACACACACAGAGGTGCTGAGCATTGTTCTCAGAAAGTCTGGAAAGCTTTACGTACGGCCTGATTGCCCGCAACAGCAACAGCAGATGCAGTGCGTGTGTGCGTGTGTGTGTGTGTGTGTGCGTGCGTCTACAGTTGAAGCCAATTATTTACCTTCACTAAAACATACACACACCCTCTTTGTCCTTACTGTCTGCAAGCTTCTCAATACTTTGCTGGGAGTTTGAACCCATTTACTTTATAATTAATCTGGTGGTGTGATTAGGGTCACTGTGTATTTTAAACAAGCAACGATTTGTGCCTGATGTGTAGCTTCAATATTTCGATTTAATGTTCCTTCCACATAATTTCAATCATTTTGAGAAGCACAGCTTTTCTTCCTGAAACAGAATACCCACAGATGCTGATGCTGCCACCACCCTTTTGTTCTGGGGTTAAATTACACAGTTCAAACCAAAACATCTCAATCAAATCACCGAATGTACCTCATTTCCCAAACAGCATAAAGGGCTGCAACTAATGATTACAGAATCGATTATTGTATCGTTTAGTCTGACGATTAATCAAATAAATAAATCGTCACATTTTTCAGATCATTCATGAAACCACTCAAGTCAATATTAGAAATTCATTAAAAATAATGCAGCTAAGCAAATATTTCAATTACTGTTATGAGTAAGAAAATAAAAATGCAATGCAACAATACAGCTTGGTGTACGCTTGATCATGCAAAAGATGCAAAAGTACGGACTACTAACCCGTTGATTATTCTTTGGGTTAATAAATGGATAGCAAAAGGTACACAAAGTTGGATTTTTTTCAGATTTCAAACCAGGTAAAACTAAAACTATTGCATTTGAGGAGTTATATACAGAACATATTTACAGACAAAGAAGCTTTTCCATCTAAAATGCAAAATTTATATATATATTTTTTGCACAGTTTTGACTTAATGACTGCTTTGATCGTTTTGTCCGTCCAGCAAATGGCAGTTTTTTGAGTCTCTATACTCCCTTTAACCATTAATCGATTTCTAAATTGGTCGACGACTATTTCAATTATCAATCACAAGTAATTTGACTACTTGTTTCAGACCAAACCGTATGATGGCTGAGGAGCCTCACTACGTTTTCACTCTCATATCACTGTTTGAATAGATGAGTGTGACAACTTAAGGCATCTAAAATTTATATCCATTTTCCATGATGTCCTGCAAGGACATCATGGAAGGTAGCGCCTCAAAGTGTTTTTTTTATTTTGTTTTGTTTTGAGGCGTTACCTTACAACACATTCAGAAGTCTGCCTCCATTTAACTCAAATAATGTGACTTCAGAGGAAAACAAAGCAACATCTTTATCTGGGCTTACCAGGCAGTTTAAAGGCACTAATATTAGTATTATTAGTGCATGTAAACAAAGCAATAAAAAAAATCTCTCTAAATATTCTGACATTTAGCAAATATAAATCTATTACGCCCAGGAAAAATGACTTTCTCTGTGCTTTTTTGGATGTGAGAATATACATTCATTATAAACAAAAAGGCAAATTTGATGTTTTTGAACCTATTTATAGATGACATATTGATTCCACAAGTTAAAAAAAAACTCAATAAACTGGATGATATTATAGCATCAAAACTGAACACCCAAACTTCGATAAAAAATAAACTGAGAACAATTAAGTTAACAATCAAGCTCCAATAGAAATTTGAAATTTTTATGTGAGAATTACTTTCATTTATTTTTGTTTTTAGTTGCATTATCTAGAGAATCCCAAATCGCTTCACACTACCTTCACTACACTACACACATTCACACGTTAATTGTGGTGAGCTACATTGTAGCCACAGCTGCCCTGGGTCAGACTGACAGAAGAGAGACTTGATACATTCGGCGCCACTGAGCCCCCAGACCAGCGGGGAAGGCGGGTGAAGTGTCTTGCCCAAGGACACCGACTGAGATGGACAGAGTGGGTGATGGAACCGTCAACCCAGTTTAGGTCAAACTTTTACCTCCCACCGCCCGGATTCTTTCAGATGATCAGTGAATGCGCCATACCTACGCACAACAACAATCGTCAGTCTTGACGTTGTTCCTGAAACTTTCTATTTATCCATGAAAGGCAAGATAGACACTTGTTGTAACAACAGGGAGTTTCACGTTTTCGAGAATACAGGATGTCAATTCGCACCCGGCTCCAGAGGAATTTAGCAACGGCTCATTTGGCGGGACGAAGACTTTTGATTTAATGTATTTAGATAAACATATTTGAAGACGTTCGTAAGCCTTCAAATAAATAACCATGTTTATTAACACAAAATAAAACTTTGATGTAAAGAGAGACATGTAAAAAATGCAGAGTAATTATTCTCAGATTTGCATAAACAGAATCCTAAGAGTCTAATGTTTCCGATCTCTGAAAATATAACTAATGCAGCTACTATGTGCAATTTAGTGATAGAAATCACACTTAATTTATACAAGCAATCTATTAAAAATGGGTATGTTTATAAAAAGCACTGTCCTATTTCTCTGACATGCAATCCTAGCCATGCTGTCACTTAAGAAAAAGACTGCAAAGAGGTCATTAATAGTTTTTATCACTTTTATTCTATCACAACAAAAACAAGGGAAGCCGAGGGAAGTCTATTGGAAAATCTCAAAATTAGGGTAAGAGACTACACTCTCGATGAAACGCACACAGACTAATATACAGAGTTAGTGAAGCTTTTAACAATCCGGCACCAGATCCAACCAAACAAACTCTTTAATCTATCACTTTAAGCTTGGGTTTTATTTTGATTATTTGAGTATTATTTTTCATGCAGATTAGGATGAAAGCAAATAATCATCTGATTCTACCGTAATCCTGCATGGAGTTTGATGATAGGTTCAACCTACATTCACGTTGCCTCACATCAGTCCTTGAACGCCCCTCGATCGCTCAGCTCTCATCTATTTTGGGCAATTCTGGCACCATCTGTTGGGCCAATTTTGCCTTCGGATTAAGACTGCAGCACAATGTGAAAAATCGGCCAGAGTGCAGATGATCTTGGCAGGTTTCCCTGGAGTTCTTCAAGAAGGCTTATGTGTTTCCCGTCTAACAAGTGAAGACTTGTTAGAAAGTCTGCAGCATGTACAAAGCTGCTACGGTGGGATCGTGGCGGCTTATCCTGACAGCTGCAAATCAGGAGCATGTAGGTGTCTGCTAGCAGGAGCGTCGCCTTATCCATGACATGTGGCACACGAGCAACAAAACAGATCGGTCAGAGGTTTGAAAGCATGACTTCCAACACTGGCCTCAGTCGGAGCATACGACCTCTTCATGGCCACACTGGACTGGCTGCTATGCACATTAAGTCATTGCAGCCAGTTGCAAGTAAAAGGAGTTTACTAAGCAACCAGAATGAACAGTCCACAATTTTCCATGATAAACATGATAGAAATCAATATATGCTGGACTACCAGCTGGGGAAAGGCACACACTCCTCCAAATTGTACATATAGGCTGGTTGTAGTTTAACTGTTTATTTTATGATGTCAAACAGAAGTCCTAGCATTATACTAAGATGAAGAAGCAATTGAAGGAAATACTGGAATTAATTGGGAAAATGTGGGTCGATACCAATATGGCTGTTATGTCTGATAGTTGTCATATTTTACTACTGTTGACATCTTGGGGAAAAAAATGGCTTCAATACTGCTTTCTGCTTCAGGTGAACTCCCCACAATCCTGCGCTGCCTCACTATCACTGTCACATGACCAAACAAATAACACATGACTGACTTCCTCCCGTCATGCTCCAGAAACAAAGAACAACAAGATGGGAATAAATATTGGTCAATAATATAGATCCAATCTTATTTATCGGACCGATAGGGTAAAAAATATGACTAATATCATTCCATACCAATGTTAGTGCTGGTATATGTAATTAAAAAAAAAATTATCAAATCACAAGAGCCCACAAAAAAACAGCTGTAGACCTCGAATTCCCCAAGTGAAGAGGAAACAGACTTTGAATCTCATGTGTTTGAGTCCTCCTGACCGCTCTAGAGAAGATATGCTTACACAGAGCTAAAGCAGCTTAAAATTATAATGCTGCACTAAGTGCAGAAAACAGTAAATCCTTTCATGTCTCATTTTCTATTTTTATTTTTTGCCAAGCAGCCAACAGAAAACTTGTGAACGGTCTTTTTGCTTTCAGAAGAGTCGAGAAATAAACCTTGTATTATTTCACTCCCCTGGCTAATAGTCATGGAAGTCTGTTTTACAAAGAGTAGAAAAACGTCAGACACCTCCACATAGCTGGCTTTCAAAGGCAAAATAAGAGAGATTTATTGTCATTCACTCCTGCATCAACCGTCACTGTGGTATTCACAGGTATTTATCGTCTTTGCCTGGGAGAAGCAGTCAAAGGTGGGCAGAGAACCACTTTTCCCCTCAGAAGAACACATTTAACCACACTTACATCTCACATGGATACACTAAAACCAACAGCATCATGTCTGCCAGCAACAGAAGACTTCAGATGAGTGGGATGAGTCAAAGTTTATTAAACTTGAATAATTATTTTAGTTCTTTGTGCCTTTTGTCCTCAGGGACAGAAGGAAAACATGCGACTACTGTCAGGGGAGATGGATTAATAGTCTGTTTGGCAGATATGATTTTATTTCAAAAGTCATTAAACATCCTGCTGTTAAGTGTAAGAGCCATTCTCACTTAACTACTCCTGGTTTCAGTTAAGTTGAGTGTTGTACTTCTGACAAAAACCACAACCCTTTTTCCACACTGCATGTGCTATCAGGACTTCCTGGCCTATTGTTATACTGTTTGTAAGGTACAGTGGTGGCGTGGAGAATGAGGTCAAAGTTGAAGCCCTCCTGGGATGAAAAGGAAAGTCCTGAGAGCTGGACAGACGTCAATCTGTCGAGGTGACGGCCATCGCTCAATGAGTTTCTTTATCGGCTTCTTCATTGGGGATCGGCTGATTTAAGAGCAGGTACTGAAACAGCCACGAAACATGCCTGCGTAGTCAGAATGGAAGACCAAATACTACGAGAAAAACCACACCCGTTTGTTTGCAGTAATAATTTGCTGAAGCAAAACCTGACGAGGACAATGCTGACTGCACAGCATTTTCAAAATACGGCTTTGTATTTTCCAAAAACAGCGACCTTCATTTTCACTGGCATCCCTGGTGAAAATGAAGAAAAGATAAGTCTCACAAAAAATGTAGAGAAATCTAATCCTTTATTTAAATACAATGATTCAATTGGGGAGGCGGGGGGAATCCTGTTTTAAGAAATAGTAACTTTTTTCATGAGCTAAAAATCAATGGTTAGCTTTAGAGAAGCGCCAATAAATCAACCGTTAAACGGATGTGGATGATTTTCAGCTTGATCAGCAATAGTGACCAGCTGGTTGGAAGCTGAAAACTATCTTTTTTTGGATCAGTGAACACATCCGTTACGCTGACATCAGCAATCTCTGTTGCGAGCGATGCCAACGTGTGAATGAAGTCAGGGAAAAGAGATGCAAGAAGATGATCAAGATAAAACTTTTGTACTAGAGAGAGCACGACTTGCAGCAGAAAAGAAGATGGCTGAAAGATTTACACAGCAAGGTCCCTTTTTTTTTTTTAAATCAGAAGTGTGCTTAAAAAAAGAAAAAAAAAGTCTCTGCTACATAGGGAACGTGCGACCCAGCACAGAGGTTTGCTACTGGTTCACTTCCAGAGTCAACTTCCATTGCCTTAGTAATTATTTCTGCTGCCACCCTTTAAAACGCAGGTTTTTCAGTTCAGCCAGCCAGTCTATGGAGAAAAGAAGGTTTGGGACCACAAGGACATCACGTTCTCGGTGACGTTATCCGTGCTTACCTCACCGTCATCCACAGAAGATGCTAAAATGTGTAATCAATTGGTCTCTGCTTAGAAATCTTTGTAAAGCGACTGCTTTCACAAATATCGCCTCCACTCCCAGTGTGAATAATTAATGAAAAATCATAGGCTAGAAATAGAAAAAGTGTGTTTTTATGCACTTTAGTATTATTTGTTGTTAAAAACTTCAGTCGCTAAAATTGGTGTCAGGAAGTCAAAGTGTCACAAAACACATTCTCTAAAACACAGATTCAGCTGACTGAAACCCAACAGGATCTACGGTGGAGCACGTTGTTTTTCAGTAGATGGTGGACACAAGCAGAGGAAAATCCTCTGCCCCGAAGATCATGAGACACTAGCTGTCCCACCAACGACATCAGACGGCTTCAACAAAAACATGAACTGAGCAGGTTCAGTAAAACATGTGAAAAACCACAAAATAAACCACAAAATCAGACATGAAGCTTTTATGTTTGTGCAGTGTGCATGCTCCTGCAATACTCTTTTCCTCTCTATTTTTGCAAGATAAAAAGCTTATTTTCACAACATATAAAAAAAAAATTACTTCTGCTTTTTAATATTATCTGATCCTGTGGTTTAATGGCAATAAATAGCACTGAGAAAGGGCCATTTATTGATCAGTTTAAGTATCCACTGACCGCAGAGATCAATTCATCTGGGGGAAAAAAGTTATTGTTTGGTTTTGACTCTTAACATGTTGGATGTAGAATAAACAAGTGTTTCTGTCAAAGGCACTAATATTGCTATCGTGAATGCATTGTTGTGAAGTTTCTTTTACATTTAAGCAACTAGAAATAAAAGAAATGTAATTTAAACTGTTTTTTTTTGTTTGTTTTTTCATAAAATGTGTGAAAATTATAGTTCCAAAAGTTCACAAAAACAGCTCGAGTCAGTTCATCCTTTTGCTCCATTAGGCCAACAGTCAAATAATGCCTTATGTTTACAAAATACAGCTTTTAAAAGTTTTACTCAAGGACGCATCGTGCGGTCGTAAGCAGAAATAATGAGGCAGTTTGGTCCTAAATTAAAACTGGCTATATATATATATATATATATATATATATATATATATATATATATATAAATCCTGCGCTAAAGTGTTGCTGCTATTCTTGGGACCAAACCACAAAGGTTTAACTAACTCGGACAGTATTTGGTGTCTAAGGCAACTTTTTGACATTTACTCTTCATGACTCTTTTTGAAGTTTGTTTTGGTGCAGAGTCGGTGAAAGCTCATGCATCTGGAGAACTTTGAATGACTCCACACCAACTGTTTTAACTACAAGACATCTTTAGTGTTTTGCTTTTGTCCTGCATCTGACATTTCACCAACATACCAGCTAAAGTTGCAGGGAAGAGGAGATGATGTTCCTTCTCATCTGATATTCCCCTCTTCTTTTCTCTCTAAGTCAACAACGTTCTCCAATGTAAAACGCTTTCCGTGTGGCAGCATTAAAAGAAAAAAAAACACTTGGAGGAAATTTATTTACCATATTTTCCGAACTATAAACCGCTCTGGGCTATAATCTGCCACTCTCTGTTTTCAATCTGCAGGATTTATTGAGCACTCAGCCCTCCGTATCCAACTCTGAACCATGGTTTCGTTCACGCCAAGTTTACGTGCAGCGGATCTATTTTCCTCCTGTAATGCCAGATCGATAGCCCTCAACTTAAAAGCTGCATCATATGAGTTTGAAAACATTTCTCCGTCGTGCCTGCTGCTAGCATGTGCTTGTTCTAAATGAAAATTAGCGCATTCTTCTTTGATTTCCAATTTTGATGTCCAATGATTCACTTCCTGCTAAAGAGCCCCCTTGTGGTTGAAGAGAAATCCACAGAAAAGCCAAACTGGTCTATAAGCTGCATGGTTCAAAGCGTGGGAAAAAAGTAGCGACTTATAATTCGAAAAATACGGTAATTTAACATAATTACTTTTTTTTATTATTTTGATTCCAATACAAAGACAGAAAAGTACACTGTGCTCCTGTGAGTCAGAGTACAAGTCATAGTGAGATATAGTCTGGCTAATTATTCAGACCATCTGCACAGGTAGGGCCTGCAGTCAGTGGCTTAACAAACACATTGGACTTGGATTGGTTTAAAACAACCTAAAGTTGAGTACAGCAGCCTTCCTTTCAGCTCAGTGAATGACAGTCCATAGCACAGTTTTACTCTGTGGTTCATAAAGACAGAAAACATAATTTGACATTTTCTCTGGAAACTTAAAATGACAACAGTATGAAATATTTGTATTTTTACAACCACAGCTCCCTAAAACCCCGGTACTCCTCGATGGCAGTACTGAACCTGGAGAACTTTATAGTGCGAAGCTTCAGAGAAGCCCATCCATCAAATCGTCCAGACCAATCCAGTTTTTTACCTCATACATAGTCGCTCATATGGAATGGAGAAATTATTTACTTAGATTTAGCCCTCTCTAACTACAGCAATGCTGTACAACCAGAAGACACACACACAAACACACACACACACACGCACACACACACACACGCACACACACACACACACACACACACACACACACGGTTTGGGTTTGAGCTTTTAGTAAAAAATCTGCACATCACAAGTGAGAACGATGAAACTGATAATTCTTTAATTATGCGATGATATGGATTTGGATAATTGGATAAAACTGACCGAAAGCTGTAAGTTCTTTGAAAAGACAACAGTCAGACAAAACTTCAAAAGAATCCACGTTGAGGTCAAAACCTGAACGACCAGAATGGAGAGATTATGAGCAACAACTAATCATGTTGCTCTGACGAAGTTCTGAAGAGCTCATCCCACTGATATTCCCGAGGGCTGGTATGCCGACAGACCAGTTGTGGGACTGGAGGGCAAATACAAGAGCAAATTCAGACTAGTTTGCGCACAAACAGAAAATCTACTGGTGTTCTGAAAAAATCGGGACATGCAGAAGGAGGGCAGCTCTCACTGAGTAGAGTATGTGATAACAGTGAAACAATGTTTTACTCTGATGGAGCAGTAAAGAACTAAAGTAAGAAGGATGGATAAAACTAGATGTGCAAAAAAATAAAAAATAAAAATAAAAAATAACACCCAGGCTAATTGTGACGTTCTTGGTCTTATGCCTCAAAACTGGCAGTATTTATGTATTATTTTAGGATGAAAAGTTGTCGATTTAAGTTTGGATGAAATAAATCGGACCGCATTGAAATGCTGAAAGAAATGACAAAACAGGTCAAGGTTCCCGAGAAGAAAAGACGGGAGAAGGCAAGCTGTGTGGGAGTGGGGGGAGCATGTGCACATACGTCTGTCACAGCCAGCTGGGCTACCCCACCCTGTTTAATGTCACTCTGACGTCAAAGCCATGTGTGCAGGCCCTTAATGCAGGCAGGATGGAGCGAGTATTTATTTAACTTTGGTTCTCTCCTCCAGGAGAGCAGGGGCCCTCCATAAACAGCGGCTTCAGGGAAGTTTTGCGCGTTCACAGCCGAACCACAACCGGGGCTGAGATCATCCTCCAACATCACGGGACAAGCCGCCGCATCTCTTTTAAGTGACAGTAGCACTAAAAAAAAAAACTGACGGGTTGATGTCAAATGATCAACCTGCTGCTCGAGTATGAAGATGCACTTTTGTTTCCATAAATGGCCGACGTGTGTCGAGTCGGTTTTTTTTATTCGCCTTAGCTCACTGTTGCTTATTTTTATGCCCGTCACCAGGTTAAGAAAAGGAAATGCAACAAAGACTAAATAAGCATTCCTGGATCTTTTTAGGTTCTCGTGATCAAAAGTACAAACAGAAAATATCTTGTCTTTTCAGAAATCACCACAACAACTTTCCTTAGGAGCTGATTCACTGCAAACATGAAGTGTGTGTCATTGCTAATGCCGTGATGAAGGCTTTGTGTCGAAGTTCGTCAACCTGGGTGGAGAAAAGAAAAACAAAACTAATAAAAAGAATGAGTGAGATTATTTCCATTTATATGAAACTTCTTTTTTAAAAAAACATTCAATGTTCTTTGTTACTGTTTTGTCTTCTATTTTAGGTTTTTAATGTGCCTCCACACACACTTAACTCCTCTGTAAAAAAAAACATCCAGATTGATGAATATTTGTTAACAGTTTTTAATTTTTAAGCAAAATACTGGTGTATGAGTGATGTCTGATACACCCGTCATTAAAAACATTAAAGAAAAGCATGTGTATTCTGTTTTATAAAGTAGTAAAATATTTTAAGATTTTACTTAACACCCACAGCAGTGGTCAATCTTTCTTTTTTCCCTGGCTTGTCTTTATTTCCATCAAAAAAAATCTTCATGGAGCAAAAACGCCACGCTTGCACGCATTCCTTCTCAAATTCTGGAGATTCTCGTCTAAAAGAAGCAATGTTTGGTAAAAATAAAAACACCGACAAAGCCTCAATCATGGGAGTTAGAGAGAAATATAAACTGCATTTCTACAAATCCAAACATGTTGTGAAGCAACTTAAATTACAAACTTAACTACTTTTCCAACTTTCCAAAAACACTGATAGCAGTGTTTACCAGCATGTTCTTTTTGCCAGGATATTCACAGTCACAACTCTGTGCCAGCGAGAGTTGCATTGAGGACTGAATATAGAGTTAGGCTCGCAATAACTCGTAACCCTGGCAGTTATTAGCTACAGCTATTTTTATTCATCTAAGAAGTTTGTTTATGATTGGGAAGAAGACAGGAATTTCCCAAACGCTAACAGAGCAAAGTACAAGGAGCATAAATATCAGAATGAAATGACTAGAATGTGAAATATGTTGAAAAAGTTACATATCCCCTTCTCATAAAATTATTTAAAAAGGCTGTCTTGATAATATAACAATCAAATCATTTTTTCATAGTAGCTGACCTCTTCTTTGCATGTAGTAAACACATAAGCTCAAAGTCTTTTAGGTTGGAAAGCCTCAAGGTCATTGCCCTAATCTTCAGCACTCGCTACCAGATTCAAGTCAGGACTCCGTCTGGGCCGCTCCAAAGCTTCAGTATCGATTCCAGCTACCTGTTACTTTAAAACCTTTATCTGTCAGCGGTATGAATAGTTCTGAGTCTGTAGGTGGAGATCCAACAGCTGCAGCACTCTCACAGAAACACAACGATAAAGTGGTAGGAAGCAAGGAGATGGTCAGCCACTGTTGGCTCCATTGTCAAATAAGCTTAGCACACACACACACACACACACACACACACACACACACACACACACACACAAACACATGCACGCACACAGGCACAATGGAGCGTGGTGGTAACAAATGAACTGCTGGCTGCTTTTCCAGCCACTCCACCTTACAGTGCGTGATTGACTGGTGTAGCCCCCTAATAGGAGAAACATTAGCTGCGTCGGACTTCGTCGCCTTTTCCGAGCCAAGGCCCGGTGTTTGCATAACGTAATCCGTCTGTAAGCGCGCGCTCAAAGACGCACATCAGGAGAAATGTGCAAATGTAATCCTCACCTCCCTCTTGCTGCCATTATAAACTGCTCTCCTCTCGTCATGCCTTCATTAATTCTTTTTACAGACAGATTTTCCTCCAGCGCCATATGGTCATGGGAGAAAGTGTGGGTCACGCACCAAACTGTGAACAGCATTGCGGCATTGAGGAGAAAGGCAGGACAGGACATGGCGGTGGGTCTCACATGAGGTAGGACTCGCCGTTTTTCACATGAGCAGAATGAGACACACGCACACACACACACACGTGTGCTTCTGCTCTCGTTTCCAGCAGTGCGCTGCTGTGTGGGTTTTGCAAGGCCTTCCTTCCTCCGCTCCATCCCTCTCTCTGAACTCGACATATTCCATCAAACAGAGGCAAGAGCTCGCTTGAAAACCGACCCCTGTTTTCCCAGACTCCTGGGGGAGACGGGGGGAGGGACGGCTGGACGAGGGAACACTGTGAGACTAAACTTGAGACACAGGCTGACTCTGTGGGTCTAAAAGGGCAAAAATGAAAGAAGAATTGGATGCAAGTTATCTCCAGCTGTCCCTCTGATGAAGGGCCCTTCAGTCGATTTCATGGCCAGGCTGAAGGAGCAGGAAGACGATCACCAAGGCCTTGAGGCTGGATCACGCAGCACTTATTACGCACACGCAATTATCTCTGATAAGACAGGATGCCAGGTCACCCTGAAGGGTGGACTGACATGAAACACCAAGGGCAGACGCAGAAATGGCGATTCTGGGAATCTTACCAGAGGAAAAGTCAAAAAAGCAGGAGGAACCTCTGACGTTCAGCACATTTACGACAAGATTTCCATTAAAGAAAAATAACTTTAGCTTGGGGTAAACTTGTGGTTGTAAAGCACTTGCAGAGTTATTCACTTCCCTTGGACTTTGTCACATTTTGTCATCTTGATGCCTTTTGTTCACTAAAGTTCTACGAACCGCAGAGGCCTTCATAGAAAACTTCTGCATTTATACCAAGATTAAATTACACACAGATGGGGTCCTGTCTACTAATCAGGTAACTTCTGATGCTTTTCGTGCTATGCAGGAATTCATTTCCTTCACTGAAGCAGATCAAGAAAGCTGAGGGCAGGTTCCAGACTTTTCCAGACTGTGGGAAAAATCTGATGAAATCAGAATAATGATTTTTTTTTTTTTTTTAACTGTAAAGTTTGTAGCTGAAGAAAAATGGGTATGAATACTTTTGCAAGGCACTGTACATTGATAAAAAAAACAGCTTCACGGCCGTCTTGTTAGGCGTTATTCTGCATTTAACAAGACAGCTGGTTTAACTATCCCTATATTCTTGTGGTGCTTCAAAAAAGTGCCTCGTCACGTTTTAACGACCCAGCTAAACGCATACACAGCGAGTGGCATGCAGCGGAGCTGAGCATGCAACACAGCGCGTCTCTCTCTCTCCCCACATGGCCCATTTGTGGGTGTTATAAATGTAAAATGAGTCCCACATCAAGGGACCGTCACAAAGCGATGTGTTTTACGAGCTTCAGCTGGAGGAAACACCCCAGAGTGATGACAACAAGTGTTTGCCCAGCGACAACCGCAAAGCTAATAAAGCTACGCCGGCTAACGTCACACATGAACGCTCACCAGGGCTTTGAGAGACCTGCTAGCCTGCAATTTGAAGGCCGGTGGCCAAGAGGCAGGGCGCACAAAGGATTTATAGCCCCAACAACAGAGGTGTGTTCCTTTAACACCTGCACTGTTCTTCTGTAAACATCCAGCTTCAATCGCATAAAGAAATTTGTTGAACAAGGATTACCGGACTCAACTTTGCTGGGTTAGTGTAATCGATGGATTAACCACATTCCGGTTTTCATGAAGACGACTACACCTGACAAAGATTTAATTTAATACAATGTGTAAAACAAATTATAGTGACGTAAACGTCTGAATATGTGCATGAATACTTGTTATTCTTTAAATGAACTAAGTTTTAAAGTTGTGCTGACAAAGTCAGATGCAAACAAGGTTTAAAGTTTTCAGATTGAATTATTGGCCTTTTTATAATCACTTATAAGTTAAAGTTTTTCCTTTGAGCTTGTGGCACTTTTTTTGCTTCAGTGCATCCTATTTGTACATAATAAAAAGGGAAGAGCTTAATTGTTACTTTTGTTTTTTATTATACACCCTCAGTTGTTGCTAAAACAAATATAAGTAAATATACTTCTACTCACCAGATGAGCTGCTATATACTTGGCATGTGCTGCCAACAGTGTTTAATGTAATATGTGTGTAGTGAGTATAAAGCTAAAACAAAAATTACAGATAAGCTCATCCCTCTTATCAGATGTTTCCCCTGAGGTTTTAAAAGCAACAGATTTTATGCCACTGATGATATAAAAAAAATTATCTCAACAATCTACAACTTTGAGTTATTTGCCAAAATGACTGAAAGCTGTTTTTCAATAGTTAAGTGGTTTCTTCACGATGATCAACCACTTTGACGTCTTTTAGTCCAGTTTCTGTGCTCACCGCGGTACTGACACTGCCCTCGTCAAAATTCAATAACATCCACATAAATACAGACTGTAGAAGAACCACAGTGTTGGTTCTGTTGGACCTCAGTGCAGCATTTGACACCG
This sequence comes from Poecilia mexicana, assembly GCF_051168715.1. Lineage (NCBI taxonomy): Eukaryota > Metazoa > Chordata > Actinopteri > Cyprinodontiformes > Poeciliidae > Poecilia > Poecilia mexicana. The sequence goes on along the minus strand of NW_028263370.1, from coordinate 5,431,115 downwards.
TTGACTGTGAAATACTATGGAAGCAAAGGGAGAGATGGGTTGGACTCTAGCACAGTAATTCACTGGGCCCAGTCTTCCCTAAAAACTGGGACATTTCTTGCATTGTACCGGACAAACATTTTATGAGGGATACCCAAAGGTTTGGCCCTGGGGCCCAATACCTATAGGCACTCACTAGCTCAGCTAACAAACAATAAGCTAAGTTAGCATAGCAAAACAGATGATGCACAACTCTATATTACGATGTCACCAGGTGACTCCGAAGATGTTTAGAGCAAATTAATGTTCTAACAAAGTTCTGGTTGTGCCAGCACTTTCTCCGTCTGAACATAAAGCCAAAGTTATCATCATTGGACATCAAGAGGAAAAATCAAAGTCACCAGAGAGGTTCAATTATTACAGATAAAAGCAGAAATGGACTCAGACCTGAACCTTCAGAGATACAAAAGGACGGTTACAAAGTCGACCTTCTTTCACTGGGAGAACGTGTCCAGCATTAACACGTTCTCAACTGATGCAACAATTGTTGATTGTTGTATCAGTGTCCTCACTGGTCTGTAACTGGTGTGGAGAAAAAACTTTTCAAATTATTACAATTATTGAAATATTTACCAATTTGTGTTGCACAACATATCAAAAGGCAGTAATGAGGACAACTTTAATATCTGAAAGATCTGCATGGATCCAATAATTGTGACACTAAAATATTTCAGGTAAAACATTACATAATATTTAAACAGATTTCAACTGTTGGACACAACTGAGTGAGGGGGAGGAGATGAATCCCAGCAACAAAACTGTAAAAAGATGATTGTGTGTCGAGTACAATATATTGAACTGCAATCAACATCATCACAATGTTGATGCAACCAATACAATTCTAAGAAACTGCTGAAGATTATACAATTTTATTTCAAGTGCCATGCATGCAAATTTAGTAAGTCAATATTATTTTTGGCTTGTTAAAGTTCAAAGTTTTCATGATGTTGGAGATAAAAAAAAAAAAAAAGAATCAGGAAAATGTGGGTAAATCATGGTTGATAATATTCACCGCAAAATTCAACATGATATAATACTACTGGTATTATGTCACTGCAACTACACTTTATACCCTACACAGAGTATCTACAAACTATATGAAAGGGTGTATCAAATCAATTTTTAAACAGATTGAAATCTTCTCTCACTAATATGAGACAAGAGGACAAGAGGGACGTCTCTGGTCAGGATTCTCCAAGGTTGTGATCATTTCATTTAAACAAGGAAACTGCATTATAATAATGACCATAATCTACAGAAAAATTCAACAAGTAAAGACAAATCCTGAAGGAACAAAACCCGACAATAGCAGCTGCATCTCTCAAAACTAACAAAAAAATCTGCAAATCCACAGGCATTAGAACGTAAATAAAGTCCTAAAATATCACTTTGAATGAAGAAGTTACTCTTTTCAGAGTAGAAACTAATAATTCAAAACCTACAATAGTTAAAAGGTACAGAAAATATGAAATTACCATACTGTTGATCAAAACAGGGGAAAATATGAGTGACAAGAATTGTGATTTATCGTGATAATGACAGATTGTAATTCATGATGATGCAAAACTTTCTAAACCATCATGAATCCTAGGTTTACCAACAATATATATTAAAAAAAAATGTTTGTGTTCTTTTCTCACAGTTCGGTTGGGATGGTTACAATTACTTTTTCCTTGAGATCACCAATAAAATGTCAACTACATCAACACGCTCCATCCCGCCACAACACGTGTTCAGATTCCAACCAAACATTTTTTTTTTTCCCCCCTCGTCCGAACAGCTCGTACTTTCTCAAAAACCATGTCACTGCCATAAGTGGTCACGGCCTCTATATTTAAAACACTCATCCAAATGCAACTTGTGAACACCAGCTCTGAAAGGACTGGCTTTTTTCTAGACTTGAACAAAAACAGACTAAATCTCACACACACACACACACATAAAAAAACAAAACGGGACATATAAGATACCACTCAAAAGTCACCAAATTCACAGAAGATGTTATTCTAAGCTTTATTAAGAGGTCTGAGATCAAGTTTCCTGAAAAGCAAACACACATGATCCTCGGCTTTGCTTTGTTTGACTCCACAATGAAAAAGCCAGCAGAAAACCGTGTCACCGGAGCCAGTACAGACTATTTTGAAGTTAATGGACAGATTTAAATATGCAAACATATTGTCAGGAAGCCTGGTGTTTAATTAACCCTTTCATGCATAGTGGTCACTACAGTGGACAGCTGTCTAAAAGCCATTTTCTTGTGCTTCTTGTGGATTTTTAATGTTATAAATGCACACAGACCACTGAAGTGGACACTAATGCATCATAAAATACACTATCAACTACTGGCCATCAGCTGCAAATGCATGAAATTATTTTTGTCAAATCCAATATGGCCGACAGACAAAAAAAAGCCACACCAACCGACCCGGTCTCTCCTTCTACTGTAGATAGAAAAAAATATTGCAACATAAGATAACACCTAAAAAACAACACTACTGATGTATTTTTCAAGTAAGCTCCAACTTTGTATTTGGAGAAAATTACAATTGATCACTAAAAAAAATTAAATAAAAAAAATTTATTTAAAAAAATCCTGACACAAGGGATCATAAATCATGCATGAAAGGGTTGAAAATAGTGTTGCGTATTATATATTTTAAACTAATCATAAATATTCATTTAAACAGCAATACCTGGTTGGATTGGTCATTAGTTTTTAAAAATTTCCTTCATTGTTGACAAAGGGGTTCGCATATGTTTACTTTTCCAGGCCGTCTTAGAGGACGACATGTCTCAAAACTTTTCTGCACGAGTGCTTCATTTCCTCGCAGGCACCCACAACAGCATTTTTAGTTAAAACAATATAATTGGCTGGTTTGTAAGTTTCTTACTTTACATAAGCAATAGATGTGATTTTAGAAACGGTCTCAGACAAGGCAGAGGGAAAAGGTCTGAACAAAAGCAATTAATGTAATGTAGGCCCAGTGTTTTACAGCCCATGAGTAAACACAATTTTTCAGCACACTTAACATGACCATCTGCTCCAGAACGACTCTTTAACAGGGTACTCTGCCAACTAATATGCTATGAAGTGTTGTAAACAGTGGAGCCTGCAGGATGGGCTCTGATAACGTTGTCTCCAAATGATTAAGTGCTTTTTAAATAGCGTTTACTGTGAAGAGCTGCTAACGAATGCACTAGTACTGCCAGTACGCTATAAAGTCACAAACATTTTTTTAACTAGTAAATGAGCACTAAACACAACATAGCTTATAATGAGATACCGCTGTTATTTTTGCTGACTCAGACAATACCTGATGAGTTCTGAGTATTTGCAGGGAAATGGTATTCACACAACCTAGGACTTTTTGACACGCTACATCTACAAAGTTCAATGCACTTTGAGGTTTTGGGTGGCCCGTATATTTATTTATATTCCCCTGGTAAAAAAAAAAAGACTTATTTATATTCATACCACCTTCAGTGCAGTTACAGCTGATCTGGACTTTGACTGGACCACTCCAGCATATCAATATGCATTGGTCCAAATCCTTTTATTGTGGCTCTGGATGCATATTAAAGGGTGTTCCTTGCTGAAAAATGAACTTTTGCCTCAGTATCACATATTTTGCACCTAGGATTGCCGTATGTTCTTGTGGTTTCCTTTCAACAATGGACTTATTCTTATTACTCTTCCATAGAGATCAAGTTTGCAAAGTTCATCTTGTCAATAGATTCTCCCGCCTGAACACTGGGTTTCTTTGGGTAGCTTGACTGTTCCTTGGTACATTATCTAAAGCTCTCCAGATTTAAGGCCTTCAGTGAACAGTTTTATTGATTCTGAGATTATATTAGCCACATGTGAAACGCATTTACCAATCAGAAAACCTCAAGGGCAGCTGGTTGTGCTGAATTTTATTAATATGCATCAGAGTAAAGGAGGATGAACAAAGAAAAAAAAATCTGTTCAAAGGGCAGGAGGACATTTGCCAGGCAATACTGAAGCGGAGAGCTCTTCTGTGTTTGCAGAAATGTGAACATTGTTTTAACTTTTGGTCCATAACAGAAATGTCCTGGAAAACAAAACAAAAAAAAAAACTGCCACATTAAGGAATGTCAAGTTTGCAGTCATAGTAAGTCCGCATTTAAACGATGTAGCTCCAGTCCCACTTCCTGTCGGCATTTCAAGTTCTAATGCCAAACACCAAACCTTAAAGAATGTGTAATAAATAGTATTTAAAAACTAAGAGGAGGTGAGATTACATTCTGAGACTGAGATGCTCATTGAAACCAACTGGGCCTGTGAGGATGTTTTAGAACAAACTAACTTTTTATGCTTTTAATGACGTCTGAGAGTTGATTTGCTCAAGGACACGTCTGCATGTTAGACTGTTGCGTACTCTGTGGCTTCGACCCACTGCTCGCAGCTTTAAGAAAAAAAAATCTGTTTAGCCAAGATGTGCTGCTGTAAATTACGAAGGTGAAGACACAGAAGCTTCTTAATCCTTGAATGAAACAGAGAGACAGTCTTTCCTGTATGAAGTCATATTTAAAGAGCGGAGACGACTCTGATGCTGGTGACCATTTGAACACTTCTGATGCAACGAGTAAAGATGCAACAGAGATCAGTGGCTGATTTCTGATTGTTAGTTTCTGCTACTCTGACCAGAATAATAATGGCAGAGACCCAGATTATCCATTAAGTAAATAAGTAGTTAGTAATCCCATTAAAGAGAGATTACAATACAACTGAAATAATATTAAAAATATATATTTTTTATTATTATTTTCAACAGTTTGTCTGTTATAAAATCTGAAGCATGAACATATTTTACCATTACTTGTTTACGTTGATTTCTGAAGCGAATGACGCCTCCCTACAATTCCAACTAGGGAACCACTAAACCAGTGATGTTCAAACTTTGTGCCATATGGAATAAAAAAAAAAGAAAAGAAAAACAAAATTTTGTTAAAAACCATAATCACAAAATTATACATCTTTTTAACTTGCTCAGTCAGATTTTTATTTTATTTTTTACAAGTAAGAGATGTTTAAATTAGATCCTTAACTTAAGAGTTTGCACATTTGTCTTGTTATAAAAACGGAAGATTTTTGTGGACTTGAATGAAAAATGTCTGAAGTCTGCTTTTGAGTAAATATCTCTAGATAGATGCAGTTATATTTACATCAAATGAAAGAAAGTGACAAAAGAATGGTTGTTAAAAAACAAATCATATGTGCTGAACCAAGCACGTTTCATTCTAAGATGAATTTGATTGTTTCACATAATAAACATAAAAAGTCTCAATTAACTTGCTGTTCTGGTTGTAAAATTCAGTCCAAGAGTGAAACTTTGGACAGGGGCGAAACTTTCACCTCAGAGATTGTTTTGTAAAGACTGAAAACACTCCTGAATCTAGCATGTTCCACAGCCAGAGGTCTTAAGCTCAAAGGAACAAACTGCAGCCAACTCGTTCAGTTATACATTCAGCCTTCCTGTTAGCTGCTTAAGATGACTCTCTTCACAACTAAAGGAGACACACCCAAGATGGGTACGAACTGACTTCCTGTGACAGATGGCTCTTTTCAATCCAAAAGGCCGGGAATGACCAAAATCACAAAACTGCAAAATGATGAAGGAGCAGAATGATCCGTTCCCCCACTATACAAATTGTAGCAACTTGAAAGAACAATCGACTTGAATCTGTAGCAAACACATTCACGTTATTGGGGAAAAAAAACTAACTCCGAGTCTTCTTCCAACACTGAAAACTTCCACACCGAAGAGGGTTGTGCTACTACCTCTTAAGGTTTTGATAAACCCCTCTGTCCATGAGCGCGAGCCGCTTGGACCCGATGAACCAACACATCTGCCTATTCATGCTATTTTGCAGCTAGGCTAAACAACTGCACTCCACTCAGATATTGTTTTCACTACAGCCTCTTCAAAAATATTAGTGTGCTGGCTCAAGCACTGCTTTCTCGGAAGAGAAAAAGAAAAAAGTACTTAAAAGAAAGAATAAAGCGATATCCAGGGAGACCGTCAACGAAGTTTATGTATCCTTGTTGCTGGCGAGAGATAAATTACCCATATTTGAAAAACAGCAGATTTCTCAATACTGAATATCTTAACAAAAAAAAAACAAAAAACACTTCAATGAAACTTCTCTTTTTTTTTTAGATCTGCTGCGAGTCTGGCGTCACCCTTGTACTGGGAGTATTGCTCCCACTGATGGCAGCAATACTCCCAGGAGTATATAAATAAAGCCATTTTTGCCATTTTCCTAAAATTGTGCAGCTGTAGCAGAGTCGTGGTGGCCCAGAGTTTGCATCTGCTGATGACCTAATTAACATTATATACCACATGTGGCTGAGAAGACTGAGATATATTAATTAGACAATTACGGTGGGTTCAGTGATCAGAAAAAAAGTGTGATTATTCAGTTCCTGACTGGGCAGTCAAGCTGAAAAATAGTCCGGTTTTGGTCATCAGCCAATTTCTAGGTGCAGCAAAAAAATTATAATAAAAAAACAAACAAAAGGCTTTTAAAAACCTTATTATGATCTTGAGCAACCTTAACTGATTAAAATAATGATGTCAAAATGGAACATAGCAGGTTCTGTAACATGCATGTTATTAAATACCATCAGCCAAACATTTACATCTTCCAGCTTTACCTGCACCAATCTCTGAACACACTCACTTTTATCCCTGAAAGGCCTTTTGAGAGCCACTACTGATAGAAGACTGTGTTCTCTGGCAAGTATTGAGCCACTGATGTCGGGTCCAAGCAGCTTTTAACGACATGCGGGGAAAAAAAGAGAAGAAGAAGAAAAAAAAACTGCTGCCATGTGAAGAAAACAGGGCCCAGTTAAAACCTATCCACTGCTGCTGTGGGTAATCCATTTTAACAGCGCTGTTTGCGTTTGGTCGTGAAATCATGACAAGGTAAATGAAGCACTGAAGGCCTCTGAATATGCACACGAAGGCCATTGGGACACTTTACAGTCCGGTGAAACGGTCCCCTGTAAAACCAGTGGGATTTTTGCTTACAGATAAGCTGCTGCTGCACCACCGAAGTCCTCTTTCCTCTGCGTGGAAAGTTCTCGCTGTATTCCTATTTCCTAATCAGCAGCATTGCAGCGAAATATATGTCTGCGGCAAAAACACCCCACCGTTCACCCTGGCTTCCTAATTAAGGCTTAAACAATAAAGAAAGGCAAGACAGGCAGCTCACGGAGCAGCCAAATGTCTCCACACCCTGCAACCTTTCATTTGAGCACCATTACATGGGGTTATGTCATCGTAAATAAGCACAGGTCCTTGAGTGAAAAAATTTGCTCGACACCCTCCAATGCAACGCGATGCTGCAAAACACTCCCTGCGCTGTTCATCTCCAGCCTTTCTGGGCCTTATGTTCAATAACCTGGCTGACAAACACAAAGTGCTTCCCCCGGTGCACAAGCAGATGATTTCATCTGAAGAGGTTTGCCTGGAGACAGAGCACTGCGCAGTGATGGGGGGACAGAGAAAGCATAAATCCTACAAGGAGGACAGCCTTGTGGAAGGCTCTGGCTCTCCTCATGTCGTACATGTTCGGATGGGGAGGAAAAAAAAACAGATTCGGGTTTATTTGAGGAGGAGTGGGGGGTTCCGTTTCGGCCACTTACCTTCCCTCGCCTTCAGGAGAACCGTGTTGGCCACGATATTTTCAATCTCCATTGTCAGAACGTGAATCCCGTGCAATCTCGATACATTTCACTCAGCAGGAGAAGAAAGAAAAGACGGTTTTTCTAGATCAAAGGTGCCGATGGCCGCGAGGCTGTTGCACGCGCACAGGGCGAACGCGGCACTGGCGCATATTAGGACTCAATTAGCGCTCGTCGGTCCTTTTCAATCCCATATGTTTGGTCAAACCCGAGCCTACGGAGCTTTATGGTTACAGCGGAGCTTGTTAGCATTCACCGCCTGCCTGCCTGCCCGTCTTCCTTCCTGCTCCGGTTCCCTCCTCCTCTTTTTCCTCCTCCTCCTCACCCCTCCTCTGCGCAGCGAACCAGGGGAGAGTAGGAGGGATCAATTTACAACCACCGCAGCCACCGCACATTCAATCACAAGTGCATTCATACATAAATGCATGAATTTCCAAAGCTCTGGTTTTCTGAAGTGATTGTTTATGGACAGTCGTGTCTAAATCTGAACACAAACTCATATTCCATACGTCCATATGCTGCATTATGTTCGGCCCAGGGCCCTCTGGTTGGATTAGCTCTGCCTTCTGTCATTTTAGAAGTTGCACATTTGAGCTAAAACTGCTGCATGGGATTCCTTAAGGTTAAGTTCTCAGGGCACTTTTATTCAACATCTAAATGCTGCCCCTGGCCTGATTACATCTTCCACAAAACCTATGCTGATGACACAGAGCGTTTGTTTTCCTTTACCAATTGTCCACAGTCCCAGTGGCGGTGGTTGTTTCTGGTTGGGTCATGTCACACTTTTTCTGCCTTTTTTGGCACAGCATGATGCCGTCCTCTGTGGGAGTCCAACCAATGCGTCAGTTCACCCACAAACAGAATGTTTCGTGCCGACTGTGAAAGAACAATGAAGTATTTAAATGACAGTCTACTGTAAGAAGAAAGAGCTGTGATGCCAACAAATAACAGATAGAAAACATCTACAAGGAGATTCCTCCAATTTGCCATATTTGTTAAGAATCTACTGTCCTTAACGACAATCAAAGTTTATAAAAATTCACTACAACTGAGTTATAACATCCATTAATATTATTATTTTTATGAATTTTTTTTCTCCCTAATTAGTACAATTGATTCCTACAACCAAAAACGCACTGATTGGTAGTGGCTTGGGTGCACTGATACAAAGTGGCTTGTTTGTACAAGATTAATAGGAAGGGATGAAAAGGTGATGTATAGTCACAAAGCCACGAGAGGTCGGGTTTAAATTTCATAACCTGGGAAAGGCCACATCATTTACATGTTAAGCCACTTGAATTAATAGAGAGTGTAGTTTCTTTTCACCATACCGTAGGTTTGAACTTGGATCAAGATTTTAACAGTAACGTAAAGTTCACTGCTTATTCAGCAAAACTATTCAAGAATTAAAGGATTCAATGGGTGACAGAAAAAGTGCAGGATGCTTTTATTTTCAGTAGATTATTGTTGTCTGTTGTTCCAGTGTAAGGAGACCTCAGGGCGAACACAGAACCTGTTGGAGGTAAAGTCCACTAGATATTTAGGTAGTACCAGGTTGAACGCCTTCAACCTTCAGAACCACCTCGACTTTTTGTGGCACATTTAAAAAGGTTTCATAAATATTCTGAACATTCTACAAATTAATCAGCTGATCATGAGAATCTGCTGTTTCCATCGCTCAAGAAACCATTCTGATAATTGTGACATAGTATATGGTCCTGATGAAAGTAGCCATATGAAGATGGCTGGTTCTGAGAAGCCCAAACCAGCAAATTATCTGCCACACCATTACACCAGCAGCACCAATCTGGGCTGTCAAGACAAGGAAAATGGATCTGTTCCTTTATGTTGTCTGGCTTATTCTGACCCTGCGGCCTGTTTCTTTGAAAATGATGCTCATCAGACGTTTCTCCAGTTGGTTATTGTCCAGTTTTCTGGAGTCAGTTTGGTGTTGGTGGCTTGTGCTATTGACACACCTTGCGGTCTTCTCTTGCTGTAGCTCAACTGTGTGTTTTACATGTTGTATTTGTTATGCTTTGCTTGTAAAAAGGGGTAAATTGAGCTTATGTTTAGATTTTTAGCCTGTCTGGCCATTCTCCTTTGATTTCTGAAATCAACATGTTTTATCCACATATCTGCCTCTCGATGGGTATATACTGTATAAATTTTTTCTACTATTTGAATCTGTTGTGAGTGGAAACCCTGCACATGTCCAATTCCTGAAATACTCAGACCCACCTGGGACAAGCAACCACGCCACAAAGAGTTTGGAAATTATTTTCACACTGATATGTATTTTTCACCTCAGACGTCAATTCCTGCTACTATGCTATGAAAAGATTAAGCAGGAATTCATATCCAAGGAAAATCTGTCAATAATCCACCTTATGTTTAATTTGTGTGCAACTTTTGGTCATGTTAAAGAATATCTACTTACAGGGATCAAGAGCAAAACTTATATGGGAAAATAATAACTTAAAAAGGCAGAAATTTAAAAGTGATTTGTTAACACAAGACTGAGGTACTTAACGAAGGTCTTAATGAAGCTTCTGGAAAATTTCTGGAAGTGTAAGTGGAGCTTTATTATACAAAATGTCCGAAAACTTTATATAAAATTTAAAAATGCAGTTCTCCTACCAAAAGATTACAAAATGCCTGCAAGAAGAAAATATGCTTTGTAGAAATTTTGTAACATTAAAAATTTGAGGAGCAGAATATAAATAAAGAAATGCAAAAATAAATGAATCAGTGTTTTAAGAATATGTAAAAAATAATATTACAAGAAAATATTTAGTGAAAATAAGCACAACATTAAGAAAATTTGGAATATCATCATTTATATTATTTAAAAAATAGCACAGATACGATTGAGTATCCAAAATATTCCATAATTTATATAAATATCACAACAGCAGATCCCTGCATTTAATGTCAATAGCAAGATTTTTAAGTATTTCCTTAAAATGTAAATTATTTCTTGTCTTTTCATATCAGTTTTTATTGTCCATTTTATGTGAAAACATCTGAATAACCCAGTTTATTTTTTTTATAGCATGAACATTATAAAAATAAACTAGTGCAATTATGCCATATTGAAATCATCTAGAAAGGTTAAATAATCGCCCATGTGTCCATACATAATTCATGTTAAAATGCACAAGATACATGTTGAACAACACTGGCTGAGCTGTTACACTTGTGGTTGTTGTGCATCTTGTGGAAAAGAGTTTTTTTCCAGTTTCTGCATCCTCTGGGCTTTAAATGTCCCATCCATCCCCAGTTGAATGCCTCCACCTTGTGGTGGTAATGCAAAAACACAAAACGTTGTAACACATTGTGGTCCTCCAATATTGCTACAGTTTTACTGAACTTTATGGGAAAATGGCTCCTAAAGTGTTTATATGCATATATGGAATATAAATATAAAGACAGTGTGTCACTGAAACACATTTACTTGCTATCTCCAGGGAACAGTATGATACTGTATTATCTGCAGGTTTAGTCAACAAAATGTTCAGTCTTTTTTCTTCAATATTTGATAATTATGATTTTATGTGATGTGCTTATTGGGAACCTGGTAATTTGGTTGAATTAAAGGTACAGTGCTATATTTGCTATGCAACAGCTGAAGGCAACATTAATCTAGCAATGAAATCACTGGAAAATACATAATAAAACATTGGATAACATTTTTTCCTTCAAAAGAGGAATTTATTTAAAACCGGTTTTAAAAAACTTTTACTTAGGATGTTCTTGGCTGATATCTAAATTGGTATTATGCTAAAAAAGCAACGACAACAGCATGCAAAAACAGAAGAAATCTTTAAATAAACGTGTTTTTGCTTCACTCTTGGTAAAACCGATGGAGAGGAAAACACGCTTTCTCCTCTGAGATCTTTCTAACTTGGTGCTGGAGGGTTTTTCTGTAAACAATGGCTGCTTATAACATCTCTGACAAAGCATCGGAGGTCACTTTTGTCAAAGTAATATAATCTGTAGAAGCCCACCAGCTAGTTGTGGCTTGACTTAATGTTCAAGCAAAACATAATCTTTTGAAATCTGAGGTGCTTCATATCCAGTGCTGTCAAACTGGTCCAGCTTGTTTCATTTCTGACTTGAGCGAGACATGAAACTACATGCATCTTAATAGAAAACTTAATGACTTGCAAATTTTTTTATTCTTGTTAGACAGTCTGCCTGTTTTTACACACGTACACGTAATTGCAAAAGTATCTCATTATCACATTACAATTACAAACGTATTGTATTTTATTAGTATTTTACATGACATACCAATGGAAAGCAGTACAGAGCTGTGAAATGGAATATTTTAAAAAATATATATTTTACAAATACAAAACTGAAAGATCCCTCATTACTCCTCAGACAGCAGCACTGGTAAGTTATCCAACCAATGCATTAGTGATGAAGCATTTAAAGATAACTGAGCATCATTCTGACCACATAGTGACTTACAACACAGTGACTGACAGCAGGAGAAGCATCATGCTGTGGACATTTCTTCAGGAGGGACAGAGAAGTGTGTCAGAGCTGAGAGGAAGATGGATGAAGATAAATAAATGGTGAAAAGTAAACCAGTTAGAAGCTCCAAAAGACTTGAGGCTGTGATGGAAAATCATCTTCCAGCAGAACAGGAACTGTAAGCGCACATGCTTTAGATTAAAGCTTCTTCATAAGGCCCAGTTAAAGTCCACACATAAGTATGATTAAGAAATATTGGCAGAACTTTAAAAACAGTATTCACAAACTTTTTCCATCAATTCTGACTGAATTTTGGCTAATTTGCAAAGAGGAATGGGGAAACAATTCAATCCGACGTGCAAATGGAAGACATACCCAAACAGACTTGCAGCTTCAAAGGTGGTTCTACAAAGTACAAACTAAGGCTGGAAAATAATTCATGTCACACATTCCAAATGTTCTTTTAAAACATATAAACCTCTGTATACTTTTTTCTTTTGCTTCACAAACATGCGCAACTTTGTGCTAACGTAAAATCCCATACATTGAACGTTTTGGTGGTAAAGTCACAAAATATGAAAAGCTTTGTGTAGTATATCCAAGGAACCATAAACAGGAAAGGAGTGTGACAAGTATCTGTCAGTATAACTTAACACCCCTGATATATTTATAATTAATTACACAAACAACCATAACAAAATTAAGAACACAAGAAGAAAATGGGGATTGTGAGAAATATGCTGTAAATTACAGCAAGTGCTGAAACACACTTGCTGTATTTAAAACCAATATTTTTTACTTAAAACAAACAAATATAATAAGGTATTTATAAGGAATATAGACATATTTTTGGGGGGGTGAGTTTATGTTTCATTAAAAAATACATAAGCAGAATACTTCTTCCTCAACTAAGTTTGTAACTAATTGTTGATGAATGTTTTTACACTTCTTCAAAATAACAGATGGTTGTCTATAGAAACTTTGTTGGACTGTAAACTGATAATGTGATCAGAGGTGTGTGTGTGTGTGTGTGTGTGTGTGTGTGTGTGTGTGTGTGTGTGTGTGTGTGTGTGTGTGTGTGTGCGCGCGCGCGCTTCCGTGTGAGTTTTCACGTGACCTCCCACAGAGCTAGTGCACCTCTGCAAGCAGTGGCTGCTTCTGAAAGCAAAAGGAAACACGGCGGTCAGCGAGTCTTGAAACCTGTTTATATTTGTTTTTAACGGTGAACAACCAGCTCCAGGTTCCCAGGATGTTTTCTCTCGGGGAGACCATGGAGTTTCTCCTCGGAAATCCATTTTCAACGCCCGTCGGACAGAGAATCGGTGAGCTTTATTTTTTCTTAAACATATTAACAGCTGTGTTTTTTTGTAGTCATTTGTGTCACTCGAGATTTGTTTCGATATGTTTCGAGATTTCGGTGGTTAACACAAACGTCCCCTGGGTTGTAATGGTGTAAAAGGCGGTTTCTATGTTCGTGACTTACACCGAAATTGTCCAAATTTGTACAAAAATAACAAATAAGTTTAAGAGGCAGTGACTCAGACGGAGGTGGGACCGTCTTTTAATTCTCGTATACGATTAGTCAGTGCTCATTGAGTAACGGCTAGCTCAGCCAATCAGCATTGAGCTTATTGTTTCCGCACACTTCCGCAGTCTGTGAAGCGTTTCCATAAAGCGGCAGCTTCACATCGTTCACAGCGAAAGTAACGGATTTGTTTCAACATATTCTTTTCTTTTTGTGCATATTTAAACCGCATATTTACTCCTAAGCTCTGCGAGCCGCTTTCACGTTCATTCATTCAGCAGCTGATGCCAGGAGAATGGCGCAGATCTGTCATGAGTAGCGCCCGCACACCCATCTGAACCCTTCCTTCCTCCTTCCTTTTTAATCCTCTCACTTTCTCGCACATAGATGTGAGCTAGTTCTGAGGCAAATGTGAACACAAGCAGCTGACAGTCACATGAAGCGGAGGCAGCCGGAGGAGGCCAGAGCAAGGGAGAGGGAGGGAATCTGAAGGAGTTGCCTACATGTGGATTGAGCAAAGCAAGGTTGAGGGTTTGGTGAGGCGTAATTGGCTGGTAAGGAATGGGATTTAGAGACTTATGAGAAGGGTGGAGTGCAAGAAAGCTGGCCTCTATTTCAAAATGCTGCAAAGGAAAGAAGTTAAAGGTTGACCTTGTTGGCTGAAAGATTTGAGCTTCTAGAGGCAATTCTTATAAAATATGTCTTTAATATGGTGAAGATTCACATTCCAAAACACACATTTTCAAATGATGCCAAAGTTACCTTAGTAGGTATAAAAAATCGGGGAAGTTACAGTGGTTTAAAAACTGAATTTTTGGGGTGGTTTATGTCCTTCAGATTATGTTGACAACTAGTGAATGTGAGTTCACTGATTTGTAACTGTGCTTTCATTCAGCCAAAATGTCCCATTCATTACTGTAAAATATTGTATTTTCATTATTAAAATCAGTGAGAGACAATAAAAATGTATTAGGCCTTGTTCAGCCAGCTGGCCCGCAGTTCAGTTTAAAAAGACTTTAAACATGATACAAAACTGTAGTGGTTTTGAAACTGTAATTGAATTGGCTCATGCCTAATTTAGACAGGGTTGGTGAAAGAGCAGCTCAGGTGAAACTACGAGCAGAAGTTCAGTCAAAAGTTTACAAGCAGTTAACACCTTTTTGCAGCACAGATTCAATAGGTATAAATCCAGATCAGTTTGTGTCTGAGGCTGGCGCTAACAGCAGGTCCAACTTTCATAAAACAATCACAAAACACCATAGCAGTTTGTGGAAACATTATGTTACACATTTTTGAATTATATTCAGCTTTGCATTAGATGGTCATTACAAAGGAAGTGGTTATTTTTATTCAGGAAATGGAGATGGAGGTGGCGCGCCACTAAAGGTCTTCCTGCATCAAACACGAATTCAGAGTGGAACATGTAACCTAGAAAAGCAAAGCAGGGTAAAAAAATCAATAAAATAATTAAAAGTTTGCATTTTATACCAATTTACTCTTAGAGCAGAAGTTACTTTGACCAGAAACACTATGTATGTCCAATTCTCAGTCCGTGTTTCACACAGGAAGATTGTCAGTGATGCAATTTACACAGTAAATAAAGGCAAATTGACTTATTAGCCACTTTGATCTTGTCTCTTCTTGGACAAGCTGCTATCTTTTCCTAAGTAATCTGAATTTATTGTAAATGAGGACTCCTACAGTTTTATCTTCCTCAGATAAGACATAAACCTTTACAGTATCTAACAGGCCACTTCCATAATCCTGAACTAAACAAAGTTGACCTTGTTTGCTGACGATTGTGTAAGCTCCTGTCAACATCTCATGGTTCAGAAGTTGATTTTCCTTAAATACTGAATCCACTCCACTGTAGAAATTATGATACAACAGAAGCTGGGGAAAAAAAAATGTTTACGGGCAGTATTATGTAAAGGACAGAAGAATATTTTTTAGGTTCTTAGTTTACCATACAATTGGAAAGGCTTCAGTTCACCAAGTTCTAATCAAGAAAGTATATTTTAAGTTAACCTTCATTGTAAAAGCATATTCTATTCATGCAAGGATTATGCAAAATAGAAAATATGGATGTGTTTATAAAACTTGAAGACTGATCTTGTTTTTTTTTCAAGAGTCTTAACAAATTTTCTGTAGGTGTAGCTATTGCAGAAATGGATCTTTCTCTTTCTTTCATGGTTTCTCTACATGACAATACAAATTTCAGTTTTCTCTTTGTTCGTAACACATTAGGCAAAGTGGAGAAAATGCATACATTTTAATTAAAACCACCTTTAAAGAACAATTCCTACAATGATGTGCCTGTTTATTTCCTGCTATCAAACTCAGGGTTTCCCCCATTGTATTATAAGCTTGGCGGCCCACCATGCTTTACTAGCCCCACCGCCAGGCTAAGCGTTGCTTGTTTACGTTTCTAGAAAAAAATAATAAAAATCAGGCTGCAAGTGAGGAATTATGATCCTTTGGAGAACTCTAGGTAAGAGTTTAAAACCCGCCGCATTAGCTCTGGTTGCGCAGCTCAATGTGAACTGCAGGAATAACTTGTAGCGAATTCAGAGGCGCGTTGTGGAGCGGTGAGAATGATTTATCTTTGTGATCGAACAATTATATGCGGCGTTTACATCTCAACACCCTGCCCAGCGTGTGGCTCTGTGTTTGTCTTCCCTGTAAAGTTTATGTCTGTGGTCCCGGTTGGCCGGAGCGTTTGTGGATAACGAGCAGCGCTAACCTCATCATGCAGGTTCAGCCCGGTGAGGAGCATTTACGCTCTCCTCGGAGTCATGCATCACGCTGATTTTATATTTGATTATTTTTAGTATTATTTTTCCGGTTACACGATGCATCAAACCATATTAAATGCGTTGTCTACTTAGAGTTCATACGCGCGGCCGCAGGAGATCTGAGAAACTCTTCCCATAAACTCAACCAACCAGAATAGTTTCTGTGATGCTTATTTAAATACTCAACAGACACGAAATGGAAGAGCTACTGAAGCCACATTAGCAGCATTGAATTAAATCTCTCGTTTGTTGCGCATCTCTACGCAGTGCAGCAGATTACCTCATCATGCAGGGCCGGTCCAAGGTTGCATGAGGCCTGGAGCAGAATTTGATTTAGGGGCCCCTTTTGTTGCTAAAAAAAAAACAGCTGCTGTGTTAGATTTAGTGAAATATAGGAGAAAGGAGTAGTTTAATTGGCCAGCCTAAAATGTAATAATCGCAGTTTACCAATTTGTGTAAATTCAAGGATTAAACTCACAGCATCAGATTGTTGCTATGGTAACAAAACAATCCAACTATGAATATTGTTTTTTGAAGTTTTACAAAGTAAACTTGCCAGCTCCTTAAAATCTTGGATCTAAATGTTAATTAAAATCTTTTAATTTATGTATGCCTTAACAATTGAATCAAATTTAACAGCATTGCTTATCTCAATAATCAAGTGTTATGTGTCTGAGATTTGTTTTAAAATATCAGCATTTATGGCCCTTGAAGCCCTTGGGGGCCTGATTGAGCTGCTGACTTAATTTGGATTAAACAGAAGTGCAAATTTGTTGTTTTTAGACTAGTTGCAAGTTTAAATAGCATTTCACTGGAGATGTTTTCCCTTAACACAGTAATACCGTTACATTTCCTGTCAACTTAATATCTTTTAATGTAAAAACACGGTGGACCGCCTCAAC
This sequence comes from Poecilia mexicana, assembly GCF_051168715.1. Lineage (NCBI taxonomy): Eukaryota > Metazoa > Chordata > Actinopteri > Cyprinodontiformes > Poeciliidae > Poecilia > Poecilia mexicana. Next base: position 5,413,661 of record NW_028263370.1, on the reverse strand, counting down.
ACCCCACCACCGGGCTTAGCAAGTTTTCTGGGAGAAACCCTGAAACTACAGGTTAATATTTACAGGTGCCTGTAGTTAACCTCAAATCTGGGTTAATGCAGGTGATGATGGTTGGTCCTATTTTAGTTTTCATACCGTATATGCCTGTTTTTTTACTGCCATAAACTTATAAAAATGGTGCTAAGAGGTTCCAGTTAGAAAAAACTCATGGCACTTTCTCTTGCATGCAGATGAAGGACTTCAAATCCAAGGAACGATATGATGGAATATTTTAGCAGTTTTGTAAACTTGGCTACTTTTGTATTGGAAACCCAGCTGTAATCGTAATATAGTATCTCTAAATCGGTTCTTCGGTTAATATTTAATTTCACCTTGTTCCCTGTTTGTTTACAGATCAAGCAACCAGCGGCTCTCTGCAGTCGGAGGACTGGGGACTCAACATGGAGATATGTGACATCATCAATGAGACAGATGAGGGGTAGGTATTGTTTTTTTTTT